>NC_138178.1:6854061-7454061 GCF_964165515.1 Mesoplodon bidens | reverse complement strand
CCTTGAGAAAACTGATACGTGTACTAAGCATGGACTCCTGGTTTTCCAATAATAATACAAGAAGGTATAATTGGTGTTAAAACTATCCTGAACAAAATTAATCAACTTGATACTTCAGAAGCCATTTCAGGAACTTGCAGTGCCTTGGAATAAGGATTAGGAATTTATTGCTGAATTAAATTATTGCATTGATTCATCCATAAACTAACTAAATTAAATTCATGAAATAAATTAATTTATTGATGAATAAAATTATGACCACACTAGCTACTCACTAATCCACAAACGATTAAATTAGTTTTCACTGAACAAACTAATTACAGCCACTATGGAGAACAGTATGGAGGTTCCTTAGAAAACTAAAATTAGAATTACCATATGACCCAGCAATCCCACTACTGGGCATATACCCTGAGAAAACCATAATTCAAAAAGACACATGCACCCCAATGTTCACTGAAGCACTATTTACAATAGCCAGGTCATGGAAGCAACCTAAATGCCCATCAACAGACAAATGGATAAAGAAGATATGGCACATATATACAATGGGATATTACTCAGCCATAAAAAGGAACAAAACTGGGTCATTTGTAGCAACATGGATGGACCTAGACACTGTCATACAGAGTGAAGTAGGTCAGAAAGAGAAAAACAAATATCGTATGTTAACGCATATATGTGGAATCTAGAAAAATGGTACAGATAAACCGGTTGGCAGGGCAGAAACAGAGACACAGATGTAGAGAACAAACGTACAGACACCAAGGGGGGAAAGTGGTGGGGGTGAGTGGTGGTGGTGTGATGAATTGGGAGATTGGGATTGACATGTATACACTAATATTTATAAAATGGATAACTAATAAGAACTTGCTGTATTAAAAAATTAAAAAATGTATGACCACACTAGCTAATCAATAATCCACAAATGATTAAATTAGTTTTCATTAAACAAACGAATTAACAGGTGATGGGGATCAAACACATATTTGTTAAGCAAATGAATACATGGTGAAAGGCAGGCAAATCTCTTATTAACCCCCAGATCTCAGAATTATAATTTTCCAATCTGAAACCTGACAACTTTTCATCACAAGGCAGCCAGAGAAAATATTGATCCAACAGACATTTGTTTCTCAGGATTAACCTCGTACTTCTCCTTTGTCCCACATAGCAAGAAATTTAGAACATTTATGGTTAATCGTAGCGCCACTTTGTGGAGCATAAATACAATTTAGGGAAGAGATTAAATGAGTTGTAATGGCTAAACCTCAACTCACATGCCTGGAAGTAAAGGAATGTGAAGCCATTGCAGAGTTTCCCCTTAACACTGTGAAGGGGGCTGTGATTTTTCTTCTATAATTGAGTTATAATTTTAAGACATTATTATCGATTTTTAAAAACTCATATAAACTAGCTCTTAAGATTTCAAAAGATATGCTCAGTGTCCAAAATTTGGTAAATAGGCAGACAAGCCTGGGTTTATTCACACGGCAACACCAGCTTTTGGAGAGGATGAGAGTGGATCCTGAAAAAGAGGAAAAGGTTTTGCTTCCAGTAACGGTGGAATCAACTCTTCCACAGAAAACAACTGTCAACTTCAAATAAAATCCAAAAACAACTACTGAAGGCTTGGGGAGTGACCAAAAAGCGGGTCAAACCTGGAGAAGAGTGTCCACATTTGGGACAGAAGTGGCACCAGCTGAGTTTCGTACTTGTATAGCCTTTAGCCTAAAGTCAGATGGTTCCTTTGGGGTGGGGAGGGAGGAGTGGCAAAACCTTGAAAAGAAACCGGCAGTCTTTCTGGGCTAAAGAACCTTAGGACAGAGGCAGGGAAACCACGTCAGCTAGAAAATGAGGGGGAGAAATCTGGGAAAGGAGAACAGGAGAGAGGGGAGCCTCCAATTTTCGGCATAAACTTTGTGCACATCTCTGGGCTGACCTTTAAACTCTCCCTGCACAGCTAGACTTCAAGCAGCCCCGCTGAGGCTAAAAGAACTCAACAGAAAGTTTAGCTGTTGCTCATAATTTATAAAAACAAAAAAATCAGTATATATATATATATATTTTTTTCTTTGTCAGATTCTTTTCCCTTACAGGTTATTACAGAATATTGAGTAGAGTTCCCTGTGCTATACAGTAGGTCCTTGTTGATTATCTATTTTGTATATAGTGGTGTGTATATGTTAATCCCAAACTCCTTATTTATCCCTATCCCCCCTTTCCCCTTTGGTAACCATAAGTTATTTGACTACCCTAGACACCTCATATAAATGGAATCATACACTATTTGTCCTTTTTTTTTGTCTTTTTGTATCTTTTGTCCATAATTCGCCCCAACTGCACATACATGCAGTTATTTTTAGTCCCTTATAGTTTCTTTGCATTTTGTTGCTTAAGGAGATGTTTGTCCAGGTGCAAGCATTGCAGCAAAGGGTCCCAGGTCCCAGCCTGTCTCGATACCATACTGCCTCTCAGTAAGTGTTGGTCAAAAGAGTGAATGATTTCTCCAGAATTATAGGAGGTACTTGATTGCCCTTTTTTATTTGCCTTCACTGCTCACATTACCACATCCTAGGTGAACCCTCTTTGGATCCACGTCTCTTAAGGGAAATTCTTATCTGCTTTAGTTCTCCTGGAAATAAAGCAGAGATCTGACCAAACTTGGACCAGTAGAGCTCTCATAGGAGCCCAGTATGACCTGATTGGGTGGCAGATACTGGATAATAAAGAGGTGATAACCTCCAAGTGAAATAAAACCAATGAGTTTTCTTTTTGCTTGTTGGATTTCCTAGGATAGCACCTTGCATAAATCCTAGCTAGCATGATGGAGTTTTCGAGCTGGAAGATATCTTATAGGTGATGCATCCCAATCCCTTAATTTAATGACAAGCAGACTGAGGCTCAGATCAGCAAAGTAGTCAAACTGCCCAAAGCCACACAGTTAGTGAGTGATTCCCAGGCTGGAGGCCAGAGGAGACAAAATACTCCAAAATCTATTGGTACATCCTTTTCTTCCAAGGGAGATGCCCAGATCCATGATTTTCCCATTTTCTCTCTCTCTCTCTCTCTCTTTTTTTAATAGAAAACTTGGAGCTTAAAGGAGTTATGATCCAATTGTTTCTTCTCAGATGGATGAGTAACCAAGTTGGTACTTTCCATTCCTAGTGGCTCAAATTACTAAGCTGTATAATAACTTCCAATTTTGAAAGGTAAATAGATAAAATGCATTTGGAGAGTCGGGATCTTTTGACACGTAAAACTTCTGAATAATTTCAGCCATTGTGCACTGTACCTGGGTTAGACAGAGAGATGCAAAGCCAAGTTAGGCCAGTTTCAGATGACTGACCCTCAGGTACAGGACCTCAGCAGCCATTGCAGGCAGCCAGCAAATAATTCCAAGGGAAAATTTAAACAAAGTCACTTTGGATAAAGACACAAGAAAATAGCAGTCCAGTGTAAGATTTTTTAAAGCTGTTGTCATATTATTTATTTAGAAATGACCTAATGGTGCCAGTAATGAGGAAGACAGACCAAGCATAAGAAGGAAGGATATTCCCTCTCCCTCTGTCTTATTCTCTCTCTTTATCTACTTAATCTTGTTAGTGTCTTAAGGTGTTAGAGCTGGGAAGGGAGAGGCCAAGATACATTGGGGACCAGCAACAACAGCACAACGGTAGTCACGATGAGGGCTAACACTTATTGGATGCTTACTATGGTCTAGACACTCTTCTTATTTAATTCTCTACTTAATCCTCTACCGTGTACCTGGCCTTGTGCATTCCATATATATTACATTGTTTTACCCTCACACCTAGCTGATGAGGTCAGTGTCATTATCCTATTTTACAGCCAAGGAATTATCCCGAAGTCAAACAACCCAAGCTTGACATGGGATCCACATCCAGCTTGTCTGACTTGGAAGCTCATGATCTTTCCCACTTATGACACCTGCCACTGTGAAGGCTGCCACATGCAGCACCACATGCATTAGCAGACGTAAATATTACAGGCATGGTGGAGGTTTTCCTCTACATTGGAAATCAGAAAATGTGAGCATTGCATCTTGGTTTTGCTTCCAATTTTCCATGTGACTGTAAGCAAGTTGCTTACTTTCTCTGTGACTCAGTTTCTTTACCTGCAAAGTGAAAATTATATCTGTCCCACTTTATCTCAAGGAGTTTTAATGAGAAATTCAATAAATGATTGTGAAAGTATTATGAAGAATGTTGAACATATGTAGGCTTTGGTATGTTGTATTTACTACAAAATGTGGAAAATTTCTCCTCCTCCTCTTTCTCCTCCTTCTTCCCAGTTTTATTGAGATGTAATTGACATCTAGCACTGTACATCTTTTTTTTTTTTTAATTTTCTGGTTGTGCTGGGTCTTCGTTGCTGCTCACGGGCTTTCTCTAGATGCGGCGAGCAGGGGCTACTCTTGGTTGCGGTGCATGGGCTTCTCATTGCGGTGGCTTCTCATTGCGGTGGCTTCTCTTGTTGTGGAGCACGGGCTCTAGGCATGCGGGCTTCAGTAGTTGTGGCTCACTGGCTCTAGAGCGCAGGCTCAGTAGTTCGGGTGCACGGGCTTAGTTGCTCCGTGGCATGTGGGATCTTCCCAGACCAGGGCTCGAACCCATGTCCCCTGCATTGGCAGGCAGATTCTTAACCACTGTGCCACCAAGGAAGCCCTAGCACTGTACATCTTTAAAGGGTACAGCATAATGATTTGACTGACATACATCATGATATGATGATCACAAGAAGCTTAGTGAACATGCATCATCTCATATAGACAGAAAAGAAAAAATATTTTCCTTGTGATGAGAATGCTAAGGGTTTACTCTCATAACAGCTTTCATATATAATGTACAGCAGTGTTTATTATATTAATCACAGTGTACATAACAGTCCTAGTACTTAAGTATCTTACAACCGGAAGTTTGTACTTTTTCACCATTTTTATTCAATTCCCCCTGCCTACCCCTCACCTCAGGAAACCACAAATCTGATCTCTTTAAGTTTGCTTTCTGAACTATAAGTTTGTGTTTTGAAGAAATGTTGCTTCTTATTTGACAGACAGGAGAGGTCTTTCTTATATACATCCTCTGTCTTGCCACCTTCATGCCCAGCTACATAAAGTGGGCAATAAATTACTCCTTATTTATTTATTTATTTATTTATTTTTTAAAGTCTTTATTGAATTTGTTACATTATTGCTTCTGTTTTATGTTTTGGGTTTTTGGCCATAAGGCATGTGGGATCTTAGCTCCCCGACCAGAGCTCAAACCCGTACCCCCTGCATTGGAAGGCAAAGGCTTAACCACTGGACTGCCAGGGAAGTCCCCTACCCCTTATTTATAAAAAGAGATAAACACAGAGTGTCTGGTCTAGTAGAAGCTCAATAAATATTAATTTCCTCACTTTGTTTGAATGGGCATAGGAGGCAAAGCCTGTCAGAGATTAATTATATATCAACTTGACTGAGCCATGGGTTGCCCAGATATTTGGCCAAACTATATTCTGGGTGTTTCTGTGAGGGTTTTTAGATGAGATTCACATTTAAATCAGTAGGATGAGTAAAGCAGATTGCCCTCTTGAATGTGGGTGGGCCTTGTCTAATCAGCTGAAGCCATAAATAGAACAAAAAGACTGATCCTCCCCAGAGTAAGAGAGAATTTTTCCTGCCTTTGGACTCAAACTGAAACATCAGCTCTTCCTGGGTCTTGAGCCTGCTGGACTTTGGACTGGCCTCTCCCATATCTGCAGATCTTCAGATCCTGGGTCTTGACCACCTCCAAGGTTACACGAGCCAGTTCCTTATCATAAACCCCTCTCTCTCTGTCTCTCCTCCCCATATGTATCTAAAAATTATTTTCATATATTTTATATGAAAAAAATATATATGTATAACTGAATCACCCTGCTGTACCCCTGAAGCATTGTAAATCAACTATACTTCAACTTTTAAAAAATAATAAATAAATAAAAATGTTAAGATTAAAAGAATCTTAAATGTATATACACATCCTATTGATTCTGTTTCTCTGGAGAACCCTAATACAGCCTGGTACTTAGTCATCAAAAGTCATGGGGAATCTGTTTACAGCATCCTAAAAATAATAATCAGCCAAGATCGTCTTATAAGCAATTAGGTTCAAAATTGAAGATCCTGAGTGTGGTGGGGAGAGAGAACTCTGCCCTAGGAATCACTTAGTTACAGCAGAGCCCCAGCCTTGGGACTCAGGACACGTCCCTGGGGAATTCTGTACTTTCCACGACTGGGAGCTTTTTGTCCTTTCTGCCCTAGGGTGCAAAGCACTTTTTTGGCTACAAAAGGCTCCCTTATGGCCTGTCTCACCTTCTCCACTTTATACGTCTTTAATAAGTGTCAGTTCCATAGAAGGCAGTGGCTCTTTCTTTGAAAGTCAGAAATGATCCCCAGTGGCTTGTCACCTGGCTATACTAAGAATGGCTTTTAGATGTCTGCTCCCCTTTATTCTCAGCCAGCCCAAGAAAGAACACACTGTGGCTGTCTGCCCCTGGGTGGTGCTTCCTTTCCCACATCTCCAGTGATTTATAACTCATTTTTTCCTGGTTAACCATGACCATGGCCGTGACCATGCACACAGTCTACCCTGGACAGACTCAGCTCGTAGGGGATATGGCTATTAACAAGAAAGCCTGGCTCCCAGAGGGTTTGGCTACTGAGATGCATTTTTCTTTCTCTCTCATTTACTAGTGGAAAATACTGCCTGGGAGGAAAATAAGATAAACAGTGGCCTTTCAAATCTCCCCTAAGCTAGGGTTTATGTTTTACTTTTCCCAGATCCCAGATAAATTGTCTTCCTGGTTTCTGTTTTATGCCACTTTGGAGGACATATGTCAGGCTCTTAACACTGGTTAAAAATAGACCATTTGGATGGAAACAGAATATCATAACACAGCGGGGTTTTGCTGTTTCATTTTGTTGTTTTAATAAACGTAAGTTTAATCAAAAGAGCTAGATGAATCATCGTGGAGACTAAGTCTTCTGTTTGTCTACAGAACAGATGTAACTTCTCAGCTCTCTTCACTTATAATCATTCTACTTGATTGCCCAGAAAGGTGGGTTCGCCCTGTCTCCACCACTGCTCTCATGGGAAGAGTCAATTAAAGAGAACGTCTATAATTGTATGGTTTTATCTCTGTTTAGGCTATGATCTTGCTTGATAGTTACTTGGGTGCATGTCTTACTTCCTCTGTCAAATTGACAACGCCCCCCAAGGTTACAGACATGTGTTTCCCACAAGACATACCACGGTCTGTAGACACATATAGGAGACCCTCAATTAGAAATATCTGTTGGGGGCTTCCCTGGTGGCGCAGTGGTTGAGAGTCCGCCTGCCGATGCAGGGAACATGGGTTCGTGCCCCGGTCCGGGAAGATCCCACATGCCGCGGAGTGGCTGGGCCCGTGAGCCATACCCTCTGGGCCTGCGCGTCCGGAGCCTGTGCTCCGCAATGGGAGAGGCCACAACAGTGAGAGGCCCACATACCGAAAAAAAAAAAAAAAAAAAAAAAAAAGAAATATCTGTTGGTTAAACGAATCAGTGAATGAAAATATTTTAAAAGCTATAGAGACAAGGATTCTAGGGGCTGTTGGGCTCAATTATAATTAGCTGCCTGTTGCCAGCAGTTTGAGCCAGATAGTCAACGTTACCAATTGATACCAGCCAATTGGTAGGTAAAGATGTGTGACCATCTATCTTCTCTAAGATCGCTGTTCTCACACAGGTTACTGTTCAAAGATGAAGCAAGGCATTTTCAGTCAGCAAATTCTGAAGCCATGCTCCAGCTATGTGCTACGGTCTGTACAGATTTACACTTTCTAAAATAGGGCTCTGGGGCCCCAACAGGAAGAGGATCAATGCCCCCAGTAAGGATGACTCTCTAGAACTTAGTATTTTGCTAGACTGAGGCAGTGTTGTAAGAAGATACTTTATTATTTCCCCAGCTATCTTGTGCATTCAACCTCCTATTGACATGCTGACCTATATAAGGAATGAAGAATTTGGCTTCTGTGGAAAAACAAAGTTAAGAATGGGGTGAGAATGAACTCTTCAGGGGAAAAAAAAGTCTACCAAACTTTTCCTTAAGAAATTTAGGTCATTTGAAATAATGTGCAAAAACTAGTTGTTGTTTTTTTTCATAAAAATTCAAAATTTTCCCCAGGCACCTCAGAATTTTCCATTTCTGGTCAACATCTGAAAGACAAAAGAGGAAGTGTGATCTGAGGTAATTAGGGTCTGACCAGGAGCAAAACAGGCCCCAGACCTCATGCGGAAGCTCCACCAAAAGAGGAACAGGGCCCTTTGACTTAGAAAACGAACGGCTGGGGTTGAACGGCCCCCCTAATTCAGAGCAGGTGCAGTCACTCTGGCCATTTGCTGACAGGCGAGACGGAGGAGAGAAAACAAAAGGCAGGGAACGCGCTGAGGCTCAGAGGCCGTCCGAGGTTCCTGTTGCTAGGGAACCACTTCCTGTGCGCTCACACACAGCTATTCACATATCACTAGAATAATCCTTCTCAGGCTTCGAAGGAAAGGAAACAGCTCTCAAAGCTAGGACGTCACAGTAACACCAGGCAAGGCCTGGCTTTTCCAGCAGGCGCTGAAGAGCCAAGGATGCCAGGAGAGAACAAGAAGTGAATGGACATCTTGTTTTTCTTCAAAGAGACAGAGGGCTGACCCCCTTCCCACATTTATCTACCCCGATGTGTCAGATGCAAACAGTGAGCGCACACACACACACACACACACACACACGTGCACACACGACTTTACTATCAGTCCCTTGAGAGCAGAGAGCACTCTTTTCACTCATTTTCAGATGCCCGCATTCTCCCACACGGCGCTGGGCACTCAGTTCTCCAAGTTCATTGAATTCTATTCCTTCATTTCACAAAGAGTTACTGAGGATTTGGTTCTACACACACTGTGACGAGTGCTAGGATGGAGACAAAGATGCACAGATACCATCCTCCCCTCAAGAAGCTTCCTGGTCTTGTAAGGGTAACACGAGTGACAATTAGGTTTGGCTACAAAGGACAGTAACAAAAATAATGGGTGTATATGAGATAGAAGGTTTTATTTTCTGGTTCTTACACATAAAAGAAAGGTCCAGAGTTGGTATTGAGCCCCAGAGACCAAGGCCTCTCCTGTGTTTTATCCCCACTATCCTTAACATGTGGCTTCATCCTCAAAGTTGCCACGTGGTCCAAGATGGCCACCATGATTACCCATCACTGTTCCAAACAGGAAGAAGGAAGGGTGTGTTCTCTTGAGGGAGATTTCCGGAAGCCCCGTGGTAGTAGATGCTACACTTGAAATCCTTTTATGAACAACATTAAAGCCCCTTCCCTTATGTTATTGCTTTGGGGGTTGTGAAATCAGTCTTATTTGTATAGTTACTTTTTTTTCATTACAAAACTTGTAGCATCTCAGTATGGCAAATTTGGAAAATAGATTAATTCCTCCCTAATTCCAATATGTATTTAAGAACCATGAAAATTTTTATTGCATACTTATGGTGCTAGAAGCTAGGACTATAAAGGTAAACAACTACTGTGAGCATTCTGTTTCCTTTCCCTCCATTTTGTAAAGCTCTGCAAGCTATGCATCAGTTTTTGTGTTTTGTAGTTGTAATTATGGTAATAATTTTATATCCTCTGTTTTTCACTTCACATTAAATTATTAGCTTTTTCCCATGACTAAATTTTTAATAATTTAATAATATATACTCCTAGTGAAAATTTAAATGTTATTTAAAAAATAAAAACAACCCAGTCAAAAAACAACAAGATACCTCTACACACCTACTAGAGTGGCCAAAATCCAAAACACTGACAACACTAAGTTCTGGCAAGGATGTGGACCAACACGCAATATCATTCATTGCTGGTGGGAATACAAAATGGTACAGCTTGGAAGACAGTTCGGCGTTTTTTTTAAAAAACAAAATACACTCTTACCATAGGATTGAGCAACTGTGCATAAGGTGAATATAAGTGTTGTATAAACAACTGGCAGGGGTAAGACATGTCCACACATGATTGTAAATCATGGGCCATAAGGGAGGTCTTGGTGAGACTACTTCTCCATATGTCCTCCATTATTACTTCAAGACTGTAGAATTGAACTTGGACCTTCAAGCCTAGGTGTGATTTTAATAGATGAATAGATACTCTGTCAGTGGTATGTAGGATGTATAAGGGCAGGTGAAATGTGGATGCACAGAGACCTGTTAGGAAACTATTAAAATAGTCTGGACATGAGAGAATAATGACCCAAAATGGAATGTAACAGCAAGACTGAAAAAGTTGGAATAGATATGAGAAACGTGACAAGGGAACTCAATAAGAGTGATACAGAGGTTAAGTAGAAAGAAGGAATCAAACCTGGCCTTAAAACTTGAAACCAAGGTGGACAGTGACACCATAAACAGAAATCATACAATTGGATAGAAGAACCAAGTTTTAGGGAAGTTTATTATTATTTTTGATTCTATCAGATTTAAATATAATGTCCCAATAGAGTGAAGTAGATTTAAAACACAGATACTCGGGACTTCCCTGGTGGCGCAGTGGTTAAGAGTCCACCTGCCAATGCAGGGGACACAGGTTCAATCCCTGGTCCGGGAAGATCCCACATGCCGCAGAGCAGCTAAGCCTGTGCGCCACAACTACTGAGTCTGCGCTCTAGAGCCCGCGAGCCACAACTACTGAAGCCCACGTGCCTAGACCCCGTGCTCTGCAACAAGAGAAGCCACCGCAATGAGAAGCCCACGCACCACAACGAAGAGGAGCCTCCGCTCGCCCCAACTAGAGAAAGCCCGCGCGCAGCAACGAAGACCTAACGCAGCCAAAAATAAATAAATAAAATTAATTAATTAATTAAAAAATAGAACATAGATTCTCAACTTCACCAAACTTAAAAAAAAAAAGGTAAAGACTCTCATTTCTTTACTTCATCTCCATCAAAACATGACTTTATATGCCCAGGGCAAATTCCAAGAACTCGTCCTACCCCGGCTCTCCCTCCTTACAAGAAACCGGGAGATTAACCTTTCTAAAGGGCACCCGAGCTAAGATCCCTGCTGAAAAATTTGCTCAAATCAGAAGGATATAAAATCAACCCTCTCATATGGTACTGCTCAGAAATTCTTAACTCTGTCCAGAAGACATTTGGTATTTGCAGAGTTGCTGAAATGGTTAAGAGGGTAGGACTTTGGACTCAAGCAGACTTGTGTTGGGATAAATGAACTCTTTAAACTTGAGTTCCCTTATCTGCATAGTGGGAATAATATAGTACCAATTCCATAGTGCTGTTAAGAGGATCAAATAAGAAATCCATGTAAAGCACTTAGCAAGGTCCCTAATGAATTGCAAGTATGTAATAAATGTTAGCTGGTATTATTGTTAAGTACCAGGTCGGCATGGTTACCAGATGTTTTATGTTCAATTGTTAGAAAAGAACAATTCAGATGATGTGATCCTGAATATGCGAAAATCAAACATGGCAGCTGGACCAGATTAAGGATAAAATCAGTTGGTTGTAAGAGGTAAAGAACAGAGAAAGTTGTAGTCACCTGAAGGAAGTGATACAGTTATCCATTTTCCTGAAGACTTTTCAAATTGTCGGAAGGAACTACATACTGTGAACCCCATAGAGCAGGGTAGCTATGAAGAAGAGTCCAGGCACAGAAAAAAATGGCAAAGCATGAACTTCTGGAAACATGGCTATTAGGGTTGAGGGTAGTAACTGGTTCCAGGTGAACAAAAAAGCAAGAAGGCAAGACTTCAGGCCCTATCTCAGTACCCAGCATAGCAGCAGGTTCCATACAGCCTTGCTGAACACATAGACAGATGAACTATGTGGCCAAATGCATGGATGCCCCAGTGTTCACAGTGATGGCCAAATAGTAGAATTGGGTCTTTGCGAAACCCTGACTTTTTGAGTCCTTGATCTGTTCTGCTTCTTTAGCTTGAAAAAAGCCAAGGGCAATTTGTCCCTTTTGTCAACTTCTCCTTGGATAGGAAAGCTGAAAATTTCCATGATTACTATACACACAGGAGTCATGCTTGATCAAAATCCATGTAACAGGTGCCATGCACACAGCCAGATGGGCAAATGCTCACAAAGGGTATCTTGCATCAGGCTTGCTGAGCATAGGCAGAAACAGAAGTCTTTGGCTGCAACCCTCTCAGTGAGAACATGGTGCTTCCTCAGTTCTCACAAAAGGATGACCCAGGGCTTCCCTGGTGGGGCAGTGGTTGAGAGTCCGCCTGCCGATGCAGGGGACACGGGTTCGTGCCCCGGTCCGGGAAGATCCCACGTGCCGCGGAGCAGCTGGGCCCGTGAGCCATGGCCGCTGAGCCTGCGCGTCCGGAGCCTGTGCTCCGCAACGGGAGAGGCCACAACAGTGAGAGGCCCGCGTACCGCAAAAAAAAAAAAAAGGATGACCCAGAGGAGAAGACTGTGGCCCCTTAGGTGACCCCGAGTCCCCCAGTGTCATGTGTCACCAAGGTGTGAGCTGGAATACACTTCTAGCGGTTCAGCCGCGCCCATCCGTTACGTGGTTCCTTCTCCTGGGGGTACCCTGCATAGCTGCCAAATATTTGTAATCCTCCATTCCTGAAATCATGAGAAGCCTCTGAAGAGTAGTATAGTGTTAGCCTCTTACAAAGAAGAAACCATCACTGCGGGGAACTGCAGAGAACTGTGTAAAGATCACTGGCCGAGGTAAGTGCTCATCAGCTTGAACAGCGTTCCCTCCTGTTTCTGTAGCAACAGCCCCTGCAACATCTTACCTGCTCCTCAAACCACAGGCAGGATGGGGAGGGAACATCTAGAGGATGCAACCCCAGCTGATTTTTTTTAATCACTTAAGGATGCAAGCCTGGTTTGGCCAGTTTCTGGCCAAATTTCTCGAGAGAAATCAGAACCTAGATTTTTACATGAAATTTTCCACTTGTTAAACATTGACAACCGATTGAAAAAAAATTTTAAAGACTGTGGGCCAAACAAAACACATCTATAAGCTGAGTTGGCCCTGTTTGTAACATCAGCCAGAAGCAGTTAAAATCAACTTGCAGGAGTTTGGAATTACTCACTGTTTCTGAAGATCTGTGTAGCTCGTAGACTGAATATCAGCTCTTGGCTATAATTTGTTTGAGAAAGTTGTTCATTAACATTTTACCATCATGTCTCCTTCTCCCATCGTCTCTCTGTGATGAAGGATAAGGAACCAGAGGTGTTCTTTCCTAAGCTGTTTGTTTTTAACCAGGTTCAAAACAAGGTAGATGATTATTCTTGTTCACATGGATCCAATCAGTAACTAAGCTGAACGTGAGGGCCCCTGTTCGGGGCTCAGAAATAAATTATTCAAATCCACTCTGAGACTCAAATCAAGCATGTTCAAAATAACCGAACTATGGCAGTACCTAAGCAAATATGCTTGGTGACAGTCAACATCAAGATGGAAAATTCTCATTCCTTCTTGCTAATCCTTAACCATCCCCAGTGGACAGGGAAGGATGGAGGGCTGCAGTCAGAAAAAGGGAATTTTAAGAAGCTTGGCTATGCCACCATTTTGACCAGTTAATAAGGTAGTCATCAAAGCAGCTATTTTGCATTTAGGTATTTAAAAAAAATTTTTTTTTGAAAGGTTTTCTTTTCTGAGATTTCAACCAGGCTCATGGATGCTTTTAGATATGTTATGATGAGTTCAGTGCAGGGACTGTCAAGGGACCCTCTCTTAGTTCGGATTCCTCGCAGGAGGTGGAGGATACACCAGGAGGGGAGTGGGGTGCAGAGATGGGAGGGGGGCAGCTGGCACGGGGCTTTATCCAGCCAGCTACTTCCGGGGGTGACGGGGGCTTGACTCGAGCGGGTTCTGGAAGAGAAAGCCTCAGGCAGAGGCCTGCAGGTGCCGGAAGTGAGGCAGGTGTGCGCTGAAGTGGAAGGAGGGAGAGGGCGCACCCCCAACTTCATCCATCCCGCCTCCCCGGTCTTTGATACGGACAATCACATTTTCCCAGTATTACATCAAGTGCTGCCCCAAAGCAGCTGTAAGACAAGTCCCTTACTGTCTTTTCAACCACGTTGCTTGACCCTGTGCCCCCTTCAATATACAAATTCGGGAACAGTGGCCGATCCACCAGGAATCACCGAAGCGTGGAGCAAAGTACGGCTGCCATGAAGACAAGTTGAACTGGAGCGTAGGGAGAGCAAGGAATAAAGCAGCTGACTTCAGGTCCCCCAGGACCAAAAATGCCACTTCACTGAAATGTTTGCAGAGAAACATGGGTAAAGAGCAACAAAAACAACGACAACAACAATCTGTGAGATGTAAAAACTTCACGTTTTCTCTCCTCAGAGCCTTTGTGACAATAATCAGCTGGAATTTCTAGATGGTGATTTTTCCACTCCGCATATCCTGAGAACAGGAGGGAAGGTACACTCCCAGGAGAGAGCTGGGTGGGCATCCAAATACGTTGCATGCAACACAAGTGCCATCTTCTTATTCATGTGCAGGGAAAGGAAGTGGGAAGTGGGAAGAGGGTAGAGAGATTCCCCCAGGATGGAAACCTTTAAAGATCATCGCTGCACAGTTTGACTTATTTAATGCACGTGCTACTTTAATCATTGCTGCTTTTGTATATTAATGTCACCTTCCCAATTCTTTGTCCTCTAAGGGGTTCTTACAAAGACCCAATAACACATTTAACCAAACAACAAAATAATAAAAGAAAGTGAAATAGGGTAGAAACACATCTTGTGATACACACACACACACACACACACACACACACACACATTAGGCAATTCTGCTCCAAGTATTACCGCACTGAAGATTTCATTCCTGGTAACTGATTGACGTTATGACCTGGATGAACTTCTGGAAAGCTCTCTGACTGCATGTCCACTATGCTAAGGGGACATAGGATCAGATGGAGAGTAGTATAAGACAAAGCTGGCAGGGTGTCTCACCGCGCACACGCGCACAGTGTCAAAACCAACCATCATCTGTGCAGGTGCATTTCTGCTTCTCCCCAAGGCACAGGTGCCCATCAATCAACAACGCATCAGGTATACTTTGAACACAGAGGACTAAAGCAACCTCTCATTTTCTTTAAACTTGTAGTTTCCCATTTACAAACAATAAGCAGTCTGTTGAATTTCCTAAATAAAAGATCTGGAAACTATTAGCTCTCTGCCCATGGGGGGGAGGAGAAAAAGCCAAGAGTGCTCTCTGGGTGATGCTGAGGAGGACGTATGCTGTGGTTTCAGAGACGTGGGTGGTACCATCACTTAAGAGCTTTTTGTCTAGCAGAGCGCTGAGAACTTGGAAACCCGATTTCCTCCATCTGACACCTTCTCGATGCAAAAGGTAGTGAGCTGGGAGCCGACTGACATACTTTAATAGGCAGGCCAGGAAGTCTCCCATCCCCGCAGACGTGAAGCCTTCCCTGGCTGGCCACCCTCTCCTGCCAGAGGCAAACAATACCCCCGGCCCCATCCACCCACTCCCAGTCACCAGAGAAACATCTCCCCGGATTCTAGGGCAAGTCCAACTGACTTCACAGGTGAAGAAAATCCAGGCAAAAAAAAAGACTTTTTCCTACTGACCCTGATAATGCAGAATCTGTAAGTAAATTCTAGAAACATCTTCCTCTCTACGAATACATGTTAGAGCCCGTGGCCTCCTGTCCAGTGGTGTTTTAGTTCTTGGAATAGGGACTGTGTCACCCTCAGAGGACTCTGTTCGTTTGATGAGCCTCCAGCAGCAAGCTGCCATCATTGCTTCAGAAGAATGTATATGATAGGGAACATCTAACGCTATTATTTGAAGTAGACCCAGTTACAGTGGGATTCCTTAGACTGAAATAAAAGTATGGTAGCAAAGTCCCATAAAGGAGTTTAAGGATAAGGACTTTGCTGAAAGTCATCTATAACCCCCAGTAGCATTTTCTCTAACAAAAGGCCTCCCAGAAATCCTCAGATTACCTGTTCCAAGTTTCAGAGAATGGAAAGAAAGTAAATTCAGGATAAAGGAGGTGCACCACCCTCCTGTCTTCTAACTTCCCTACCTGAACAATTTTCTATTCATTGGCTAGAGCCTCAGAAAGATCAGTAAGGAAGATAACTTTCTGGCACAATCAGAATGGAGTTTGACTGAAATACAGTTGGCTGGGGCAGAAACCTCATTTGGACTGTTCTACTATGACGTGAAAGTAAAAGCAGACATTTTCTCTGAATTGTCAGAGACTCGGTCTCATTTTCGTCACCTCCCAGGGCTCTCAGACGGAAAGCCTGACTTCTGAGCCTCCTGGGGGGCCCAGCCTCACAGACACAGTTCCATCTCGGCGCTTAAGAAGCTGCAGAGTGGAACCCTGGTCTCACTTCCCCAGAAAGGTTACAAAAATTACATATATCTTTCCCTCATCGCATCCATTTTTAAAGAACTTTAACCGTTTGGGGTTCGTTACTTCACACTTGAGTAACCTACAAACCACAGGAAATGAAAATTTGACTAAAGTGCAGATGACACAGACAGCCACCTCTGAAAGTGTGCTGGGGCCCACTCGGCCCTAGGTGACCTTTAGCAAAAGGAGAACATTCAGATGAAATTCTTTGACAGTCATAAAATGGTTTCTCGCCTCTTATGAACAAAGTGTTGCAATCTTGGGGCCCTAACAGCACAGGGTGAATGCAAACTAAATGATAATAAGGATTCCACAAAGTCTTCCTGGATTTTAAACACAGTTAAAATTGTTTCAGCACTCAAAAGTACTTGGCTTGCTTCTAAAGCAATGCATGGCAAGAGACGTGGCAAGACAGAGCCAACATTTTAAAAACACATTATTACTCTTTTTTTTTTTTTTTGGAAACATAGCCATCAGAAATGATGCAATTAATTTTTAAAAAGAATTCTCTCAAGAAAGCATAGTTGTCCCATTGATTGGTCTCATTGCCCACAAGGGAATGAATGAATGAATAAATTAAGATATGATGGGCCACCTCTGAAAAGTTGCTCATCTCCCTCTTTCTAGAAAACTGGTACTACATAATATCTATTCCTTTGGCTACAAATAAGATTAGCCTAAGCAAGATCTGTTGTTTTTTTCTGTCAGCTATAAACCTGAGTCTCTGTACTAAGAAAAGTAATGCTCAGTTTTAATCTTATTCAATATCAATGTCTTTTATAAGCTGTTGTATGTATGTGTGATTCTTGCCTCGTTCCAAGGGCCTTTCAGTAGAATAGAAAGAGATTAAATGAAGGCTGAGCATATAATTTCTTCCCTACAATAAAAAGTCAGAGCAATCCCAGGCAGCTCTGGGAAAGGAACACATTCCATGGAGAAGCAAAACAGAAAGAGCAATTGTCCAGGGAAAGAAGGACCTGAGAGAGAGGGGGGCCTGAGCCATGCAGACCAAAAACCTGACAACTCTGATACAGGAGCTGCTTAGAAACAAGGCATACACCCAGGTGAGAACGTGTAGACTAGTTCCTACCCTGTCCTCAGCACCTTCCAATAACTGGCTTATTGGGTCACATTGTCAGGCTTCAAACTGTGCCTTCTTGCTGACGTAGAGTTCTCCCTGGTTGGAATTACAGCTTCCTCCTTGTCACTCTCAGTAAAGCATCTTTGGTTTTTTTCCTCTATTATATGAGGAACATCATGGCCGCATCAGAGGATCTCTTAAGTATATGGAAACCTCTTCACCATAATACCTCCATCTCATCACCATTTTTCATGGGCCCATCACTTCATTCTTCCTTGTCTCTGTGCAGAGTGATAAGCTTAACCCCAGGTTAGCTTCCCACCCTTTTCTTTACTTTTGCCTTGAATGTTGTATCAGAAGGATATAATAATTCTTTAAGATGGCGCCTTTCGAAAAAGGATCTAACCTCACTTGTAAACAGACATAATCCCTGCTCCGAAGGAACACACAGTCTGATGGAATCTTCGTTGCGTGGCCCCATAACTCAGGGCCATCCAATGCTCAGGTTGAGAAAGTGTCTAACCAGGCATCGTGGTTGTAGCCAGAAATGCCCCTCTTCTTTAATTGTTTGCTGATGTTTAAAAACCCTTTAACACCACCACATTGTTTTCATTCCACAGGTAGATTTGTGGCTTAAAATACCAATGGGCTGAACAAGAAGCAACACAATGATGTGAATTAACATGCACCGAGGTGTATGAGCCTGACTGCATGTCCTTCTGAAGGTAGAGAAACTGGGGGATGAGGTAGTGAGGAGGAACCCCACTGAAGAGGTGCAGGGCACCAGAAGGGCAGGCTGGAGGCAAAGGTAAACCTCATCCGTCTAATGAAACTTCCCAGTGCTGGTCTTGCTGAAATGGAGCACCAGCTGACCCATGCTGTATCACATTAAAAGGGACTTGTTACAAATGGGCTACTCTATCTGCTCAGCTACATTACCCATAAAGTCAAGGGGGGATGCTACCTGATTCTGAGTAGGCATTAGGGTTCTGTCTGTTACAGGCAGGTCACACTAAACAAAACCTCAAACATACATAGATGCTGAACTATTAGAGCTCAAAGGACAGGTAATGATGGTGGTAAAATGTAAATACACTCCCAATTAACCTGTCATTGTCCCCTGGATGGCCCCTCCAAATATAAATTATAGACCTCAGGATAAGGTGACAGATGCCAAAGGATCAGGTCATCAGCAAAAAAAATCGGCAGAACTCCAAATAGATATCACTTTGGATTCAACTTACAGTATTTGGTTTTCACTTTATAAACACACCAGCTAATGTGTCTCTCTTCACAAATGGATTTCATTCATATCTATCCTTCCAGACCCAACTCCTAGGCCACAATCTCTTGAGAGGACAATAAGTAAAGAAACCAATCAACAGAAAGATGATTTGGGATCCTAATAAGTGTTATGGAAAAAATAAAAACGGGCAATGGGATGAAGAGTGATTTCAAGGAATGACAAGGTAGCTTCTGGGACTGTACATTTCAGCTGAGAACTACCTGAAGAGAAGGAGACAGTCATGCAAAGATCTGCAAGGGGAGAGAATCAGAAGAGGCCTGAAACTAAAGCAATGCCTGTTACTGGTGAGGGTAGACACTTGGGAGGGCTGTAGAGGGAGATGCTAGAGCTGGATAATTGCTAATTGTCTCTCCTCCATGTAAATCACAGCCGGGTGCCAACTTCCCCCCCTCACTGTGCATATTCTTTTTGTTGCCATTTTTATTTTCTTAATTCTGCTCCCTGATTTTCATTAAATTACAAGAACATGACCCTCTATGAGCAGCAGACACATCTGGAGCCCTCTTCTAACCCCTCATCATATAAAACACCAAATTAAAGCCATTGGAAAAAATAGAAGCTGAGAGTATTAAGATTTAGCTTTCATTATGATGAGGTCCATTCAATTAATGTTTATTTTTATGACCATTACATCTCATTATCATTACCGATCATAGGCAGAAGCTAAGTTATAAGCTCATGATTTGTTTCTTTCCATATTATCTTAATCGAAATCCTATTATGGGGTAAATAGCTTTAGCAAAGCTGCATATTTAACTATACACTAACATAAAAAAAGCCAGCAAATGCATCTAGATAGCATTTTCCAAGGTAATCATAAATACTCTAGTAAAAAACTACACTACTTATTTTAGTATTATTGAATTTGAAATTTCTTCATCATTATCATCATCTACTTCATTGCAAGTATTTGTTCAGCAAGAACTGAAATCAATAAAAGAAAGAAGAAGAAAAAGAAAAGGAGCTATTTTCTGCATCATGACCAGATTATCCAGATGTCGTGCCTGGAATACATCACGAGTGACATTTCTAGTCATGTTTCCAATCACTGGGAACATACAGACTTTCCTTTGCAATCTGCAGAGCTTTCGGATTCTGCGAGCCTTGCTGTCAACAAGAGCAGCCCAGAAAAGGAGGCGCTGCCCTGAATGGACTCTACCTGCTGCCATCTTCCGTTCCAACCCGAGGCACTGTGGTTCTTTGGGGGATCCCTCTTCTTCCTGAATTCCAGTCCCACAGACCAGAAAAACAGAGAGAAAAAAAAAACAATGCATTAATTTACAGCAACACTTTTTGCAAACCAACTAATTAATATGAGATGAAGCTCTGAAAAAACTAGACCACGCCCTTATGAACTGAGGCTTCAGAGAAGCAACAAGTTCAACAATAGCTATTAAGCAGAATAACTATGTGGGTGCTGGGTTACAAACTCCACGGTGCCATTCACGTGGAAGCGTCTGACTGTTGCCCCTGGAATTGTACAACCCAGGTGTTCTCTGTGACTAATACATTTGGGGACATCAGTTACTTAAACACAGTGGGGTGGGTTTCTCTGTGAGAGAACATTTCTGCAAGTCCATATGATGCAACGAAGAGAATTATGTTTTCTTTTTCACAATTGAAAAGGCTGATTTCCTGTGCCTTAGAAAATTCTATCCCGGCTCACAGTTATTTTTGTCTCTGGGAAGGTGAGCAAACACATTCTTCTCTGAGTTCTGGTATGACATTCGTTAATGACAATGTTGACTCCTATAGCATTGGTCAAAGTAGGTCCAGCTAGGAGAGGGGGTGGGGAGGTGTAAATTAAGAGGAATGTCTACATGGGGCTTTTCTAATTTTGTCTGCAGGGTGATTTTATGCTGATACCTTTACTTATTTTATTTCTTCTTTGAACAAATATTCGTTGAGTTCCTGTATGAACTAAATCTGTGGGACCTTAATCTTTAGGAAAGATTCCTTCTAACATCTCAGCACATTCTTTTTTTTTTTTTTTTTTTTTTTTTTTTTTGCAGTACGCGGGCCTCTCACTGTTGTGGCCTCTCCCGTTGCGGAGCACAGGCTCCAGACGCACAGGCTCAGCGGCCATGGCTCACGAGTCCAGCCGCTCTGCGGCATGTGGGATCTTCTCGGACCGGGGCACGAACCCGTGTCCCCTGCATCGGCAGGCGGACTCTCAACCACTGCGCCACCAGGGAAGCCCCCTTCTAACATCTCATGAATGAATTATACTATAGGTAGTTCCCTACTCAGCTTCCTCCCTAGGCTGGCACCCTTTCTGCACATACTTTGTTCTTCCTAAGAATTTAGCGCAATGGAAGATGTTCTGGACCAAAATAAAGCATATGGGTGTAGGGTTCCATAAATCATAATGCCTCTCTAACCAGAGTGGAACAATGGAACTCAAAAACTGATATTATTTATCATAGGAGCCATGCCCAATTTGTTCTAAGTGTGCAGCTCCTAGGTAAATATCTCATCTGGCTGAGAAACCACCAGACTCTCAAGCTTGGTTAGTAAGATAAATAAATATCCTTTTTAATTCATAAAGATTAGTTTCATTAAATCACCATCAGTATCAACTCAGAAAGGAATTGATTTCACCTGTGTTTTGGGGAACAAATTATTTTCAGAGATCAAAAATCATCTTCAAATGTTTACCACCAGGGACCAGTTTCAAAAATTTTTCCTACTTTTAAAACCCATGAAATTGTATTGACACAGGCAATTTGGTCAAACAGGCCTTCGGTCCCATTATCTAGATTTTATACATTACAAGAAATTTTAATGACAATTGCTTCCACAATTACATTTCTAAAAAGATGTGAATTAATAGATACCAAGGACATGTAAATGATAGAAAAGCCCCATTACCCAGCAACTAAACGCAGCAAATAATTTCTTGTTTCACAAGGCCCAGTAGAACAGTATAGAATAAAAACGTGAGGAGTTATTTTATAATATAGCCACAGGGAAAGTCTCTCAACACACCAAAATAATCTAAATAAAGTTGTTTCACGGATGAAAGGATTCTCCTCTGAGCCAATAGGACTGTTTACTTTTTTCATTGCTCTGAATTCCAGAACTGTGAAATAACTCAGCCCTTTAACTTTCTTCCAAGCATGTTTATTACTTCATTTTAAGTTTCCCCTCCCCCAGTCTTCTCATTAATTAGTAAAAATTGCAAAGCCCTGGAAGGATCTGCAGATGGAAGGATATTTGGAATCCGTCTGGCCAGAGAGCTCTCAGCATAGAATAAACAAGCATCTGTCTTCAATAGTATAAACTATGTTCTATTTAGAGAAAAAAGGCTGAGCTCCGTAGATTCTTGAGTTTCTTCTCTTCAGTGCAAGTCTGTGATTTGCTGAATTTGTTCTTACTGGCTTTTTCCCAGCAAAGCTAGAATAAAATGACAACCGTCCGACTGTAGTAGACATCTGTTGATGTTGCTGCCTGGCATTCACTCACACTTTCTAATAAGTGTGTCCTGATTTCCTCTTGAAAGTCATCCTTTCCCCCTCCTAATGAATTGCGGTTCCTATGAAACCACCTCAGCACACGCGCACACACACACACACACACACACACACACACACACACACACACACACACACACACACACACACACACACACACACACACACCTCCCTCCTCACCGCTCCAGGGGTGGTCATGTGACCTGGGGCAGCGCCGATCAGTCTGCTGCATTTCCCTGTGATTGGTGCAGAGTGGTCATGTGACCCAATCTGGGCTAATGAGAGATTTTCTCTGTGCTTCCAGGAATATGGCTTCTATTCTTACCCACTGGTCCCAAATCCTGAGACAACTGTGGAGGGAGGGTTGAGCTGCTGCTGTACATGCAGCTGGGACAGAAGCCCACACAAAGGAAGGCAGAGCCAATAGATGGACTGATACGGAGTCCTGATGATATCATTAGAGCCCCTGATCCAGCCATGCCTGAAGTGAGCTTAACCATGGACTTTTTGGCCTAAGTGAGCAATTATATTTCTTTTTCTTTTTAAAAATACAGCCAAGACTTCCCTGGTGGTCCAGTGGTTAAGAATCCGTGCTTCCAGGGCAGAGGGCATGAGTTTGATCCCTGGTTTGGGAACTAAGATCCCACACGCTGCGTGGTGCAAAAAAAAAAAAAAAAAATACAGCCAGGGTTCAAATCCTGCTCTGCCGTGTAGGAACTCTGTGAGCCTCAGTCTCCTCATCAACACTAATAAATGTAATAGTTTATGTTTTTGTGGGGTTGCTGTGAAGATCAAATGAGGTGATGGATATAAGAATACCACCTGACTCACTATTAATATGAGATGGGGTGGCTCTTGTCTGCCCAGCCAGCAGCCACCCACCCCCTTCTGGTAAAAGCTGCTATCCCCTGGCCACAGGGTTAATTAACCCAGGCAAGAGGATATAACCTAATTCAGGCTAGTTAGAGTGAGGAGGCTGGGACGTTTCAGCTTGGTTGGTGGATGTCCTACAGTCTTGAACCCCTCAGGATGGAGCCCCAGAGCTAGTGACAGCCACATCACATGAGATAGCTCAAGAGAATGAACCCAGCACATGGTGAGATGCAAAGGCAAAAGGAAGAGAAAGGGCTCTGATACCATGTGTCCCAGAGTCCTGCAACTTGTTTTTACTCAGTTGTTGTTTATTGTTTATTTCCCCATTCCTCTGCCAACTGCCTGATAGCTTAGGTTGCCCCCTAACTCCTTCCAGCTCAAGGAATGCCCTTCAGATAACTGTAGATGCAGGGGAGCCCAGAAAGATGGGAGGAGTCATCTTAACCACTTCAAAATCTCCCTCCTGCCACCACTGGGTCCATGGAGAATATTCCTCATGAGTAAAACCTGCAACTCACTAAGCTACCCAAGATCAGGGATACTGGGACCTTGACCAGAAATTTGCTTTATTCCCTGTCTACGTGGTGCCAGAAAGTCCTAGGTGCTTTTCCCAGTCTGCTTGTTGGAAACCTCAGTAGCTACAGCAAAAGAGGAGGTGTATTGGATCGCATGCTTTTGTAAAGCTGTAGTTCTCGAACTTTGATGTGTATGCAATCACTTGGAGAGTGTGGCACAGATACAGAGGGTCCAACCCCTTCCCACTTCAACATCTCTGGGCCTCTGGATTCTTTATTAGCGCTTCCAGTGATGCTGATACACACTCAAGCTTGAGAATCACTGTTGTAAAGGATGAAAATTTGGTCTGGTACTCAGACAGTATCACCAGGGTCCTCTCTTTCTCTCAGTCTCTCCGTTTGTCTGTTTCTGTCTGTGTGTCACTTCCCAGGCTCCTCCTTCATTGCACAGACAGGAGCTCTGGGGCCACATCCTTTCAGCTCATGTTTCAAAGGGGGACAAGGAGCATTTCAGGCCCTGCATTCATAATGCAGTCAGCCCTCCGTATCAGTGGATTCAACCAACTGCAGGTCGAATTTCAGAAACCTTTTTATATAAGGGACTTGAGCATCTGTGGGGATCAGGGGGGTCCTGGAACCAATCCCCCTGTGGGTACTGAGGGACGACTGTGTAGAGTTCTAAGGGAAGCTCTATCTTGGGTCATGTGCACATGCCTGTCAGGGAATGGGAACCCTGATCTTCCAGACCTACATCACTGCCCATCCCATGAGCCACTGGAGGGACGGGGTGCTGCAGTTGGAAGCCTCACCAGAACCTCAGAGAATGGGGAAGGTGCAGTTCCCCAAGGGAAGGAAGGATGCTGGCTACGCTGCTGTTCAAAATATAGACTCCAAGTAGACAATTCTCCAAAGCCACAGGACTGAAAATACCTACCGCTTATTTAGTGGCTAGCCTGTGCCAGCAGCTTCATGTATGTTACATGTAACATGGGATGATATTCAAAATAGTTAACAGCCTGTATGGTACAGGCCACTAACTAATCAGATTGTGGAGGCTCCCAGAGGTTCCCGGAGTACAGGCATTAACTCTTTACTTCCTGGGCCACGCAGAGTTCAGGGGTCGGGGGAGAGGAGTGATGTGGGAAATGGATGCCACTCAAGGGCTTGGGGAGCAGTTATTTACCAGTTGAAACAAAGGTGTTTTAATATTTTAACAGCCAATATTTATTTATTTGTTTTTATTGAAGTATAGTTGATTTACAATGTTATACCAATCTCTTCTGGACAGCAAAGTGACTCAATTTTACACATATATACATTCTTTTTTTAAATATTCTTTTCCATGATGGTTTATCCCAGAAGATTGGATATATTCCCTGTGCTATACAGTAGGACCTTGTTGTTTATCCATTCTAAATGTAATGGTGTGCATCAACCAACCTCAAATTCTCAGTCTATCCCTCTCCCTCCCCCCCAATCCTTGGCAACCACCAGTCTGTTCTTCTCTATGTCTGTGAGTCTGTTTCTGTTTTGTAGATAGGTTCATTTGTGTCATATTTTAGATTTGACATATAAATGATATCATATGGTATTTGTCTTTCTCTTTCTGACAGTTCATTTCGTATGAAAACCTCTAGTTGCATCCATGTTGCTGCAAATGGCATTATTTTGCTCTTTTTTATGGCTGAGTAGTATTCCACTGAGTATGTATACCACATCTTCTTTATCCATTCATCTGTTGATGGACATTTAGGTTGTTTCCATGTCTTGGCTATTGTGAATAGTGCTGCTATGAACATAGGGGTGCATGTATCTTTCTGAATTATAGTTTTGTCCAGGTATATGCCCAGGAGTGGGATTGCAAGATCATGTGGTCTATTTTTAGTTTTCTGAGGACCCTCCATACTGTTTTCCACAGTGGCTGCACCAACTTACATTCCCACCAGCAGTGCAGGAGAGTTCCCTTTTCTCCACACCCTCTCCAGCATTTTTAACGGCCAATATTGTTCTTACTGATGCATACCTGCTGAATATTTTCAGCCCTGAATATCATCTTAACAACCACACTTCTAAAGTATAGGTACATCCCAGAGGTATGCTGTAATATGCTAGAGGTATGTAAAGACTCTCTCTGGAGCATCAGTTTCACTCAAAGATTTGGGAGGAAAAACATTATTTGTACATTAAAACAAGTCTGATTACATTGCGGAAGGGTAAGTAGAACAGACCTAAATGTTTAGGATGAGCACAGAATGTCAAGGAAGTTTGGAAGCAGGGACCCTGACATAGGAGTACCCTGTAGACAAGGCTGAAAAGCACTGTCAGGGAAACCACAATGTTGATACTTGTGTCCCCGTTATGCAGAAGGGTCCCTGGAGGGTTGAAGACTTTGACTAAAGGTGCATGCTTTTAGGTGGGGTAAGAGTCACACCATCTTCCTGGGTCAGAACCCCAGCTCTCTCAGCAATACCATGATTCCTTCCTTCAAGTTTGCTCCTTGCTGGTGTTATTTATTTATTTTTTTTAATTTAAGCGTAAGTGGAAGGAACAGCTAGTTATTGAATAGCTATCCTTAGTGATGGGACTAACAGAAGAGAACTTTGGGTAAAGAAGACATAGTATGGTTTTACAGAGGAACAAGTGATTATTACTCTTAGCTAGGGAAGAACATTTCAAAGACACACCATTGTGTGCTTCAAGGTTTAGAGAGCCTGAGGTCAAGAAAACCACAGAACAAAACATTTATCACGTGGTGGAAATTTCAGAACCAGCAGCATAGAATAGTCTGACACAATCTTTATGGCTGTAATTCAACATGGTGGTCCAAACTTTCAAGTTACATAATGACTGCAAAAATATTTGAATTAAAATAAACTATCAAACTACTGGGGAATGGAAGGGGTAAGATTAGTTGCCTATACTGATTGCTATGGACTGAATGTTTATATCTTCCTGCCCCCACCCCTCCAAATTCATATGTTGAAATCCTAATTCCCAATGTGATGGTATAAGAGGTGGGGTCTTTGGCGGTGATTAGGGTCATGAGGGTGGAACCCTCATGAATGGGATTAGTGCCCTTATAAAAGAGACCCCAGAGAGCTCTCTAGCCCCTTCTGCATGTGAGGACACAGTTAGAAGATGGTCATCGATGAACCAGGAAGTGGGCTCTCACCAGACACTGAATCGGTTAGCACCTTGATCTTGGACTTCCCAGCCTCCAGAACTGTGAGAAATAAATGGTTGTTGTTTAAGCCCTCAAGTCTATGGTAGTTTGTTACAGCAGCCTGAACAGACTAAGATCCTGATCAACTGAGGATTATTATATATCCTGCACATAGATTTGTGTTACAGATCGTGAATAAGTGATGAGAGAGAATCATGGCTCTTCAGCTACTTTTATATCTAATTCTACTCCATATGCACTCTATAAACATGGGTTGAATGAATGAATGAATGATGTTATTTAAAGAAGAATATTTCCAACCAGAAATAGACTCACAGACATAGAAAACAAACTTATGGTTATCAAGGGGAAAGCGGGAGGAGGGATAAATTAGAAGTTTGGGATTAACATATGTGTATTACTATATATAAAATAGATAACCACCAAAGACCTACTGTATAGCACAGGGACCTATACTCAGTATTGTATAATAATCTATAAGGGAAAAGAATCTGAAAAGGAATATATATATATATTATATATATATATAATATATATGTGTATAACAGAATCACTTTGCTGTACACCTGAAACTAACACAACATTGTAAATCAACTATACTTCAAAAAAAAGGCATAGCAAATATCACTTCACATACGTTTCCCAACTCTCTTTTCTTCCTGGGAGTCAAATTAAATGCATTTATGATCTTAAAAAAAATGAATGTTTCTGCCCAACTCTTTATTTGCATAAAACCAATGCTCCAGGAGGCCACACACACCTGAAGCCCTGCAGGGCACACTGCCAGATGTCCCTGGAAGACAATGCAAGTGGGAGAGAGACTGTGCTGAAAGGATTTCATCCATACCTGGTGAACAAGAGAAGAAGAGTTTTTGCTGGAAACTGGGGCACCAGTTTTTTATCAGGGTTCCATACTGGTTCACAAAATTGGTAATACCTCATCTCTGTCTAGTACGTCTCCATTTGTAAAGTGCTGTCTTATGTGATTTCACATGACTCCCTCAATAATTGTGTATGGTGGGCAAAGCCGGTATCCCCGCGTTCTGGAAAAATGCACTGCTTTCCTCTACTCACCCTCACCATGCTTCTGACACTCGACTTTTTCCCCACACTGAACAATTCTCCAGTGCCAGCTGGGTGTCCACAATTCAATTCAATTCTGATATTAACCAGAGTTAGCAATGACCCCTCAGGTTAAAGGCTTAGCCCCACAGGACTGCCTCCCACTTCAGACACCAGCCGCAAGCAGTGAGTCCCAAGGTTCCCCATGACTGCTGTGCAACTTGGCTACAAATCAGAGGTTCCCACAACCCCCTCCTTGGGTTCACTAATTTGTTAGTGTCTCCTAGAAACCAGGAAAACAGTCCACTTACTACTGCTGATATATTACAAAGGATATATGAAAGGATACACCCGACCAGATGAAGATGTACATAGGGTAAGGTCTGGAAGGGTCCTGGGTGCAGGAGCTTCTGTTCCCATGGTTACGGTGTGGCGATGTGGAGATGTGTTCATTAACCCAAAAGCTTTCCAAAACCCACACTTTGGCATGTTTATGGAGGCTTCCTCATACAGGCATGACTATTAACTCCATTTCCAGCCCCTCTCCACTCTCTGAAGAACGGAGGATGGGCCTGAACGTGTCAAGCTTCTGATCATGCCTTAGTCTTTCTGGTGACCAGCCCCCATCCAGGAGCTCACAAAGAGTCACCTCATTAGAACAAAAGACACTCCTATCACCCAGGAAATTCCAAAGGATTTAGGAACTCTGTCAGATGTTCTTATCACTTAGGAATTACAAGGCTTTAGGAGCTCCGTGTGAAGCACCCAGGTCAAAGATCAACTAAGATTCTCCCCAGACCCCTGTTTACACGGATCCTAGGAGCTCTGTGTCAGGAACCAGGGACAGAGATGGATATACATATATAGTTCTTTCTTCTTATTTCACACCCTCATTTCCCACATGAAGAATATAAACACCACAGTCACACAGCTGTAAAGAAATGCAAGGCCAGACCCTCTGCTCACTAGTCATTAAAGGAACACTTCCCACTTTGCTCCATCCACCCCTCAGAGTTCAGGCAGAGGGAAAATAGGTGGTCTTTTGTCAGGGATCACAAAGCAGGGGAGGAGGAGAGCTTTGGCCAGATACCCAAGTTGCACCAGCACAAACACTGTCTTGGGGCTTCCGTAAGAATTCTGGAGGTGACTTCTGAGTTCTGGGTCCCATATCCTGACCAATCTCACTTCCAGAAATTATTCTAAGCCACATTTGTGGAAGCTGGAATTACGTCTGTAAGAAATCACACCCCTCAGCGGTGACACCCAACAACTCTCTTGGTTTCCTGTAGAACCTTCCAGAATAAATGGAAATTTGAAGGTGGATTTTTTTTTCTTTCTTTTTTTTTTTGGTAAACCTAAATTTTTCTAGTCCTAGCTAAAGCTGAAACGGCAGTAAAGAAGTTTAGACTCAAGGTCAGAAACTCAACCTCTTTTCCTGAAGTTTGACTTGACCTTGAGTACTATTTGTAAATTGCTCAAATGAACTTAAAACATTGTGTCAATTCATCCTGGGGAAAAAAGTGCTAAACTAAAGTTACTTAGTGCCACCTAGAGAATGGGAGGGGGGTGGAAGGAAGCCAGCCGCCAGCTGTCCAGCCCTCTCCTGGGCCCCTCAACATACAGGGTCCTGACTAAGCACATCTCTTAAAGCAACATCATTTTTGAATATTCATTGTGGAAGGTCTTCTAATCACAGTAGTGCCATGGAACTCATTGTTTTTCAGGAATTTCCCTCCCAGAAGCTTTATGCTCAAAAAAGCCTGGCAAAGCTTACTAGAGAGGATTAAGGAGTTCCCTGGGTCAGCATATAGCTCTCATCATTCAGGCTGCGTTACCCCTAAAAGGATTTTTTAAAAATGTCCTTCCACGAATCCTTGTCAGCATCGTTTTAGAAAGGCAATGATATCTGATGGAAAAGAGTCCGAAGAGCCACCTTCCAATCCCACATAATTATGTGAACCTGACCAAGTCCTCACTTCTATGGGCTTTATTTTCTCCTTAACAAGGAGCAGCTCCTCACAACCTCACAGCCCGCCATGCTTCCAGATCAAACGAGGGAGGGAGCAGGGAAAGCATGCCGAGCTCTTCCCAATGACAGAAGGGTCAACGTTGTTGTTATTTGGAAAGAGATAATTACAAAGGTCAGTATTTATCTTTTCCCTTCAACAGGACCCAGGCAGTTCTGTGCAAATAAAAACCCAACACAACCGAGAGAATTCTGTCACCAGCACACAGTGATCACTCAGCGAATATTTACGGTTTGTGGGCTAACCTCACCAGACGATTTCAAGTCCGCCTGGAGCACACGGGAAAGTTCAGCAAGAAAAGGGACAGGTGTGGCAGGGGAGGGGCAGGTTCTAATGAAAGTGCTGCCCTGAGCCCTTCTCTCTCATTTGCCTTCTCTTTCTGCCTAGAAATGCTTCTCTGCCCAATTTTGGCTCCTGCACAGTGGGCTAGAACTACTCCTAGAGCATAAGGGTCCAGTAACTTATACACACACACATGCACACACAAACATGCATAAACACATCCACAAAAACGCGTACATACACACATACACACAAACATATGTACACACACATACACAGACTTCCACAGGCATATGCATAAGCACACTCACGCATATACAAATATACACACACAAACACAGATGCACACATATAAACACACACGTATACACACATGTATACAAATATACAAACATATACAACACTCAAACACAGATGCACACATATAAACACACACGTATACACACACGTATACAAATATACAAACACTCATAAACACAGAGGCACACAAATAAACACATACGTATAACACGCATATACAAATATACAAACATAAACAGATACACACATATATAAACACACACACATATGCACACAGACATATATACACACATACATAAACAGGCACACATATACACATACACACACAAACACACACACTCAAACACATATACACACAAAACCACACGAACACATATACACACATACACAAATGCACACGAACACACATACACATATACACAAACACACACAGACGCACACATACATAAATCAGACACACATGCAAACACATACACACAAGCACCCACATATGAACACATACAAACACACACAGGGATATGCACATATTCACAAATACCTATGCACACACGAGCACACACACATGCATGTACATACGCAAGCAAACACACATACACACCACACACTACCGACCAAAAGTGAACTAAGCAAAGAAGAGAGTAAAGCTGGGGAAGAGATGCTTCTGGCAGTTCAGCCTCCCCGGCATCCTGCAGATCCCTCTGACCTTCGTATCAGGATATCTGCCGTTTTCTTCAGGGTCTCTTGTGTCAGGGCTTCCAGAAAGAGAAGGGTGTTACTGGGAATTCGAGTGTTAGTTTAAGCGATGCCCCAAGTTCCTTTACCAGGAATTGATAACCGGAGCTTCCTTTCTCCAGACGTGGCGGCGGGTCTGAGCGCCCCACTCCACCCATCCTCCTGCTGCTGCCAGGCTCGGGGCACTGCCGACCTCCAGATGCTCGGCTTCACCAGCGCCCTCGCCTCTTTCTCTTGGGGGTCTTCACTTGCCTGCCCTTCTAAGGAAGAAGAGACGTGCTTACAGGGAAGGCGGCGGTTCTAGGCTTTAATCTAGAAAACCAAGGGAACCAGGTGTAGTAGCTGAGTGGCAAGCTTGCTTTCTTTTCGTGGGAAACTTAGTCATCCATTCAAACCAACAGTGATGGAGCACCTACTGTGCGCCTGCCGCTAGGCTGGGTGTGGGAGAGACGAGGAGGAGCAAACCCCAGTCCCCTGGAGAAGGAAACCAGTCACTAGAACGTCAGAAGTGCGAGGGGAGAGCAAAAAGGAAGGCGCTCAGGCGCCTGCAGGTCATGAGAGGCCAGTGGAAGGAAGACGACTTAGGGGAGATGACACCCAAGTGCCGGAGGGGGAGGTGGCGGAATTCTAGGCAGGGAACCACTGCAAGAAACCAAGACTCTAGTAACAGTTTTTGCTTTTAAATTCCTCTTTAAAAAAATGTACCTCGGGCCTTCCCTGGTGGCGCAGTGGTTGAGAGTCCGCCTGCCGATGCAGGGGACACGGGTTCGTGCCCCGGTCCGGGAAGATCCCACATGCCGCGGAGCGGCTGGGCCCGTGAGCCGTGGCCGCTGAGCCTGCGCTCCGCAACGGGAGAGGCCACAGCAGTGAGAGGCCCGCGTACCGCAAAGAAAAAAAGAAAAGAAAAAAAAAATGTACCTCGGATCTCAGACATAGCCCAAACCCAATGTCTCCCACGTGCCACCTCGTCCCCTCCCCTTCCCCTTCCCCTCCCCCTTCCTTCCCTCCTTGATAACTATATCATGGGTTCCCCAGGGCTCTGACTCCCCGCTGGGCTCGGTCCACGAGCAGGAGATCAAAGGGAGGGAGGACAGTGCGGTCCAGGCGCTCATTCCACTGACCTCCTATCAAGGCAGCCTTCTCAGGAAATGCTCTTTTATCCAGGTTCCTGTGGCAGCTTCCTCCTGCCCTCATCCCTTAAGGCCTAGGACTAGTAACAGCTCTTCCACTGTCACTAGTGTTCCTTATGGTTCCTCTCCATCCCACCCACACTTTCATAAACAGTCGCTTTATTAAGCTCTTCTTGAATTATTCTAATTCGAGGGCCATCTGTTTCCTGTTGGGACCTTGACTGATAGAGCAAATAGCAAATATATCAGGGAGAGCAGGATGCAAAAATTATGTACGTGTATATAAAAACTGTGCAAGTTTATATTTTTATAAATTTATGTAATGTATAAAAATATTTATATTTGTATAAATATAAATACATATAATTGTACATATAAATGTATAAACATGTCCACACCAGTGATGGTAGTGATGGTATCTCATTCATTCACTCATTTATTCCACAGACTCATTTATTTATGTATTTATTAATTATTCCACACACTCATTTATTTTCATCGCTTGCTATGTGAAAAGCACAATGAGTAAGGAAACCACCTTTCTGGATTTTATGAGACAGTGTCAGTTACAACCTTTTTTGTATGGTCAGACCATATACTTTATTTGGGGGATTTATAAAATATAATCTCAATAGCTATGAGCAAAGAGAAGATGAGAACTCTGAGTTTATATTCTATTCTAGCTTATTCCTCCAAACTCCGTGTCTCTAAAAAAAAAAAAAAAAAAAGCGAGTGGAGAAAGCCCAAGGCAAGATCAAGTACCAGGTCTGCATCCCCCAGGTTACACCGTGGGTACAGTTCCCTCACCTGCTGACTCACGCTGAGTGGTGAGTCTGCTGCTTTGGGGTCAAAGGCTTCAGCAGTGATAACCAAGGCTCGCTATGAGACCAAGATGAGAGCTGAAAGCTTTACATATGCTGTTGAATTTTTTTTTTTTTTTTCGATACACGGGCCTCTCACTGTTGTGGCCTCTCCCGTTGCGGAGCACAGGCTCCGGACGCGCAGGCTCAGCAGCCGTGGCTCACGGGCCCAGCCGCTCCACGGCATGTGGGATCTTCCCAGACCGGGGCGCGAACCCGTGTCTCCTGCATCGGCAGGCGGACTCTCAACCACTGCGCCACCAGGGAAGCCCTACTGTTGAATTTATACTTCATGAAAACCTCTATGAATCAGGCATGGTTTTCCTCATTTTGCAGCTAATGGTAGTAGTTCGCGCTGGATTCAAACCCAAGTCTATATCCAACACCCACTGCTCTTTATTCCACTGCATCATCTTTTCTAGGAGTAGACAATTCCTAGCCAAGACCAGAGGGTTGCTTGGTAAATAAGAGACAATTACAGGTTTGGAGGCAAAGGGCCATCCTGCAATTTTGGCGTACTCTCTGTTATTATATCCACAGAGTGAGAAATCACCTGGAGCACCAACCTTACAGGAGTCCTCTTTTGATTCTGTGTGGTGGCAACAGACATCAGCTACCAGTTTGCTCAGAGATGAGAAAGAAGTGGGAAGGGCAAGCAAAATAAGATACACACCCAGGGCACTCCAGAGGTTTGCTCCCCTAGAGACTTCTGGCTCCCTTTGAACAATCTAATAATTATCGATTTGAGAAGGTAGTAGAGATTGGTGTGTTAATGGGAGGGGTGACATTTGAAAGTTAAGACTGTTCCAGGGAATTTCCTGGTGGTCCAGTCATTAGGACTCCGACCTTTCACCGCAGGGGACCCAGTTCCATCCCTGGTTGGGGAACCAAGGCCCCACAAGCCTCACAGAGTAGCCAAAAAATGAAAGAAAAAAAACTGTTCCACTCATGATTAACCACTTTGGGGCTGGGATGGGCAGCTTCGCCATATGCTTCCTTTTGCTACAAGGGCGGAAGTTCAGCCAACCTAACCACACAGGAGTGTTTTTATGAGTGGCAAGCAATACAAATGCTTGTACATTTAGAGTACCCCATACATTTTGAAGAATCCAAATTTAAGGTCTGTTGACGACCTCATTAAAAAAAAAAACAAAAGACTACCTTACTTTTCTCCTACGCCTAAATTTAGTACCCATATATCATGGTTTATGCCTGTCGTTCCAGAATGATTATTAACAATGTCCCCTTTCACACACAAAAGTGTCGATTTAGATGATAAATTATCACCTCAACTTTGCTGTATGTAATTGATCAACAAAAGAAGGGGAGGCAGTGGGACTCTGAGCTCCAAATACCTCAAGTCTGGTTTGAGAACAAGTGTTGCCTTGCTGCACAAGCCCAGGATATTCAGTTAACCTCTCTCATCTTTATGTGCCAGGTGAAAATAAAATATTGGCCCGTGACTTTTTTCTTTTTTTTTTTTTTTTTTTGCGGTATGCGGGCCTCTCACTGTCGCGGTCTCTCCCGTTGCGGAGCACAGGCTCCGGACGCGCAGGCCCAGCGGCCACGGCTCACGGGCCCAGCCACTCCGCGGCACATGGGATCCTCCCAGACCGGGGCACGAACCCGCATCCCCCGCATCGGCAGGCGGACTCTCAACCACTGCGCCACCAGGGAGGCCCGGCCTGTGACTTTTATGAGCAGTAACAAATAGAAGTTGTTCATAGAGTTATAGGTCTTAGAGCTAGAAACCACCTGGAGAGATCATTCAACACACGTGGGGGCTATGAAGAGCTATACAAGATTCACCTTGAGGTAGCCAGTCTTCCCCGTGGCCCTCTGTTGTTTTGGAGAAATCTAACAACTCAATCCAGCTGTGGTAAGTTACATCACAGGGAGCTGATTGATGTCTTAAGCCTTTTATCAACTGGAATTCAAACTATCCATCAGTCTGTGTCTGCCTGTATTTACCATAACACACTCCCCAGTGGTCCCAGTAGATTTGATCACCCTGAACGTGGCAGGAGCACATGCTGTGGAGGTTCTGAGAAGGATACGACCACATCTCTTTGAGGGACTAAGAAAATCTTGATGAAGGAAATAGGTTTGATTTGGAGTGTGGAAACTGGGCATACTGTGGGCAGGAAGAGATGGGAGGAAGGCGTTCGTAGTTCTAGACTAAAGAGACAGTACGAGGAAAGGCAGGGAAAGTATGTGTGCAATGAGAATAATAAGACACAGGTTTGGTCCCAGAGAGGACGTTTGTAGGGGAGGGGGAAGTAGGCTGAACCACATGGTACGGTGTTTGAGTGTCATCGTAAGGCTAAGGCTTTTTACTTAATTCGCAAGGGTGTGGGAAGCCTGTATTGGAGCAAAAAGATTGCCCATCTGGAAGATTAGTCTGGAAACGGTGCAGACTGGATGGGCGTGTGGAGAGCCTGTGAGCAGGGAGGACAGTGAGGAGTCCTTTGGAACAACAGCAACAAAAGCAGTAACAACGATTGTGATGCACAGAGAGTAGCTCACTAAACGATGTCAAGCAAAATCCAGGAGAGCATCAACAAAGGGTTGAGAAATAATCCCCAGTGGAAAGACTATTCTTTGAAGGTGAGCCATTTCCTGGGGCGATTTATGAAGCAGGAGGCAAGCACTGTCACAATAAATGGCCATTAAGCCTGGCATCTTCTAAGCACCTTGGGAGATGAGGGGGAGAGCCCCTGGCTCCCCGACTTGTAACTTTCAGAACTCAAGAAAAATGGAGTGGGTGGCTTTCTTCCATATGGAACCCTTGGGGGCATTTCAGTGTTTGCAGGGAATTTAATGTAGGGAGAGTAATTAGCGCCGATATCAGACGAGATACCATAAAAGATTAATGTCCTGATTCTGAAATGACAATAAAAACAGGGATGGGAGTAGAAGCTGAGAAATCCAGCCTGGGTTTATCTCTGCTTCCTGAGCAGGATCCATGATGCGTAATCGGCTGCAGTGCCTAGGGCATGCAGTAAACAATGTAAACAATGACGAGCTCCTTCCCAGATGTTGAAACAGACTAAATAACCTCCACTTTCCACTGGCAGCTCTGACAGCCCAAATTATTTGAAATCGCACCAGCCGGGGAGGAACTCAAGGCCGAGCGGATCACTTGGATGCTGCAAGCAAGAGGGGAGAAATGACCCCGGGGTGAGCACAGTTTAAGCCGTGATCGCTAATAAGCTTCATCTGGTTACAGGGAATCGCCAGGACTGTGGCTGACACGTGGGGCGCACGCGCACAGATGCACGCACGCGCACGCACGCACGCAGGCGCGCGCGCGCACGCACCCCCGTCCTGCCTCACCGCAAGCGTGGCCACTTGAGTGCTCTGAACCAGGGGTCCCCGGCCCCCGGGCCAGCGGTCCGCGTTCTGTAGGGAACTAGGCTGCACAGCTGGAGGTAAGCGGCGGGGAGCGAAGCTTCATCTGCCTCTCCCCAGCTCCCCATCGCTGGCATTGCAGCCTGAAGCAAACCCCCCCCCCAACTCTGTGGAAACATTGTCTTCCAGAAACCGGTCTCTGGTGCCAGAAAGGTTGGGGACCGCTGCTCTAAACCATCAAGAGCTTCACTTTGGTGCCAGACAAGACCCAGCCGAGAAACCCAGTCATGTTTGCCTTGGAAAACTCCTGTCTCCGTTGATGTCTTATGGAAGTAAGCCTTGAGTTCATCTGACTGTCAGCTACTTCTGTTATTCTTTAATGTGCTAATTTAACCTCATGTTCCCTGACATCATGCTGATCTCATGAAAGGCTCTCTAACAAACTTACTTTTAAAAAGGTCAGTGCCGGGCCGAGCCCTCCCGTTTAAATGGTCACAAACAGCTCCAATCATAGTTTCCTGTCTCTCTCACAGACAGAATCATCCCACGTGGGAACGGAAAGAAGGCATCCAGGGCATCCGCTCGGATTACACATCAGGAAAGGGAAACCAGGCAGAAGGCACGGCTGGCCCCAGGCAAGGATTTTTTTTTCCCCCCAACCAAAAGGACAAGGGAAGAGGTATTTGTGTGGTGTCGTAGTGGTGACCTTTGAGAAGCGAGCCCATTGCAAACTTATCCCTCTGGTGGCCTTTTGAGTCGAGCAGTGTAGCAGCTCCTTTCTGAGGTACTTCTTAGCAAACAGAATATAATTAAAACAATTGTCACAACATTCTCGAAGCTTTAAAACAGATTTCTAGAGACCTGGCTTCCTGCTGTTGGCAATAACAGCCCACCAGTAAAAAATACCGCAGAATTAAAAATTCTATGTATTCTTTTCAACAGAAGAATAGGAAATACACTGAAAAGGAAATGCAGAAATTATGATAATTTGTTCCACAAACAAGTGCTTTTTTTTTTTTTTTTTTGGCTGTACGCGGGCCTCTCACTGCTGTGGCCTCCCCCGCCGCGGAGCACAGACGCGCAGGCTCAGCGGCCACGGCTCACGGGCCCACCCGCTCCGCGGCATGTGGGATCTTCCCGGACCGGGGCACGAACCCATGTCCCCTGCATCGGCAGGCAGACTCTCAACCACTGCACCACCAGGGAAGCCCAAACGAGTGCATTTAATGAAATATTCTTAAGGAACAAAGAGAAATACATGATTTGTTTGTGTATATACACAATATTATATGTATATACACAATGTAGTATGTATGTGTATGTCTAAACATCTGTCTTGTGCTCAGCACTTTTCCTAGGCTAGATGTGATTGAATTAACTCTCGGTTGTAATGGTGTTGATCCTTTTCGTAAAGGCTTTAACTTAATAATCGCATTCGTTATCTTTTAAAAAACCCTACAAAAAGCCATGCATTTGATGGTCTTCCAGCTGGGGAAAGCCAGCTCTTCCATAGCAGAGTCAGGTTTAGATCTTTCTGAGTTTGAACAAACCACAAAACAAAAATTCGCCTTTTAAAAATGACACTGACCCATTTCTAAGTCTTCCTTAAGTTATAATGAAATGCAGTTGCTGACCCTGCTTTAGCAATCAGTAAGGAAATGGTTCCAGTTTTCACACTCACAGTAGGGCATGATGTCAAGTTTGGTCTTAAAGTCTGCTTTTTCCAGAAACGCTGCCTCGATTTTTATTTTTATTTTTTTTTAAGGTTGCCATTTATGGTCAGGGGAGCATGGTAGACTACAATTTCTGTTTGTTTCCAGGGGTAGTAGCATCAGAAATGTTGAGCAGAGAACCAATCATGATGGTTTGTTTTTTTTTTTTTTTTTTTCGGTACGCGGGCCTCTCACCGTTGTGGCCTCTCCCGTTGCGGAGCACAGGCTCCGGACGCGCAGGCTCAGCGGCCATGGCTCACGGGCCCAGCCGCTCCGCGGCATGTGGGATCCTCCCGGACCGGGGCACGAACCCGCGTCCCCTGCATCGGCAGGCGGACTCTCAACCACCGCGCCACCAGGGAAGCCCAATCATGATGGTTTTAATAAAAGTTTTTTATAGGGGGAGAGGAAAAGAGAGGAAATGCTAAAATGCTTGGGCAGAAATCTGGGTTCTTTTCCCAGCTGGTGCTAAGTAAACCCCTGGCATTTTTGTGTAGTTTTGAGAAAAGCAGCAATTATGATTCCCATTTCATAGACAGTAGGAGCCAACTTTCTCTGCTCAGAGAGCGCACATCCATGTGGCCTACATGTACATCCTCACAGAATGTTAAATAATTGAATGACATCCACCTTCCTGCATCAAGTAATAGAGATTTTAAGGCTTAGCACGATAAATCCAATCACTTTATTTTTTCCTAAATTTCTAACTGTCCTAAGAGGCTAACAGTAAAGTTTTGGGTAAATTGCTATGTAAAATAAATACGATAAATAAATCATCCAAATAAAAAGGAACCGGTTGGAACTGAGAGCTAACAAGGTGCTCGAGGTCATAGGAACATCCACTAGCAAATGATTTTCTACTCTTTACTCTAAAAATGTTGAGAGGTTAGAGCCCAGCCTCAGAAAGGTGGGTCTACCCAGAGACAAGTCCCTGACAAACTCAGGAATAAAATAGAGGGGGCACCTGGTCCAGTTGGGTGGTTAAAAATTAAACTGGACATATCTGATGTGGGATCAAAACAGAGTACAACCCACAGAATGGGAGAAAATATTTACAAATCCTATATATCTGAGACATTAATATCCAGAATATATGAAGAACTGCAACTCAATGACAACAACAAAAACTAACAACCCAATTCAAAAACGGGCAAAGAACTTGAATAGACATTTCTCCAGATAGATATACAGATGGCCAATCTGCACATGAAAAGATGCTCAGCATTGTTAATCATTAGGGAAATGCAAATCAAACCAAAGTGAGATACCAGTTCATACCATTGGGGTGGGTATTATCAAAAAGCAAACAGAAAAACAAGTGTTGGCATGGATGTAAAGAATTGGAACCCTTGTGCATTGCTGGTGCTCATGTAAAATGGTGCAGCTGCTGTGGAAAACATGGTGGGTCCTCAGAAAGCTAAGTGCAGAATAACTGTATGACCCAGCAACTCCACTCCTAGGTACACACCCAGAAGAGCTGAAAGCAGGGACTTGAATAGGTATTTGTACACCCATTTTCATTGCAGCAGCATTTACAATAGCTAAATGTCCAGTAGCGGATGAATGGATAAACAAACTGTGATATATCCATACAATGGAATATTATTCAGCCTTAAAAAGGAATGAAGTTCTGATGGATGCTGCAACATGGATGAACCTTGAAAACATTATGCTGAGTGCAATAAGCCAGACACAAAAGGGCAAACACTGTATGATTCTATTTATATGAAGTACCTAGAGTAGTCAAATTCATAGAGACAAAGTGGAACGGTGGTTTCCAGGGGTTGGGTTTTGGGGGGAAATGGGGAGTTGGTGTTTAATGGGTATAGAGTTTCAGTTGTAGGATGAAGAAAAAGTTCTGGAGATGGATGGCAGTTAAGGGGGCAGAACTTACTGAATGCACTTACTGAACTGTACACATAAGAATGGTTTAAATGGTAAATTTTATGTTAGTTTATTTAAACACACTAAAAGAGAGGAAAGATACGCAACACTGTAAAACAACTACACTTCCATTTAAGAGAAATTTAAAAAGAGAGAGAGTAAAGATGATTTGAAATGGTCTGGCCCTGGCTCTATCACAGCCACCTCTTAAGCGAGTTCATAAGCTCTCACAACCACCTTTCATCTGCTTCCCCCCAGTTCATCCCACAATGAGATTCTCTTCAAGGACACAGAGACAGACTGGTCCTCTGGGCCAGGTGATCATCACACTTGGCAGCTTGGAGAGCTTGTGCTTCCAGGTACCTTCCAGAGATTTCTACTCAGCACCAAGTCACCAGGACCAAAGGAATGATGGTCACCAGAAGGGTGTCGCCAAGATGGAAGAGAGGTGAATGCATTCCTGCAGAGGACAAAGTTCTGCTCCCAGGACTGTGTTCTGCATGGGCCACTGTTGGAACTCAGGTCACCCTGGCCTCACAAAGACTCCCCTCCGTGAGCCGTGGCAGCTGGCATAGATGAGGGACCCACGTTAGGGCCGTAAGTAGGAGGGTCCAAGTATTTATTTGCCTTTTCTTTTTCATTCTTCATTCTGTTAAAGTCATTTTACTTTTGACATCCATAGACGTGGCTCCCTAGCCCCACTCGATCATAATAGTGAAATATTCATACATATTGGAATTTTTTTTAAAAGTAATTTTAAAAGAAGTCCTGGGGACTTCCCTGGCGGTCCAGTGGTTAAGACTCTGTGCTTCCACTGCAGGGGATGTGGGTTCGATCCTTGGTCGGGGAACTAAGATCCCGCATGCCACGTGGTGTGGCCAAAAAAAAGAAGTCATCAGTCTCTTGGTGAATCCCAGCTTGTGGAAGAGAGAGCAAGCTTATGAGAAAAAGAGGATACAAATTCTCACCGGGCTTTGGAGGACACAGAGTGCGTTAATGGCTGTAAATGGCAGAGCCCTCAGCCCCCAGCATTACTGACAAACGTTCCAGCCCGGGTGCTCTGTTCAGTCTCCCTTCCATCTCCCATCTTGCTGTCACTTTGTATGACTGCCCAGTCTCTCCACCTTAGGAGGACTGAACCCAGACTGGCCATTTCCCTTTCTCATGACTTGGTGTGCGTTTCAGACAGAGATCTGTGGTGCGGATACGATAGGATGTTTTCCACTTACTTCATGATCCATGAAGCTGAATTTCCCAGGGTAACAGCCTTTGAGACCAGTGGTAAAATACATATGCAGCCAGGCCATATTTACTCTTTTCTTTGGGTGCTGGATCGCAACCCTGGCAGGATGTCTGAAGGAAAAAATTGGTAAGTTGGACTTTACTGAAATTAAAAATATCTGGTCTGCAAAAGACACTGTTAAGAGAATGAAAAGACAAGCACTAGCTGGGAGAAAATATTTGCAAAACATGTATCTGATAAAGGGCTAGTATCCAGAACTTCTAAAACTCAACAGGAAGGAAACAAACAACATAATTTAAAAATGGGCAAAAGATCTGAGAAGAAATGTCACTAAAGAAGATACACAGATGCCAAAATAGCATATGAAAAGATGCTTAGCACCCTGTGTCATCAGGAAATGAAAATTAAACAACCATGAGATACCACCACACACCTATCAGAATGGCCAAAATCCAAAACACTGACAACACCAAATGCTGACGAGGATGTGGAGCAACAGGAATTCTCATTCATTGTTAGTGGGAATGCAAAATGGTACAAACACTTTGGAAGACGGTTTGGCTGTTTCTTCTAAAACTGAACGTACTCTTGCAGGCTCTCCAGCAATTGCACCCCTCGACATTTACCCAAATGAGGTGAAAATTTACATCTACACAGAAAGCTACATGTGAATGTTTATGGTAGCTTTATTCATAATTACTAAAACTTGGAAGCAACCAAGATGTGCTTCAGTAGCCGAATGGATAAATTGTGGTACATCCACGCACCAAAATATTATTCAAGTACATAAGATGGACTGTTATTCAGGTATGAAAAGAAATGAGCTATCAAGCCATGAAAAGGGATGGAGGAACCTTAAATACATGTTGCTAAGGGAAAGAAGCCAATGTGAAAAGCTACATACTGTATGATTCCAACTATATGACATTCTGGAAAAGACAAGACCATGGAGGGGTTCAGGGGGATGGAGGGAGAGAGAGAGGAAGGGGTGCAGCACAGGGCATGTTTAGGGCAGTGAAGCTATTCTGTGTGATGCTGTATTGACAGATACTTATCACTTTATATTGGTCAAAACACATAGAATGGGGCTTCCCTGGTGGCGCAGTGGTTGAGAGTCCGCCTGCCGATGCAGGGGACACGGGTTCGTGCCCCGGTCCGGGAAGATCCCACATGCCGCGGAGCGGCTGGGCCCGTGAGCCATGGCCGCTGAGCCTGCGCGTCCGGAGCCTGTGCTCCACAACGGGAGAGGCCACAGCAGTGAGAGGCCCGCGTACCGCAAAAAAAAAAAAAAAAAAAAAAGAGCCCCCTGTAATCGTTCACCATTTCGGCCCCAAGGAGACGGGAGAGGGATGCCACCGAGGGCTGGAGGAATCTGGGAGTCGGGGAGAGTCTTTGAGTTGCAAGAAGTTAATGCAGATCTCTTGCCATTTCTGGGGGAGAGGGGAAGAGAGTGGGGAACTGAGATGGGAGACTAGGCAGGGGCTTGTGTCCTGTTTTCGCTACTCTGCACAGAAATTCTGGAACAGAGCACGTTAAATGGATGGAATGGAAAGAGCAGAACATCAGGGTTCATGGTTGCCCAGCCTGGGAGCTCTTGCAAGCATCGGGGAGAAGGTTCTTATTCAGCTGTGCCCCACGTGGGGCTGGCGTGCCACTAGCTCAGAGCTGGTGGTGGGAGGGGACTGTTGGGTGTCCCCAAGACCGTGTTCCTGGACCCCTGCAGTCTGTTAGCTCTGGGACTCTACAGGTTTCCGCGTGCCTCAGAGACTTGGTGGGCCAATGGCCTCGGCTCAGGTCACACTGGTGACAGTGTGCTGCGATCTTAAGCCAAGATGCAAATGGCTGGGCCATGAAGCCCAGTAGTTGGAGCCACAGAATGGCTCAAAAGGCCATAAGAGTCGGTGGCACCTCAGCAGAGACAGTGAGCCCAGGACAAATCCAGACCTGCCAGTCTTCATTAGAGGACGGTGAGGGCACGGACGGCAGCACGTGGATCCAAAGCCTTTAACCAGCACCCCCTGCCCTCCTCCAGGAAATCCAGACTCAGTCTCAGGAAGGCGCTGGGGGAGGAGGCCTGAAAACTGGAACGTGTATCCAAAGAAACTGACCTGAATGGGACTACTATTCAACCCGGAAAAAAAAACTGAGAATTTTCATTTTCTTCCTACAATAGTGTTGGAGGCCAGAGATGCAGGATTGGATCTGATGGGAAATGAGCTATGTTTCTTGGCTCTCTGAGTAGTGCTGGGTTAAATAGTCAAACCGCTGCCTTTACCATACAGCCAGGTTACCTTCAAGGCGGGTTGGAGGACCCGTCTTAGACCTAAACCAGAGGAAGAGCATTAAATATCAATGTCAGGGTGTTTACAATAAAGAGCTGTGGTCCAGCCGTTGTCTTGTCGTGCTGTCACTAATTGGCAAACTCCAGACCTCACAAAGAGAGTTCCTAGAGTTTCCAGCACCCTTTCTACTGCTTCTTTCCTGAATACAAACAACAAGCAAGGCTGGGACTTCCCTGGAGGTCCAGTGGTTAAGAATCCGCCTTCCAATGCAGGAGATGTGGGTTTGATCTCTGGTCAGGGAGCTAAGATCCCACATGCCATGGGACAACTAAGCCCACATGCCACAACTAAGACCCAATGCAGTCAAATAAAGAAATATATATATATATATATATATATATATATATATAAAGCAAGGCTCAGCAGATGTTTGAGGACAACTTCCAACACGAGAGAGAAACAGGAGAAAAAAAGAGACTCAGGAGAATCAGAGACAATACAAAGAGTGGGGGAAAATATCAAAAAAGTCACTAACATCTTCAGAGAGAAAAGAGAAGACCCCGTAAAACAGCAGCAGATTATGTGCAAAAAAGAAACAATCAGAGCTCAAGAAAGACTTTTAGAAATTACAAATATGACAGCTGAAATTAAAAGAGGCTGGAGATACAATCAAGGAAATCTCTCAGGAAATAAAAAGCCAGGGAAAGTTCAGTAGGATAGAAAAATATGAGAAAATTAGAAGATTGGTTTAGGAGATTGTATTAGTTATCTATCACTGTGTAACAAATTACCCCCAGAGTTTAGTGCCTTAAAACAACAATAGCATTTTATCATCGCACACAGTGTTTGCAGGTCACCCAGTACTTAGCTGAATGGTTCTGGCATGGGGTCTGTCCCAGGTTGTGGTCAAGATGTTGGCCGGGACTGTGGTCACCTTGGGCTTGACTGGGCTGCAGAGTCGCTTCCAAGATGGCTCCCTCACGGGGCAGTTCCTTGCTGGCTGTTCCTTGTCATGTGGACTCGCATAGGGCTGCTTGAGTATCCTCATGACATGGCAGCCTGCTCCCCCCAGAGCAAGCGATCTGAGAGAGAGCAAGGAGGAAGTTGCAGTGCTTTTCAGAAGCACCCTTCCATCACATTCTATTTGCTAGAAGTGGTCACTAAATCAGGCTCAGGGAGAAGGAGCTAGCAAGGGTTAACAGCAGTGAGATGACTCACAGTGGTGTTGGGCAGTGGTGGGTGGGGTGGAAAGAACAGAGATTCTGATGTCAGGGGGTCCTGGGCTTGAATCTTGGCTCCTCCTCAAGCAAATCATATGCCTCTCCTCAGTCTCCTGTCCTGTAAAATGGGTGTGATATTGCCACTACGCAGGTTTTGTTTTTAAGTTGAGAATAAATTGTTAAAAGTGACTTGTATATGGTAGGTGCCAAATAAATCACAGTTGTTATTATTAGTATTGAAATGTCTTTGGGTAGAATGCAAAGGATGTGATCTGCAGTGAAATCCTGTCTAAGTCCCAAAGCAGAACTCAGAAAAACAGCAAAATCCCCCCCTGGACACCCTCAGTAATGGACAGCTAAACAATTGGAATGCATTACTCTGTTATTTCTGAATAATCATGGGTATTCTGCTTAAACCCCGGAGACATCTTTTAGCATGTGAGTTTTATGGATTTGGAGGAAACTTTTATGCTACTGAAAGGTCGTTCTTTGGTTTTCAGTTTTGGGGAGGTTTTGCCCAAATCTAGGAGAAGTATGTTTGACTCTGCAACATCACAGGTTTTGTAACGGCATGATTTAGTGAGTGGCAAGAAGAAAGCCTCAACCATCCTTAAGTCAGAACTCCCCCAATAAGACTAGCTTCTTATTGGGTAAACGCAGACCCGACTGGTTCTCCATCTGCCCCTCAATGTATTGGGTTGGCCAAAAGGTTCATTCGGTTTCTTCCGTACGATGGCTCTAGTAGCACTTAGTTGTCTTTAACTTCATTCGAAACAACTTTGTTAGATTGTATGTGACAGCTATCGTATCAGCGTGCATTTAAAAAAAAGACATCAAAATTGGTGATCTTTTGTGTAGCCATTTTAATAGTGAAGGTGGAAGAAAAACCAACATCTTCAGCATATTATGCTTTATTATTTCAAGAAAGGTAAAAATGCCACCGAAACGCAAAAAAAGATTTGTGCAGTGTATGGAGAAGGTGCTGTGACTGATCGAACACATCAAAAATGGTTTCATGCTGGAGATTTCTCGCTGGACAATGCTCCATAGTCAGCTAGACCAGTTGAAGTTAACAGCGATCAAATCGAGACATTAACTGAGAACAATCAACGTTATACCACGCTGGAGATAGCTGGCATGCTCAAAATATCCAAATCAAGCGTTGAAAATCACTTGCACCAGCTGGTTATGTGAATTGCTTTGATGTTTGGGTTCCACATAAGCGAAAAAAACCTTCTTGACCATATTTCCACATGTGATTCTCTACTTAAACGTAATGAAAACGTTGCGTTTTTAAAACATATTGTGACGGGCGATGAAAAGTGGATACTGTACAACAATGTGGAACAGAAGAGATCGTGGGGCAAGTGAAATGAACCACCACCAACCACACCAAAGGCTGGTCTTCATCTAAAGAAGGTGATGTTGTGTATATGGTGGGATTGGAAGGGAGTCCTCTCTTATGAGCTCCTTCCAGAAAGTGAAACGATTAATTCCAACAAGCACTGCTCCCAGTTAGACCAACTGAAAGCAGCACTTGATGAAAAGTGTCCAGAATTAGTCAACAGAAAATGCATAATCTTCCATTAGGATAACTCAAGACCACATGTTTCTTTGATGACCCGGAAAAACTGTTACACCTTGGCTGGGAAGTTCTAATTCATCGGCCATATTCACCAGACATTGCACCTTCAGATTTGCATTTATTTAGGTATTTACAAAATTCTCTTAATGGAAAAAAATTTCAATTCCCTGGAAGACTGTAAAAGGCACCTGGAACAGTTCTTTGCTCAAAAAGATAAAAGGTTTTGGGAAGTTGGAATTACGAAGTTGCCTGAAAAATGGCAGAAGGTAGTGGAACAAAAGGGTAAATATGTTGTTCAATAAAGTTCTTGGTGAAAATGAAAAATGTGTCTTTTATTTTTACTTAGAAACCAAATGCACTTTTTGGCCCACCCAATACAAAGTGCATCTCAATTTATAACCTACCTGGCTTTTGTGAAATGCACAAGGGACACGGGAAAGCAGGACAGCTTTTGGGGGCAATGTTGGTTCCTGTTATCATGATAGATAAAGCACGGTATTGGTAATGCTGACTTAGGTTTGTGGATGCCTCCCCTCTTTGCACAGCCAGTATGGTCTTGATCCTCAGCCACCTTAAGAGATGGGAAGAATCAAAACGTTTGTTCCCAGTTTGTCTACAGATAAGGAAACAGAGACTGAAAAAGATGAAGCGGCTTCCAGACATAGTACTGGTCTGTGCAGCGCTAAGATCAGAGTTCAGATCTTCTCGGAGTCCAGGGCTGTTCCCATCACCTTACCAGCCAGTGGTAGGAGGGGATGAGGCTTCGCAGTCAGATGATGGTGTCAGGGCAGGCTCCGTGGCCCTCTGATTTGGGGCTCACTGGACAAAGCCTGCCCCAGTGACACACTCAGGCCTGGGCCTTGGGCCTCAGAGTTCAGCCAGGGACACCTTCTCCCTTAGCCCTATTTTTCTTGCCTCTAAAATAAGAATTCTGACCTACTTCATTAGCCTGTCCTCAGGGAAGGGATCAAGATTTTTAAACTAAATTAAAATGTGTTTGTTAATGTCCTAATACAGCATAATAATACTTTGCCTTCAGTGATGCTTTTCCCCACTCTTGAGAATCTACAAGAAATTCATTCCTGTTGTTTTAATGAATGTAAATATTTTGTGGAGAATGAAAGATTTTAAAATGTTAGTAATTTCCTCCGAGAAACCCGTACACGTCGTGGCGTATTTGCTCTCAGGTCTGTTCTCTTCTGGTCCCCCGTGCACTGCGTTTCCCAGGCCTCTTGGCTCACTGGCTTCCTGCTGGACAAGGTCAGTAGGAGTCACCAGAGCGGGTGAGAGGTGGGGAGGAGGGGAGAAGCCAGAGGACCTATTCCCCCTTCCGGGGAGCATTCCCAACAGTGCTTCCGGCAGCATTCCCAACAGTGGCCGCATCTCCCCTGTGGTTCCAGTTCCCCACGAGCAAGCGCCTCCTCCTCCCTGGGCTCACTGCCTGCTGGTGGCCCTGGCTCCCACCTCTGTCCTCTGTCCGTGTGGCCCCAAGGAGGGTAGCTGCTTCCAGCCATTGCTAATCTCTGGGTCGCCTTGCCCTGCCCTGTGGGCTTTTCAGCTCTTCTTATACCTTTGTCACCAGTCCTCTGTGTTAAATTCTATCTGCTGAAATCATGGTGTGGATTGTTTTCCTCACTGGGTCCCCAGTGTTTGGTCCCTCTCTACAGAGAGAGTGGGGTACGGGGAATGCCTTCACCTGGGAGAAGGAAATCTGGGCCCGGGTGGGGCACTTCCTCCAGCCAGCCAGGTAATGGTGGGCAAGTCACAGCCTCTTTGGACTTTGGTTTCCTTTTCTGCAAAATGAAATAACTAGTCTAGGTGATTCAATTGCTGTCAATTTCATAGCTATGGTTTATCTAGTAGGTGGGTGATCCCCTGTCTGTGCCAGAACACCCTCCAACTGGGACTCCTGTTCCCAGTAAAAAGATGGGGTTTTTTTTCAAGTAAACTTTAAAAGTTTTTGGGCCCCATCAGGTCCAATTCATCAATCACCTGAAGGGCCACTTGGGAAGTAGGGAAAAATAATAGCAAATGAAATGATTCCCTAAGAATGCTACCAGACACCGTTGTCTTGTCTTAAAGAAATCTGAGAAGTCCTCGGGCAAGTATTTTAAGGAACAGAATAATGCAAAGGATGTAGAATTCATTAGCAAATGCTGTTTGCACCCCTTTTCCCCCTCCCCTGTGGAATATCTAATAGTTTCAAAGGAAATACTTTTTTAATTTTATTTTTTAAGTGTACAATCAGTGGTCTTCAGTGTAAAGTTGTGCAAACATCACTGCTGATTGCAGAACATTTTCATCACCCCAGAAAGAAACCCCGTGCCCATGAGCAGTCACTTCCCATTCCTCCCTCCCTCCAACTCCCAGCAAACACTAATCTACTTTCTGTCTTTGTTGATTTGCCTCTTTTACACATTTCTTGGTGACCAGCTTCTTTTACTTGGCATCAGGTTTTCAAAGCCCATCCATGTTGTAGCACGTATCAGTACTTCACTCCTTTTTATTGCCAAATCACAGACCATCATGTGGATATACCACATATCGTTTATCTACTCATCAGGTGGACATTTGGGTTGTTTCCACTTTCGGGCTGTTATGAATAATGCTGCTGCAAACATTCATGTACAACTTTTGTACAAAAATATCTAGGAGCAGAATTGCCAAGTCATATGGTAAATCTATGTTTAACATTTTGAGGAACTACCAGCCTGTTTTCAAAGGAGCTGCAACTGTTTAACATTCTCACCAGCAACCATGGGGGGGTCCCAGTTTCTCCACATCTGCATTAATATTTGTTATTGTCTGTCTTTTTTTTTTTTTTTTTTTTGCGGTACGCGGGCCTCTCACTGCTGTGGCCTCTCCCGTTGCGGAGCACAGGCTCCGGACGCGCGGGCCCAGCGGCCATGGTTCACAGGCCCAGCCGCTCCGCGGCATGTGGGATCTTCCCGGACCGGGGCACGAACCCCTGCATCGGCAGGCGGACTCTCAACCACTGCGCCACCAGGGAAGCCCCTGTCTGTCTTTTTAATTACAGCCATCCTAATGGTTGTGAAGTGATATTGTGGTTTTGATTTGCACTTCCTACTGACTAATATATTAAGCATCTTTCATTTGCTTCTTGGACATTCATACGTCTTCTTTGGAGAAATATTCAGTCAAATCCTTGGCCCGTTTTAAAACTGGTTTATTTGTCTTGGTATTATTAAGTTGCAAGGGTTCTTTTTTTATTACTTTTTAATCGAAGTATAGCTGCCGTACAACGTTGTGTTAGTTTCTGCTGCACAGCAAAATGAATCAGCTATATGTATACATATATCTCCTCCTTTTTGGATTTCCTCCCCATTTAGGTCACCACAGAGCACTGAGTAGGGTTCCCTGTGCTATACAGTAGGTTCTCATTAGTTATCTATTTTATACATAGTAGTGTATATATGTCAATCCCAATCTGCCAATTCATCCTACCTCCCTTTTCCCCCCTTGGTGTCCATAGTTTTGTTCTCTACATCTGTCTCTATTTCTGCTTTGCAAATAGGTTCATCTGTACCATTTTTCTAGGTTCCACATATATGCATTAATATATGATATTTGTTTTTCTCTTTCTGACTTACTTCACTCTGTATAACAGTCTCTAGGTCCATCCATGTCTCTGCATATGGCACAACTTCGTTCCTTCTTATGGATGAATAATATTCCATTGTATGTATGTACTACATCTTCTTTATCCATTCCTCTGTTGATGGACATTTAGGTTGCTTCCATGTCCTGACTATTGTAAATAGTGCTGCAATGAACACTGGGGTGCATGTATCTTTTGGAATTATGGTTTTTTCTGGGTATATGCTGCAAGAGTTCTTTATATCTTCTGGATGCAAGTTCCTTATCAGATATATAGTTTGCAAATATTATATTTTCTTCCATTCTGTGGGTTGTTTTTTCAATCTCTTCATGGAGGCTTTTGAACCATAAAAGTTTTTAATTTGGATAATGTCCAATTTATTTTTTTATTGCTTGTAATTTCGGTGTTCTATCTAAGAAGCCATTGCTTTATTCAAAGCCATGAAAATTTACTCTTTTGCTTTCTTCTAAGAGTTTTATAATCTTAGCTCTTACATTTAGGTTGTTGATCCATTTTGGATTAGTTTTTGTATATGGTGTGAGGTAGGGGTCCAACTTCATCCTTTTGCATGTGACTATCTAGTCGTCCCAGCACCATTTGTTAAAACAACTATTCTTCTCCATTGAATTTTTGTGGAATCTTTGTCAAAAATCAATTGGCTACAGGACATGGAAGCAACCGAAGTGTCCATCAACATACGAATGGATAAAGAAGATTGTGGCACATATATACAATGGAATGTTATTCAGCCATAAAAAGAAATGAAATTGTTATTTGTAGTGAGGTGGATGGACCTAGAGTCCGTCATACAGAGTGAAGTAAGTCAGAAGGAGAAAAATAAATACCGTATCCTAACACATATATATGGAATCTTAAAAAAAATGGTTATGAAGAACCTAGGGGCAGGACAGGAATAATGGCGCAGATGTAGAGAATGGACTTGAGGACACGGGGAGGGGGAAGGGTAAGCTGGGATAAAGTGAGAGAGTGGCATGGACTAATATACACTACCAAATGTAAGATAGATAGCTAGTGGGAAGCAGCTGCATAGCACAGGGAGATCAGCTCTGTGCTTTGTGACCACCTAGAGGGGTGGGATGGGGAGGGTGGGAGGGAGACGCAAGAGGGAAGAGATATGGGGACATATGTATGCATATAGCTGATTCACTTTGTTATACAGCAGAAACTAACACACCATTGTAAAGCACTTATACTCCAATAAAGATGTTAAAAAAAATCAATTGGCTATAAATGTAAGGATTTGTTTCTAAACTCTCACTTCAGCTTTGTAGATGTATATATCTATCTTACGCCAGTACTGCCCTGTCTTGATTACTGTAGACTTATGGTAAGTTTTGGAATCAGGAAGTGTGAGTCATTCAACCATTTTTTTTTTTAAGATTGTTTTGGTTGTTTTGGGTCCCTTTCATTTCCATGTAAATTATAAGGTCAGTTTGTTTTAAACTGCAAAAAAGGTGGCTGGGATTTTGATAAACATTGAATTGAATCCGTAGACCAGTGTGGGAAGTATTGCCATCTTAACAATGTTAAATCTTCCAATCCATGAACCTGGGATGTGTTTCCATTTATTTAGGTCTTTTTAAATTTCTTTCAATGATACGTTATAATTTTCAGTGTACAAGTTTGCACCTCTTTTGTTAAATTTATTCCCAAGTATTTTATTCTTTTTGATGCTATTGTAAATGGAATTGTTTTCTTACTTTCATTTTTGAGTGTTGATTGCTAGTTTATACAAATACAATTATTTTTACATATTTGTCTTGTATCCTGAAACCTTGCTGAACTTGTTCATTAGTTTCAACAGTTTTTCAATGGATTCCTTAGGTTTTTCTATATACAATATCATGTCATCTGCAAATAGAGATAGTTTTACTTTTCTTTCCAATCTAGATGCCTTTTATTTCTTTTTCTGGCCTAGTTGTCTTGACTAAACCACTAGTACAGTGTTTAATAGAAGTGGCAAGAGCAGACATCCTTGTCTTATTCCTGATCTTAGGGCAAAAGCTCTCAATCACTCACCATTAAGTATGTTAGCTGTGACTTTTTCATAGTGCTCTTTATTGGGTTGATAAAGCTGCCTTCTATTCCTAATTCATTGAGTGTTTTTAATCATTAAAGGAACATATTCTTGTGCCCCGCCCTAACCTTTTAGTTCCTATTGCTCTAAATGAATTTCTTCTTTTATTTCCATGAAAATGACAGCAAACAGCGACCACTTGATCTATTCCCAGTATCTCATTCCCTCAAATTGATTTTAAAAAAAAACAAAGAAAAAGCAGTTAAGTTGCTTCTAAAGGCATTTAGGATGTTCTATAATATATAAAGCATACATGGTAGTGAAATTTTAAAAGCAAGCAGAGAAAAATGTAATGTGGTAAAACAAAATCTATATTTTATTACTGCCAGATGTCTGTTATTGCTTGAGCCTTTTCTTCCTGTTATCCCACAGCAATGGGCGTTAGTGTGCCTTTCTCAATCATTTGTGGGAAGTGGATGAGGAAGGAGGTCATGCTGTCTTAGCTGTGTAACCTGGAGCAAATCACTTAATCTCTCTGTACCTTAATTTCCCTTTCTGTAAAATGATCTTACGTACTTAACTTAGGAAGATACAAATAGCCCGTCTCTGTAAAGTACTTAAGTTAGTGCGTGATGCTTGGCAAATGCACAGTAAAAGTCAGCTCCTATCACTATTTGAATCATCATCATTATTATTAACAGACTTAGCTGCCTATGAGCTCTGTGTCTCTACTGCATCCTCCACAGGCTATTTCACATTTGGGTATGAAGAAGAATAACCCACTTAGGGAGCAGAATAACCCACTTAGGGAGTTTCTGGTAGTTGAATACCCACCATGGCAGCCACCACCACTGGTTTCCACTTTCTATCAAATAATCAACCAGATCTGAGTCTGTGGGTTTAAAAATCAATTTAGATACAGGGAGAATCATTGAAAGTCATTTTGAAAATTCAGGCCTATAGCAGTTTAACTTTATCCTCTGCATTTTCACTAGCTTCAAAAACAAAACAAACATTTCCTAGAAATAAAAGAAAAAGAAATACCCTATGGATAGTGCTTCTCAATGTTATTGAATAGAAACATTTAATGGAGGAGACACTTCATATCCCAGAGGGAACAGTTTCTCCCACACATGTACACCCCCCTCTCCCAAAGATGGATTCCTGTGCTCCCCTTTGCTTCACAGTGTTTGTGAGGCTGGGGTTCCTGAGGGGAGGGAGGTGTGTCTCTGGCGACAATCCATTCCCAAGCCCTTGTCTCATGAGTTCCTAACACCAGATGTGCGGACCTGCCTCGCCATCCCTTTGGGGAGTTTGGGCTGAACTTTTCTTGGCTTTTGTGTCAGAGATAGTTGTCCCCCCAAACTCGCACTCCCTTTCCCTAAGTAGAGCTGTCGCTGGCAAGTGACTACTGGGCCAGGGATGATACTTTTGCATCTGGATGCCACCATGTGACCGAGCTCACTACTGGAGCTTCCACAAAAGTGATGCCACTTCCTGGGCTGCTCAGAAAACTTTGTGGGGCTCCTCCATGCTCTTTTTTCCTTCTCGGCTGGAATATAGGTAACCCCCAGGAAGTCAAAGGTGGCAAAACCTCCATCACCTGGGTTCCTGGACAGTTGTAGGCAGGAAGCTACCCCGCTGACCTCTTCACCTGCCTGTACTGTTAGGTGAGTGAGAAACAAAATGCAACTGTGTTAAACTTCTGAAAGTTTCGTGTTTGTTTCCGGGATAGCATCACTCTAACTACTTCAGCTTTTCTCACTTTGACAAACCCTGCATACTTAGATAATTAAGGTTGTTTTTATGCTAAGCATTTTGCTTAGTCTGTTTGGGCTGCTGTAACAAAATACAGCAGATTGGGTGGCTTATAAACAACAGAAATTTATTTCTCACAGTCTGGAGGCTTGAAGTCTGAGATCAGGGTGCCAGCATGGTCAGGGTCAGGGGAGGGCCATCTTCCGGTTGCAGATTTCACGTTGTGTCCTCACGTGGAGGAAGGGGCAAGCTAATTCTCTGGCGTCTCTTTTATAAGGGCACTAATCCATTCATGGGGGCTCCACTCCCACGAGGTAATCACCCCCAAAGGCCCCACCTCCTAATACCATCACCTTGGGGGTTAGGTTTTCAACATATGAATTTGGGGGGAACACAAACATTCAGACCATAGCTGCATTACAGGGGGAGAAAGTCCTTTTATTTTCCTAAATAGTGAAAAAAAAATCCACCTTGATTCATTTTAGAACGTGGACTTATCAGGCCATGTTAATTTGAGAGATTAACATGTATAAACACATGAATATGTATTCATAGTCATATATGTTTGTATGGATCTCTCTTAACTACTGAGTAGTCATCGTCATCTGCTTATTCTTTTTTTTTTTTTTTTTTGCGGTATGTGGGCCTCTCACTGTTGTGGCCTCTCCCCTTGCGGAGCACAGGCTCCGGACGCGCAGGCTCAGCGGCCATGGCTCACAGGCCCAGCCGCTCCGCGGCATGTGGGATCTTCCCAGACCGGGGCATGAACCCGTGTCCTCTGCATCGGCAGGCGGACTCTCAACCACTGCGCCACCAGGGAAGCCCCATCTGCTTATTCTTTAAACATCAAGTGCCATAATATGCCAGGCACTGCTTGGACCTAGTAGAGCATAAAGGTTAATAAGATCTGGTCCCTGGCCTCATGGGCTCTTAGAGAGGTGCTGGCCTAGCTTTGCAGATATCCCATATATTCAGATAGTTTATCTACTAGCGTGACTTGGAACACCAGCTCCACTGTGAATTGTTTGGATCAGCTCTAGAAATTACCTGGAGTATGTGCTCACATTTCATTTTCAGGAGGAGAGTGAAGTTTAGACCAGGACCTTCCCAGAAGGAAAAATCAGCCCTCACACAGTCTTCATACAAATTCTCAGGAACCCAGTCACAGTGAGGACCAGGAGCAGGAAGAAGGTTATAAGGAGGAGACAAGACAACGGAAGCTCATCCACATCTGAAGGGCAGAGGAGTCCCAGGCCTTAAATACACACAGATCCCCGTCTCTTCCGCCCCAGGGTCATGGCTATGAGAAAATGAAGCATGTTTGAGAATGAAAGCACAAAAATAAACACTTGTGGGATAAATCCATTAGGCTCTCATAACTTCAAATGGTTGCAAGGAAACAACATTGCTAATGAATTTGGTGTCAGTGAAACGGAAACATATGATTTAGATTTCTGTGAAAATAAACCCAGCCCTACAGAGGGAAGAGAGACGGCACCTGAGGGCCATGTGCCTTTGGGTGGGCCTTTGTGTGCATAAACCCACAAGCCTTGCAGGATAATTGCGACTCTCAGACCCTCAGCAGCATCCTGTGGAGAACTAGGAACCAGCTGATTGGGCTGGGTGATGAAGCTTGTCTGGGTTTTCTAGAGGCCAGAATCTACTTGAAATTAGAGGTGCTTAGGGGTCTCTCAGAAAAGGAAGAGAGAGAGAGGAAGAAGGAGAAAAAAATGAGATTTACTCCTCAAAAGGCCAGACTTATGAACCACAGATTATCTTTTACTCTGGATTTTATGTTCAATCAATGCTCCTGTCTTATTCGGGCCACTATAACAAATATGGCGTAGACTGGGTGGCTTAAACAACAGACGTTTACTTCACACATGTACTTCTTGATCTTGGCTGGAAAGTCCAAGATCAAGGTGCCCACAGATCCAGTGTCTGGAGGACCTGCTTCCTAGTTTGAAGATGGCCATTTCTCAGCATATCCTCATGTGGCACAGAGAGAAGCAAGGTGGGGGGTGGGGGTGGCAGATGAGGGTGGGCAGGGGGAGAGGAAGACCGAGCTCTCCCCTCACGTCTCTTCTTGTAAGGGCACTAATCCCATCATGAGGACTCCACTCTTATGACCTAATTACCTTCCAAAGGCCCCACCTCCTAATACCATCATTGGAAGTTAAGATTTCAACACATGAACTTTCAGGGGACACAAAACATTCAGTCCCTAACAACTCCCCGTCAAACCTGGGGGGAAGTGAACACAGGAGAATGCTCAGTGGGAGGCATCTCCCATTACAAACCAGGTAGAGTGGTTTGGTTTGTGTACCTTCCTCGGAGCTGAGCAGGAACATACAGGAGGATTGGACGTCTGCACTGGGCTTGAAGGAGGAAAGGACTGAAGCCATAGCACAGAACAACGTGGAACCAACCTGGGAAGACAGTCAGCCGTGTGTTTGGATCTCTGCGGTCAATTTTTTTGGTAATGCTCCACAATGAAGGACAATAAAATCATGCTTCCCCTAGAAACCAGGTCTACCCACATGGCATCTAGAAGTCTCTATAGCCAACTTTCTGCAAATGGCTTGACCCTACATAGGAGGTACTACCCAAAAGGACCAGGGCAGATTGAATGACCCTTCCCTGCTTCCCAAATTATCAGCGCCTCTCTTGTGCCTTCCCCCATAGAGGGGTCCTTTAAACTCTGACCATTCTCTGATTATCGAAAACAGATATATACTGTTCTAGAAATAGCACCATCATGCTTTGGACTTTGGTCATAATGCCCAAGCCCTATCTCTCAGATCTTAACTGTGACAGTGTGTTCCAGCCTGGACTTCCAGCTCTCAGTGGCTGCATCTCTGTGCCATAGGGCTTCTTCTGGAACTAAGGAAGGCTGTAGCCTGGGACTCAGCAAGCCCGAAGTACCAGGCAACTAACACCGGCCAGTAGCAGCACTCAACTGACAACTCTTGGGAATTGGTGTACAAATACCCCCGCTTCCTCAACCCTCAGTGTGAGGGATCACTTCCCAGAGTTTCCCCACAGTATTTAGCTCTAGTTGTCCACTGTGGTGGCCAACTTAATAGCAGGCTTCCTTTCCTTGAATCACTTCCCCACTCTCTTCCTGGGGCTTTTGGGGAAACTAAAGTGCTTAGCTAAATCTCTGTGCTTTAGCAGCCCATCTCATAAGAAGCTTAGAAAGTAATTTCAGGATGTTTAAGGTAAATATAAAAGCTCTAATCAGATGTAAGAAGATGAAATACCCTCTAGCAAACTTTTAAATTCCAAACAAAGGAAAGAGGACTGGGCTAAGCATGCCGGTCTCAGGCAACCTCTATCCTTTCTCTCTCATTCTCTCATTCACTGTCACACCCACCCTCATATAGTTATGGAGTAAAGAAGTTCATTGAATGACCCAAAGAGTAAAAGGGACTGTCCAGCCAACACTACATTTGTGAGCTAGTGGGTGGTCTGAGATCTGGGCTTAACGCCATGGCTTGGGTCATTATTTGAATCTTTAAGATCAGTTGCATTTACACTGCTTTCCATTGATCAAAACTTAGTACAATCCAACAGCTTCTTTGAAGAACAGTCAACAGTTATCTTTCTTTTTGGTTATTGATTTCGTTCGTGGTATGATTTTTAAGGTTTGCCTGTATGTGTGTGTTTTCAGTTCATTCGCCAGTGGCAGAAGTCAAACTTGAAATTAAAACCCGTGAGAAATATAAAGGCAGAGACACTAAATAGAAATGAAGGGGAACGCAGAGGAGAACCAGCCCCAGGGTGTTGATGGCAAGTGGTGCAGAAGCCCAGCTGGGCCAGCAGGGATAATTTATGTGGGCTATTCATCACTGAGGGCCTCAGGAGATACATTCCTTCGTCTCTTTGTCAACAGCTTCCCTGCCCCAATATATAGAATATTGGGTTGGAAGGTCATGTTTCCCTCTCACTGTATGCTGGTTTATTTACAAAACTGTGAATCACCGACAGGCTGGCAAAGCAATCAGCTAAGGAGGACATGATGCTTCTTCTTTCTTTTCTTTTCTTTTCTTTTTTTGGCCATGCCGCGTAGCATGTGGGATCTTAGTCCCCCAACCAGGGATCGAACCTGTGCCCCCTGCATTGAAAGTGTGGAGTCTTAACCACTGGACTGCCAGGGAATTCCCAGGAGGACATGATGCTTCTTAAGTGTCCAGTTATCATATAACACTGCTACTTATACTCACCTCCTGCTTTGTTCTCAACATGCTCACTTTCAGGTACCCAAGAGAAAATCCAAGTATCAGTCAATTCGTTGATTGATTTATTGAGCACCTACTAGGTGCTGGGCACTGAAAAAATAAGACAGAGGATGCCTGCCCTTCTGGAGCTCTCGGTCCAGTGGGAGAGAGGAACTAAATCAATAATTTTACCCCCCAGAAAATTTATTTCTCAGCACATCCTCCTCTGTTTCCACCATATTGTTCCCCTGTAATACTGTTATATCTAAGGTGACCAAATATCTGGTTTCCCTGGGATAGCACCAGTTTACCCCTGCTGTCCCAATGTAATAAGTAATAAGGGCACCTTCCACTCTCAGAAGTGCCCCAGTTTCTACGGTAAACTGTGTGATGACCTGACTGCACCTACCCTCTACGCCACCACAGTCACCTACTGATTTTCTGCATTCATTTTCTCACAACCGCTGGCTCTTGCACAGCCGTCACCGTTCAGCAGGTATTGACTACATTCCGAATACTCCACGGGTAAGAGCAAGGAAACGAGGCAAATCTATTCCCCGCTCTCTAAACCAGTCAGGGAGGCAGTGCTGGGTCGTGGGAAAATATCGACTGGACCAGGAGTCCGAAGAGCTGTTTTTTATGAGGGCTTTGCCATTTGCTAGACGTCATGTCACCTGCTGGAGCCCTAATAGTGGCCTTACTCTTCAAAATGGGGATAATAATACCTGCCTGGCCTATTTTAGAGGGCTGTTTTGAAAGCTCCGAATCCTAGCCACTGGACCACCAGGGAGTCACCAGAAGGTTGTTTTGAGAAGCAAATGTAGGTGAAAATATTTCTAAACTGTAAAGTGCTATGTAAATATAAGGTATTCTAAATATGAAAGTAGAATATACTTGATATTTTAATTGACATAGTTAATCCAAAATATGCTTCTTGCTGACAGAAACATCTAATGTCTGTGTATAAAGTACAAGTATTTTGAAGGCTTGTATAATATTATTTTACTATTAAAATATTATTTGATAATATTAAATAGCATATATATTAAAATATATATGCTATTTAATATACTTTATACAATATATATAATAAAGTGTTAGATATTCAGAAACAGAGTAAATTATTCAAGTCGCAGACAGCATTTTAACTGTTCACAGAAACCATACCAATTCTGTCACAGAAAGAATATAAGCTATAGTACCTGCAGACAACCTCACCCAACTTTTCAAAATCAATCCCAGAGTCGCTCTAATGTATCTGATTCAGTTTTGTCAACGGACATAATATTTTCCTTGAACTTTGTCAGCCCCATGCAGAGATCCCTAGGGTTTTTTGTTTAAAAAAATGCCATCAAGTTGCACACAAACCTGACTAAAGTTACATGTTAAGCAAAAATGATAGCCACCAAAATGGTATTGTTTTACTTACGATGACAAAGGAGTTCCTAGATGCAAGGTATAGTGACAGCATGTGTGCCTGTCACCACCAGGAAATTACACTGGTGACAGGTAGCTCATGGGGCTCTTGAAGTATTGCAGTAGATACACTCAGCAGTGGAGGGCGGTTGTCCATGACAGTGATAAAGTAAACGGGGGTTAATTCAGCTCCGATAATCTAACTTATTTATCTCACAACCCTGAGAGGCAGATTTTATAATCCTCACTGGATAATTAGAAAACCGTGGCTCAGAGAGGCTATGCAACTTGCCCAAGATCAAACGGCTAGATTCAACTTCAAGTCCGTCTGACTCCAGAGTTCTGTGTTCTTTCCAGAAAACCACATTTTCTTCTCCAATAGACTTCTAATTTGGTACAGTAACTGCACAAACTCTTTGGAATTAATTTCAGTGAGTGTCCGCACATTAGTCAGGGTTCTCCAGAGAAACAGAATCAATAGGATATAAAAGGAGACTTATTATGAAGGATTGGTTCACACAGTTACAGAGGCCGAGTCCCACAGTCTGCTGTCTGCAAGCTGGAGACACTGGAAAGCCAGCGGTGTAATTTGGTCTGAGTCCAAAGGCCTGAGAACCAAGGGAGGTGATGATTTAAATCCCAGTCTGAGGGCAGAGAAGATGAGATGAGATATCCCAGCTCAAGCCATGAGGCAGAAAAGAGGGGCACAGTCCTCCTTCCTCTGCCTTTTTGTTCTAGTCAAGCCCTGAACAGATTAGATGATGCCCACCCACCCTAGGGAGGGCGATCTACTTATGAAGTCTACGATTCCAATGCGAATCTCATCCAGAAACACCCTCATAGACATATTCAGAGATAATGTTTAACTAGATATCTGGGTATCCTCTGATCCAGTCAAGTGGACACATAAAATTAACTATCACAGTCCCTGAAAAGAGGTTCTGGTCACCTGGTATATATAGAGGATTTTGGCAAGGACAATTGGTGTCAACCCAACGTTGCCATCACCTGAGCCATTGAATTACATAAATGGACTGACAGCCACACCCACATAAATTGGGGACTAGATTTGTTCATGCACACACACTTAAACTTATTTCAGTGGAATCTTCTTCACTGAAAAGAACACTAATCAATTTATAATAAGATTAAAATGTTAAGATTACGAGAATAAATGTACTGCCACATATAGAATTCAAGATCCTTTGTATCACTGATTAGTAAGCCATGGGGGGAGAGTGAATAGTAATGAATGGAGCTCGTAGACACCAACATTGTCAGACACAAGGTAGAGCCCAATTATACTTTTCTTACATTGGCCTATCCGGATGGATAGGGAATTAGAAACATCTTCTAAATGATTGTAAAAGTGATCGTCAGGAATTAGTAGGACGTGTGCCCCAAAGGTCAGGACATATCTTCGTTGCTCAAATGGAGTGACAACTCGGGTCTGCAGATTTAGCACTGGTCTTGGCATTTCCCTACAGCTCTGTGCTCTTAAATAGTTCATCTGTCTGGTACTTTGGTAGTGAAATGCAGTGGGTACAGTTTTACAAATCCCTCAAAGAAAACAAATTAATAGACGTCATCCCCCCCACCTCCCCCGTGGCACATGGAAGCCCATCTGTCCCAGCCCTAACCTGCCAAGTCAGCTCAGTCCTGAGCCAGCCAGTGTTGGCTGCAGACTGGCGTCCTGCAAGATGTCACCCACCTGCTGTCTTGAGGCTTGTACTGCAAAATTGGGATGTATTTTAGGGTTCAGTCATTCTGTAGTCCTGTGCATGCCACTGAGAAAAATAAGTGGAATTTATCCACCACCACCCCGATTCCGATGGCCTTTTGTGATGGGAAAGATACACATCTATTGGAGCTATTTAAGGGTGGCCTTGATGAAAAGCAGGGTGACAGCTGGTTAGATGACACCTCAGTAAAGGAAAAAGAGCTTGAATTCCAGATCCATTTGGAGGAAATGTATCATTAAAGGATGAGCAAGAAAACTGGGGGCAAAAAGCCTGCTTCAGAATGATTCTAGGAAGAATTCCCCAACTGCCAGGGGATCAGACATTGGTGTGCCTTCTTCAGGGAGACCAGGAAGACTCCTTTCCAAAGCATTTAAAGCAAAAGGGTAGCTGATATATTGCCAAGCTTTTCTGAACCAGGGCATGGACTGGAATGCCGTTCATAGTCAACTTCTAGGGGTCTATAATTGTCTAGCTGTACTAGAATTCTAGAGTCCCTTCCTTCCTGGGAAATATAGTAATGTTAACATTTGTATATTACTCTATCATTTTCCAAAGTGCTATTATACATATTATTATTTCATTGTTATAGGAAACCTATGAGGAAGGAAGGGTGTGATTATAGGTTAAATGCAATAAAATGCTACAATGGGTTTTAGTTATGGTGCCCAGAGGGTGAGCCTTGGGTAGAGGGAACAGAGAGCAAAGATGGAGGGTCTCAAAAAAAAAATTCCTCTCTCTGGCAAAGCATTAGTGCATGCCTCTAGAATATACTCAGCTAGCCAGCCTCAAAATGGACATGCTGAAAGGGACCTCAGTGTATTCTCTAGCTTTCCAATGAAGAAATGGGCCCATAGAAAGGAAGTGATCAGGCCAAGTTCACAGCTCGGGAGAGAGACAGAACTGAACAAAAACACAGGTCTCTTAACACCCAACCCTGTGCTGTTTACATTTGTCCCTGGTGTCTCCCTTACCATTCTCACACCTTTCAGTTTCATACCTCCATCCTTACCGGAAACCTGGGTTGAAAACTGATTGTGAGTGATCAAGAAGTAATTTTAACTTACTGCCTACATGAAAAGCACAATAAACAGCATTTTAACTTTTAAGTACTAGTTTGAAAGAACAAATAAGTAGAAAAAACGGCAACCAATTTTAAGACTGACTGATAGTAAAATTTTTTAAAAGCCAAGGAGCTTTTTAAGTTAGAAGGCAAATCACACACCTACATTCACTATTTTTATTCCTTGATTAATTTATTCAGCTAGTCAGTAAATATCCCTGAGCTCAAAGCATTTGCCAACAGCTATGTTAGATGTGAGGGATCGGACAAGATAACGATGAACAAGACGGGTCCCACCAGAGGGAAGTTTATGTGCAAAACTGCAGGACTATAAAAGAGCAAGACACTCTCGAGTGTGGTTTAGTGTTACTGTTGTCTAGAATGTTTACGTAAGGGTAGCAAGAGATAGGGCTGCAGATGTAAGTGGGACCAGATAGTGGAAAACCCTCTAGGGCCACACGAAGACATCTGATGTTGAATTTTAAAGAGGGACTGAAATGGTCAGATTTATATTTCACAAGGAATAACATGGCGGTGTGGGGAGGATGCGCCACAGGACGGATCTCCTGGAGGGCTAAGGGAACTGTCCTCCTGATGCCTTGGCCATTCCTCTCCAGCGACTTCTGCCAGCTCTTCCTCCATCTGACTTTGACATGTTGGAGAATTCATTGCTTTGCCCTTGGCCACTTTCTCTTCTCTAGCAACACACTTCCTAGGTGATCTCATCCAGCCCTCTGATGTTTAATCATATTTAAATATATAGATCTTCTTTTGTGGGGGGAGCCATGCCACACAGCACGTGGGATCTTAGTTCCCCGACCAGGGATCGAACCCATGCCCCCTGCATTGGAAGCGCGGAGTCATAGCCACTGGACTGCCAAGGAAGTCCAATATTTAAATACTTTTTATATTTAATAATAATTCTATGCCCATGATCTTCTGAGCTTTATTTCCTGTGAAGACACACTCAATGTCATTGGTCACTACAGCCATGCAAATTAAAACCATAATGAGATGACACTTCACACCCTTCACACGAAGGACGGCTATAATCAAGAAGACATACAATAACAAGTGTTAGTGAGCATGTGGAAAAATCAGAGTGCTCAGGCATTGCTGGTGTGGATGAAAAGTGGTGCAGCCATTTTGAAAACAGTTTGGCAGTTTCTTACAACGTTATATGTAAGTTTATATGACCGAGCAATTCGACTCCTAGGTATCAACCCAAAAGAAATGAAAACATACATTCATACGAAGACTTGTATGTGAATGTTCATAGCAGCATTACTTATAACAGCCCAAAAGGAGAAACAACTCAAATGTCTATGAACTGGTGAATAGATACACCAAATGTGGCATTACAATGCAGTAGAATATTATTCAGCAATAAGAAAAGAATGAAGTACTGATATATGTTAAAACACAGATGAACTTCACAAACATTATGCTAAGTGAAAGAAACCAGACACCAAAGATCAAATATTATATGATTTTATTTATAGGAAATGTCCAGAAAAGACAAATCTATGAATACAGAAAGATTAGTGGTTGCCGGGGGCTGAGAGTGGGAACAGAGATTAAATGTAAGTGAGCATGAGGGATCTGATTGTGGTGCTAAAAATGTTCTAAAACTGGATTGTGGTTATGCAACTCAGGTTACTTACTAAAAATCATTGAATTGTACACTTAAAATGGATAAATTTTATGATATATAAATTATACTTCAATATAGTTAACTTGAAAAAAAAATCTTTTTCCAATCTGACATCTTACTGGAACTGCAGACTTCTACATCCAGTTGATTACTTGACATCTTTGGAGGTCTAATAAGGATCTTAAACTTAATATGGCAAAAAAAAGTATATGTTTTAAGTTGAGGCATAATTTACATAGTTAACACTAATCAATAGCTCGATGAATTACACCCCTGTAGAAGTACCACCTAGATTCAGATGTTTCCACCAGACCAGAAAAATCCCTCATACCTCTTCCAGTCAGTGCTTCTGTGCCTCCAGAAGGAATCACTCTTCTGATTTCTAACACTGTTGATTAGTTTTGCCTGTTCTTGAACTTCATCTAAATTGAGTCTGGCTTCTCTCACTCAAGAGAATGTGAGATTCTTTCAGGTCATTGTGTGTATCCACTGTTTGATCTTTTTCATGGCTGTGTGTGAATATATCACAATGTATTTATCCATTCCCCCGTAGATGGGCATTTAGGTTACTTACAGTTTGGGTATTATGAAGAAAGCTGCTGTGAACATTCTCACACGTGCCTTTTGGTGGCTCTAAGCACTCATTCCTATTGAGTGTATTCTTCGAAGTAGACTTGGGAGATCCTTGGTATTTCCCTCCAACCTTATCTTCCTTGACTTTCCCCACATACATACATACCACCACCACCCACCTGATTGTTCAATCTCCACATCTAAGTGTTATCTCACCTACTACCCCCTCACCACTCACTCGTCTGTGAGTCCTTTTGATTCCAAAATCTAGTCTGAATCTGTCCACTTCTCCGCAGTCCCCCTATTAGCTTCTCCTCTAAGTCATATCTCCCTATCTCAGGGCTACTGACATGACCTAAATGTCTCCTTGCCTCCACTTGTGTCCTCCTCAGTTCTTTCTGTACATTGCAGCCAAGGTTTTAGAAATGGAAATCAGACCATATCATCTGCTTGCTTAAAACTTCCTTCAAATTTCCATTAAAGTCCAAACTCCTTTTCTGGCTTATAAAACCCTGCGTTTTTTTTTGTTTGTTTGTTTGTTTCTTTTTTTATTGAAGTATAGTTACTGTACAATATTATATAAGGTACAGGTGTACAGTATAGTGATTCACAATTTTTTAAGGTTATACTACACTTATTGTAAAATATTGGCTATATTCCTTGTGTTGTACAATGTATCCAATGTATCCTGTGGCTTATTTTATACATAGTAGTTTGTACCTCTTAATCCCCTACCCCTATCTTGCCCCTCCCCGCTTCCCTCTCCCCACTGGTAACCACTAGTTTGTTCTCTATATCTGTGCATCTGCTTCTTTTTTGTTGTATTCACTAGTTTGTTGTATTTTTTAGATTCCATATATGAGTGATATCATACAGTATTTGTCTTTCTCTGTATGACTCATTTCACTTAGCATAACGCCCTCCAGGCCCATCCATGTTGCTGCAAATGGCAAAATTTCGTTCTTTTTTATGGCTGAGTAGTAGTTCATTGTATATGTGCACCACATCTTCTTTATCCATTCGTCTGCTGATGGGCACTTAGGTTGCTTCCATATCTTCGCAGTTGCAAGTAATGCAAGCTATGAACACTGGGGTGCACATGTCACAAAGCCCTGTTTCTTATCTGGCCACTACCTGCCTCTGAACTTCCTCTCTTGTGCACAGAGCTCTTGCTGCCTCTGGGCCTCCTTATTGAGTCTATGCAGCTCATTCCCAGGGCACTGGTGCCAGTCCCTTTCCTCACTGGGAAGGTTGTTCCCCTGATCCCCATCTCCTCCTGTTCACTCAGATCTCACCCCAAAAGTCACCACGTCTGAGAGGCCTTCTCTCAACACCTAACTTAGGACACGTAGGATACATAATTTAGGATGGCCATTTGGTCATTGGCTTTCACAACAGTGTAGTTTAATTCTCTGCAGGGAAATTATGACGATCACATTTTTATTTATTCCTTCTTTCTCATTTGTCTCCCCACAAGAACATAAGCTCCACGGGCACAGGAACTCAGCTGTCTTGCCAACTGCTACACCAGTGCTTAAACTGTGCCTGGCACACAGAACATGTGGCTGGATGGCTTTAGTGACAGCCATGGTTGATTGTAACTTCCCCCAGCAATTCTCAAATACTCACATGCAGAACTGGAGGAAGTGGATGGCTAGAATAATCCAACTTATGGGTCTGCCAGCTGCTGCTGTGGACTTTGTTCAGGAGGCAAAGGTGTTGAAGGCATTGGCAAAAGAACACTAGAAGTGATACACCCTGGATAGCAAAGGGAAGAAGCTATGTGGGGAGAAAATATGGTTGGGGAGGAGACTGGGGGTCTTGACACCGTGGAAGAACATTTATATCCAGAAGATTATGTTGACAACCTAGAGAGTGAGGCCAGAAAAACTGAAGAAGTATTTGGACTTAACAGTTGCTCTGCCAGTGGTTCAACAGGTGTGATTGAATCTGCCTGTATCACCTCAGAGGTATTGCAGGTTTGGTTCCAGACCACTGTGATAAAGGGAATATCGCAATAAAGCGAGTCACACAATTTTTTTGGTTTCCTGGTGCATATAAAAGTTACATTTATACTCTACTGTAGGCTATTAAGTGGGCAATAGCATTATGTCTAAAAAAAAACCAATATACACACCTTAATTAAAAAATCCTTTATTGCTAACAATACTGACCATCATCTGAGCCTTTAGCCAGTTGTAATCTTTTTGGTGGTGGAAGGTCTTGCCTCACTGTTGATGGCTGCTGGTTGATCAGGGTGGCAATTTCTTATTTGGTTTTTTTTTTGTGGGAGGGGGGCATGCTGTGGGATTTTAGTCCCCCGACCAGGGATCGAACCCGTGCCCTCAGCAGTGAGAGCATGGAGTCCTAAGCACGGGACTGGAGTATTGCATGCATTACCAAAATGTGACACAGAGAAATGAAGTGAGCTAGCTAATGCTGTTGGAAAAATGGCTCTGATAGACCTGCTTAGAGTTCCCAGAAACCTGTAAAACACACAGTACCTGCGAAGCACAGTAAAGGGAAGTACAATAAAATGAGGTCTGTCTGTATTTTTTATTTTATTGATTTATTTTTTTTGCGGTACGCGGGCCTCTCACTGTTGTGGCCTCTCCCGTTGCGGAGCACAGGCTCCGGATGCGCAGGCTCAGCGGCCATGGCTCACGGGCCCAGCCGCTCCGCGGCATGTGGGATCTTCCCGGACCGGGGCACGAACCCGTGTCCCCTGCATCGGCAGGCGGACTCTCAACCACTGCGCCACCAGGGAAGCCCAAGAAATGGTATCTTGATGTAAATCTGTCAACCTACTTTCAGCAGGTCTCTGATGAGGAGTAATCCGCCTCTCCCTTACTCCACTCCACCCCCCGCCCCCTGTCTAAGGGACAACCCAAACTGTTTGGGACAGCTTTCTTATAGACTCACAATTAGGTCTCTATCCATTTGTATATCCTTCAACATCCTGTTGTGCTAAATTGAACAGTACTTTATATAAGCACAGTAAGTCTGCTACCAAGAAACTCAAACTCCATTATCACTCAGTTCTCCTCACTGGCTCTATCAGTCAGTACTCTTTTCTAAGTCCAAGATACACTAAAATCCTTTACTAAGTACAAACATCATAAATCAGTAAATATTCACCTCCGACACTTTATTTTAACTTTGGCCAGGGGTGACTATTACTGGGATTTATGGCCCCTCACAAGCATGCAACATTATTTCAGGACAGTCAATGCTGTAGTTCTGAAAGGGTCAGCTAAAAATAGATTTTAAATGAATACCGTGGGAAACATTGCCAGTAAAATAGGGAGTGAATGTGGTGGCTTAAAGCTGCAGAGGGATCCACTGGCGTCTTGATGATGTGACACCGGGCACTCCATTCAGAAGCCAGCACCAGGTGGCCGTGTGGACAGCCTGGGGAAAGACCTCCCTGCCTGAGAAAGCGTGAGGAGTGGGAAGTTCTGTGAACCCGCAGAAGGACAAGGAATAAAGGAGGGAGTCATAAAGCAGGCAAAGAAGCAAGTGAGCCAGAGTCAACCCCAGAGCACAGGGGAGCCAGAAATCTTGTCAGGGCTGTGAGGAAGCAGCTGGGAGAGGCCGTTCGTCTCTGCTTGACAGGAGGCCCTTTTGTTTTGCTCATATGGTTTCTCTTTTATTCATCTATCACAGAACTGGGGTCGGGATGCCATGGGGAGAAAAAGGAAGTAGGAGAAGAGAGGAGAGAAGAATGAAGAAAAGCACTTCCTTTCATCAGGAGAAGCATTTTATTTCCACAGGGAAATGGTCGAAGATAAGTTTATCTTCCCCGACCAAGAGGCCCCTCTGAAAACGCTCCCCAGGCCGATGGGCCAGCCCACCCTCGTGGGGCACTGCTCTTTCCCTGCCCAGCCCGTTGGCTTCACTGGGACCAGGCACCAGCCCCATGCTTCAGTTCATCTTTCTTCCTCATCTGAAAATGCCATTTACCCCACTGACTGATGGCGGTGTTGTCAGACATGCTGACCACCTTGGGACTGAACCTGTTCACAGGCAAAAGCTCTGTTTCTAGGCATTTGATTCCCATGACACTCGGCAGTAGCTTGTACCTCCGTATGGAGCATTCACCCTGTGCCGGCCTTGGGAGAAACAGTCTATGTGCAGGCCCTCACTGGAACTTCACCATAGCTATACCTAAAAATGTACAAAAACCCAGGGAGGGGCTTCCCTGGTGGCGCAGTGGTTGAGAGTCCGCCTGCCGATGCAGGGGACACGGGTTCGTGCCCCGGTCCGGGAGGATCCCACATGCCGCGGAGCGGCTGGGCCCGTGAGCCATGGCCGCTGAGCCTGCGTGTCCGGAGCCTGTGCTCTGCAAAGGGAGAGGCCACAACAGTGAGAGGCCCACGTACCGAAAAAAAAAAAAACCAAACAAACAAAAACCCAGGGAGGAAGATTTCCCCATTCTACAGCTAAGGACGCTGAAACGTGAAATCTAAGTATCTTATTACAAAGGTAATAAATGTCTGAATTGGGACCTGAATCCACAGTCAACTCCAGAGCCTGGGTTGTCTTAAAATAATCTTAAATTAGATGAGATAGAGCAATCAGAATAGTGAGTTTGTTGGGGATGGGAGTTAAGGAAGAGATAAAGTGTGTTTCAGAGCAAAGTTGGAATTATCTGCACCACCAGCTGAGCCCACTGTTTGTACAGACAAGTGAGTGTGGACTGGAAAGGAGTGTAAGTGGCCATCATCTTGGGCTCCAGGCCAGGCTCTTCTTCCTGACCACAGCCATACCCCTAACTTTTTTAGGTGTTTTTAAATCTCCTCTGTAAAATGAAATGGTCTCCCAGGGCCCTTTTAGCTCCAAAACATTCCCTTCAGATTCCCAGCCGTAGCCTGTTTCTGGGTAGCCTGAAGCGTGTCACATACCTCCTGAGAAAGGAGGTTAGGTGAGTCAATACAGAATGAGGTCAACAGCACCTGCAGGGCTGCCCGCAGGGCTAGTAAAGGCGAGGTGTCCAGACAGGAAGGCTGGCAAATGACCTGGGCCGAATGGGTTGGTGTGCTCAGTTTCAGTTGATTACCGTATTATACTAGTTGCTGTCTGTTCTGGGTATTATTGCTACGTAACAAACAACCCCAAAACTAGTGGCTTAAAGCAACTATTTTATTTCGCTCACAATTTTGTGGGTCAGGAGTTTGGAAAGGACTCAGCTGGCTGTTGAGCTCTGATCCACATGCATCAGCTGGGGTAGCTGGGGCTGGAGGACCCCCTTCCCAGGTGGCTTCCTCACCCCACACATTGGGAGCCCCTCTCCAAGTGGCTTCTCATCCACCTGGGCCCCTTCTCGTGGCTTAGAATTCTCCCAGCATGGTGGTCTCAGGGTATTCATCCTTCTAACATGGTGAGTACCTTCCAAAGACCAAGACAAAAGCTGCCCATCCTCCCAGAAGAAGAAGAGTGCCCCTTCCATCCTGCTGTTAGTCAAAGCAGTCACAGAGTGGTCCGGCTTCAAAGGGGTGGCGGGGAACAGCCTCCACCTCTCCATGGCGGGAACATCAAACTGCCACATGTCCTGCCTCAGGGTCTGGCCAGAAAGGGCCCAGGCAATTGGTGGATTTGGAGACACTGGAATGATGCCACAGAACTGCAGCCACCCGCTGGGTCGGGCAAGCTCCGTGGGCACCATCAGCAGTGGTTTTTCCAACCCAGCATCCGTGATCCGACCAGCTGTCTTCTGGCAGCAGCACCCTGGGGGCCCCTTACATCCTCAGCTCTCAGTTCATGCGGTTCGGGTAGAGGATAGACTTTACCCCTGGAACATGTGGCTTGGGACTGACCAGTCGTCCTCACTGCTTAGAATGTGCCTGGCATGTAGGAGGTGCTCCGGATGAATGAATGAAAGGAAAGGATGTCAGTTGTTTGGCCCCAAGAATTGTTTCAAGGCTAGATATGTGATTCAAGTTCTAGAATGACTGGGAAAGAGGTATCCTCCTTATACCGGACTTGAGTATGGGCATTAATCCTAGAGCCATCGAGATTTACCACAAGGTAGATCCCTGCAAGAGAATGGAGCTACCCTGGGGGAAAGGAAAGCAGAGATGAAAGAGCAAGTCAGAGTCTTGATGAGCTAATTCGACATCCAGCTGTGCCGAAAGTTAGTCCATCCCCTGGGCTATTCAGCTAAATGCCTAAAACCCAAACACTGACACCACCAAGTGCTGGCAAGGATGCAGAGGCATAAGAACTCATTCATTACTGGTGGGACTGCAAAATTACAGCCACTTTGGCATACAGCTTGGTAGTTTCTTACACAGCTGAACATCCTCTTACAATGTGCTCCAACAATTGTGCCCCTAACGAGATAGAAACTTATGTTCACACAAAAACCTGCACACGAATGTCTATGGCAGCTTTATTCTCAATTGCCCTGGATTAGAAACAACCAAGATTTCCTTCAATAGGTGAATGAAAAAAGAAACTGAGGTATGTGCATACAATGGACTCTACTACTCGGGTATGAAAAGAAATGAGCTATCAAGGTACAACAAGACTTGTAGGAGACTTAAATGCTTATTGCCAAGTGAAAGAAACCAGTATGAAAAGGCTAAAGGCTATGTATGATGGAATTCCAACTATATGGCTTTCTGGAAAAGGCAAGACTATAGAAGGCTTCAGGTAGAAGGAGGGCAGGAGGGATGAATAGGTGGAGCTCAGGGCATTTTTAAGGCAGTGAAACTAGTCTATGTGATATTATATTGGTGGATACGTATCATTGTACGTGTTTCAAAACCCATAGAATGTACAAAACAAAGAGTAAACCTTAATGAAACAATAGACTTAGTTAATAATAATGTATCAGGGACTTCCCTGGTGTCCAGTGGTTAAGACTTCGCCTTCCAGTGCAGGGGGTGCGCGTTCGATCCCTGGTCGGGAAGCTAAGATCCCACATGCCTTGTGGCCAAAAAACCAAAACATAAAACAGAAGCAATATTGTAGCAAATTCAATAAAGACTTTAAAAATGGTCCACATCAAAAAATAATAATAATTTTAAAATAATAATCTATCAATATTGGTCCATCAGTTGTTACCAATGTACCATGCCAATGCAAGATGTTAATAATAGGGGAAGCTGAGGGGGAGGGGAGTGGGGGGGAAGGGTGGGAAGAGGGGGTATGTAGAGACTCTGTACTTTTGCTCAATTTCTTATAAACCTAAAATTGCTCTAAAAAATAAGGTCTATTTTTAAAGCTAGAGAGAGTCTTGATGACATATAGCTATGCCCCAAATTAGCCTAGCCCCTCAACTATACAGCCACAAGTCAATACATTCTCTTTTCAGCCTGAGCAAACTTGGGTTCATTTTCTGTCACTTGTAATCATAAAAATTCCTGATACGTTTTGGGAGGAAATCCAGCTTGGCGGTCAAGAAACAACATGCAAAGATGATGACAGGACCCACTGAGGCCCGACAGCCATCAGCAAGGGATGTTAGGGGTTTCCAATGGGCAGGCAGCACCAGGGTGGAGCTGCCGCGGCTCTGGTGATCGGAGCAGTGGTGGGCAGTATGCCAGCCACGATCGGGGCGCCAGGTGAGGGCTCAGGGGCAGGACTCCAGACGAGCGGATGGGGGATGGCAAGAGCCAGGTGGGAGCTGCAGTACTGAACAGATTGTCAAGACAGTCAGGCCCGGGGAGCAAGGCACAAGCCAGGCATCAGGAGCAGTGATGCCTTCTCTGACCAGACCACTGAGCGTGTCAATTGCATGTCACCCAGGAGGCACTCCCATTCCCCCTTACCTTGCCTACTTTTTCTCTTATTCCCTAGCATTTTATCACTTACATACTGTATAATTTATTTCTTTATTATGCTCTCCCTGGGGAAATCTGGGCTTAATGAGGGGCAGCAATCACTGTCTATTTTGTTTACCAGTGAACCTAAAGCGGTACCTGGACTGTGAGAGGTGTTCACTAAGTATTTATTAAATACTGGGTGAGTTCTCTGTTCATTCTTGATGGGAGGGAAAGGGAAGAGGGCAGTCGACTGCATACATTCAAAGACCAGTATCTGGCCTGGTAATAAAATGCTGGAAAGGGAGTAATGGCCACATTTTAGCCATTCCTCCCTGGATCCTATAGTACCCCTTAGCTCCTACCCTGTCTCATCCCTCCTCTTCCATAATCAAACTTCCTGGAAGATACTCTGTACTCCTCATCTCCACGGTCTCACCTTCCTTCTCTCCTAGACTCACTGTAATACTGACAGCCACCACCCACCGAAACAGTTCTCATAAAGGTCACCAGTGGTGTCTTCCCACCAAAACCACATGCACATTTTAGTCCTTGTGTCTCTTGACCTTTTCTACTTCCGCCTCCTTAAAAATCTTTCTTCCTTCGGCTTTCACACTCTTCAGGTCTTCTTCCTGCCTCTGTCAGTTTGACCCTTCTCCGTTGCTTCACAGACTCTTGTTACTGTCTTCTTGAATCGCTGATGATCCACACCCACGTGGTATCCTTGGACCTCCTCCCCGCCTCTGCTCACTCTCGATTCTCCCTGAGGGATACCAGCATCGCCATGACTTTGACAACGACCACGAAGGTGACAGTCTCCAACCTCTACCTCCACCTTCGCCCTCTTTCCTGAAGTTCAGATCTGCGTGCTTCTCTGCCTCCCAGGTCTTTCTACTCCGATGCCTTACAGGCACCTCGATCTCAACATTTCCAAAATCAAACACATCCTCTCTCCTCCAAATTTATGACATCACTTTCCCCATAATTGCCCAGCCCATTAAGCTAGAAGTCATCTGTAACTTCTCTTCCTCTTCTATCAATAAATCCCACATTTAATCAGTTGCCAAATCCTGTCAATTTTACCTCCGGAACATTTCCTAAATTATTGTATTCTTGGATCTCTCTGTCGCTATTTCGTCCCTAGATTCCTGTAACTTCCTAAAGTGAAAGTCTTTACCTTTAGTCTTGTTCCCTGCAATTGCCATGATAAAGTGGTGTTTCTAAATTGATTTTCCTTAAAATTCCCCAATGATTCCCCACAATCTTCAATATAAGATCCAAACTCCTCAGTGAGGCGTGCAAAGCTTTTTTTTTTTTTTTTTTTTGGTACGTGGGCCTCTCACTGTTGTGGCCTCTTCCCGTTGCGGAGCACAGGCTCCGGACGTGCAGGCCCAGTGGCCATGGCTCACGGGCCCAGCCGCTCCACGGCATGTGGGATCTTCCCGGACCGGGGCACGAACCCGTGTGCCCTGCATCGGCAGGCGGACTCTCAACCACTGTGCCACCAGGGAAGCCCCGCGTGCAAAGCTTTTATGATCTGTCTGTCCCTCCACCCTCAGCGCCAACCGGGCCCCTCCCTGCAACCATCCACAGCTGCAATGAAGTTCCTCTCCCTGAAACACCCTCACCTGCCTTTGCCCTGGCAATTCCCACTTATTCCTCAAGATTTAATTTCTGTGTTACCTCCTCTGATTAGGTGCCCCAGTGCTTACTCTGTCAAAGCACCTACTACACCTTTCTTATTCTGTTTTGTCTACCTTTCCAACTAGATCGGTGGCTGTTGCGAAGAAGGTCATTCTCTATTATCTCTGTAAGCCACCCCGCCCCACACAAAGTTATCCCCATGCCTGGCTCTTAACAAGTGTTCAGCAAATGTACGTTGAGTGACTGAATGTCTTTAAGCTGGGAGTGAGTACGGGAGGGTCAAGGTTAGATCTAACAGAGGGTAGTGGACGTCTGTCCTTCTTTCCGGCCCCCCAGTATCTGACCCTTCCTCCCACATCTGGGGACGTCCTCACTTTGAGTCTCAGTGGGAGTAGAGTCTGCCTGCCGCTGCTGATGCAGTAGCTCATCATCCCAGTCTTACCTGTAGCTATGGCAGAGCCTCTACCCTGACCGCCTGCGATCAGATGCTCGCCCCCTCCCCCAAGACTTTGAATGGGAAGCTAGCAGCTTCAGACAGATGGAACTGGAAAGAGGGGCCATCAGGCAAATTTGCATCCCTTGCCAGCAACAGCAGTGGTGCTAGTAGCAGCAGGCAGTGTCCAGAGCCAGCAGAACCAGAGGAGCAGGCCACACCACCTGTGCTAGCGGTGGTCTTCACGGGACCAGTTCTATGGCACAGTTTGGAGTGTCGTTCCAGGCTGTGTAGGCCAGAACCTAATTCCAGCTCCTCTGTAAGCTACACAGCTATCCTTTGATCGTTTTTGTTTCAATCGACCAGAGTTAATTTCTGTTGCTTGCAACTACAAACTCTGACTGGTACCCAGAGGTTTCAAAGGTACAGCATCTAACGGAGACGCAGCACAAAGGAAACTAGGTGAAACTGCAGGGACATCAAAGCCTCAGCAGTCCCAAGTGGCCCTGTGTGAGCCACTTGCTCAAGTGCCAGCTGGCCTGGATTTTACCCCGTCCTTCTTCAAAGCAAGGGGTAAGAATAGATCTGATTATACCATTGGGATCCAGAGTAACTTTCCTTTAAAAAAAAAGAAAAAAAAATCCGAGTGCTTGTCCTGGAGTCAAATCCTTCCAGTTCTGCAGTGTGCTTAGAGTTTAGCACCAGATGAGACCTATTAAAGTGCGCGAGGGAGCTGGGGTTTGGTTCCAGCCAGCCTCTCTGGGAAGGAGTCACAGGGGTGGAATGGCTGTGTTTGTAAGCCAGGGAACAATGCCATTAAGGGGAAACAGAAGCCCAGACCATGTGATCTGCCAGCCTCTTGGAAGCCAGCTTGGCTGAGGTCTTGGAACCTGAGTGACACTCCGAAGGGTGACTGGTGAGCAAGAAGTCTTCCCCTGCTCACGTGATCCAATGCGCTGTTGGCTTAGCAGCCCTCAATGAGATCCTTGCCTTTTGTCATTGCCCTGACACCCCCTTCCCCTCTCAGTCAACCTGGCTTCTGAGATATGAGTCCCTCATCAAAATCTACTCTGTAGATCAAGGCTAGACTATGAGTTCATCTGTTAAGTAAAAAACACTTCATCCTATAATGGTTTCCCCTGGTGCCAGCACTCTTACTCTCTGGCCAAATAAATAATGTAATGGCCTGCTCAGAACTGAGGCATGACCACAGTTCCTGTCCCAGTCATAGTGAGGTCTTCCCAGCAACGTGAAATGAGTCAGAAGGACAGGAGTTGCTCTCTGCCCGCATCATTCTAGCTGGATGATTTCTCACCATTGGCTTCTTCTACCCCAGGGGGCAGAGGCACCGAGCCCCCACCCCCTCCCGATAATATCCTCCCTCCCTCCTGGGGCGTCTAGAATCACCAGCAGTAATGTCCTTGTGATAAGGCACCGTTCCAGAACCACTTACGACAATGCAGATGTGTCCTGGGAGGGATTATTATTAACGGCCACTAACACATCCACAAACAGCAGACCTTGAGGGAATGAAACCTCAGATAGGAAAGAGGGAAGAAAAGAAAGGTCTAACCCCATCATGGAAGCCAATCATGGATGAGGCACCTCGGTGGTCGTCCTGAAGAGCCAGGGCACTTGGGAACACGGAAAGATGCAAGTGAACAGCTCATATAAGGGGAACACCTAGGAAAAGACCACCTGGAGCCAGGAGAACAGTTGGAGGCAAGGCTAGTATGCAAATCCATTGGTACCATCTCCAAGACCTTTCTTATGGAAACAAATTGCATTCGTTCCTGAAAGTCTTCTAAATGCATCCTCCCTGGGATAACTACTGACTGTCACCTGTGGCCTGTCTCTTGGGACTTAGGACATCAGTGGAAACCAATGGAGCTGTATCATAATGGAAAGACCAACACCAATTCCCTGGAAAAGCATTTAAAAAAAAATTTTATTGAGGTATAGTTGATTTACAATGTTAATTTCTGCTGTACAGCAAAGTGACTTCAGTTATACATATATATATTCTTTTTCATATTCTTTTCCATTATGCTTTATCACAGGATATTGAATATAGTTCCCTGTGCTCTACAGTAGGACCTCATTGTTTATCCATTCTCTATATACTAGTTTGCATCTGCTAATCCCAAATTCCCACTCCATCCCTCCCCTCCCATCCCTCCCCCTTGGCAACTGCAAGTCTGTTCTCTATGTCTGTGAGTCTATTTCTGTTTCAAAGATATGTTCATTTGTGGCGTATTTTAGCTTCCACATATAAGTGATATCATATGATATTTGTCTTTGTCTTTGGCTTACTTCACTTAGTGTAATAATCTCTAGGTCCATCCACGATGCTGCAAATGACATTATTTCATTCTTTTTTATTGTTGAATAATATTCTATCGTATATCTATACCACATCTTCTTTAGCCATTCATCTGCTAAGGACACTTAGGTTGCTTTCATGTCTTGGCTATTGTAAATATTACTGCTGTAAACATAGGGATACATGTATCTTTTCAAATTATAGTTTTAATTGCTGGATCATATGGCAACTTTGTTTTTAGTTTTTTGAGGAACCTTCCTACTGTTTTCTATAATGGCTGCACCAATTTACATTCCCCCAGCAGTGTAAGGAGGTTCCCTTTTCTCGACACCCTCTCCAACATTTATTATTTGTAGACTTTTTAAATGATGGCCATTCTGAACAGTGTGAGGTGGTACCTCATTGTAGTTTTGATTTGCATTTCTCTAATATTAGCGATGATGAGTATCTTTTCACGTGCCTATTGACCATCTGTATGTTTTCTTTGGAGAAATGTCTATTTAGGTCTTCTGCCCACTTTTTGATTGGGTTGTTTGTTTTTTGTTATTGAGTTGTATGAGCTGTTTGTGTATTTTGGAAAGTAAGCCCTGGTTGGTCGCATCATTTGCAAATATTTTCTCCTAGTCCGCAGGTTGTCTTTTCATTTATGGTTTCCTTTGTTGTGCAAAAGCTTGTAAGTTTGATTAGGTCCTATTTGTTTACTTTTGCTTTCATTTCTATTGCTTTGGGAGACAGACCTAAGAAAACATTGGTACTGTTTATGTCAGAGAATGTTTTACCCTTGTTCTCTTCTAGGAGTTTTATGGTGTCAGGTCTTGTATTTAAGTCTTTAAGCCATTTTGAGTTTATTTTTGTGTATGGTGTGAGGCAGTGTTTTTACTTCATTGATTTACATGTGGCTGTCCAACTTTTCTAACACCATTTGCTGAAGAGACTATCTTTTTCCCAGTGTATATTCTTGCCTTCTTTGTCGACGAATACTCCAGAGGTGTGTGGGTTTATTTCTGGGCTCTCTGTTTTGTTCCATTCATCCATATGTCTGTTTTTGTGCCAATACCACATTGTTATGATTACTGTAGCTTTGTAGTATTGTCTGAAGTCTGGAAGGGTTATGCCTCCTGCTTTGTTCTTTCTGGAAAAGCATTTTTAAGGCACTGTAAAGCTATCAAAGATGAGAACATTCCAGTCTATGAAAAGTACAAACACAGCACACAACTTTTACTGATATTGTCCCAGGGATGTCATGAAACTTCAGGACACAGAATCAAGCCCTTGGACCTAAACAGGCAGTGCCTCTGCCCGCAGCAATTTGCTCTAGAGAATTCCACTCAAGGAGTTCTGGGCCAGACGATATGCCCACCCAGCACCCATTCCCCCTTGCAGACCACTGGGACTCTGGACCCAGGAATTTCACCCCGGTGGAGCCTTCTTTCTCCGGTCTGGACTCCCGAGGGACCACATGGCAAGTGTGTGCACCTCTGCTGAGAAAGAGGGTTCAAAGGGTGGCTCTTTGGGGAGGGATGGGATTGCACTGGGATCTGCAGGCAGAGGGGCCCAGAGGCATGTGCTAGAGGCCCTGTCAGGGTACAAGAAGGAACCAGGGATGGCAGAGAAAGGGAAGCTTGACCTCAGACTTGTTTACTCTGGCTCCAATCCTGCAAATGTTAGAAGCAGGTCTGCCTAACACATCATTTCTGTGTCAGCTCATCTGTTAAGGGGCTGGCCCTGTATGCTGGTGGACATCTGCTAGGTCATGAGGAGGAGGAGGAGGAAGAGGAGGATGGGCCCCAGCTGGGCAGATGGGGTGTGCACATCCGCTCCCTTCCTTCCTTACTATGGTCCCTAGAGAGAAGTTGAATCCAAGCACAGAGACCCAACCCCCAGCCTTCCCAAGCAAGAGAATGTTCCAAAGCAAACCCACACATGTGGGCTTTTTTTTTTTTTTTTTTGTTACGCGGGCCTCTCACTGTTGTGGCCTCTCCCGTCGCGGAGCACAGGCTCCGGATGCACGCGCAGGCCCAGAGGCCATGGCTCACGGGCCCAGCCGCTCCGCGGCATGTGGGATCCTCCCAGACCGGGGCACGAACCCGTGTCCTCTGCATCGGCAGGCAGACTCTCAACCACTGCGCCACCAGGGAAGCCCACACATGTGGGCTTTTAAAGAAGCTCTCTTTGCCATGAAAACTAGAGGATGTTTTGGGAAACCATTTGGTTTTCATATAATTTCCCATACATGGTCCTTGTCCTGCAAGGGGCCGAGCGTGTTTGATAGCACAGCTGGTCCTCTGCAACAGTTTTTGAGCTTACCGGTTCAGGCTGGGGGACCGCCACCAAAGTGGGGCGTCTGAATGCGTCTGGGATGCCAAGCATTGAGCAGAGCCCTGAGGGAGGCAGGTTGAGTAGAGTGACCTGATATGCTAATCCTTTGAAAAAGTGTGGAAAGTCCTGGGATGTCCGTAATTCCCCCAGACCACCCCCCAGAGTTGTCCCTGGGTGTCCCTCTCGCTGGTCTGTGGCTCTGAGAGCTGCAGGGACAGGAGGGCAAGGAAGTGTCAGGTTCTTGAGAAGAGGCTGTAACATATCTAGACTGCAGTCTACCTGCCCGAGCTCCCACCTCCCTCTCCAAAGACGGTGTAGGTCGTGAACAGGACCCGAAAGCCTTCCGCAGTGGCTGTGAAGACAAGGACGTTGCAGAAGGAAGGAAAGGAATCAGAAAAGACGTGTGATCCACACGCTGTCTTGCTCTGGGTTGCAAATGGTTTTTGAAATACCCGTCTCCCTATTTTCATATTTACTGGGCCAGGGCGGATTTTTCCATCTCAGGCGGATGTCATTCCCAGCCTGCAGGTTTCCCAATCCCCCATCTGCCAGTGCAACTGACGTCTGCAGAGACTCTGACCCATTTGCTCAGGCCGTTTTACGGCAGCCTGGAAAGTGATGCCTGGAAAAAGGGACTCAACCTATGGCCCGTCAAATCTTCATGACGTCAGAGTCTCTTCCCTTTTGCTCCTCACTCATCTCTGCCAAGAGAACGTTCTGGAAGGGACAGAGTGCCTGGAAGGGACCCAGCTTCACACTCAATGGTTTCCCTTTCCCATTTCACTTGCAAAATGTTCACATAAGAGTTCGACTTCCCCTCCAGGCCCAGTCCAGGTGCAAAGGCATGTGGCTTCTAGTAACCCTTTGGTATAGGATATGAACAGCCAATGCCAATGGAACTAAACGTGTGCCATGGTGTGTAAGCCTGGCCTGTGTCTGGGGACCTCTGTGTGTGTGACGGTCTCTGATCTTAAGATGGGGTGGATAAGGCTCACGCAAACTTAGCCATTCAAACAGCATATCGTATAAAAGAAAATGTAAGAATGGGCAATGTTGACCAGCCCAAGTATAATTTTAATAAAGTGCATAAGTGCTCCCAAAGCACAAAGTTTCTAGTTCAAAAGCTATTTATGATATTATCAAAAGGGTAGTAATAAAAAGAGCGGTAATAGATTTTAGAGCACACGCACGCGCACACATACACAAGCACCACAGTGACACACGTATACAAAGTTTTTATGGCTACGCTGTTCCTGACAAACCCAGCTCTACTATTTGCTCTCAGTCAGGATGGCAACAGAAAGTAGAGGTTAGGAATGGGAGTATAAAGCCCCATTATACAATCGTGGGCAGGTCTTCCTCAGCCTGGTCGATGATGCTTGGTCAAGATTCACAAAGTCTAGAAGGAACTTCTAGATTTACTGTCGAGGCCCATTGTGATTACTTAATACTCAAACTAATGGTAAACTAGCGTTCTCCTCTTTTAGTTTTCTTCACATCCATGTTATCTTTACTGTGTGTGACTGTTGGAAAGGAAATGAGAGCAATAGAGCCGAACAAAATGGTGAGGATGAGTATTTATAGGACTGACTTTTTGTTATTCAGACTTTTTACTTCACATCTGCTCTTCAGTGACGCAGAGAACTTTTACTGCTTTTCAAAGAAAGAAGAAAAGAAGAAAAGCTCAACTTTTCCATTTTGATAACCAAAGAAAGTCTTTTGTGAGTGGTTTTCCAAATCATCAACATTGTCCTCCCACATATAAAATGTAACATGTGTGATGGCTGAAAACAAAAATTACCTGGAATTCAACTAAAAAATTTTCACATCAAAATGTTTAAAGGAAGAACGGGGCTTCCCTGGTGGCGCAGTGGTTGAGAGTCTGCCTGCCGATGCAGGGGATACAGGTTCGTGCCCCGGTCCGGGAGGATCCCACATGCCGCGGAGTGGCTGGGCCCGTGAGCCATGGCCGCTGAGCCTGCACGTCCGGAGCCTGTGCTCCACAACGGGAGAGGCCACAACAGTGAGAGGGCCGCGTACCGCAAAAAAAAAAAAAAAAAAAGAATGACTCCAAGTCATTTCTGAAATGTATTTGTACTTGTCACCGAGCCTCTCCTCAATCCACTGTGCCCTCCTCTGATGGACAGGCGCACGAGACGGGTAGGGTGACCTTGAGCCCAGCGCCAGAGGTAGGATCTGACTTGTCTAGCAGAAAACGTCCATCTCCGTGGACATCAGGACAAGAAAAGAAAGTCCAAGACTTGGTCTATGGTTGGAAAAGAACAACTCTGCAGGTGAACGGGGATGTGAACACCCGAAGCCCTAAGAACTACTGCTGGTAGCCTGAGGTGACCATGAGCGGAGGCAACCTTAAAAAAAACAAAGTGACGCTGAGAAAACCAGTGAGGCGACGTGGGGAGAGCTGGTCTCTGGTCCCATCTCTGGATCACTGTAGCAGGCACTGCAAAGCTGGCCCGACTCTGGACTTTTCTGTATACAAGCTGTACTTGCCTCAGTCATCTGAATTGGGGTTTCTTCCCCTAAGACACACAGGCCCCTTGCCAGGTACAGCGCGTCTGTGTGTCTGCAGCCACATGGATAATTTCATTGTTTTATGGACATCTGTAATATGTTGAAACTTATGAACTTCTTTCCTTTTAAAGTTATTCAGTCACAGATGAAATACAGATCTGGGAAAAAATGAAGAATGCTTCTTAACACCAAAGCTCGGGTTTGATTCCCAGCAACAGGATGTAGTGAGTAAACAGGGCTGAGGTCACCGCTGCTGTCCAAGGCCAGGGCTGGAGTTAAGAGCTCTCTTAGTGACAGTTAAATGAATTTATCTGCCAACATTTTCACTGTTGGGGGAAAGCATATTTTAGAGGAAGAGAAGCTTGGGAACTGACCATTTGCACCAAGTCAACAAATGTACAGTAGTCCCCTCTCATCCACGGTTTCGCTTTCCTCGGTTTCAGTTACCCACGGTCCACTGAAGTCCAAAAGTATTAAATGGAAAATTCCAGAAATAAACAATTCGTAAGTTTTAAATTGTGCACCATTATGAGTAGCATGATGAACTCTCCCGCCAGCCCGCTCCGTCCTGCCCAGGATGCAAAATCATTCCTGTGTTCAGAGTATGCACACTGTATATGCTACCCACCCATTAGTATAGGAAAAAGCATGGTATATAAAGGGTTCAGTAGTATCTCTGGCTTTAGGCATCCACTGGGGGCCTTGGAATGTATCCCCCATAGATAAGGGGTGGGGGCAGCTCTATAGATTTTGTGACTTGACACTTGCATGGAGTATTTAATACCAACCATGGTCTAAAATAAGCCTAAAATGATTCAGTCATCTGAGAGAAATCTCTTTTGAGCAAGAACAAGTCACACTTGGTATCAGGCCAGGATTGAGTCCAGGAGAGTAATGCTTACCCCCAACAGAATCAAAAGGAACTCGGAGGTCCCCAAAGCAAAGACTCTGTAGTCACAATGCTGCAGCATCATCCTCAGCTTAAATCCTTCCAATCAATTCTGTCATAACCAGTCTCTCCAGGAATCACTCCATCCACTTCTTTTTTCATCCACTCTTCCTCAGAGAACACCTTTTCACTCACTGCAAATCCCTTGTGGTAATGAGCACAAAATCCATAACCCAGGAGCAGATCTACTTTAAGACAAGGGGGGGAAACATTCCAGATAGTGAATGATCTTGAAAGGCTCTGAGAGTTCTAGATCCAAATGGGATTTCACTGCATTAGAAACTTCTTGTCGATGCCCCATCCCCAAATTTCCAGAAGAGCAAAATCAAGCTCAAGATCCATTTAGCAAGTTGAATGGAGAGTTGGGACTAGATCCCACGTTTTCTGACTCCAAATTCCATGATGCTTTTCTCTTCGTCAAACTCCTTGTGGTCGTTTTACCTGTCAACGTGGCAAGGCTATGCTACCCAGGCATTTAATCAAACACGAATGTAGATGTTGCTGGAAGGTATTTTGTAGATGTGGTTAACATCTACAGATGACTTTAAGGAAAGGAGATGACCCTCAGTAACATGAGCGGGCCTCATCCAATCAATTAGAGGCCTTAAGAATAAAGACTGAAGTTTCCTGAAGAAAAGGGAATTCTACCTCAAGACTGCAGCATCAAGTCCTGCCTGAGTTTCCAGCCTGCTGTCCTGTCCTGTGGATTTAGAGTTTGCAGGTCCCTTTAATTTCATGAGCCAATTCCTTAAAATCTCTCTCAATACATGGATAGATAGATAGATAGACGTAACAGGTAGATATTGATACACACAGACCATATTGGTTCTGTTTTTCTTGAGAACTCTGACAGATACACTATTCAATGAATCAGATAAGGCAAATCCAAAATTCCCCTGATGAAGATCAAGAGATTAAGAGGGAACTCCTCAGGATGTAAGAAACACTGCCTAATGATTTCTGCAGGGAGATGGCAATGTGTGACTAAGACCTCAAAACTGCTATGTCATGTAGTGGAAACTATGGGGAAAGAATCTCCAGCAGCCGAAGAAAGGGTGGTAGCATTGAGGGTTTCTTAAAGCAGGCAGAGTCTTCTCCCGATAATGTCATAGTAAAGGAAAAACAACAAGCTCTCAGTTAGGGTGGAAATAATTTGGTTGGAACTGGTTCCGAAGAAGGAAGGATAAAGCCATTCTCTTTCTTCTTCTCTTTATAAAGCCATCTAGGTCCTTCTTTCTTGGAGAGGCAAGTCATGGAACTTGAAGGTGAATTTTGAAAGATTGCCAGTTCGTTGCCAATTATATAACTATGCTTTTGAGCCTAATATTTGAAGGATGCCATTGATTCTATTTGCATGGTAGGAGGGAAGATACATCTACATATAGCGCTGATAGGCAGGGCGATTTTTGTTTTAAGCTTCAAAGGAGATTTGAAAAGGCATGACTTACTGAGTAGGAAATAGTCACTTAAAAAACAAACCAAATCACAGAAACTTCCTTTTCCCTTCTTACTGTGCTTCGTGAACATTCACTTTACAAAGGAATTATCAGGAATCCTTCACATCTGGTACTGGGCATTGTTTTCCTTAAGGATCTCAAAAAACGTGAGGGTAAAAGAACAATAAAGAAGCTGTTACATGTTGCATCTCTCTGGGAAAAGCTTTTAAAATACTGATGCAATAGTCCCAGCTCTGATGCATTAAATACAAATTCTGAGAGTGCTAGAATTATTAGTCAGTATTAGTATTAGCAATTAAAAAAAAAAAGACTCCCCCAAATGATTCTAGATGCATCCAGGGTTGAGAACAACTGGGATAAAGAATGGGATGGAACTGTTTATCAGTTAAACAGCAGTGTGAACAATGGGAATAGTGACCACCACAAAATGGGTATTGCTGTGTATTGAATGTTTGTGTCCCCACCCCCAGATTCATATTTGAAAACCAAATGCCCAAGCTGATGGTATTAGGGGGTGGTGCCTTTGGGAGGTGATTAGGTCATGAGGGTGGAGCCCTCATGAAAGGGATTAGTGCCCTTATAAAAGAGACCCCAGAGAGTTCCCTTGCCCCTTCCGCCATGTGAGGACACAGCAAGAAGTCTTAACTGGGAAGAGGGCCCTCACCTGACCATACTGGCACCCTGCTCTCAGAACTCCAGTATCTGGAACTGTGAGAAATAAATTTCTGTTGTTTATAAACCTGTTATAATAAATTTATATAATAAACAAATTTATATAATAAATAAACTTCTGTTGTTTATAGTCTGTAGTCTTTTGTTATAGTAACCCCAACAGACTAAGACAGGCATCAACCCAAAATAAGAGCAAGATCCTTTCTGGCCACCCTCTCCAGAATTTCTGCACCCCCTCACCCCTAACATTTTACATCCTTTCCCTTGCTTCATTTCTCTCCTGCAGTTATTACTATCTGTAACATATTATATAACTTACTAGTTTATCTTATTTATTGTGTGCCTCCCTCGGTTAGGCTGGAGTCTCCACAAGGGCTGTTTTCTTCACAACCGGTTGGCTCTCTAGTTCCTAGAACGGTGCCTGGTCACATTTCAGGCATGTTCTTGCTAAATACTTGTTGGATAAAGGAATGAATCCATGGGAATCAGGTCTGGTTTCGGTACTGTCCTTGTAAAGCAATTCTGCTGCTGTAAAACTTAGCAATTAGCAGAAGGACTGCTCCTCACTGAGCTCCTCCATGATCCAAAAAGACAATGGGAGAGCTGGTCAACTTTGGCTGGGGACTTGTCATTTGTGTCCTGCAAATGAGCCACCCATTGGAAGCTCCCTCAGACAGGAATAAACAATCCAGTAGGTCATTCAACAGTGAGCATTTGGAACTCAAAGAGGGGTTTTGCTTATGGCCTTTGGGGACAATGAATTATAATCCAGATAGTCACGCAGGAAAGATGGTGCCACACACAAGCACGGGAAGTACAGAAAATCTAAAGTGAAGAATTGGCCGTAACAATTGGCCAGTGAATACCTGAAGCAGACATGCATTTTAAAACTAGCCTGGGATAAGAATATCATTTCAAAGACCTGAAGTCAAAGAGGTATTTAGGAGACAGGCCTGAGCTCATGCTTCCATGCCCAGGAAAATACCTTACAGGCCAGCAGGGAACGTGTCTTCTTCCAAGAGAGCAGAGTATGTCTGCAGGGGGTAGGAGGGGAAGGATACCCTAGATGCCCAGCCTGGGGTTCCCGTCTGCAGGAGGTGCCAACAAGCTGGTCCCTGAGGAACAGAGGAATGCAAAACTTTCACCTGAAGTTCAAAGTCTGGGCTGGGCTGCTGGGACTGCTGACATGCATTCCCAGGTTAGTAGAAAGAAAAGCAGAACACAAACGGCCTGCAAGTGCGTTTAAAAAGAGAATCTCTATGCTCTGTAAACATTCATTTCAACCCTCTCTACATTTGTTCCGTTTCCTTAACTTCTTAATAAAAGTTTCATTGAAAAAATCTAGTCATCCACTTTGAGATAGATGAATATCCCCCCCGGGGGCTAAATGGGCTTGTGACATGAGAGGGTCTGCCCCAGAGCCTGAAAGTGCCACCAGAGGACACTGTCTTTTCACGATTCCGTCCCTTTGCTCCTTTCAGCAACTCCAAAGGCAGCCAACCTCTGGACATCTAGTTATGTGAGATAAGAAATGTCCTTCCTGTTTAAGCCAATTGGAGTCAGGTTCTTGGCCACCTACTGCCTTTCTCTGCCTTGCTTACCTGGTGAACACCTTCTAGCTTTGAGACCCTGCTCTCATGCAGCGTTGATTCACTGCCCACCTGCTTAGTACACCATACATCTACCATGGCACCAACGTTGTTACTGAAGTTTCTGTCTCTGTCGGTCATGCTAAGCTCCTTAAGAGAAAGAAGTATGTCTTCTTCCTTTTGTTTTTCCAGAACTGACAGAGTCCCTGGCACAATTGAAAGGTGAATGAATCAATGAATAAATCAATGAATGAATGAATCGATGACTAAGTGAATCAATGATCTTAGAGATAGAGGCCCCCTGTGACAGCAGAAATGCCGAAGCATAAGTATGAGTCAGGAGAAAAGGAGACAAGAACGATAAAGGACACGATGGAAATGGGGAGACAGGAGACAGCAAAATGGGAAAAGTTTGAGACTGTAATTATGAGAAACTGATATGGGATCATTTGGGTTTACGGCAGTTTCATTGGATGGGAAAGAAAAGAGTGTGTATAATTGTATAATGCTTTGAACAATAAGCTGTAGAAATGAGATCAATGTTAATGCCATTTTGGCATTGATGACCTCATTTTGCAGCTGGTTTTCTTTGTTTTTTTGTTTTTTGTTGTTTCTTTTTTGCCTGACTCCTGTCCTAACTAACGGCAAGCAGCTCCAAGGCAAAATGAGTGCTTGGTTCTTTGTGGCAAACTCAGCAGCTAACCCAGCATGTGTTAGGCCCCCATTAATGTTTGTTGAACCAAGGAATAAATGAAAACTTTAAAGTTCCCAAGTTAGACTTCACACCAACTACTGAAAGCACAGAAGAAACAACCTGCTGAATGAAATGATTTGTTCCTTGTGAAATCAAATTACATTTTTTTCTCTATTAACACCCTCTAACTTGACAATAATATGTACATCATTGGCTTTAATCTCCGATTTAGAAAGTAACCCATTAAGTGCAAAATCATATGCTTTATGCTTTAATCCAATTAACTAAACATATCTTTTAGATACTGAGTTCTTTGCAAATCAGAAAAAAAAGTTTTTTCTTTCAGCCAAAAACGTTGTAAAGTCAGAATTGTGAAAAAAAAATTTAAGCCATTATTGCAGTGTCTTTAATACAGCTCAGGGTTTTAATAATGCAAACAAGATTATCTATATACTTCTCCACATGCTATTAAAGTCACAGAGAGTAATGAGGTGAATGCATCTCTTTGTTTTCTTCAGCTCCCGTTTTAATGGTGTCATCATTTTGTTATTAATATTCTCTATTTTCTCCTGTATTTCTTAAATTTCTATATAAATAGTCATTCTTTCCAATACAGCACTAGAATAATAAAATCTCTCATTATCCTCATTTTGCAAATAGGTAAACAGAAGCATAAAGAGATTAGTTCTTTGCCATGTGGGGAATTCATTGAGGGCTCCAGAAAACAGTCTAGAAGGACAGTTGAAAGAAAACTGCTTCCTCTAGCTGAGTCCACTTCAAAATAAGTTTTTCTGGGGCTTCCCTGGTGGTGCAGTGGTTGAGAGTCCGCCTGCCGATGCAGGGGACACGGGTTCGTGCCCCGGTCCGGGAAGATCCCACATGCCGCAGAGTGGCTGGGCCTGTGAGCCATGGCCACTGAGCCTGCGCGTCCGGAGCCTGTGCTCCGCAACGGGAGAGGCCACAACAGTGAGAGCCCCGCGTACCGCAAAAAAAAAAAAGTTTTTCTGGCTCATTTGTCTTAAACCTGAGTAATAAGCAGCTCATCCTTCAAAGGGAAAATATCTTGACCCCTACTCTCTGGTGTGGTCTTAAATTATTTCCATCCATTTCTAAAACAAGGAATGGATCACAAAGATATTGGCAACACTAAACAAAGGTGAAATGATAAGGCTCTGTGAAGGCTCATGTACAATAAACCTCTCCCCTGATTTTGATTTTGCTGATTCATCCTTCAATTTATTCAATAAATATTTGTTAAGTACCTTCTACATGTCTGGCATTGTTCTAGGCACTGCCCATCATAGGTAAAAAGGAAAAAAGATACAGCCCCTGCCCTCAAGCTCCTGATAGCCTAGTGGGACAGCCAGACATATGAACAAATATGGTGCAGGTTAATAAGTGCTTTACTTGAGGTAAACACCAAGTCCTAGGCCAGCCCAGGAGAAGGCACCAACCTGGAACGAGGTATTGGGAATGGTGACAGAGAAGGGGAGGGATTGTCCAAAGTGTGTGAGAGGTTCAACGGGGAGGGAGAAGTCACGTGACCCAGCTGCTACTGGGAGCCATTTCATCACCACCAAGGGAAACACACGTTGGTAAAGCCAAGGCCGTGGATGGCTAAGCAGAAAGATGGAAGACGCTAGATGCTCCATGGCTTCATTGAACTGCTGAATCAACCCATTCCAAAGCCACCCACCCTTGGGGCTTGTTTTTAAGCGACATGATACATTTACATAGTGTCTAAATTTAAGTTTTTCTGTTTCTTACAGCTAAAAGCATCCTAAGTGATACATGGAAGAGGAGGTTTGGGGGAAGGATAGTTCATTTTTGCACACATTGAATTTGAGATGACTGTGAGACCACCTGGAAATTTCCCAGGGATAGGTAAGTCAGTCTGGATCACCCTTGTTAAAACATCTGTAATTATTTTTTAATACTTCGGCGTAAACACTTTGAGTATCTGTATCCCCTGGACAGTGAGTTGCACTTGAAGTGCTTCCGTGGCATCTTCGGGATCCCAGGTTCTTTCTTCCTACTCCACCATCTCAAGGTTATTTGCTTTTATCTACAAGTGTGTCCTCTCCCACTTACAGGATGGCTACAGCAGCACCAAGCATCCCATCCTTACCCAACAATGTCCAAAGGCCAAATTTCAGAACATTTTTCCTTGTGTTCCTTCTTGAGAGCAAAGAAAGTTTTGGAGGCTACACTCAGAGGTGCTTAGTTAGTATTTGAAGCACCCTATTCAGGTATCTACATCCAGAGATGACCACAGCAAATGTTCCACGTGAGGCTAGCTAAATCTCAACTAGAGGATTTGTTATTGGCCTAAGAGATTTTGGAAATTATTTTTCCCTTGTGAAATGAATGGTATTCAAGGTCCTTGACTGACCAGAGTTTTTGCCTTTGTAAAATGAAGTATGAGAAGGTGGCCAGTTCAGAAGTCCAACTCCTTTATCGCATCCTGGATCTTAAACCCCAGTTGGTCTTGGACCCACATCCAACAGAGGGCTCTTCACCCCATTTGACTCACGTGGCTGGCTGGTTTTGCCATTAGAATACTGTCACCTTCCTATGTATCATTCTATTCATGCCAAGGGCTACTACGTAAAAGGACAAGAGCTAGGGAACTTCTTCCAGCGTTCAGGGTCAGGGAAGATGCCTCTTTTTGTGCCCTCTCGCCAACAGATGTTTGTACCCATGGCAGTATTCATGTGAGACTTTCTTTAGTGAAGCACATCACTGGGGAGCAAGTTGTGGGTGGGTAGACATGGAGCCTCCAGGCACCTCTACTTGTTGGAGGCTACCACTGTTTACTGGACAATTCTGAATAGTCAGAATAACTCAGGTCAACTTGCAACACCACCACACCAAGATACCTCTCCCTACAGAGACTCAAGTATTATACATCCAGGTTAGGTGGGTCCTGGCGGAGACTCAGTCCAGAGACAGGCTTCCTGGAACCCTAGGAAAAGCCCTGGGATGGAGAGCCAGCTAGGAGGGCCATCACCTGACTATGCAGCAGAGTCTATTCAGTTGCTCTTCTTCCTTCCTTCCTGCTTCCTGTGTGTGTGTCTCCTAAAACATCCAGCTCAGTCAAAGAGGGTCAGAAAGCAGATATTACTGGTTAAGGGCATGTGCATTGATGTTCTTGTTCAAGAGCTTCCTTACACAAGATCTCACCCTTTTTGTAAAAAATTTATTTATATTTTATTTATTTATTTTTGGCTGCGTTGGGTCTTCATTGCTGCACGCAGGCTTTCTCTAGTTGCGGCAAGTGCGGGCTTCTCTTCGTTGGCGGTGCGCGGGCTTCTCATTGTGGTCACTTCTCTTTTTGCAGAACACAGGCTCTAGGCACACGGGTTTCAGTAGTTGTGGCTCATGGGCTCTAGAGCTCAGGCTCAGTAGTTGCGGCACATGGGCTTAGTTGCTCCACGACATGTGGGATCTTCCCAGACCAGGGATCGAACCCGTGTCCCCTGTGTTGGAAGGTGGATTCTTAACCACTGTGCCACCAGGGAAGTCCCAAGATCTTACCATTTATTCGGCCTCTACATACATGATTTTTCTCACAGCCATTTTTCACAAGCAGGGGGTGGCCAGCACTTCCTGATGGCCAGCAACTTCCCAGGTCTAGTGCCTCCTTCCTTCCCCCTTAAGTCAGTACATCAGAAAGCAGATGAGGGAGAGTGATTTTTTCCAGCTTTACTGAAGAGTGATTGACAAACAGAAATTGTATATATTTCAGGTATGCAACGTAATGCGTGGATATCTGTATACATTGCGAAATGATTACCACAATTAGCTAACATGTGCATCATCTCACATAGTTGCCTCTTTTTTTGTGTGTGGTAAGAACACTTGAGATCTACTCTCCTAGTGAATTTCAAGGATATAGTATGTTATTGTTAACTGTGGTCACCATGCTGTCCGTTAGGTCTCCAGAACTTATTCATCTAAAGCTGAAAGTTTGTACCTTTGATAAACATCTCCCCTTTCCCCCACTACCCACAACCCCTGGCAACAATCACTCTGTTACTATGAGTTCAACATTTTTAGTTGAACTCCACACATAAGTGAGATCATGCAGTATTTGTCTTTCTGTGTCTAGCTTATTTCACTTAGCATAATGTTCTTTAGGTTTATCCATGTTGTCACAGACGACAGGATTTCCATGATTTTAAGGCTGAATAATATTCCTGTGTGTATGTGTGTGTGTGTGTGTGTGTGTGTGTGTGTGTCACATTATCTTTATCCATTCATTCATTGACAGTTACTTGGGTTGTTTCCATGTCTTGGCTACTGTGAATAACCCCACTGTGATCATGGGGGTGCAGATATCTCTTCAAGGTAGTGATTTTATTTCCTTTGGATATATACCCAGAAGTGGAATTGCTGAATCATATGGTAGTTCTATTTTTAATTTTTTGAGGAACCACCATACTGTTTTCCATAATGGCTTACCAATTTACACTCCCATCAACTGTGCATAAGGATTCTCTTTTCTCCACATCCTTGCCAATATTTATCTTTTGGCTTCTTGATAATAGCCATCCTAACAGGTATGAAGTGATATCTCATTGTGGTTTGCATTTCCTTGATGATTAGTGATATTAAACCTCTTTTCATGTACCTATTGGACATTTGTGTGTCTTCTTTGCTGGAGTGTCTACAGGGCCTTTATCCATCTTAATTGGGTTATTTGGGGTTTTTTTGCTATTGAATTGTATGAGTTCCTTATCTATTTTATTAGCCCCTTATCATATATATGATTTGCAAATATTTCCCCCCAATCTGTAGGCTGCCTTTTAATTTTGTTGATTGTTTCCTTTGCTGTGCGTATGCTTTTTGTTTTGATATAGCCCCAATTGTTTATTTTTGCTTTTGTTGCCTGTACTTTGATGTCAGATCCAAAAACTCATTGCCAAGGCCCATGTCAAGTGTTTTTCCCCTGTTTTCTTCTAGGAGATTTAAGGTTTCAGGTCTTACATTTAAGTCTTTAATTCATTTGGGGTTGGTCTTTGTGTTTGGTGTAAGATAAGGGTCCAATTTCATTCTTTTGCATGTAGATATCCAGTTTTCCCAGCACCATTTATTGGAGAGACTGTCTTTTCCCCATTGAGTATCCTTGGTGGCTTTGGTGAAGATTACTTGGCCATATATAAGTGATTTTTTAAAAGAGATAACTTTAAATTGGCTCTAATTGTAGGTATACATATATCACATTTGAACTTTTTATAAGACTGTGTTGTTTTATATAAAAAATATAACAGTTGCCAGGGCTGTCATTTTCCATTTAACTGAATGTGGGATACCCACAAACCAGCTTCCCACAATAAAATCATAAACACTTCCCATAGCAGGTCCTGTGTCCTTTGTGGAGACTCCCTCTTCCTCTAATTGCCTCAAATTTCCAAACTCTCACCTCCCCTGGTGCAGAATTACCAAAGCGAGTGTGTCAACCTCATATTGGAAAAAGTGTTAACGTGATGAGATCTACTTTCTTTGGAAAGGAGGAACTGTGAGTGCCAAACTAAAGGCAGTTCAGATCAGGTTAACACATGTCCTTGGCTAGAACAAAAGCCTTTAACTTCCCATGATTGACATAGCACATTCATTCAGCTAGTCCCTCTGGTTCCTGGAGCATATGAAATTTTAAAGTTTCCAGTATACTCAGGGAGTGAAATAGCAGATTTTTTTGATTAAAGGACAACTACATATTATATAATCAAGAGGATGGAAATCCTAACTCTACAGAAGCAGTCATTTTGGGAAAATGAGTCTTGGAATCTCCTTGGTGATTCTTTGGTTAGACACTCCCAGGCCATTGCCTATGAACAAATAAACCCTGCTCTTTTATTAACCACTGGTGAAAAGGAGGGCAAAGGATCAACTAGGTCATGGGCAGATTGCCAGGTTCTCTCTGATGTGCTAGAAATAGGTGTGGCTCAGAAATGGGCTGACCTCTTCCTTTTGTACCTCTCCCTCCAACATATCAACACCACCTTAGAAAATATATATAATTCTTATCTGAATTGTGAACGCAGGAGTAACCTCACTTGAGAACAATGCTTTAAAATTTGCTAAAATTATGCACTCAACTTTTATTTCTTAGCTTGGAACATATATGCCCCTCAGCTCTAAATTGTCTGAAAATTTTGCATTTTTGCCATCATGTCGTCTTTTATGGATGGTCTCCAATAGTCAAAGTGGTTCGATGTAAAATTTGCATGGTTTTATGAGGACTATTTATTTTATTTCATTCTAAGAGGGGAATCCAAGAGCTGTCTCTGTCTTTTCCAGTTGGGATGCAACTGAATATCTGGATTGGAAAATTCCTGTCTGAGTACACTGGGTATATCATGCACTATCATGCCACTATGTTTAACATCTTTTGAAAGTAGAAACCTAGTGTAAGAAATTATCAGGGCTTAAAATGAATAGTATGGTATTCCCACCAGCTTGTTAAGATACCCTCCTTGTTGGTGTTGGCGTGTGTGTGTCACGGGGGGCAGTTTGTGATTTTGCTAAGAGTATGAAAAGGAACTAGAAAACTAACATTTGATTGCATGGGTCTGTAAGTTGCTTTCTATTAGAATTGCTTTTATGTCAAATCATCTGTCTAGCAGAAAGCTTTCTTAATAGGGTATTTTTTTTAATAGGTAGCCTAGAATTCTGTTCTCTTCTATTAGGGTCCATAGGAAAAAGAAGGGAAGATTTCATTCTAAAGAAATGCAGGGACACTATTTTGTACTAAAAAGTAGAAATACAGCCTAGCACAGTTGCCCCTAATGATGCTTAAATAAAGGGAATACAGAGTTAGGGTGGGATGAGGGAGTGATAGATGTTTACATACAAGTTTACAAGCACTGCCCTCTACAGATGGTATTCCCAAGGCTTGATTTCAAGGCAACTTTAAGACATTGAAAATAAAATTAATTTGTTGAATGAGATCAGTTGCCTATGAAGATGAATATCTCCAAGAGTTTTTCTGTTAATAGGTATCCAGGAGCCTTTCCAACACCAAATTCCAATTAACGTGGCCAAGAGAGCATAGCTGGAATCTGATTCTAACCAAGGAAGCTGAAACCCACTTAATTAACTGTCCTAGGTCTTAACAGAGACTGTGCCAAGAAAAGAGGAAGGATGGGTGTGGAGCCTAGACAAGGAGAACAGAATTAACAGCTATTCAGTTATTGGCAACATGAGTTCTGTACAGCCCAAGAAATTCGTGCTTTGACTGGTTGAATTGAGCTTCCCAGCCTGCTGCAAAGGTTACCCTTAGAGTGGAAATGGATCAGATGCCTCACTCCACTGAGTCTTAATTTCCCCATCAGTAGGAGGTGAGTTCAGAGAGGTAATGGGACATACTTTGTAAAGGACCTATGGGCTACTGTGAAGACTTGATTTTTATTCTGAGTGAATGAGAGAGCCATTGGAGGGTTTTGAGCTGAGAATTGATTGGGATTATCAGAAGCTAACATTGTAGAAGGAGTAGAAGGATCAAATGAGCTAATCCACGTAAAGCATTTAGCACCACTAAACTATTAATAGTGCTCAGCAAGTGGTAATCATGATTGTGATTACCATACTTAAGTGGTGCTATCAAAGTGGCTCCTCTTCACCAAGACTGAATCATGAAGAAATAGAAAATCTGAACAGACCTATTACTAGTAAGGAGATTGAACCAGAAACCAAAAACCTCCTAACAAAGAAAAGCCTTGGGCCAGATTCACTGGTGAATTTTACCAAACATGTAAAGAATTAACACCAAAAAAACAAAAAAGAATTAACATCAACCCTTCTCAAAAGCTTCCAAAAAATTGAAGAGAGCGGAACACTTCCTAACTCATTCTATGAGGCAAGCATTACCCTGATGTCCAAGTCAGACAAAGACACTACAAGAAAAGAAAACTAGAGATCAATATCCCTGATAACTATTGATGCAACAATCCTCAACAAAATGCTAGCAAACATAATTCCATAACATATTAAAAGGATTATACCATGACCAAGTGGGATTATACCATTTAATCCTGGTATACAAGGATGGTTCAACATACCAAAAAACTCAATCAATACAACAACATATTAACAGTGTGAAGGGGGAAAATATGATCATATCAACTGATGCAGAAAAAGCATTGAGAAAATTTAATACCCTTTCATGACAAAAATACTCAACAAACTAGGAATAGAAGGAAATTACTTCATATAATAAAGGACATATATGAAAAACCCACAGTGTACTCAATGGTAGGATCATACTAAATGGTGAAAGACTGAAGTCTTATCCTCTAAGATCAGGAACAAGACAAGGATGTTCGCTTTTGCCACTTCTATTGAACACAGTATTGCTGAATAGTATTGAAAGTTCCAGTCAGATCATTTAGACAAGAAAAAGAAATAAAAGGCATCCAAATTGGAAAGGAAGAAGTAAAATTATCTCTGTTCACAGATTATAATGATCTCATATGTATAAAATATAAAAATTCCACAGATATACACACACACAACTATTCAAACTAATAAATGTATTCAGCAAAATCACAGGATGAAAAACCTATGTACAAAAAAGGCAATTGCATTTCTACACACCAACAACGAAAGATCAGAAAAGGAAATTAAGAAAACAATTTCATTTTCAATAGCATCAAAAAGAATAAAATACCTAGGGATAAACATAACCTAGGAGACAAAAGACTTATATACTGAAAACTGCAAAACATTGCTGAAAGAAATTTTAAAAGGCACAAATAAATGGAAAGACAAACTGTATTCACGGATTAGAAGACCTAATGTTTTTAAGATGTCAATACTATCCAAGCGATCTATAGATTCAATGTAATCCTTATCAAAATCCCAATAATTTTTTGAAGAAATAGAAAAATCCATCCTAAAATTCATATGGAATCTCGAGGGACCCCAAATAGCCAAAACAGTCTTGAAAAAGAACAAAGTTGGAGGTCTCACATGTCCTGATTTCAAAACTTACTACAAACTACAGTAATCAAAACAGTGTGGTACTAGCATAAAGACAGACATATAGACCAGTGGAATAGAATAGAGGGCCCAGAAATAAACCCTCATATACATGGTCAAATGATTTTTCACAGGGATGCCATGAGCATTCAATGGGGAAAGGATAGTCTTTTCAACGTATGGTGTTGGGAAAATTGAATATCCATGTGCAAAAGAATGCATTTGGATCCTTAACTTATACCAGATATAAAAATTAACTCAAAAGACCTAAATGTACGAGCTAAGACTATAAAAGTTTAAGAAGAATACATAGAGAAAACTTCATGATATTAGATTTGGCAATGATTTCTTAAATATGACACAAAAAGCACAGGCAACAAAAGAATAAGTAGATAAATTAGACTTCATCAAAATTAAAATTTGTGTACATCAAATGACACTGTGAACAGGATGAAAAAGCAACCCACAGAATGGGAGAAAACATTTACAAATCATATATCTGACAAGGAATTAATAACCAGAATATATAAGGAACTCCTATAATTCAACAACATAAAATAACTCAATTTAAAAATGGACAAAGGCCTTGAATAGACATTTTTCCAAAGAATATAACAAATGGCCAATATGCACATGAAAAGATGCTCAATATCACTAATCATTAGGGAAATGCAGATCAAAACCACAGTGAGACACCACTTCATACCCAATAGAATGGCTATTATCAAAACAAACAAAACTTCAAAAAGCAACAAGTGGCGGCATGGATGTGGAGAAACTGGAACACTCGTGCATTGTTGGTGGGAATATAAAGTGGTACGACTGTAGAAAACAGTATGTCAGCTCCTCAAAAAAGCAAAGATAGATTTACCATATGATTCAGCAATTCTCCTTCTGGGTATATACTCAAAAGAATTGAAGACAAGGTTTTGAAGAGTTATTTGTATACCCATGTTCATAAAAGCAATAACCTCAATTGCCAGAAGGTGGAAATGACCCAAGTGTTCATTGGTGGATGAATATGTAAACAAAATGTGGTATAAAAATACAATGAAATATTATTCTGCCTTAAAAAGGAAGGACATTCTGACACATTTCAACATGGATGAACCTTGAGGACATTATGCTAAGTGAAATAAGCTAGACACAAAAGGACAATAGTGTGTGATTCCACTTAATATGAGGTACTTAGAGTAGTTAAATTCATAGGGACAGGAAGTAGAATGGTAGTGGCCAGGGAGTGGGAAGAGAGGCCAATGGGGAGTCAGTGTTTTATGGATACAGAGTTTGAGCTGGAAAAGATGAAAAAGGTTCTGGAGATGGATGGTAACGATGACTGCACAACAATGTGAAAGGAGTGACCACCTGAGCCTGTGATGCTGCGTCCAGACCATGATTTGCGTTTTGGGGATGTCTTGGTTACCACTTCTCTGTCTAGTAGCAAAGCCAGCCTGTTACAAAAAGCAGTGCAGTTAGCAACTGCACTACGGGCTCTGTTTCGCTTCCTTTTTGTAAAGTAGACTTTTAGTTAAAAAACCCAGGAATGATTTCCAGAACCACAGTTACTTTCTCTTCCTGTGGTAGGCTGGCTACTTTGTTGGCATAAGAACTAGATGAAGGGACTGCCCCGGTGGTCCAGTGGCAAAGCATCGCCTGCCAACACCGGGGATGCGGGTTCTGTCCCTGAAGATCCCACGTGCCGCGGCGCAGCTAAGCCCGCGCACCTCAACTAGAGAGAGAGAAGCCCTCACGCTGCAGTGAAGATCCCGCCTGCCGCAGCTAAGACCCGGCACAGCCGGCCATAAATGAATGAATGAATGAATGAATGAATGAATGGATGAATAAATAAATAAATATTTTTTTAAAAAAAGAACTGGATGAAAACTTACCACTGCTATAGAAAGATTTTCTGAAACTTCCAAACTAACTCTGAAGCCCTTAGTTGCTTCTTGTGGGAGCTGTGCCTTTCTTACACTGCCAGATTTGTCAAGGGAGAGGGAGAGAGGAGAAAAATAGCACCATTCAGCTAGGAAGAAGGCAGTGTTGGGTCTGATGTGCAATGATAAAAGAATAAAGTAGAAATCCTTCTCCATCTATTCCAGCCCCTTTGTCTTCCCAAGGCTAAGATGGGAGTCTCTTCCATGTGCTCCTATGGTGTCCATTGCTGAGCCATAAGCCTTCTCGTACTGCACTGACACTGCCCAGTTACCAAACCGTATCTCCTACCAGAATGTAAGCAGCTTCACGGACTGTGTCTTTAAACTATCTTTGTTTCTCCAGGACTAGTGCTGTCCTGGCACAGATTAAGACCACAGTACTTCTTGGCTGAAGAAAAAAGAGTAAAGAGCCTACTGCTCTATTTCATTGCCTCTACGATCCCACCCATTATAAGACTTTTCCATTGCAAGACCACTAAGAAAGAAAAAAATTATAATCAGAAGATAGCAGCAATTATAAGACACATTCCACTTTTAGGGTTGTTATCACCTTGATTTTCATCCTGGATCAGGGAAGAGACGACCACAAAAAGGTTGAAGACTAATTGGCATCACTTCAGAAATACAGATATGCGCTCGTCTATTTACACAAACGAAAACCTTTCCTCTTTAATTAGTTCACTTGGCCTCCCTATCTTGAGCTTTCCTGCTCAGACCAGATGTTGTTTCACATTTAAATGACTCACCCTCCTGTCTGAACCCCAGGAAACTACAGACAGATAGAGGGACTCATTTCTCAGCTATGATTATGTGCCGAGGCTGAGCTCTTAAAAAAAAAAGTATTATTCATTGCCTCTTCCAAGACAGCTTAAACGATGAGGATCAGTGCATCCAAAAGAGAAATATTTTGCCTCCAGGCAAGCTTGTAATAAAGAAGCTTGTTCATCATCTTCTGAGAGGAAACAGGTCATGACAAAATTACCAGGTAATGAAAAATCTGGGCAGTCCTATGGCACTTTTAATGGGAAGATCTCACAGCAATCCCACACTGTCATTCACAAAGCCTTGTCATCAGCAGGAGGCAAAGTAGAAAGCATCTCTTTCCGTAGTGTTATACACCATGAAACTAAGATAAAACAATGTTAAGCAAATTAATAAAAATAAAAGGTATGAATTCAGGTATGAATACTTGACTGTAAATCCTCAAACATCATACAAATAATAATAATAAGCAGTAGAAGCATGCTATAATTCAGAGGATAGACTTTGGCATCAAACAGAACTGGGCTCCAATCCTGGGTCTACTACTTCCTCCCTCTGTGACCTTGGGCAAGTGTCTTACCCTCTCTGAGGGTCAGTGTCCTCATCTGTACAATGGGACTTGTAAGAATATGCACCTCACTGTAACCATGTAACAATAGGATACTCTATGTAAAGTGCTCAGGAGACTGGCTGGTATACAGCAAGTGCTCTGTGAATATCAGCTCCTCAAATCTGAACCAAAACAGATGCCCATTTACTACGCCCACAGGACTGCACACCCTGGCACTTAATTTTGCAGTGTTTACATTTCATCACTCCCAGTTTGGTCTTGTTCTCCTCCCTGCTCAGTTTGGGACCCAGAGTCCACTGCTGCGTTTGCTACCCCGTGGGGTCCTCTCTTCTTTGCCTCCCCCGACCCCACCTTCCTGCTGTTCCTTCTGTGACCCTCCTCAGGCTGGGATGATTACAATGGCCTCTCAGCTCCAGTCTTCCCAAATCTAATCCATCCTACGGGACTCCACCTATTTATCTTCCCACAATGAAATCCCAAGCGTGACATTCCTCTGCTCAAAATTCTCAAAGCTTCCCCACTGCCTTCTCACCACAGTTTTCAAACCACTTTTGGCCTCAGTTTACCTTTCCAGATGTCGCTCCAACTTAGCCAATCAGATGTACCTGCCTATCCCTATGCTGCATTCCCCTACATTCAAGCTTTTGTTCATACAGTTTCCTTTTATTGCAAGGTCCTCCCCTTCATCTCTGCCTTTAAAAATCCTAACCCTCCTTCTAGACCAAGCTCAAATTCCACCTCCCCTGCAATGTTCCTTTCCAGACCTTCCAACCTCCTTTGAAACGTCCTATGTGTATTTCTCTTTGAGACATTTATATTCAGATTTGCATTAGGGCTGGTTCCATCATAACGCCTGCCTCACCTCTGTGGTCTATCCTTGGCTTTGTTCATACCAAGCGGACAACAAATATGGATGTTACCCTGCTGCGTTTAATTGGTTATATTTGAATACACTTATTTACCTTGAACCCCTGTGTCACATATGCCACTAACACAGAAAGATAAAATCAAATCAACTCTCGTACTTGCTGCTATGTTTAGCAACATAGGGTGGGTACTGGGTTGCTGGAATCTCTACCCAAAAGAAACTCTTCCAGCCCATTAAAATAGTGCATCATTTGTTCCTTTAACTAACGCAGCAGATATAATCTTAGCCATGCCATCCACTAAGCTAACTATGGTACTACTACAAATGTCTTATTCTGGATGTGGGTATAAACTGAAAATTGAACAAGAAATATTTGGGGTTCTGTTTGTTTTGGATTTTGATTTAGAAAAAAAAAAATTACAGTTCTTGCTATAACAGAGGACTTGGTGAAATCCTCGGTCCAGTCTCAGAATAGAAGGATGTAGACAGTAGGGCTGAGCTTCAATCATTTAATATAAGCCTGTTGAATGTCAAGTGAAACTATTTTTAAAATCCCGTTTTAATCCTATGTTCACTGTTTGGCAGTTTTCATTGCTTAATGAGACTTCTTGAGTTCAAATCAGCAAGTCAGACGAAAAGCGATTTGTTAAACTACATAGAAAAAATAATCTTAAAAAATCAGAATATCTTAGTAGTGGATCCCCAAAGACTTCTCGGTTTTTTCAATCTGGTCCTAAGCTACATGGCCAGAAATACAACCCCAGAATGCTCAAGGGGTGTCTCTGGAAAACCATTCAAGAAACCCCGCCTCTACACTGTCTCCCAAATTGAGATTACCAGGAACTCTGAAATGATTTTGTAGCTCAATCCAATCAGAATATTCGACTTGAGGATATGGGGAGGGGGAAGGGTAAGCTGGGACAAAGTGAGAGAGTGGCATGGACATATATACACTACCAAACGTAAAATAGATAGCTAGTGGGAAGCAGCCGCATGGCACAGGGAGATCAGCTCAGTGCTTTGTGACCACCTAGAGGGGTGGGATAGGGAGGGTGGGAGGGAGGGGATATGGGGATATATGTATATGTATAACTGATTCACTTTGTTATACAGCAGAAACTAACACACCATTGTAAAGCAATTACACTCCAATAAAGATGTTAAAACAAACAAACAAACAAACAAAAACCAGTTAAAATCCAGTAATTCCAGAAACAGGAAAGTAGATATATAAATAACTCAAGATGCTGCCTTTTAAGAGCAACAGCACCATTTTTTTCAAATAACTCCCTCTCCTGCCTGTAAGTCTCCGAAAACGATCACAGAAACATCCCCATTATGAATAGGTTTACAGGCCAGTTCCTTTCTTAACTGCTATGCGTGCAGTGATCGTCCTTTCCAAATTTTCCCATATATCATGTGATTCATTTTAAGTAGAGGCAACTTCTTAAATTCTATAATCAAACCTTTCGTATTGTGGATCTTCATATAGATAAATTCACAAACCAGTAAAAATGTTTAAATGCTTTTCCAGACTCTATTTCTCCTCATCTTGTGTTGAGACCCTGCTGGCTCTGGAGCACCATGGGCAGGTAAAGGTCAATGTTGGCCATTGCCAAGGCCCTGGTGCTTATTGTCATGGCCTCCGTCCGCATCCTTTGAGAACCTTATGAGAATTTAAAAGGCTTTACACACTTCCTCTCACTAGTAAGAGCTCCCTCAGTGTCTCACTCACTCATAACGCTAAACAGGCTGGTTTCCTGAAGACACTCACCAAACACTGGGCGCTCCCCCAACACCACTCCTTCTACAGTAACACCGGGAACACTCACCGCTGGCGTTTCAATAATTGATGGTCTGGGAATAGAAGTCTGAAAAGTAACTGCTTCACAGTCCGATGCCCCATCTAGAGACCTGGGCAAATCCACAGGGGTCTCTGCAGGCTGGACAGCGGTGTGGTTACTTGAATTCCGGTTCGCACTGCCATTTCTCTCTGAATGGGTGCCAGAATCTCGCCTTTTCTCTGGAGTTCCTTCTTCCCTTCGTGGGTGACTTGGATGTCGGCCCGCTTTGGCCTTGGGTTGGACAAAGACGGTGGAAGGGGTATCGGCTGCGCTGGGCTGATCAAAGGGAGCAGTCTCCCTTGTGTCCCCAAAACAAGCAAGCAGAGCTGAGCACGGGAATGGATGCATCCTTCTAGATGGAGATTTCAGTCTTTCAGCCAGCCTTGCCTTCCACCTGGACATGACCTGCAGCAAAACATTACAAAGTTCAAAGGGGGAAAGAAAATTTTCCAGGGATTCTGATCACTTCCATAGTAGGTGGCTGTTTCCTTGCCTGAAGAGAAGGACCTTTAGTGGCTGCCACCAAATAGAAGGTTAGGAGATGACCAGGCCACCCTCCCCGAGAGTCACTCGGCAGCCAACCCCCCTCCGGAAGCATCCATTCCCGGCGATTTCACGCTCTTCCTTCCTTGATGCCGTCAGTGGCTAAAGAAAGCTGTCTGTGAGGCATGTGGTTGACTTGGGTTACAGTCCCCAGGCGGGGCAGACACTTCAGTGTAAGGTAGTGCCAAGTCAATGGACAGCTGCTTCAGATTACCTTGGAGGCATAAAGATAATGTAGCTGATAGCATCCACCATAATAGCTTCAGCCCGTGTATCAATAACATCACAACAGCCGCATAACCTTCTTCGGTTACCCCCTTCAAATATTTATTCCCCCCAACAAAACAAAAACCACCCAGTTATGCGTCACAAATGAAGACCCACAAGAGGGTCCTCGACCCTGGAAGCTGTTTCATTATTAAAATAGGAGGCCGACTTGAATCTTGTCTGGAGAGATCCATGTTTGGGTCTGATGTCCCAAGAACTTTTCTCGATCTTTCCTGGATCTTCTCCCAAACAAACTTCCTGGCTTCAGGATCCATACTGTCGCCTGGTAACTACAAATAAGTCTTTGTTAATTTGGTTTTTACTTTCCATGCTAAGTCCTTTATTAATTTTCAACAACACCAAAAAAAAAAAAAAGGAGCCAACGTGAGCAATTAACACAAATATTATGTATGTGTGAATGTGTGTTCTGTCCATCTACTGTGTATATTACTTAATTTTGGAAAATAACCCCCTTTTGAACATAGATCTATTTTTCAACACATCAAGTTGTGAATGGTGAAATAGAATAAGAATAATAAATTATAACCACATTCCAAAACAATACTCAAAAGTGAGATCTTTCCTTAGCTGAGCATCTGCTAGGAATGTTAAAGAAATATAATACTGTAATGGTTTTCCCATTAATAGTGACTTTCAGGTCAAGATTTCAGGGTATATTGCCCTTTCTAATCTATTTGTTTGCTCTCTCTTTTAATATAATGTCAAGATGTGCTCTTAAGCTCAGACAGGTGGTAGATATTACAGCATGTATCCCCATTTTATGGAGACAGAAACGGATTCTTTGAAATTTCAAGATTCTAATGCAAGATTATGCTGTTGAGAAGAGCTAGTTGAAAGCCCAAGACCCCTGCTATCCTATCTGGTCTCTGAGTCCCATTCGACCTGACAATCACCTTACCAAAATAACAGCTGTACTAGGAATATTGTCCTGAGTGTGCAGCCGTATAGATAATACGTGAGATCAGATATGGTGTGAGGAAGAGTGGATACAGCATCAAATGAGGACTTTAGTTTTAGTCTTTACCAAACTGTAGAAATAAAATGTAAAAAGCTGTCATTTAGGGCTTCCCTGGTGGCGCAGTGGTTGAGAGTCCGCCTGCCGATGCAGGGGACACGTGTTCGTGCCCCGGTCTGGGAGGATCCCACATGCCGTGGAGCGGCTGGGCCCGTGAGCCATGGCCGCTGAACCTGCGCGTCCGGAGCCTGTGCTGCGCAATGGGAGAGGCCACAACAGTGAGAGGCCTGCGTGCCGCAAAAAAAAAAAAAAAAAAAAAAAAATCTGTCATTTACTTAAAGGTTACCAAGTAACAGTCCCTGTACTAACCCAGATATATCAGACTTCCCAGTCTGGAGAGATCATTCTCCTTTTAATACCCAAGTACAAGCAGTGCAGACCCCTTTCGGTGGAAGCAGAAGGTCCAGGCCTTTAGCAGGCTCCCCCCACCAAGTACTCCTGGGGAGCCCTGGGCCCTGCGTTCTGTGTCTCTTCTGCAGTGACCGCTGCCATGCACTCAGGCAGCGTGACTCTGTGATGCTCCCTCCCTCCGAAGCAGCTCACAACAAAGCGAGGCTGTAATGGTTAACAAGACTTTACTGAAGACCCGAGGAGGACAGGAAGGAATTAAAGAGAAGAAAAAATAATTCTTAAACCTGGTTTCGTTCACTCATTCATTTATTCATTCAGCTATGTGCCAAGCCCCTTCTACAACTAGAAGGACAGCAGCTAACAGGACAGCTTTTGAGTGGCTACATTCAGTAGACAACTGGGTAAGAAAGCTCCAAGCCCCTCCCTAAGGTCTGTCTCTCTCTTCTTGGCCCTGGACTTGCAGCTCCTCTGTGGAGACCACTGTACCTCCCACAAGGAGCGCTCACAAGAGCGATAGCCAGAGGGCAGTTCCAGCCTGTGGAGACCACTGTACCTCCCACAAGGAGCGCTCACAAGAGCGATAGCCAGAGGGCAGTTCCAGCCCACGGAGAAGAGTGCCTTATCTTTACTACTGTGGTCGCTAGGTCCAACCTAGAATAACAGCATTAACAGATGATGGTGATTGAGTGTTTACTATCAGACATGAACCTCAGGAAATTAACTCATTTAATCCTCACAGCCCTAGGAGAAAGGTGATATATTAATTCTTGTTTTTACCCATTAGAAAAACAAGACACAGAAACTTAAGTAACTTGCCCAAGGTCACAGCACTGCTAAGGAAGAGAGCCAGGATTATGAGCCCAGGCAGCTTGGCCTCAGAGTTCATGCTTTTACTTCCTATACAGTATCACTTTCCAAACACACACACACATACACACACACTCCAAAGAGGAACTTCCCAACAACCTTCAATCCAGCACTGTACCTCTGGAGATTTATTCTACAGATAAATACATGTGAATAGAGGTATATCCAAGAATGTTCATGGCAGCAGGGTTTGTAATCACAAAGTTAATTGTTAATCAGTAGAAGACAAGTTAATATATAAGAAAATAGCCGTACAGTTGGATACTATGCAGCAATTAAAAAAAAAAAGATGTGTGTTTTTTTTTTTTTAACTATCTACCTGGCAAAAACATGGGCAAAATATCTGAACAGACACCTCATCTAAGAAGATATACAGATAATAGGAAATATATGAAAAGATGTTCAATATAATTTCTCATTAGAGAATTGCAAATTAAGCAACGAGATACCATTATACACCTCTTCAAATGGCTAAAATCTAAATAAGCTGACGATACTAAATACAAGAATGCAGAACAACAGAAACTCTCATTCCTTACTAATAGGGATGCAGAATGGGTCAGCCACTTTGGAAGACAGTTTGGCAGTTTCTTACAGTGCTCAGCATAGTCTTAGCATACACCTGGGCAGTTGTGGTTCTAAATACTTAGCAGTTGAGTTCAAAACTTATGTCTACCCCAAAACCTTACACAAATGCTTATAGAAGTTTATTCATAGTCACTAAAAACTGGAAGCACAGTATGTCCTTTAATATGTGAATGGATAAACAAACTGTGATACACCCATACAATGGAATGTTATTCAGCAACAAAAAGAAAGGAGTTGTCAAACCTCAAAAAGATATGGAGGAACCTTAAATGCATATTGCTAAGTGAAAAAGGCCACTCTGAAAGGGCTATCTACAGTATGATCCCAATTATATTATATTCTGGAAAAAAGAAACTACAGAGATAATAAAATGATCAATGTTTGCCAGGGGTCCTATGGGGGTTGGGGTCAGAGGGTAATGAATAGGTTGAAGTCTAAGGGATTTTAGGGTGGTGAAACTCTTCTGTATAATACTGTAATTTTGAATACATGACATTATGCATTTGTCAAAATCCTTAAAACTGTACAACACAAAGAGTGAACTTTAATGTGTGCAAAATTTAAAAATTACTTGGGAAAAAAAAGGATGTAGAGCCTTCCAGTTTAATGTGGTGTACTAATGGAGCACATGTATTTATGTCGTCGCCTTTCTAAGACACCGTGAAGATAATAGTAATGGCATCCTTTCAAAGGCTTAAATTCACAACACTAAAGAGAATAGGAAGGAGGCCACTAATATACAAGAAAACTCAACAAATTTCTGTAGAACAAAAAGCAGATGAAATATTACTAATTAATAAAAAGGAAAAACAAACAAACCAACCCCAGAAAGCCAGCATACTGAGTGGCACCTCATGGAAGCTCTTGGCCCAGGCAGCAGGTACAGTGGAACTAAAGAGTAGGTCTGAAAATGTGGGATAAAATTGAAGGTCTGGGGGCTTCCCTGGTGGCGCAGTGGTTGAGAGTCCGCCTGCCGATGCAGGGCACACGGGTTCGTGCCCCGGTCTGGGAAGATCCCACATGCCGCGGAGCGGCTGGGCCCATGAGCCATGGCTGCTGAGCCTGCGCGTCCGGAGCCTGTGCTCCGCAGTGGGAGAGGCCCCAACAGTGAGAGGCCCGCATACCGCAAAAAAATAAAAAAATTTAAAAAATTGAAGGTCTGAATATGGAAGTCAAAAATTTCTATACCCTCCCCTACCTGCAGACAGACTATAAAATGAATAATGAATAAATTAAAATGAATAAATAAATGAATGGATGCATAAATAAATAAAATGAATTAATAAATTAAAAAATATTAAGGTAGGGGTCAGGGTCTTATTGAAACATCTGAGCTATTTAATGAGCTGTGTAATCAGTTCTTATCTAAAGTATTTAATGAACTGTCTAATGAACTGTCAGGATAGCTAGTGTGGATGTCAATATCCAAGAACAAAGACCCTCTTGTTCTTTATTTAGACCAGACATTTTAACAGAAAGCTCCCTGCCTGTTCACTTAAAGTGAACGGGGTCTGTTGACGAATCCCACCAAGATTCACAGAGCTCCTGTTAATTTCAAACTCCTGTCTCAGGTAAAAATACACATCATAAGACATCACAAGACATTTAAGAAGAACTGCAACGTCAGTGACAACAACCAAGAGAAACAAAGAAAAGATCCGAGCAGGCGAGAAGGAGAGAATGTCAGGGGTGTAGGCAACCGTATCTGCCATTCAAAGTCTGGGGCAAGTATGCAGCAAACTACAACACAGCTGGATTCTGAGTGATGGGGGAGAGTAAAGGGGGAGAATGTTTGCAACTTGATACCAAGAACATTCTCTGAGTGCCGCAGGAGGCACGACAGGAATCCTAGAGAATTTGAAAACATTAATTCTCTCTGCCATAAAAACTGTTTACATAGCTATAATAATATAAACACTATGCACAGTTTTTCGACTCTCAGAATTAACATACAGACCGGTAGTAGCAAACTGGTGGCTCTCAAGCAAAATTAGGCCTCCAGATGTGTTTTGTTTGGCTGATGACATTTTAAAAAATTTAGTGCACTGCTGTTCGATCACAGAAACCACCACTCTTTGTATCCTGCGCTCAGTCAGTTCACAAGTTTATATAAACGGAACCCTGAAGAGTTTGTGGTCTAGGGTGGGTCTTTGTTTTTTTGGGTGCCTAGCATCCTTTCCCCCTTTCTTTTGGTAACAGTACCCTGATTTCCTTCGGGGGAACCCCTTCTGTGCCTTGGGTGGAGCTCCAGGCCTGGTTCCAGAGGTGAGGCTTAGATAATCAGCCCACCCAAAGCCCCCCGGTCCCAGCGATGGGTTCAGGGATGGGCATGAGAACACAACCTTCCAATCAGGATGAATCCTAACTAAAGTTTGGGTAGAAATTTTCTCCTTTCCCCTGAACTTACTGGATTTGAACTTGAGAAAGTGAAAGCTGCCAACATCTTGCCTTCTTGACGGGAGAGAATTTAAGAGGTGAAGAGAAAAACTGGGTCCTGATAACACTTTTAAATGAAGCTTTGCATTAAGGCCGCATTTCCCCCTAGACTTTACTGTTACGTGAGCAAACTTCCTTTCCTGTTTCATTTGCTTTGGGTTGAGCTTTCCGTCACTCGCTGCTGAAAGAGTTCAAATCAATATATGACCTGCATGTACCAGCAAATCACGGAAGAAGACTTCATTATGGTTACAGAATAGAATGAGAATGTAATCCACCTTGACAATGGCAAAATAAAGGCGGAGCTGAAAGACTGAAAAAGGGGAAAGTTGTTGCGGAGGAGATAAGTAGAGAGAAGGGTAGATTTGCTCATGTTCTTATATTTCAAAGTCAGAAGATGCTTCCTATGTTTGATGCAAAGAGAAATAGAGGTGACCAGAGGGGGGATTGTAAATAGAAACAGTACAAAATTGGGAAGAGATGGGGTGGAGTAAGTGCCAAATGCTCATCTATCTTATGAGAAAATTAATAGATAACGTCTAGAATTGATGGAGACATAAGCATATTAGTTAGTGGTATTCATCATCCATCATAGCAGAGTGTCAATAGATAATATTTTAAGTCGATAAATTAAGGAGTAAACACAGGAGCTACTCTAAGAGGTTGCCTTGAAGGGGTCAGGGCTAGAAGTGAGAAGATGAGACAGACGATTCCCTTCCATTCCCTTCCATTATAAACCCTTATGTATGGTTCATACTTATAACACGTGCAAGTATTATCTTAATACATTTTTTTTAAAAAAAGGAATAGAGTCAATTTACATGTTGCAATAGGGAAAATCTTCAAGATATATTTTGAATGACAAAAGCAAATTGGAAACAAGTTATACATAATATCCTCCCAGTTGTATTAAACACATGTGCATACCTGTAAATATGCCCATATAAATATGTATGTGTGTGTTTACATTTATATAGAAAATTCACAGAAGTGTGTCCAAGAAGTTAGTATCTGCCTCTGGAGAGAGGGCACTAAACATCTGGCCTGGGAAGACGACCCTTTTCATGGTTCACCCTGTTGTTGGGCTTTTTTAACCATACGCAAATGTTAATTTTTCAATTAAAAAACGTCTAGGACAGAAACATTCCAAAGTACCACGTCACGAACATAATCGTTTCTAGGCAGAGTCTCAGGTAAAAGTCAACGATTTGGCTGAAATGACCTCTCCAAAGAGAAGACTAACAGAGTTGTCTCGGTCACCTAAAAGTGAATGAATGAGTCATTGCGTGCCATCCTCAGAATGCCTTGAGGACATGGGTCAATCTCCACACAGGACTCCTAGGTGAAACGCTAACACTGTGGCACATTTATTTAAATGATATTTATTGAGAAGCCACTGTTACGTCAGATTCTGAGTTCCGTGTTGCCGTGGGCATATTAGCCAAACAGGATAGGATCCTTGCTTTCCTGGAGTTCCAAGGCCAGCGGGGCAGGAGAGAGAGTGTGCTAAGTGGTAAGGGAAACCCACCGGCTCCCAGAAATGAAATGTGACTTGTGTGGGGAAGGATGGCTGACCTCACAGCCCAGGTCCGAGGACGTTAACTTTCTCCTTGGGCATCCCGCTCATCACTGCACTGCCACACAACCTGGCGGTGGTAGGAGCGGGGGCCCTGCCCTCCCCTTTGCAAATCCAGCCCCAGAAAACCACACCTGTCCCTTCTCCTCCGCGGCTCAGCCGATACTAGTCTGCGGTTATGATGGTTGATTTTAGGTGTCAACTTGACCAGGCTAAGGGATGCCCAGGTCGTTGGTAAAACATACTCTCTGGGTGTGTCCATGAGGGTACCTCCAGGAGGAATGAGCATTTGGATGCGTAGACCCCCTCCCCAGTGTGGGTGGGCACCCGCCAGGCCGCTGAGGGCCCCAAGAGCACAAAAAGTGCAGGAAGAATGAATTCATTCTCTCTCTGCTTGAGGTGAGACATCTACCTTTACCTGCCCTCAGGCATCGGTGCCCCTGGTTCTCTGACTGTGGAGTTCAGATAGGGATTTACACCATCAGCTCCCCGGTTCTCAGGCCTTTGGACTAGGACCGAATCACAGCAGCTTGCGTGACTCTCTAGCTCACAGACGGCAGGCAGTGAGACCTCTCGGCCTCTATAATCATGTGAGCCAGTTCCTATAATAACTCTCTTATATCTACTTACCTATCTATCTAAATATCTATCTATCCATTGATTCTGTTTCTCTGAAGAGTCCTGACTAATCTACATAGTGCTGTGGAAGCAGACTTTACTGATTACAAAAGGGAATTAGATCTCTCAAAACCCTGTTTTCTTTTTTTTCACTAGCTGCTGGGTAACATCGCTGTCAGTGCCCCAGAGCCCCAGGAGAGCCCTGCAGCGTCCCCCAGGGCTTCCCCCCTGCCTCCTTCCTGTCCAGGCTCCAAGCGGCAATGACCATCTTACCCCTCTAGACGCCTTAGAGACTAAGCTCAAGAGACAAGGCCCCGAGAGAGGAAGGGGCTCCCTCTCCCTCCCGATAGCCACCTTGCTAGGTATTTCCTGCCCGAGTGTGACTGACCCTGGGAACATCCCCTGTCCCAACAGAAGACTTTCCTTGCCCCCAGGCCTTACCCACTTCCCACCAAGACAATCACACCAGAATTCAGGGGTCCAACACCAGGTCCCTGAAAGTAGCGGGAGGGGTCAGCTTCCTCCTCAGTGTGGAGAAAGGAAGGTCACCTAACCAAGAAAGGAATGGCAGGGGAGGGGCAGGAAACAGGCCCCTCAGGTGTCAGACCCAGAAACACAGCTGTGCTTCCAGACAAGGCCAATAACGGTGCACTGTATGATTTCACATCCTCTCCCCCTCCTCGTATTTATTTTAAAATCAAAGTGAATTAAAAATAAGTTAAAAAAAGGAAACAAAAATTTAAACAAAGCAAAAAATAAATTAAAATATGCTTCCCTTTTTTTCTGGTAAAAATTTCTCAAACATTTCTGAGACCATTGAAAATGCCCTAATTTGTTGCAAAATAAGATTTGACTATGTGCCTCAGATGAAGACTGTCCTACCCTCTCATTTCCAGAATTCTCTTTACCCCTTTTCTTAATCCTCACACAGAAATTCCAGCTGATTACATGATCTTCCTTGGGGAGCAAAAGCAAAAGCTTCTCTGCTTTCCACCTGAAAGCACAGCTGAAATTAAAAGGGCTGATACGTCAGGTAGGCTGAAAAAAGCCAACCTTCTCTGATGCTCAGCAAATCTCCAAGCTTCAGGATTATATTTCCATCATTACAGTTTCCACGAATACTTCTGGGGAAATACTGATATATCAGGTTCCTAATTAGCCTCCTTCCATGGGGCCCTTGATCTTTGGGTGAAGTCAAATATTCCCCAGATGTGCCCGTTTCCCAGCTCCTTCCACCATTCTTCTTGGTCCACAGGCGGCCACTGAGGGGTGTATTCAGCCCCCGGGGTGGCCACAGGAATACACAGTGGGTGTTGGGGGCAGTACTGGTGAGTTCATAAAGGCAGATAGAATTATATCCTTATGATGGTGGCTAGTCCATCTCATTAAACAGTCATTATGATGTCTTACCCATAGACAGAATCTGGATATGCATAAAGTTTTGCTCCAGCAATTTCAGAGTAAAAAGGCATCTGCCTTAGACCACACACCTCATGTCCTTTCCCAATAGCGGCACCTGGGCAATGGTTCATCCTGTGTTCACATCTCACCTTACTTAGGACTTACAGCCCCTTGCAGTCTCCATCCTCCTGGGGGCAGGTGTGGTAACCATGCTTGTTTTCCTGCTCTACCAGCAGGTGGTGATGAAGGGATGAGGAGGACAGGGCCCCTGGCCATTTGGCCACAAATTAAAAATCTTTTAACTGTAGTAAAAAAAATCTTTTTACTGTAGGTTAAAAAAGGGGGATTATAAAGCATCATATATGATCTCATTTGTTAAAAAAAGAGAAACCGAATTTTAAATAAAAAGCCAATATGTGTTCTGATGTGGTTCAGAGCTTTTGTGCAAGTTCTAAATGACTAAAGAGTAGTAAAATAACAGTATAGGAATCTAACTAAAATAACATTAAAATAATGTCTTAGCTCTGGATGCTATAACAAAATACCATAGACTGAGGGGCTTAAACAGCATACATTTATTTCTCACAGTTCTAGGCTGGGAAGTCTAAGATCAAGGTGCCAGCCAATTCCATTCCAGGTGAGGGCTCTCTTCCTGGCTTGCAGATGGCCTCCTTCTCTCTGCATCCTCACAGGGCAGAGAGAGAGCTCTGGTGACTCTTCCTGTTCTTAGAAGGACACTAATCCCATCATGGGGGCCCTCCCTCATGACCTCATCTTGAACCTAAGTATCTACCAAAGGCCCCACCTCCAAACACCATCACATTGCGGGTTAGAGCTTCAACATGTGAATTTTGGGAGGACACAAACATTACAGAAGAAGAAATAGAAGACAACAGATATAACAGGAAACTGGAGGAGAGTGAAACTATCTTAGCTGACTGAAACCCACATGTCTGAAAAGGATACAAAATGATAAAAAAGGTAATCTTCTCCACTGAACTGCCTCTCCACACCTCCACTCTTCCCCAGTCCATCCAAAAGCTTAGAAATTGGAGACACCTGGTAATTTGGAGGTTGGGAGGATGGGAGATCGTTTGAAAATTTGTTAAAGAGGGCTCAGATAACGATGTCCTTTGTCTAGTCCATGCAGCCAAGGAACTGCTCCCTCCTCATCCCCCACAGAAGACTAGACTGTTATTCCCTGGAGAATTAAATCAGAAAGTTTCTGGGCTTGAGTCTAGGGAAAGAGGAATGCATGGAAATGAACAATAAGAGAGAAGACAGAAGAAAATAAGAAGATCAACCCAGGAGGTTTAATGTCTGGTGAATAGATATTCCAAAAGGAGAGAACATTGAAAATGATGGATAAGAAATTATTAAGAAAGGAAGGAAGAATGAAGGGAGGGAGGGAGAGGAGAAAAAATGAACTCTCAGCCTTTCATTGTCTTTCTCCAAATCATTGATTTTCTCTAGCAATAACTACCTGTTTCCATATTCCTTATAATTATTAATCCCCTTTTTAAAAATGCCTAAAACATTGCACACACCCCATTATCACAGAAAGTTTTTATCAGACAGCACTGTTCTAACTATTGTTTTAGATGTGTCCCTCAAAATTTTTGACATATGCTGTTGCCATTGTTTTTCAGTTCTAGGTATCTCAGAATTTCCCTATTTTTCTTCTTACCAGGTTATTGGTAATATGTTATTTAGTTTCTAGACATAGGTTTGTTTGTTTTAGATATCCTGTTGTTACTGATTTCTGTTTTCTTTTTCTTTTTTATTTATTCATTTTTGGCTGCATTGGGTCTTCATTGCTGTGCGCGGGCTTTCTCTACCTGCAGCGAGCAGGGACTACTCTTCTATGCAGTGCACGGGCTTCTCATGGCGGTGGCTTCTCTTGATGCGGAGCACAGGCTCTAGGCGGGCGGGCTTCAGTAGTTGTGGCTTACTGGCTCTAGAGCTCAGGCTCAGTAGTTGTGGTGCAGGGGCTTAGTTGCTCCATGGCATGTGGGATCTTCCCGGACCAGGGCTCGAACCCATGTCCCCTGCATTGGCAGGTGGATTCTTAACCACTGCGCCACCAGGGAAGCCCTCTAACCATTTTTCATAGTAGTCAGAGCACAAGATTTATATGATATATGTTCTTTGGAATCTACTGAGGTTCCTCTCATGACCTAGTATGTGTTCAGTGTATATATATTATATGTGTACTTGGGAAAAGTGTGTATTCTCTGCTAGGTAACAAGTTCTAATTGTGTATCTAAGTTAGGCTGAATAATGGCCCCTAAAGATATCCATGTCCTAATCCCCAGAACCTGTGAATATTATCTTACGTGAAAAAAGGGACTTTGCAGATGTGATTAAGTTAAGGACCTTGAAATCGGGAGTTTATCCTGGTGGGCCCTGGATGCAATCACAAGTGTCCTTATAAGAGGGAGATGTGAGTACAGAAAAGGAGAGGGCAGTGATGACGAAAGCAGAGATCGTAGGGATACTGCCAGCAGCTCTAGAAAGAAGCTGGAGGAGACAGGGAACTGAATCTTCCCTGGAGTCTCCAGGAGGAATGGGTTAAAGACATCTTGACTTCAACCTCCTAAGACTCATCTTGGATCTCTGGACTCCAGAACTGTAACAGAATTCAGTTGTGTTGTTTTATACCACTAGGTTTGTAGTAATTTTACAGCATCTAATAGTTTGGTTCTTACTTGCATTATTCTGATCTATATCTTTCTTACTTTTAGTCTGCTTGTATTTTTTATCAATTTCTGAGATAATAATTTTAAAACCTCTAACTCTATGTGTTGATTTATAGATTTCTCCCCCACACTATCAATTGCTTTTTATACTTTGAGGGTATTTTGTTAGGCGCATATATATTCATGATGATTATATCTTCTTGCTCTATTTATTCCTTTTGTAGGAACATCCCTCTTTTTTTCCTTAATATGTCTTCATGCTTTTAATACTATTTTATTGGATATTAAAATTGTCTCCCATGTTAAAAGTTTGGCTACCCTCACTAGAACAAATTTGAGGGAGTATCTACTTCTTTACTCCACTGCCTTCCAATTCAAACTCATATATACATACAAATATACACATACACACACACAAATAGATACAGAAATAAATACATATATGTGTGTATGTGTGTGTATATATGTAATTCATATGTATACATGAGTTAGTATAAATACAAATGTTTCTTGGCTCTGCCACTGAGAGGACCTAGAAGTAGTGACACCCTAGTGGCAATGAGCACACCTGGTTCCAGCATCCTGGTTTCTAAGTACCATTCTCCAATAAAAGGAAACAGGGCTCTTTACAGGAGTGATTGGGGCCAAGAAAATACCAGATGAGCCTAGAGCACCTCAAGGTGCTAGAAAGTAAGGAAGTACTAAAAAGGATAGTGGCATATTAAAAAGAACACAAAAGTCAACTTGGAAGAGCTCTCAATGGCTAAAGCTGGAATAAATTAAGCAATAAAATAAATAATGATAATGTTGGATTATAATCCAAAAATTAAAATTAAGATTATACTAATATAAATAACTGAATAAATAAATAGGAGAGAAGGAGCAACTCTTTCTTATAGAAGAACACAAATTAATAAAGATAGAAATGAGGGAAATAGAAAATTGCCATTAGAATACCACATGGATTAAGGAGAATTACTATGGAATAAAGGATTATAATTTCCCAAAGGACAGGATTGTCCACCATAACATTTACATTTTCCCAAGGCAATATATTTTGGTTACTGTATCAATCAGGGTCTAAGCAGGCAACAGATGGTATACTTACAATGTGATATTAATGGGACTGAATGAGGGACCATGTACAGAGATGGGGGCAGGTTTAATAAGGAGAAGGCAAAGCATCCTGACCCATGGATCTGAAAGGTCAAGGAGAGGGTGCCACAGGCCAGAGACAGCTAGAGCCCTGGAAGCAGTGTTGCCTGACAGCAGCTGTGAGAAATGCACCCACTGCCAACACTGCGGTGACACAGGCAGGGAACAGGGAAGATAAATACCAGACCTCTCACTCTCCTGCCCTCTGATCTCCTGCTGGTGCCTCCCACTGGCCAAACCCAAGGCCAACAGGAAGCCCAAAGGCAGACAGACCACAGAGACCTGCCTCCTGGGATACACGGCAGGGCAAGACGCATAGAGAATGGTTCTAGGAGGACAAATGGAGAATGTTTACACAGATAAGGAAAAAAATCATGAATTTTAATTTCATTAAGATGTATATGGGTTGAATTGTGTCCCCCCCAAAAGATACGTCGAAGTCCCACCCCGCCCCAGTACCTCAGAATGTAACTTTATTGGGAAATAGGGTCATTGCAGATATAATTAGTTAAGATGTGATCATGATGAAGTAGGGTGGTCCCTTAATCCAACATGACTGGTGTCTTTAAAAGAAAAAGGAGGGCTTCCCTAGTGGCGCAGTGGTTGAGAGTCTGCCTGCCGATGCAGGGGACACGGGTTCGTGCCCTGGTCCAGGAAGATCCCACATGCCGAGGAGCGGCTGGGCCCGTGAGCCATGGCTGCTGAGCCTGCGCGTCCGGAGCCTGTGCTCCGCAACGGGAGAGGCCACAACAGTGAGAGGCCCACGTACCACAAAAAAAAAGAAAAAGGAGAAGAGACACAGAAACAGACGCACAGGGAGAATGTCACGTGACCACAGAGGCAGCGATGGGAGTGATGTATTGACAAGCCGAGGAACAATAAAGATTGATGGTGAATACCAGAAGCTAGAAGAGCCAAGGAAGGGTTCTCCCCAAAAGGTCTCAGAGGGAGCATGTCCCTGCCTACACCTTGATTTTGGACTTCTAGCCTCCAGAACTGCGAGACAATACATTTCTGTTGTATTTAAGCCACCCAGTTGGCAGTACTTTGTGACGGCAGCCCCAGTTAAAATACAGTGTGTTTACATGAATCAGGAAAGAAATCATGATTTTTAATTTCGGTCACATAGAAAACTTTTCATCTAGTGAAACCCACAATTTTCCTGATAGTCTTTATATTTCAGTCTTGGGACAGCAGCATTTGAAAAAATAAATAATTTCAAAGACTTCAAGGATGTATTTTGAAAGCATATTATTATCTTCAAATATTATTATCATCAAAGACTTCAAGGATGTATTTTGAAAGCATATTATCGTCTAGGTTTGCATGTACATCATCAATATTTTGCAGTGAGAATTAATATTCATATTAATCTCTGTTAGAGAATCCTTTGCTTCATGTAGCAAATCATACTTCATTTACTTGTGCAGGAAATGGACTGAAAAACACATCTAAAACATCAACAGCTAAGTTTAGGATAGAATGGCTTTTTATGTTCACTCACATTTAACCAGAAAATTTTAAATTTTAAAACGATTGCCCACGAAGTTAATAACTATTATTATATCACAGCTATCCTCACTCTTTATTTGATGAGGTGTTGCTTTTACCATCCCAAGCATCTTATGATGTCTGATAGCATAGCTGGAGAGAGGACGGGGCCAACCACAGGCTGCATCTGCTATCTATGGGAAATAATCAGAGTAACAAACTATCAACCTAGAGCAGGACCAAATACGTTTTTGAGATTTCTCAGTAGATTGCCACCTGCTGGTTGGAAGATCACATCTCTGTATGAACTTGTTCCTCTTACTACACAGATGAAAAATAAAACAAGTGTGGCTGGGGCCATAGTAATTGAAACAGAAGTGGGCTATAAGTCAGAGGTCTCACAAGGGCGTCCCAACTCTGTCTCTGCAGAACTACTTGACCATGAACAAATCATGAAGTCTCTGTTGGCTTTCATTCCTTCAGGTAGAAAATAAAGGTCTCGTGCTACTTCTCCTCTGGGACCATTCTGGGAGGGTTTCTCTGTCAGATATCAATGAATTAACGTCCATTATTAAATAATTTTAATGAATAAGATTATATCTAAATCCCTGATCTGTAAATACACTAGCCTTCAATTGTTGTGATACATGAGAAAATCAGGGAATTATGATGTGTGTGGATTTTCAGATGCTTAAGAAATGGTTCAGACTGACCAACAGACCATGCTCTGAGCATAGGGTCACTGAGGTCGCCTTGTCGAGGACGGCTGTGAGTTTGTCCAGGAGATTCCCCTCCTTTACCTTGGGGGTTCCCAGTTCCCCCTGCCTTTAGGAACAGTCTGCTTTTCTAAGATCACTTTCATATCACCTTTAAGAGTTGAGCTCAAAAAACAATAACAGAAGCACTCTTGCTTTTTTTTTTTTTTGGTCTCAATATCCTTGGCTTTCTCTTCTTTCACCTGAATTAATTGTACCAGAATTAATTCTGTAACCAGAATCATATTAGGGGGGCCTCCAGGCTTCTCAAGCAGCCTGAAGCTTGCTAACAGACTGTAAGTGGATGCACCGAGCATCTATTAGATTTCCTCTCACATTACTGTACTTCAAAGCCCCTTCCTCCCCTGCCTTTGTAAAAGTGTCTCCCCTGCACATTGAAAGGTCATTGCATCAGTTTTCATAACCATCAGTTATAATGGTTTGGGCAGCAAGAGAAAAACAACTCCAGCCAAAATGTGTGCAGCAAAATAAGGAATTTGTTGGCTCACATAGGAGAATGTAGAACTGGCTTTGGACAAGGTTATCCACAGGGAATACACAGACGCACTCCTCTATCCCCTGGCCATTTCCAGCCACCGCTTGAAAGCTCTCAATTCATTCCCATAAAGGAAGGAACTCAAAATCTTACGCTTTTAGGAACTCAATAGTTATGCGCCCTTTTCTAAACTTGTCTTGGGTATCCAGGATCTAAATACACCTTGTGTCTGAAAGTTACTCATAGAGCACTTCCCTGGTTTAGCTTTTTGGATCTTGGCCAGCTTCTCACTTCTGTCAGAGTAATCTGTCTTTGCTCACACATTAGCAGACCTAGCTTCAGATGTTACCAATTGTGACCAAGGTTATACTGAACTCTGTGTACTGAAAACTAATATTATTAGGAGGAGAAAGAAAAATATAACCAAAGGAAGGCTAGCAATCCTAGCCTTATTCTCATCCATGCTAAGAATGGTATTCCTGGGGGCGGGGTGTGGGATGAATTGGGATTGACATATATACACTACTATGTATCAAATAGATAACTAAGAAGAACCTGCTGTATAGCACAGGGAACTCCACTTCACTGTATAGTAGAAACTAACACAACATTGTAAAACAACTATACCCCAATAAATTTTTTTTTAATTTAAAAAAAGAATTGTATTCAAGATACCAAAAAAAAAAAAAAAAAAAACAACCCAAAGACTCAATAAATGCCAGAGCAGAGAATGGGAATAGGAGGCAATATCTATTCATTTTGTTCTCTGATCCCAAAATATCCCGAAAATAATTATAAATATGTATTTTTGAGTTTTAAATATACATGTACCTACATATATATATACACATATCTCTACATTTTTGCATGCAGAGATAGAGAAAATTCTGGAATACGTGGAACCAGAACGTGTCAGACATAGAATAAGTCACCAAAGTTCCCTTGAACTATTCCCATTCCTTTGTGATGTTATGTTGCTTAAGATGTTAACAGGATAAATCAAAATAATGCTATAGGTACCTCCCACCCTAATACAGTAGCAACTTAATTACTTCCATGATGTTGCTATATAATTTATAAACACTTTTGCTTCTTAGAGCTGCCTACTTTCTTAAATATTAGATATTTCTAGTAAATTTTTAAATTATTTATTACATATTTAGTGTTACACAATCTAGGAAAACAGGTACTCAAAACATCTATAATTTCACCACCCTACAATGAATATAAATTCTAGTCATTTTATTTGAATAATTTCTCCCATATCATAGATAATATACAATTTTATAATCCTATTTTTTCACTTATTATAGCATATATTTCACACTGCTACAAAGTCTTGACATCATTGTTTTCAGTGGCTGCCTGTTACATGTTATATAGCTACTTTCTGCTTTTCACTATAATAAATATACTGGGAGGAGAATTTTCATGAATATCACCTTTTCTCTATATTTTAGATTACCCCAAGATAATAGCACAAAGCCTATTAGTCAAGATATTAGCACAAAGATTATAAATATTTTCATGGTTCTTGAAGTTGTCAAATCTTCTCCAGAAAGAGTGAATTTTATTTCTTTTTAACAGTAGTCAGTGGACTAATTGGATAAGACAAAAGCACTAAGGGGAGGGTTGCAGAACAAGATTCTGTCAGCCAATAAGGTTCTTTTCTTAATGTGACTCAAATTCTAGGTTTTGAAAATATTTTCATTTTATTAAAAATAATAAAACATGTATTAGGTGTTTAAAAAATTTTTTTATTGAAGTATAGTTGATTTACAATGTGTTAATTACTGCTGTACAGCAAAGTGACTCAGTTATACACATGTATACATTCTTTTTAAAATTATTTTCCATTATGGTTTATCATAGGATGTTGAATATAGTTCTCTGTGCTATACAGTAGAACCTTGTTGTTTATCCATTCTATACATAACAGTTTACATCTACTAACCCCACACTCCCACTCCACCTCTCCCCCAACCCCTTCCCCCTGGCAACCACCAGTCTGTTCTCTATGTCTGTGATTCTATTTCTGTTTCATAGATAGATTCATTTGTGTCATATTTTAGATTCCACATATAAGTGATATCATAGGGTATTTGTCTTTCTCTATCTGACTTACTTCACTTAGTATGATAATCTCTAGGTCCATCCATGTTGTTGCAAATAGGATGATTTTGTTCTTTTTTAGGGCTGAGTAGTATTCCACTGTATATATGTACCACATCTTCTTTATCCATTCATCTGTTGATGGACATTTAGGTTGTTTCCACGTCTTGGCTATTGTGAATAGTGCTGCTATGAACACAGGGGTGCATTTATCTTTTTGAACTATAGTTTTGTCTGGATATATGCCCAGGAATGGGATTGCTGAATCATATGGTAATTCTATTTTTAGTTTTCCGAGGAACCTCCATACTGTCTTCCACAGTGGCTGCACCAAGTTATATTCCCACCAACATTGTAGGAGGGTTCCCTTTTCTCCACACCCTCTCCAGCATGTTATTTGTTGACTTTTTAATGATGGCCATTCTGAGTGGTGCGAGCTGGTACCTCATAATTTTGATTTGCATTTCTCTAATAATTAGTGATATTGAGCATATTTTCATGTCCCTATTGCCCATCTGTATGTATTCTTTGGAGAAATGTCTGTTTATGTCTTCTGCCCATTTTTCAATTGGATTGGTTGCTTTTATTGTTGTTGAGTTCTGTGAGCTGTTTGTATATTTTGGAAATTAAGCCCTTGTGGGTTGCATTATTTGCAGATATTTTCTCCCAGTCCATATGTTGTCTTTTTGTTTTGTTTATGGTTTCCTTTGCTGTGCAAAAGCTTGTAAGTTTGATTAGGTCCCATTTGTTTATTTTTGTTTTCATTTCTATTGCCTTGGGAGGCTGATATTAGGTGTTGGTTTTTTTTTTTAATTCAGAGAAATATTAAGGGAAAACAAGCAAGTAAAATTAGACCACAATTGACCTGCTCAGATTACTCTTGTTGATATATTTTAATAAAAGTAATATAGGTGTTCAGTTAGAAAACGCAAACTGCATTTTAAAAACACACACAGGGATGAGCATGGACTGATTTTGGTTTCGTTTTGTAACAAAAGAGGAAGCAAAGTGTCTGCTACAAAGGCAAGGAGGTGGGTAGATTTGGTGGGGAAAATCCAGGCTGTTTTCTTGGGATCACGTCTATTTTATCAACTGGAGTCAAGGTCATCAGCTGAGAGGGTGGACCAGTGAGGAGGTGCTAGAATTTCAGGAAAGGACAGAAGATGTGAAGAGGTCTTCTCCTTCTCATTGACTAGGGGAATGAGGTCGGGCTGCTGGGTGTGTTGAGGGCTCCCTAAGGTTTAACAGTCATGCTGTTAATGTGAAATAGTCTTCACAGTTGGGGACATCTCTGCAGCCACATTCAGTTGCTCAGGTGCAGGGGAAGAGCCCGCCAGAGAGAGATTTCATCAGGGTCTTCCAGAAGAGCACTGGGCAAAGCATCGATTATAACATTGCTAAGCTTGGGGAGAAGGGAAGTAAAGACACGGGGCAGAGGTGATGGACTTGAATAAAGGAATGAGCTACATCCAAATGCTTGCTAAATGATGAAACCACATGATGCTTGGCTTTAGGTCCTCCTGGGTCCCCATCACTGCCTCCCTTGGTGTGTTCCTCCCCTCCTTCCCTCCATGTAGGCCCTACACAGAGCTTGTATCAACTAACACACAGCAATGCATTCGCTGAAAAACTCAAGGGCTATTTACGGTTTAATCAGACACTTGCTTTTTGGCCAATAAAATCTAGACACAAAGGTCTCAAATCTCTAAGGGTGAAAATTGAAAACACTAACAGATAGTGAGGAACAAATTTGGGGCAGAATACCTAGCACAGATTAATATATTTATTAAATGAATCAAAATATGAAGATGTCAGTGCCAGAACAGGGCCCAGACTGATGAGTTTTGATGGACGTAAGTGCTGGGAAGATCAGTGGATCCTTAGAGGAGCTGCTTGAAGGTTCTTCAAAGCCATCTTGAACTTGGACTAGTATCTATTCATTTGTTATATGGTAAAAATTCTGAGGGAATAAAGCTCGCTTTTATATATTCTCCCCCTTTTTCTCCCCAGGCACCAATATAGTGTTAGGCAATCGTTGAGAAAATCTTGACAAAATGACCAAGCGTATGGTCAGTGGACCAGCCAGACAAGCTGACACCAACATCAGAGGAAGGGCAGAAGGGATGGGAGGCCCGTGAGTCAATGTGTGCACATCACTCAGAACGATGACCCTCCACATCCTCTGAACCTATCCGCTTTCCCAAACGCCTCAACCCAGAGAAGCTGCCACGGGGTAGCCCTCAAACAGAAAAGGCTTGCACTGCCATTTCCCCTGGAATCTGGGCTGCAGGCAGCTTCCACAGCAGATGACTCACTATGATCAAAGAGTGAGAAAACCTGTTTCCTGGCCTCCTGCACCTGGGAAGGAAGAAGCACGCCACCACCCACCGCCCCACCCCGCCCCGCCCCGCCCCGCCCCAGGAGGAGCGCGTGGTGCGAGGTCCCCTGGCTGCACACATAGACCTGGCCTGGCCTGCCTGCTGCCTGCTTTGTGGGGATGTTGTACTGCTGGGTCCAGCCAGCGAGAGGCTCAGGGGTATCCGGGAATGGTCCCCAAAAGGAATCTGGTCCTCACCTCGTACAGGGAGAAGAGAAGGGAGCGGGAACGCCATAATCTTAGTACCTTACGACGATGTGCCCAGAAATAAGACTGGAGGGACATATTCCCAAGTATAAATGGTTATCTTTGCCTGATGGGGTTACCAGTGACAGCTAATACCTTATTTTTGCTTACATTGGTTTTCTAAATTTTCTACAGTGAAAATGTATTGGATTCAAAAGGGGGTAAGGGTGAGAAATGTTCTTTAAACATCTCCCACTTCATGCACTGGGGAACCCTAGCTCAGCTGATCCTCACACAACAATTTCCTAAGATCGGGAAGCCCACAGCACCACCCGCAGTTTGCAGATGAAGAAACTAAGGCCACGACTGGACATGATTCTGCACTGGGTTATACTTATCCCAAGTGGATTGATGCCATAGGCAAGCCCTCTTGATGATACTTGGTCCACCTGGCTGGTACAGCCACCCACTCCCCTGAAGCCCTCTCACACGCTCTACCCCTGGGGCCTGCTGAAGGCTGCTGCTCAGTGTTCAGTCAATGGCTACTTGACCAGCGAAGGCAGAAGCCTTTATTCTGAGACTCCGGATCTGCATCCAAGTCAGCAAGAAGCAGCAGGGTGGCCTGCGCTCTCCTGCTATGGCCTGTCTGTGAAGAGAGGGATCTTAGAGCCGAGAAGAGGTTAACTAGTTTGCCCAGGATCACACAGCTCTCAGGTGGCCCAGCTGTTATGTAAACCTGACATTCTGACTGCAGAGATCTCACACGTAACCACTAGATTACAGCCCCTCAGTAAAAGAGTCAAGATTCATTCAAAACCATATGGATGAGGGACTCTCAGCTGGCCTACCACCAGGGCTGGGGGGACCTCTTGGCTCTCACCCTGCACTAGCCAATGTGAGTCAGAAGCACTGGAGATGAGGGAAACCCCTGGCGGTCCAGTGGTTAGGACTTGGCACTTTCACTGCCGAGGGCCAGGGTTCAATCCCTGGTTGGGGAACTAAGATCCCAAAAGCCATGCAAAAGCGTGGCCAAAAAAAAAAAAAAAAGAATCACTGGAGATGAGTGGGAGTTACATCTGAAAGAATTAATCAGATATGTTGAGGAAAATGGGAGCCAGCTTCTCACTGTTGGAGAGGGAGGTACAAATCTGGGAAAGGAAAGGCTGGAATAACTAACTCGTGTAATGTTGGATTGTAATTGGAGGCATTGGCATGAACACAGGGTTTCCAGAATACATAGATATAGATAATGTATGTATGTGTGTATATAGCTCTACCCATAGAGAGGACATGGAAATGATGACACCCTGGTAGCATCAAGCACTTTCAATGCCTAAATCTTGATTTCTAAGTATTTGCAGCTAAAAATAACTAGGGCTTCTTGCAGAAATGGATGACTCCAAGGCTGGGGCAGCAGAAGTATCAGACGTGCTTGGATTTCTTGTGTGAGGAATAAGGAAGTTCTCCAAGAATGATGGAGACTGTCAAAAGTCACAGGAGCTTGAAAAGGCTCTCACTGGCCAAATCTGAGCCAGCTGAAGCATCATAGTAAGTGTAATAGTAATAGCAGTAGTACCAGTAATGGATGATAAATCATTCAATAAAACAGGAATCCATGAATCCATACTGACATAGATAAGTAAGAAGAGAAAGCTCTACCTTGTAGTAGGATACTGGCGAATATGTATAGAAAGAATGGTAGCATATATAATTAGTTACCAACCATCTTAATAATGATCGGGTCAGGTGAAAAGCATCCGTAGATGCCAAAATTAACAGATAAAGGTTTAATGAGGGATTAGATATTTACACAGTCTTAAACTATCTCGCCACAAAATACTTATTAACATTGTAATGAATACTTATCAATACTTATTAATATCCCACCACAAATTTCTTATTAACTTTACTGTGGAGAAACCCGACAGACACCATCTTAACCGAATGAGAAAAATTAACATCACCAATAATAGGTTAAATCGACATCATGTACCTGCTATAATATGTACTGAGAACACAGAGTCGTTTCTGAGATGTTCCTGTGATATACCTGAATGTAATCATGAGAAAACATTTTGAGGGACATTCTTCAAAGTAATTAGCTTGAACACTTCAAAAATGTCAAGATCATGGAAGATAAGAGAAGACTAAATAACTGGTTCCAGACTGAAGATGACTAAACAGACATGCCAACTTCATACAATACATGATTCTGGACATATAAAGGACATCATGGGGACAATCAGTGAAATTTGAATGGGGACCTGGGATCCCCACTGAAGATTGTACAATATCAATGTTAATTTCCTGATTTGGATGGGTGTCCTGCGGCTATGTAGGGAATGTTCTTGTTACACATTGAAGTTTTTACAGGTGTAACAGAGCATCACACCTTTTGCAACTTAATTTCAAAGGGTTGAGAAGAAATAATAGGTGTATATGTAGAGAGAGAGATAGATGGAAAATATAGTGGAATATTAACAAATGGTGAATCTGGGGAAGGGTATATAGAACTTATGTGAACTATTCTTGAAACTGAAATTTTTCTGTGTTTAAAATTATTTCAAGGTAAAACCTACCCCCAAAAGTATATGATACTAAGTCACTCTAAAAATATTAAATCATCAATTCATCATCATTCTTACAGCTGGGGAAAAATTCCATCTGAGTTAATTGCAATGATTAGTGGAAGCATTATGTGGCCTTTTTTATATATATAAAATTATGTATTTTAATTATATATATATATAATTTTATATATAAAATTATCTAAATCAAATAACTAAATATATATAATTTTATATATATAATTATTTAAATTATAATAATTTACTCATAGAAGGCCTAAGTTTAAAATTAAGGTGTAAGTAGGCTTTTAACCAAAGCATATTCATAAATAATCATTTATTTTCTTGAGCACTATATTACACACTTTCCCCTCTCTCCAGCAGAGAGATATATAATTTAGAGTGTGTTCCAATAGGTGTAGGTCAGATGAAAATAGTTGATATTACTGTGAAAATAGGAAAAGAATATCAACCCTTACATTTCTAACAATTTAAACAAGTGAAAAGCAACTCTTCAAAACAGAACAATAGGTTATCACATTCTGGTATATTATCTTTTTTGTCTAGTAGAAAAAGGAAGGCAGATGGGAAATTTACTAATACTCAAACTCGTTCAAATCAAGCACAGCTCACAAAGTGCTTCATTTGAGATTGCTGAGTTTCAAAAGTTTTTATAGGCTTTCTAGAGACATGCTGATGAATAAATTTTCCAGGTGTTTCCAGAGAACTGGTAGATGTGGCTGCAATAAAAATACCCATGAACATACTCAGACTTTTTTTTTTTTTTTGGACAAGACAGTTGACCTATATTTTCCTGCGTCCTACAAAATGCAACAGCGTCATGGAGGGGTGTAGAATTAAAGGATGCTCCAAAAATATCAAGTTACCCCAAATAAAAGAGATAGCCCACTACTGATCACAGGTGACATCCTAGACTACATTATATTCATCATTTATCAAATTCCAACCACTTTATTTGCCATCCCTTTAAGAACTCTAAGGCATGAGGTGGGAATATTCCTACTTCCCAACGATTAAAGTCCATGTTTCCAAATCATCAAACTCTCTCACCCCTGAATTTCTCAGCCTAAAAGTTACGTCCAGTCCAGAAGCCGGGTGACCTGAATTCATTTCCTGGCCTCAGTAAACAAGTTGCTAAATGTCTTCTCACTTCCTCATCTCTAAAATGTCTTTACGTACAATGCTGTGACAATAAATGAAATCTTTAAAAATGCAATTCAGATTCAACTAATATCTACTGAGGTGTCCACCCTGAGCTAGGCACTCTGGTACATATTTTACCTATAAGTTTTTTCCATTTAATCCTCACAATAATGCAGTTAAGTAGTTAGCTGAATCCTAAGATGAAAAACAGAGGACCAGAAAAGTTCAATGACTCTTCTCAGGTAGCACAACCAGCCATAGGCAAACCTAGAATTCAAATTCCGATTCACTACTCTTTCCATCTTATTATTTCTATCTTTGTATAGTCAAGATGCTATTACAGTAATAAGATTTTCCAATAGACTGAAATTTGGGGGAACCACCAATAAACTGTATTAGAGAAAGTAAAAGAAACTGCAAAGATCGTTTGCAAAGTCTGGGTCTGAACTAAGCTTTTGAGCACTTACAGCCCAAGGTCAAGGTGCTATGACACTGAACTTTCCAGGGAGGCCCAAACATAACCTGGAAAGGAGAAAACTCTGGATTTCTTTTTTGAAAGAAACAAGGAACTTACTCATTTAGGATTCAGGAAGAACAGAGGTATATGAGAAGTAAATATCTGGCTGTCAGCGGAAGACTCGGAAATAGGGAGAAATGAATTCCTGGGCCAGACACACACATTCTTAGCTAATACGAAGCAGGTGAGCAAGTTTACCACCTGCTAGAAATTGCAGGGTCCAAGGTCCCTCAGAGTGTATTTATAGCTGCTCCATCACGAAGGCGCCAACATCTGATCTGTTCTTTCCAAAATAGGTTTTAAAAAATTCAAAAGGAAAAAGGCAAGAGCCTGCAAACCATGTCTTCTGCAGCTGATTGTAAGACAGGACAGTGGGTTGCAAAGTCTGAGCAGACTTTCAGTCTGAGGAAAGAGAAGGGCTCTTAAGGCAGTGGGGGGCTGCAGAAGGGAGACCAGCTGCTCCTTCCGGCTTCTTGGGTACCATGACCTGAAGAGGAGAAACCACTGCTGACCTACCTCGTTTGGAAGGAAGACAGCCCGGTGAGCACTGGTTTCCTGGGTGGGTGTTTCACGCTTACCACACACCATGCTCCTGGAAGGCGTGTGGCCAAAAAAGAAAGAAAGAAGGTACCAGGGGTCCTAATTTTCTGAGGCCCCCAGGTGCTTTTCAACTCCTTTCTAGAAGAAAGAAGTTCTGTCTATGGGAGACTAGTCTATGGGTGGTAGAGGTTTTATCAAAGAAGGGCTGAAGTCTTAATTCATGGTTGATAAACCCTAGATTAGAGTCACCACAGAACTACAGTGCCACGCTCTCTCATCTAAGACTCAGAAATCCGAAAAGCTCTGAAAATACCAAGTTCTTTTTTGCAACTCCTTTGACAAGCAAAACCTGGCCTGATTTCTTCTAATGACAAAACCTGACCTGGGTTTATGGAAGGGCACAGCCACAAGCCCAGAGGAGATTATGAAATATTTAGTATGTGCATCATATTATCTTTCCAGCATCTGAAAAATTATGAATTCCAAGAGTACCTAGCTCCAAGTATTTTTGGTGATGGGTCATGGGCCTGTATTATATATTTTTATGAGTCCTTTTTGCTTTCTTCTCGTGTTCTAAATGTGGGTTGATCCATCTCTTACACAGCATAATCGACTAGGTGTCTTCAGAAGTAGGGATACATTCACAGAAAACGCACAGCACGCCGGACTATGTATGTTGGCTCGCAAAGTCTGCCAGCAAACTCTGGAAGAGCTGAATGCACAGGCTGAGCTTCCCACAGCAAGGAACTATCACCGTGGGGAGGCAGATGCCAGAATTATGCACAGAGAACCTAGGACACCCTCACGGGGAAATCACCCAAGAAGCTTAAAAAATACTGCCTTGAAGTTGATCCACTTCACGGACAACCAACGACCTTTCCTCTCTCAACAATCACATTTAGATTTTTAATTTGTTGGTCCCATGCACTAAAAATTTAAATCCTGGTGAGCTTTAGAAATTCAGCACCGGATATGCCCACACAATCCCAAATTCTCAAAACTTTTTGCCAGTGAAAAGCATCACAAACAAACAAACTTAATCATACACACTACTCATTCCCTTTCCTACTTCTCCTTTGGTGGAATTGTTTTTCTTTCAAACACACTGTGAACGAATGGGCACCTGACAATAATTTCTTCTGGATGACACTCAGAGGATAAAAACTCAGATATCTGCTTAGAAAAGACTCTTAAGAAGAGCTGCTCAAACCCACAGATGGGGCCTCTGGATCACAAAATGCTCTGCTTTTTTTAGGGATCTGATAATCAAATATTTTCTTGTCCTATATGGCAAGGTAACTCGTTCTAAAGCTAACACTCTTTAGTGGAATGTAGATTACAAATATCTATACTCAAATGAATAACTACAAATTTTAAGTCGTGCTCTATCTAGCCTCTCGTGTATATTTAGGAACCAAATTAAAGAGTCATCTGCTTGGAGTTTTTGAAATCTAGAGTAGATTAGGAATAATGTCTGCCCCAGACCACCACTGTTTAGATGAGAGTTTTTAGCCCAGAGTTTTGTCACTCTTTGAAGTCACAATGTTTGATTTCTAACTTATAGATTTGGGGTTAAAAACACACCCCAAAAATGCACACACATGCACACATGCACAGACACACGAGAGGAAGCCATTTAAAATGAAAATAAAAAAGGGAACCTTCTTGCACTGTTGGTGGAAATGTAAACTGATACAGCCACTATGGAGAACAGTATGGAGATTCCTTAAAAAACTAAAAATAGAATTACCATATGACCCAGAAATCTCACTACTGGGCATATACCCTGAGAAAACCATAATTCAAAAAGACACATGCACCCCAATGTTCATTGCAGCACTATTTACAATAGCCAGGTTATGGAAGCAACCTAAATGCCCATGGACAGACGAGTGGATAAGGAAGATGTGGTACATATATACAATGGAATATAATTCAGCCATAAAAAGGAACAAAATTGGGTCATTTATAGAGACGTGGATGGATCTAGAGACTGTCATACAGAGTGAAGTAAGTCAGAAAGAGAAAAACAAATATTGTATATTAACGCATGTATGTGGAACCTAGAAAAATGGTACAGGTGAACTGTTTGCAGGGCAGAACACAGATGTAGAGAACAAACGTATGGACACCAAGAGGAGAAAGTGGCGGGGTAGGGGTGGTGGTGTGATGAATTGGGCGATTGGGATTGACATGTATATACTAATATGTATAAAATGGATGACTAATAAGAACCTGCTGTATAAAAAAAATTAAAATTTCAAAAAATAAATAAATAAAATGAAAATAAAATAGAAAAACAGTAGCTACTTCTTGTCAGACAAAAAAAAAAAAAGGAAAGACATAACTGCCTACATTTTCGATAGAAGCAAACAGCAAGGAGGGAGAAGAGGTATTTAGGGTCTGATAACCAGGAATTATAACTAAGATTCACAGGAAGGAAAATGTATGCTGCATGGCAGAGATAGCTTGTGGCCACAAACAACTCTTTCTCCCTTCCTCCTCAGTAAAAAAAAAAAAAAAAAAGAATCCTGATTTTATTTGGGCAGCAATGAACTCAGTAAAAGATATTGTTTCCCAAACTTCCTTGCAGCAGGGTTTGGCATGTGATCAAGTTCTGCTCAATGACATATAAGCAGAGTGTTGAGTGGGAGGTGGAACTTGAGGGTTGAGGGTGTGGGAGGAGGGGAAGGGAAAGGCTGCCCCTATGGAGCCTGGCTCAGCTTAGAGACAGGTCTTTTATGCCTTCTCCCTTCTGGAACCAGAAGTTCCAGCAGCCAACTTGGACCATGTTGGTCCACCAACATGGAACCCACCACTAGGAAATGAAGCAAAAAGTTAAGAGCTGAGTCCCTAATGACTTCATGGAACTGCCGTATTTACTCTGGACTGGCTACTTCTGGACTTCACTTATGTGGGAGAATCAACTCTTCTGCCTTTATTGTTATTTGTTTTGTCATTGTTCTATTCAGCTCTCTCTATTGAAAACCTAACTGATTGGGGCTTCCCTGGTGGCGCAGTTGTTGAGAGTCCGCCTGCAGATGCAGGGGTCACGGGTTCGTGCCCCGGTCCAGGAAGATCCCACGTGCCGTGGAGCGGCTATGCCCGTGAGCCATGGCCGCTGAGCGTGCACGTCCGGAGCCTGTGCTCCACAACGGGAGAGGCCACAACAGTGAGAGGCCCGCGTACCGCAAAAAAAAAAAAAAAAAGAAAAAGAAAACCTAACTGATTGAGTCTGGCTCAGGATCCATGACTTAGGCCCCGGCTACTCAAAGTGTAGTCCCTGGAAGAGCAGCCTGGAAATGCAGAGTCTCAGGTCCCACCCAGCCCTACTGAGTCAGAAGCCACATTGTAACAAGATCCCCAGGTGATTTGTATGCATGCTTGGAGAAGTTTGAGCAGCACTGCCTGAGAGTAAATGCACTTCGAAAAAGCAGTGTTCTCATTACCTAGATTTATATCCTGAAAAAATGACACAGAAATATGACCTGATTTTGAGAGCAGACATCACACATATTATTTTCAAATGACAAGTTTCTCAATAGGTTCAAAATGCACTAAAGAAAAACAAACATAAAGGTTGTAAATAGCCTAAATTTGGACTTTTAAAAATATAATTCATAATAAAGTAGGGTGCTTTACACAAAATGACCAAGCTGCCAAAATCCAGAAACAATAACCCTTTTGGCTATTTATTACACCAAAGCTTTTTGATTCTCATTTTTAAGTTACTAACCACTAATTCTCTGACAAGTTCAGTTGTATCCCAACTGCCCAGCTGGAAATGCTTTTACCTATGCGGCATTTGAAAGTGAAAATTATACTTTCATTGTATACTTTCAGTCTGGAAATTTTCTCCTCCACTCCCCGAAAGAACTCCTAGTAAGTAAATGCAATTTTTTTATTTTATTGAAGTATCATTGATTTACAATGTTGCGTTAATTACTCTTGTACAGCAAAGTGATTCAATTATACATATATATATATATACATTCTTTTTTTAAAATATTCTTTTCCCTTATGGTTTATCACAGGATATTGAATATAGTTCTCTGTGCTATACAGTAGGACCTTGTTGTTGATCCATCCTCTATATACTCATTGGCATCTGCTAATCCCAAACTCCCAATCCATCCCTTCCACACACCCCTTCCCCTTGGCGACCACAAGTCTGTTCTCTATGTCTGTGAGTCTGTTTCTGTTTCATAGATATGTTCATTTGTGCCATATTTTAGATTCCACATATAAGTGATATCATCTGATATTTGTCTTTCTCTTTTTGACTTATTTTGCTTAGTATGATAATTTCTAGGTCCATCCATGTTGCTGCAAATAGCATTATTTCATTCTTTTTATGGCTGATAATGATAACCACTAGTTTGTTCTTTGTATCTGTGAGTCTGTTTCTTTTTTGTTATATTCACTAGTTTGTTTTATTTCTTAGATTCCACAAATAAGTGACAGCATGCAGTATTTGTCTTTCTCTGTCTGACTTATTTCACTGAGCATAACACCCTCCAGGTCCATCCATGTGGTTGCTAATGGCAAAAATGTCCTTTTTTATGGCTGAATAGTATTCCAGTGTGTGTGTGTGTGTATATGTATGTGTGTATATATATATATATATATATATATATATATAGCACATCTTCTTTATTCATTCATCTGTCAATGGACATTTAGGTTGTTTCTACATCTTGGCTATTGTAAATAGTGCTGCTATGAACATAGGGATGCATGTATCTTTTCAAATTATAGTTTTGTCTGGGTATATGCCCAGGAGGGAGATATACCCAGGAGTGGGATTGCCGGATCATATGGCAACTCTCAGCAAATGCAGTTCTTAAAGAAACAAGATGCTTTGAATCAATTGATTTTACTTAATTTTCAAATAATTTTTCTACAGCAGTATTTTAGGTATAATTTACATACAGTAAAATGCCCATATCTTAATTGTACTGCTGGATGAACTGGACAGTCATATTCACCCATGTAACCATCACCCCAGTCAAGATTCAGGACATTCCCATCACCTCAGAACGTTCCCTCCAGCTGCCCTGCAGTCATTCCCCACCTCCACCTGCCACAGAGAGGCAGTCATGTCTACAGTGGGGTTCTTATTTTTGTGTGGCCTGAAAATGGAACCAACAATGATTTTCCAATTTAAAGCTGATAAAATAGCATTAAGAACCATAAAGCTCCATGTTGTCCACAGGTGCTCTTAATATTCTTTAATCCTCTATCAAAAGCTTGTCTAATGTGTGATAGGAAGAAGGGCAAATGACTTTGAGCTTGGTTCAGTTAACAGTGTGAGTGTGGATACAATTCGCTAAAACGTTGGCTGTACTCGTGTGGATTCTTGATCTATTCTAAGTAGGTTTAAATAGGTTTTAAAAAGGTTTTCTTCACCTGGGAAACACTAATTTCAAGTAATGCTTCCTGCCCTCCTATTTCTGATACCAAAGAGAGCTAGAAGGTAGAGTGATTTACAGTTAAAAACACAAAGTTTACTTTTTAAAAGACTTTTGATTATGCCAGGTTATCATTTGGGTTGAAGTTGGGAGTTAGATAAACTAAACATCATTTCTTTTGTCATAATCCAACATTTTTTTTTATTGGAGTACAGTTGATTTACAATGTTGTGTTACTTTCAGGTGTACAGCAAAGTGAATCTGTTATACATATACATGCATCCACTCTTTTTTTAGATTCTTTTCCCATATAGGTCATTACAGAGTATTGAGTAGAGTTCTCTGTGCTAGACAGTAGGTCCTTATTAGTTATCTATTTTATGCTTACTAGTGTGTTTATGTCAATCCCAATCTCCCAATTTATCCCCACCCCCACTTACCCCCTGGTAACCATAAGTTTGTTTTGTATGTCTGTGACTCTATTTCTGTTTTGTGGTTAAGTTCATTTGTACCCTTTTTTTAGATTCCACATATAAGTGATATCATATGATATTTGTCTTCCTCTAATCCAACATATTTAATTAAAAATTAGTGCGCAAATAGGAGCCCCTGAGCACTCTCTTCCTGCTTAGAATCAATTTACTACACCGATTTTTCAATGGTTCACTTTTCCCTGTTTTAGGAGATAGGCAATGGTAACTCACATACAAGAAAATCATGAGAAAGGCACTTGTAGGTTTTGGTACACTGCAGATTTAAGAAACCACTAATACTAGCAGTTCTACTTATAAACCCAGGTAACCAATTCTGAGGTGTAATATCAAAACAAGAAGTCTGAGACCACACACACTGCAATTCCTGGTTCCTCTCAACAAACGCATCCGTATCCTAGAGAGGCATTTTGTCTCTAATCACGGTCAGTGGTGCACCAGCTTCCGGGGGTCAGAGTTCTGTTTTCGGGTACGTCGCTGTGTACTTGGGTGCCAGTTCTTTGATGAGATTCACATAGTCGGTTTTTTCCGCACAGGCCCTGCACTCTTCTCCCCAGCTGTACAGTATCTGTTTCAGCTCTGCTACTCTCATCTTGGACAGGTCCACTGATGCCAAATCCAATTTTTTTTCTTCATGACAAAAAGGAAAAGCACAATTTTTAAAAAACAAAACCAACTATGAAACACTTAGAAAAGCAAATAGTGTTACTTATCTTGGTGCTGACTACCCTGTGATTCAAAGTGGGGAACAGTTCCAGTGTCTATGGAAAACAGGACATACCTAAGAAAAATGTATCATATGCAAAGCTATTGGGATAACTCATGATCTGTTGGACTTTCTTTCCATGGAATTATACTCGCTCCAAAACAGGGCCTGTGTAGCTTTGCAGTCTTTGCTACCACTCCATGGCTTCTCAAGATCAACGTTCATAAAACAAATAGCACTGCATCCTAATTGCTGCTCCTAAGGTAAGAAGAACGGAATCAATAAAAGGCGGTACCTTGGGATGGCCCTGTGTGTGCGGCCAACTGAAAGCCATAGATTGTAATTAGCTAGAAAGTTACTATTCACTTTTTTTTTACATCTTTATTGGAGTGTAATTGCTTTACAGTGGTGTGTTAGTTTCTGCTTTATAACAAAGTGAATCAGTTATACATATACACATGTTCCCATATCTCTTCCCTCTTGCATCTCCCTCCCTCCCACCCTCCCTATCCCACCCCTCTAGGTGGTCACAAAGCATCGAGCTGATCTCCCTGTGCTATGCGGCTGCTTCCCACTAGCTATCTATTTTACGTTTGGTACTGTATATATGTCCATGCCACTCTCTCACTTCGTCCCATCTTACCCTTCCCCCTCCCCATATCCTCAAGTCCATTCTCTAGTAGGTCTGTGTCTTTATTCCTGTCTTACCCCTAGGTTCTTCATGACATTTTTTTTCTTAGATTCCATATATATGTGTTAGCATACGGCATTTGTCTTTCTCTAGAAAGTTATGATTCACTTTTATAGGAGATATGTCTGTGGTAAAACAGATGAGCACACATATTACAAAGCACTAAATACAAATTAGTTTTTAAATACAAATTTAAAGAAACCCAAACACATGAAGAAAATCAGGAGCATTATCACTGATCCTTAATTGTTTTGGATCTCTGCTTAAACTCACCTGACCCCTCCACCCCTACTGGGATTCCCAAGTCATCACAGGGTTTATTTACAGACCTTTGGGGTACAGCCGCCTCTCTAATGCTGGTGCCTCGGTACCAGCCAATCTGGCTCCTAACGTTCTTGCCAATAATACCTGTCACCAACATCTAACTCCTCTAGCGAGACTATTGTTTCCCTGTTTACAGATTATCTGCAAAGGGTGTCAAGAACTCAGCTACTTCTCTATTGCCAAGTCCAAAAATAGAAAAATAATTAAGCTTATCTATAATATACTTGTGATTCTGATTTCCCCGTGAGAAAGGGGCAATTTTTCTCTTTCGAAGGAAAGTCTCCTCCCCCCTTCCTCACCACCAGGGGTGTGCTTGATCATCGATACAGCGTTTAAGTTGACTTATGTTACAGTTAGTGGCAGCCTAGGACTTTTTCAGCTTGACCTCTTGAAGCATTCCTTTTTTTCCCTACATAGTAGAACATGGCATTTAAAAGCCTTTTAATAACCTAACATAGTTGTCAAGTGATTTATCAGATCTTCCAGTCAGTGTACCCTAAGTTAAAAGTTGGATTTTAGACTTAGGAATAAATTTAATCAGGAGGTAAAAGATCTATACACAGAACACTACAAGACTTTGATGAAAGAAATTGAAGAAGACACAAACAAATGGAAAGAGATCCTGTGTTTATGGTTTGGAAGAATTCGTATTGTTAAAATGTCCATACCATCCAAAGCAATCTACAGAACCAATGCAATCCCTACCAGAATGCCAGTGGCACTTCTTACAGAGATAGAAAAAAAAATCCTAAAATTTGTATGGAATGACAAAGGACCCTGAATTGCCAAAGCAATCCTGAGAAAGAACAGCAAAATGGTGATTATAGTTATGAATACTGTATTACATATTTGAAAGTTGCTAAGGAGTAGATCTTAAATATTCTCATCACAAAAAAAGAAATGGTAATTATGTGATATGATGGAGCTGTTAGCTAACATGGTGATCATAATGCAATATAGAGGTATGTCAAATCAATGCACTGTACACCTTAAACTTACACACTGTTATATGTCAATTACATCTCAGTAAAGCTGGTAATAAATAAATAAAAGTTGGATTTTAAAGGCTTTTTTATTTGGAGGGTCAGCTACACTCTGCTCCAGAGAATTCTTACATTTTTTAATAGTGATTCCCATTCTTTTAAAAAACAGAGCAAAGGGCTTCCCTGGTGGCGCAGTGGTTAAGAATACACCTGCCAATGCAGGGGACACAGGTTTGAGCCCTGGTCCAGGAAAATCCCACATGCTGCAGAGCAACTAAGCCCACGCACCACAACTACTTAGCCTGTGCTCTGGAACCCGTGAGCCACAACTACTGAGCCTGTGTGCCACAACTACTGAAGCCCACGCACCTAAAGCCTGTGCTCCACAACAAGAGAAGCCACCGCAATGAGAAGCCTGCGCAGTGCGACGAAGAGGAACCCCTGCTCGCCGCAACTAGAGAAAGCCCACGTGCAGCAATGAAGACCCAACGCAGCCAAAAATAAATAAATAAAATAAATTTATAAAAATAAATAAAAAAATAAAAATAAAAACCAGAGCAAGCGAAAACATTCTTTCAGGTCAAAAACCAAATAACACCTTCCTAATTGAAAACATAATCCAAGTCGACACTTATCTTGTCTATTAATTTCCCGCCTGACGTGACAAAATACCTTTAGGAGTAGAAACTTTTATAGTCCAAATTATTAATACTATACAGCTCAAAGGCCCCTGTTCAGTCTCAACTTTCCTGCCAAATATAAGCTGGGAAGAACTTAGAATTAGTGGTCTATTCAAGATAAATGGTTGAAGGAAAAAAATATTTCCTTGCAAGTGTTGGTAGTTTCTTCAGGTTATTCTAGAGAATTTGGCATTTGGCATTAACTTTAAAAGGGGGAAATCCTCTATGACTCCCTAAAACTACAGGGAAAAGGTCAATACCGACAGTAAATCTATCCATGGCTCCCCAAGGGCCTCTAGTGGCCAGCATTGCCAAAACATTAATAAGTACTCTCTTCTTCTCAATAATATCTGATTAATTTTTCTATTATTCAAGGAGTCCAGTAAGATCCCTTGCTCATAGTAAAAGCTATTCAAAAGAAATTTGTTGAATGGAAGAATCAGCACAGTTTTGTCCCTTTGGGGGCTATCGTTTATATGGCCTCAGTGCTTCCTGCCTCTACTTCATTACTTGGAAGCCAATAAAAAGAAACATCTGCCTCATCACCACCCTGGAAGTTAGGGCCTGCCCTTGGCCATTTGAGAAACAGTTTGTCTTTGGTATCTTCTGACCTTAAACCTATTTAAAGACATCTGTGTAGCTATGGTGCATAGGCTTATTACACAGCTATGCTGGAAAATAAGACTAAAGTAATTCAGAGTTAGGTGCTAATTACTTAGGTAGTTTACAAGACTATGCCAGGTACGTAACATAAAACAATGACATAAGCAAAAGAAATGGATTTCTACTGGTGGAATTACAGGTGTTAGGATAGGCTAAGTGGGGAATCCCCCAGCCTTTTATTTAATTTATTTGATTTATCTATCTATCTATCTATCTATTTATTTATTTATTTAATTTGTTTGTTTGGTTGCACCGGGTCTTAGTTGCAGCACTCAGGATCTTCCTTGCAGCATGCAAGATCTTTAGTTGTGGCATGCAGGATCTAGTTCCCTGACCAGGGATTGAACCCTGGCCCCCTGCATTGGGAGCACAGAGTCTTAACCACTGGGCCACCAGGGAAGTCCCCCTCCAGCCTTTTATGATACCTAATCAATCTACCCAAAAGACTGGCCCAGATACAAATCCTCTGTATAAGAATAGATCTATGTAAGTAAAATTTATAAGGCCAAGGATAATGTTTTAAATAGGACATCTTCCTTTTCTGGCTGTTTATTTTAGGCACCTTTGATAAGGCTATTTCATCAGGTAAAACCTGCTTTGATGTGAATAACCTATTTCCTAAAAGTTAAAGCTGGCAGGATGATAGCTCTAGGAAGAACGTTAGAGTCCCATTTAAAACTTCAGAGTCCTTACATCACCTTTGAATAGATGCAGCTTTTGTCTTAATAGGTTACCAAGAGCTAATTCATCACGAGTAGCTGCTCCCTTGAAATTTTGACCTCTTCCTTGACATATGTAGTTGACAACGCCTTGGTGATTTAAGAGGTTAAACTTTGCCATTTGGGTGGGCAGTTTTACCTAATGCTGACTGTGCCAGAATTCATTTCTCCCCCCACAGGAAGTTCAGATGGCACTAGGCACCACGCAGCAGTCCAGCACCCTATTAGCAAGTGTAGAACTTCTTTCTTTCTAACACTGACTTTTTAGAAACTGGCCCTATGTTTACAGAACTGGCAATATGCTGGACATTTGGGGAAAGAAACATTTGACTCCGTTATACCATATTTCAGCTCACAGATCTGACTGTCCATCTTCTTCAGCTTCTCGCAAATCTTCACTGCAGGCATGTGCACACTCATTGGACGAGTGACCTCACTTAGGATCTTTGTGGCCGCATCTTTTGTTGCTCCTAGATAGTAGCACTGAAGGGGAATGAAGAGACTTTAGGGGCCCAGACACTGAAAAAAAGCAAGTAGTATAGTTTCAAGAAGTGAGACAGAGGTTAACCTAGTTTTTGTGGCCCAGCTTTTAAATTTAACCCCTGCTAAGACACCAGAAAACAAATGACTCCGTTCCCATGATCAGCCTAATTGGAAGTGCCCTGCAATTCACATGATGCTTAAAGACTACTGATAAGAGCTAACACTTGCTAAATGTTTTATCTGTGCCAACACACAGCTCTCAGGGCTTTAAAGGTATTGATGTATTTAATTCTCATAACAATCCTGTGACGTAAGTACTAGTATTTTACACCCAAGCCAGCTGGAGGTCACCCAACTAGCAAGAAGAAAAGACCAAATTAATTTAAAAATCTAGCCTTTTGGCTCTGGAGTCCATGCCCTGTTCCATCATGTTCTACTGCCTTTCAAGCTCCCTGACAAGCATTTGACATTTAAAAATATAAAGCTTAATGGTGCAGACAAATGCTGAGACTTTTACAGTGTGTCAGTGGTGAGCTGTCAACGAGGAAAATTTAACTGACAGATTCAACATAATGATTTTAGGCAAAATGAATTGGCCCAAGCTTGTCTTTAGTGCTGTAAAAACAGTATATTGAAACAGGTCATTTGTGTATACCCAGGAAACACCATTACAAGATAATAAAAGTACTTCATTAATTATGCATAAATAATGATGTAAAATATTTTGATAGGTTTCACGAATTGTCTGGATAAGAAGTGGGAAGTCTACCCACTCTTAACTCAGGACAGTAAATTCTCATTCGGAATTCAATTGTATAATTTCCTTTAAGAAATCGTGGAATTGGTTGCCTGTGGTTTTTTCAAAAAAGCCAAATGAAATGAGACATATTCTCGATGAAAATACATTGACTCCATTTCCCTGAAAGATCAATTTCTGCTTGTTTTCTGCAGTGAGCAGGCTTGAGGCAAGCATCAAAGAAGGAGAACATTAAATTCAAGATGAGAAATGAAACGATTAGCAGTTTTCTCCAAGCACAGGGAGAAAATGAAAGGTGAAGATTTACCATACCAGGCGGTTTTCTTTTCCTTTGACATCCAAGCAAAAGCTGATCAATTCTTTTTCTATGGTGTCCAGAGAAAAGTTGACTCCTCTGGCTATCAAGGAGTTGTAGAATCGGTTCAAGAATTCTTGACACACTAGAAGGAACAAATAAATTATGTATTTGTGTACAGTATCACCACTACTACACCTATGTATATGTTTCTCCCACCAAATAAAAAAGTAAGTATGATTCAACGCATTGTGACAAATTAAATTCATATCTTGAGTAAGAATGGTTTCAGGCCTGTAGCTTTTAGCTTAGTATTGGGCCTTGAATAACACGAGCTTATTGAATCAATCCATCAATCTGTGGAAGCAAGTTCCACTTAATATGAGAACTTTCCCACAAAATATCACTAACCCTAAAAGAAAATATTGCCTCCTCTGGGATATGATGCTTGGGACAGCTTTGTTTAAAGCATAGAGAAAAAAGAGAACATGTGTCTTGAATGAAGCCCCTTGGTAGTCTGCATCTGCCTGTATGTTCCAGTTTGAACCCCAGTCTGAACAATCATATTCAATCACACGGTCCAGAGTCAGTGAAGAGATGACACTCAGAAGAGGCACAGGCAATGAGAACAACCATAGTTACCATTTGTTTGCACTGTTCTGAGTACTTGATGTGGATGAACTTATTCAGGTCTCAGAACAAAACTCTGATGTAGATACATTACTATCCTCATTTTACACATGAAGAACCTGAGTCAGAGAGAGGCCAGTGAGCTTGCCCAGTAAGTGGTAGAGAGAGTTTGACCCCAGATGGTCTCCCTCTGGGCCCACATGCTTATCCACTAGGGTACTCTGAAATAGCAGAAGGCTGCTTTCCCATGTTGTTGTCCCAAAGGGGAAGTGTCCAAGCAATCAGAGAAGGACATGGAGGCCAGAGCATATGCTGGAAAACAGCAGCCCTCATATTAGAAAGAATTTTAAGGAAATAGCATAAGGAAGAGTGGCGAATTCTAGGGTAACCAGGAATAAATTTAATAGTATAGCAAGACTTTGAAGGAAAAAAATTACAAAACTTTATCAAAAGACCTAAAAGTAGACCTAAGAAATGGGAAGATAAGCCATGTTCATGGATGGGAAGATTCAATATTATGGATGATAATTATTTTTAAGTAGATCAATAAACTCAATGCTCTTCTAATGAAAATCTCAATAGGATTTTTTATAGATTTGATATACTGATCCAAAAATACATATGAAAAAACAAGAGCAAATGAAAGCCAAGAAATACTTGAAGAAGAAGGAGTTTGGGGAGTTGACCTTATCACATATCAAGACCTAATTCTAAAGCTATAGCATTTGAAACACTGTGGGGCTGGCACAGAAATAGACCAATGGAACAAACTAGTGAGTCTAGAAACAAATCCACAAATCTAGAGGAGCTTGGTATAGTACAGAAGTGATGCTAAAAATCAGTGGGGGAAAAATGGACTAGTCAATAAATGGTACTAGGACCACCTGCCATGGAAAAAGTTAAACTTAGACACCTATCCAAGACTACACACAGACGTGAATCCCAGGTGAATAAAGACATATGGGAAGAGCAACACTACAAAAGTTTTAGAAGAAACCTTAGGAAAACATCTTTATGGCATCAGGATAGAGAAGGATTTCTTAAAGAAGAGACCAAAACACAGATCATACATTTGATTACATCAAAATTAACCAGTTTTTTAATGCAAAAGAAATCATAAGCAAATGATAAGACAAGCCACAAACTGGAGGAAGATATTTACAATTTATATACCTGACAAAGGATTAATATCCAAAATACATGAAAAATCACCATGGTCATACCCTTAGGTCCAGTCATTACCAATGACTATAATCTCAGTGGAAACATCCCATTGTCTGATCATCATCTCCCATCTTTCCAGCTCACATCCTCTAACACCCCAAGGTAAACAATTCCCTGACCCCGCCAGGTCATACTATTCATTGATTCCGCCACCACTTCACCCTGCTTCCTCACCCAGCTTAGATTCCGTGGTTCAACATTATAATAACTCCTTTGCACACAAACTGAACTCCCTTGCATCTCTCTCCCTTGTTGGACTCACCCAGCAAAACCCTAACCCTGGTTAAAGCTTTGCACCTATACTCACTGAACGTGGCTGGAGGAAATAGCACAGCCGTACTCACTGGTCTCACTGTAAATTCATGGCCGCTCATCTCAGTGAGCCACCAGTGCTCCCAACAATCCTACTACATTGACCTCATTCTCACTCTCTCCCACTCCCAACAGGACGATTCCACAGCTGCTCTCTCAAACCTTGTGTCACACCTCCACCCCATCCTCAGCGATGGTGATGCTTCCTATTTCTCTGAGGGGAAAAAAAAGCAACAGGAAAGAACTCTCGCTTGCTCCGCCACCACATCTACAACACGTGTCCCGGCACAGTCTACCTTAAGTCTATGAATAAACGGTGACAACCCTTCCACCTGCTAAAGCAGATCCTATCCACTCCCTGCTCCTGCACCTCTGCCCTCTCTCGCCTGTCTTGTTCCCATTAACATGCTGTAAATTCTTATATCTTAAAAGCAACAAAACCCCTCTCAACATCACATCCCATTTCTCCACTCCTGTTTAAGAAAAACACTCTAAAATAATTGTTATACTTGTAGTTTCCAGGTCTCTTCTCTCTCCCTCTCTGTCCCTCCTCCCCCACACCAAGTTTAAAGCCAGTGAGTTATAAAAGGTTCAGTTTTGGGCCTCCCTGGTGGCGCAGTGGTTGAGAGTCCGCCTGCCGATGCAGGGGATACGGGTTCGTGCCCCGGTCTGGGAGGATCCCATATGCCGCGGAGCGGCTGGGCCCGTGAGCCATGGCCGCTGGGCCTGCGCATCCGGAGCCTGTGCTCCGCAACGGGAGAGGCCACAACAGTGAGAGGCCCGCATACCGCAAAAAGAAAAAAAAAAAAAAAAAAAAAAGGTTCAGTTTGAAGAATAGTGTCCCTTGTCTCCCCTTCCCCATTTCCCCCAAACTTAAAGCTTTCATTTTTAACTCTTTTAGCTGATTCCTTTGGAATTCACAAATTTTAAATAACATGTTTGTGTGGCTAATTCCTAATTTTATTTTTAGTCTTAGATATTTATTATAGTTTTTTTCCTGTGGAAGAGAAAGATTTAACTCGTTTGCCCAAACCCATCTCTTGTAAAAAGCATTTGGTTGGATGTTTTTATGTAGCCTTACAATCTTTGTCTTTTAACTTGAGTATTTACTACTTAACTTAGTACTTGAAAAATATAATAATGCCACCTGCAGGAAAAGAGCTACAACTTTTTTGAAAAGATAATAATAAAGTTTAAAATCAAGTTAGTGGAATTATTAAATTATCCGTGGGCTAGGAACATTATTTTCAGCAGTTCCATCCACACCTCCTAGAGCTGAAGTCAGTCCTACATTATCTGCTCCAGCTTGATTTTGGAGGGGAAAAAGGACACCAGATTAGTCTTGCTGGTACCGGTACTAGGGGGGAATTGCTACCTAGGAATAAAATACATGTTGTCATGAGTTAAGACTTAAGAATAACCAGAAGCTCTTGAATAATTTGTATATTACTTCATTGTTCTAATTTTATTTTTAATATTGCCTTAAATAAATTAGTTCCCAACTCCACACTCAGAAAGCAGTATAGGTAGGGATTCAGTGCTTCGGCTCTGAAGCCAGACTCTCTGGGTCCAACTCCTGGCATTACTACTTAATATTTACTAGCTGTGGCTTTGGGCCTTTCAACGTTGAATCACCCGACAGTCTAATTGCCATTCCCTTTAAGTTCATCAGTCTTCTTTCTCTGTGTTTAAGATTTTCTCTTTTCTCCTTTTGTGCTTTGCAATTTCCTTCTGATATGGTTAGATGTGGAATTATTTTTATTTATACTGTTTGGAATATACTGGACTTCCAAATCTGTGGATTGATGACTTTCATCCATTTGGAAAAATGAGCTCTCATCTCTTTTGCTCCACCTGTACACTCTCTCTTCTCCTTCCGGAAGTCCAGTTAACATACGTGGGAATGTGTCTCTTGATCTGCACTGTACCTTTATCTATTTCATAGTTTTATTCTCTTAATTGCTCAGTGATTCCTTCTTGACAATTTCTCCAATCTTCTAACTCACTAATTCTTTTCTCAGCTGTGTCTAGTCTGCGGTTAATCTCACTAATTTCTATTTGTACATGTTTATTTGGTTCTTTTCCAAATATGTTTGGACATTTTTAATAGCTTCCTGCCCTTTATTCGTATTTTCAATCCCTTCCTTTATTTCTTTAAATATAATTAAAATATTTTATATTCAGTGCCTGATAATTCTAAAACCTGAAGCCTGTCCAGGTATGCTTCTTCTGTCTCTTATCTCAACTGGCTGTCACTTACGGTGTTCTTCTTCCCATGGGTTTGTGATTTTTCTGAGTATGAGCTTTCTTTCTTAGAACTTTGTGGGAATTATTAGAATTTTATGGGGCTGGATTGAAGGTGGATTCCTATGTGAGATTAACATTTGCTGATGCCTACTTGAAATCCCTTTAAACTAAATTCTCAGTTTGAGATGTTTTGGATCACCCAGGTTGGCTGTGTCAATTTGGGCTTCAATGCATATATGTGGTAGCTTGTGAGTATGAGTGATCGGGAGACATTTTTGTTTTACCTTTTATTCAGTAAAAAGTTCAAGTATTACAATTTCTTTTAGTCTCTAAAGAATGGTGGTAGAATTGTGGTTATTTCCAGGTCACCTTTTGTAATCAAAGTCTAGCTCTCTGGGGTTCCAGACTAATTGGGGGAGGATCCAGTATTACACACCTAACTTGGGAAGGTTCTGGGCTATGTCATTATTCTTTTTATTTTAGTCATTCTCTTTATTTTACAGCCATGAAAATCTAAGTTTAAATTGCCTGGGTGGCAAATACCCTCAAGAAAAATCCCAGCTTCAGGGGTCCCTTTACCTCTTTTGGTTTCCAGTTTCACATTGTTTTTGGCCTCTGAGTATGCCTTACTAACTTACACTTAACATTTTCACATTTTTATTTTATCCAGTGTTTTCAGTTGTTTTCAGCTGGATGACCAGAAATGTCAATTTTTAGAACATGAAGTCATATTCATTCCTTATGCTATTTAATAGGAACAGAACACGAAATATAATACAGCCAGGTCGTGGTTTTAACAAATATTTATTGAGCAATCAGTAAGTGCCAGACAGTATTCTATAGGTTGTTGGAAAAACAAAGCTCTTACTCTCAGGGATTACATTCTGGTGAATAAATAAAAGTATCTTGTGGCTGTGAAGAAACATAAATTTGGTAAGGATAGAGTAATAGTATAAGGTAATAGTATTATTCTAAATGGGGTGGTCAGGGAAGGTCTCTCAGATAAAGTCGTGTTTGAGCATAAACCTTAAGGAAGTGGGAGAACAGCTTAAGTGGAGTGCTTGGGAAGAACCCTCCAGGCAGAGGGAAGAACAGCGTAGGCATGTCCTTGGCAGGTCCAAGAACCATAAGGGAGCCAGCATGGGGGAAACAGAGTGACCAAGAGGGAGGATGGTAGAAAATGCGGTCAAATGAGCAGCAGCATGCCAGGTCATCTAGGGCTTGGACGTCATGGTAAGGGCTCTGGGTCCTACTCTGAGAAGGCACGCCATGAAAGGTTTTGAGTAGAAGGGTGGAGGGTTCTGACATTACTTTTAAATTATGCCTCTGGAGGTTCTTTGGAGAATAGACTGCAGGGGAGCCAGAATGAAAGCAGGCATAACCATTTGGAGGTTCTTAAAATAGCTGCATATCTTGGACCAGGGTGGGAGCATTGGAGGTGATGAGGATGGTTGGATTCTGGATGTATTTTGAAGGCAAGGCCAAAAGAATTTACTAATGGATTGGATGTGGCATGGGGGCGGGGGCGGGGGCGGTGGGCGGAGACAGAAGTCAAGAATGACTCCAAGGATTTGGGCCTGAGAAACTGCAAGAGTGGAGTTGCCATTTGCTGAACTGGTAAGACTGCAGGAGAAGCAAGTTTGTGGAATTCAGTCTTGACATGTGAACTTTGAGATACTTCTAGACAACTGTGACGATTAATTTTAAGTGTCCACTTGGACGGTGTTTTTGAATGAGATTAACATTTAAATCAGTGAACTCTGGGTAAACCAGATTGCCCTCCATAATGTGGATAAGCCTCATCCAATCACTTGAAGGCCTGAATAGAACACAAAGGATTGGCATCAATAGAACAAAAAAGCATGAGGGAATTCTCCAGCAGACTGCTTTCTACACCATTGGCTCTCCTGGGCCCCCAGCCTGTTGGCCCACACTGCAAATTTTAGACATCTCAGCCTCCATAATCAGGAGAGCCAATTCCTTATCATAAATCTATCTGTATGTATGTATGTATGTATGTATGTATGTATCCTTTTGGTCTGTTCCTCTGGAGACCCCTAATATAATGTCTGACACTGCAAACAGTAAAGAGCTGCTGGGGATATAAATCTGGAGTTCAGGGGTGAATTCTAGGACAAATACTAAATTTGTAAGTCATCAACATTAAAATGATCTTTGTGGGATGAGACCACACAAAAGGGAGAGATCCTGGGTCTCAGTCTTGTGAAACTCCATTGTTTAGAAATTGGAAAGATGGAAAGAACCAGAAAAAGACTGAAAGGAGCAGCCAGTAAGGGAGGATGAGAACAAAGAGTGAGTGTGTCCCAGAAGACAAGCAAAGAAAGTGTTAAAAAGGAGGGACTGACTGATCAGCTATGTGAAATGCTACTGATAGAATGAGGAAAACGAGACATTTGCCAACACGTATTTTGCTAAGTTTAATTAGCAAAAGACCAAGTATGCAAGGGAGACACCTACTGTAATGATCCATGCATAAACCATCGTTAAAGCCTCCTGGTGACCTGTAATTCTCCTCTTCCTGAAAAAGAAACCCTGTGTCCTGATGCCTCAAAGCTCTTTCTCTACTCCCACAATACACCTTCAGATGATTTCTACACCTTAACTGTTGCTCTGTCAATGTATTACCTAGATGGTGGGTGTTGGGAATTCTAACTTGTACTTTGAAAGATACACTTTTGACTCACTAAAAGCTATATAATATTTTATTGCAGCATATGTGTGTACATGTATTCAACAGAATTGAGTGCCTACCTTATGCCCCGCACCATGGTAGCCACTGGAGATGATGTGGTGAGAGAAACGGTCTTGACTGTCAAGGAATGCACACACACGGAGGAGACCAAAACGATTTCTCAACACTATGAGACATGTACTAGATACTGTGGGAGAACAAAAGAGAGGCACCTCCCTGGAGGAAATTGGGAGATCACTGAAAGATATTTAGTGAGGGAATAACATGATCACCCTGTCATGGGAAGGATGCTGTTGTGATAGTAAGGCAGTTGAAAATGGTGAAGGTCTGTAACGAGGCACTGGAGTCGGGGAAGGAGGAAGAAGCAGAGTCAGCCAGAAGGTAGAATCAATGGACCCAGTGTTTGACAGGTTTAGGGCATCAGGGAGAGACAGAAGTCTAGTCTAGTGGACCAATTATGTACTGATGCCGTAAGTATAACAGGTTTGGGGGACTGAGAAGGGAAGGAGACAATGACTTTGGTTTGTGACTCTGTTGAGTTTGAGGTATAAAGTATCTAAGTAGGGATGTTCAGTCATCAATGGGGTGCAAGGTCTGAGACTCTAAAAAGGGGGGTGGATATAAACATCTGGGATTAATCAGACTATAGATATTCTAATATTGAAGCCATGGCTAAAGAATTAGAAGCCTACAAAGATACTATGAACAAGTGGGCACAGAGACGGGAAGCAAAGGCAGGGAAAAAGCAGTATCATAGCTATCAAGAGAAGAAATTTTCTGAAAAAGAAAGAAATCAGTGGTGTCCCATGCCACAGAGGTCACAGTAAGAATGGAAATTTATTCCTTGGGCTTACATGAAGAGACTAATCTCACTATAATCTCTTCAAATATTTTCTCAGCTCCTTTCTCTCTCTCTTCTCCTTCTGGGACTCCTATAATGTGAATGTTGTTTAATGTTGTCCCAGAGGTCTCTAGGCTGTCTTCATTTCTTTTCATTCTTTTTTCTTTATTCTCTTCTGCAGCAGCGAATTCCACCATTGTGTCTTCCAGGTCACTTATCCGTTCTTCTGCCTCAGTTATTCTGCTATTGATTCCTTCTAGTGTAGTTTTCATTTCAGTTATTGTATTGTTCATCTCTGTTTGTTGGTTCTTTAATTCTTCTAGGTCTTTGTTAAACATTTCTTGCATCTTCTCGATCTTTGCCTCCATTCGTTTTCTGAGGTCCTGGATCATCTTCACTGTCATTATTCTGAATTCTTTTTCTGGAAGGTTGCCTATCTCCACTTCATTTAGTTGTTTTTCTGGGGTTTTATCTTGTTCCTTCATCTGGTACAGAGCCCTCTGCCTTTTCATTTTGTCTATCTTTCTGTGAATGTGGTTTTCATTCCACAGGCTGTAGGATTGTAGTTCTTCTTGCTTCTGCTGTCTGCCCTCTGGTGGATGAGGCTATCTAAGAGGCTTGTGAGATTAATCTCACTATAAATCACCTAACAAATTAGTAATTTAATGATCCTGGCATGCATTTATTGCTATAACCAGATAACCATAGTCTTTTTATTTATGTCATAGGGTTTTGTTTATTAAAATTAGTCCCATAAGTGAATGTATAATTATTTCAAAGTAAAAAAAAAATTTAATAGCCCCATAATAGAATCCTTTTAAATAAATTCAGAAACGTTTGCTTTTTTTTTTTCAGTAAGCTTCACATGACCTAAAGCAGTCGGAAACTTGAATATTCACAGGGCCCAGGCAAGTAAAATGAATGGGTAAAGCAATCCAAGTCTAAGAAAAACAAAAACAAAAACCTAAAGAACACATATCCTTTCTAAAAAGAGCAGCCACCATCAGTTCCCACTATATGGACATATGGGCTAGTCTTGACTGGTCACCTGGTTTTCAAGATAAGCCAGAAATCTGAACTTTTTTTTTTTTTTTTTTTTTTGCGGTATGCGGGCCTCCCACTGTTGTGGCCTCTCCCATTGCGGAGCACAGGCTCCGGATGCGCAGGCTCAGCGGCCATGGCCCACGGGCCCAGCCGCTCCGCGGCATACGGGATCCTCCCGGACCGGGGCACGAACCCGAATCCCCCGCATCGGCAGGCGGACTCTCAACCACTGCGCCACCAGGGAGGCCCTGAACTTTTTAAAATGACATCTCCCAAGTTTAAAATATAGCCAATTAATTTAGATTTTTTTTCAAAATACTTTGTGAACTTAATAAATACATTAATAGGTCCCAGGTGGTTCATGGACTGTCAGTTTTTTACTGATAAGTCATTGGTGGCCCATGACACAGAGTAATCAAGATAAGAATGGAAATTTGCTCTACAGTATGTATAGAATTTTAATCTTATACATTGAGGGAAAATTAATTGGCTAATGATAAAGACTCATAAGCAGAAACAGAGCTAGATCTAGACTCTATTTCTTTTTGTTCTAAAACCAGTATTTCCTTCGTTGTGATTCTACAGTGTTAACAAAAGGAAATATACACCCAGGTTACTCAGACATGCAAGTTAATAATCACAATATGCTGTAATAAATTCAAGAAAGACGTTAGAAGCTTCACAATTAATCCAGATGCTCTGGCTCTTCTGAAATGTTTTTAAGTAGAAGCTCCAGCAATTAAATTACTGATGATTAAGCCAGTCAACTGTTTATGCCTCACAAATTCTGCTTTAAATGTATAGTACCCAGTTATAAGGGATCTTTAACTGAAAATTATAACTTGGCTGAACAAATATCTGTATCTAAAGTTTGACAATAACATCACATAGGTATTTTAAATTTCTGGAGAAAAGTTTAATTATTGCAGGGCTGATAGAAAACTGGACTCCAATTGTTAAGACTTTATTCAGTTATATTACAGTCTATACTCACCCATTCATTAAACGTATATTGTGAACCTACCATTTCCTGTTATGTAAGAATAGATTCAAAAGCTCAGGGAAGGGTGAAGCGGATATACATCTAAGCTAATTATTTCAATGAATGAAACACGGAGGTAAGTGCTACAGTAGTCCAGGAGGAAGGAGGTAGCACAGCTAATTATCTCCTTTGACCTCGTTACCAGCCTTCTGGTGTAGGTATTATCACTTTGACTTTGCTAGAACCGGGTACAGTGGCCTCAGAGCCAGAAGGCTGGGTGAAGTCCACAGCTGAGATTCTGTGAACAGAAAAGGAATCGTTTTTTTGTATTCCTCCTCTTTCTAAGGAGTTAAGGTACTCCTTTGTAAAGAAACTTTTCCCTGTAAAGTCCTAACAAATGTTAGTTATGTGCTCTGATTTAAGCCATTTCAACTCAATTACAGACAATTTGTCATGTTTTCTCCTTTGGGGAGTTATAAACTAATTTGAACTTGAAAGGCTTCTGTGCAAGGAAAGGCAAGTCTCGCCGGTTAGGGCAGCAGAATCATTTTGGAGCCAGGGTCGTCTGCATCTACGTGCGTTTGCACAAAATCGAATCCAAATCCAAACCCACCAGCTTTGAGGCAGTTTAATCGAGCAAGACTAAGAACGCGGCCTGAAGGTGTCACTGGGCCCGGCTCGAACTTTTGCCTAGGCTTGGGCGAAGGCGATCGGAAACCACGGCCAGGGACCGTATTTCCTGAGTGAAAAGCTATTTATAGACAAGCCCGAGAGAAGCCAAAGCCGACAACAGCTGCACTGCGACGCGGTGTCACCGCCATGCAAGCAGGTCTCACACCGCTCACCTTCACAGTCGGCGCCCAGCCGCCCCCCGGCCTCCTGGCCCTGCGCCCGCCCCGGGTTAGAGACCCAAAGCCCGGCGCAAAAGGCCACCACTGCGGCTGGGCTCCCGCACCACATGCTGAGCCAGCTCCAAACGCCTCGCCACCTGCGAAATGAACCGCCGCGCTGCTATCGCCCGGGGCAGACACAGGAGCGCAGAGCCGGGGTTGGAAAAATATCTGCCTGGAGTTGCTGGGACACATGATGCAACTCAACCGTGAGTTTCCATTGGCTCTCAAGAAAAGGGCATGGAAGCGGGCGAAGCGAAGCAGCCGCTTCCTTTCCCTCCCCGACATGCGCGTGCGCACTCTCGCTCACGCCGTGCCTCCCCAGCGGGGCGGGGAGAGACGCAGTAAAGCTATTCGCTGACTGCTCGAGGGGAAAGGCGGGACCTTCACGCTGATTGGCGAGGACGCGGAAGGCCGCGGCGGAGGGACCGGACGCAATGGGCGGGCGGGAACGTGAAGTCTCCGCGGTGCCTGATGGGGCTGTTCCGCGGCCTGGCGCTCTTGTGGCGGGGGGTACCGCTCGTTACTCCTGCCGCCGTCTGTGTCGCCTCATGGCGGCCATCGGGGTTCACCTAGGCTGCACATCAGCCTGTGTGGCCGTCTATAAGGTGAGGGACTCGGGGACTTGGGATGCGCGAACCCAGTTGTCTGGGTGCGAGGCCAAGTCCTTTGGTCTCCTGCGGGGCTGTGAACGGCGTGTCGCCGGCCTGGGGACGTCGCGCGGAGAGGTGATTCTGTGGGGAAGTTTCGGGGCTGAGAGCTGGGCGGACCCGGCCTCGTCCCCCGCGGCTCCTCAAGGAAGGCCGCTGCGGACCCGGGACCTCGCGGGCGCAAGAGGCCCCGAGCGGGGGCGGACCCGGGACATCGCGGGCGCAGGAGGCCCCGAGGGGGACCTGAACGTGTGGTACCCAGAGGTTTCTGGACGTTGGCCAAGAAAGGGCGGGCTGGCCGCGTTCTGGAACTGGAGGTGTTGATCCCGCGAAGCGTGTGAAGCCAGATGATGGTGTGTGCTCTATTCAGTTGTCCTTTCTGGAAATGAGAGAGCCTGACTAGGAGTTAGGGGCTTCCTGTCATCAGTGGGCAGGTGGAAGGAACAATAATGAGGGACAGCCATGATCCTAGTCTCACGTTTAAATGTCAAATGATTTGTAAGGAAAAGCCAAAGGGTTTAATGCTATTTCATCATATGTAGAGAAAGGGAAGAAAGAGGCATTTATAGGGAAAGGAAGAGAAGTAGAAAGTTTAACGCAATAAGGCTTGTTATTGTACATAGATAGGTTGTTATTATGTCTGTTCTGTTATCCACTATACAGAGCAGACTGAAAAAAATGAGGTAGTTCTTCGTGGAATTCTGGTCTTAATTAAAATCTAGGAAATTGATAAGGACAATTAAATCTACGTGTTTAAAATAAAGATAAAGCAGTTTTTCTCTCCACATATATATGTCAGAGTAACACTGGCCCACCCATGTCTGAATATATCTAAAGAGACTGTATATTTCATCACAAAGGAACTAATACAGTTGCATATTTTTCTCCAGGATGGCCGGGCTGATGTGGTCGCCAACGATGCAGGTGATAGAGTTACTCCAGCTGTTGTTGCTTACTCAGAAAATGAAGAGGTACTGTTCCCCTCATTTTTGAACTTTGAAATAAGGAAAAAATTATGTGCGTTGTAATCTATTGCTCTTTTTCAGGTTGTTGGGTTGGCAGCAAAACAAAGTAGAATGAGGAATATTTCAAATACAGTCATGAAAGTAAAGCAGATCCTTGGCAGAAGGTATGGAATAAAATACTACTTTTACCCATGGTAATAAAAACGTGTTTATACATTCTAAGTGTCATGTGAAATGAAACTAGAAACGCCAGTGTGTTTTTTCATTGTTTTCTATGACTGGGTCATTTCACAGAATACTCTAGGAGGCTGTTATCTTCTGATATTATCTTCTGCTGAGTCTTCTCAAGGATGGGATTCACTCAGACATTTGTTTCTTGCTTTCAGGTCTGTTAGTATTGATAGATGCCAACATACATTTAGTTTTGATAATTTGTGTCATCCAGAGGTGGGAATTTGGACTTATCACATTCGTACAGTACTTTTTTAACTGAGGGAACTTGAAAGATTGTGTGCGAATTTGAAGATTTCTTTGCACTGTCGTTGAATTTCGTGGAATCTATTATAATTGGTGAAATATTTATGTAGAAGCTATTGATTTTCTTCCTCAGATCTTTTTGTGACACTTTCTGGGAACTAACTTTAACAGTTGGCTTTCAAATTTAAGCATTAGGGAAACAGCTTAATTAATGTCTTAAGAATCAGGTTAATCAGCTGTTATAACTTTAATTAAAAGATTAAAGAGGCTTGCTTCCTCAGACTTCTGACTCCTCAAATTATAGATTACCATGATAATTAGGGGTTTTCATTTTCACTGGAGTTGTAACACTCGATATAGTGTTTTTAAATTTTCAGAGTGCTTTCCCACCTATTATTGAATTCTCTCAAATCCCTGTAAGATTGTCAGGCAGGTTTTGTCCCTTCCCATTTCTAGATGAGAAAATCAAGGCACACAGAAGTTAGATATCCCTAAATTAGTTAGGGGGTAAACTAGAAAGGACTGCAGTCCAGGATGCCTAACCGTTAGCCCCAGGTTCTTTCCTTTCTACTTTGTCATTTAAGAATTTAGGTAGAAATTTCCTCGTGTTGACTTTAGGATTTGGGGATCATGGATTAAATTTAAAATTTATTTCTTTTATATATACAGGTATTTTTTTACTATCCCTTACCTGTGTTTAGTTAAACTGAACTTGATGCTCATTTTGTTCCCTTAGGATCTTTATGCATTACGTCAAAACTTGTAGTATTTCAGAGAGAATTCAGATATTCTCTGATGATACATATATTCCCATATCCATTTATCTGTTGACAAAATTTAGTACTGAGCATATTGGAAATAATTTGAGTTGGTATCAAAAATTTTTAAATTATAGACTAAAAAAAAGCAGGGAGTTGTAGAAGCTAGATTCACTCACTGTAAGCAGCCAACAATGTATGTTTTTAAGTAAACTTTTTCTTTTTGAGATAATGGTAGGTTTACATACTGTTACAAGAAATGATACAGAGAGATGGAATGTATTATTGGATTTACCATTTTCTCCCAGTGGTAACATCTTGCAAAACTATACTACAGTATCCCAACCAAGGTACTGGCATTGCTATAATCAAGATACAGAACAGTTCCACAGATCCATCCCCTAGGTAGCCCTGTTTGTTTTTTTGCTGCTATTTTGGGGCAGGTGGTCGAAGTAAAGATGTGGAGGTCTTCTGCCGTATTATGCAAAAAGCTTTGTATTAGCAAGAACAACTTCAGCTCGCTTTTCTGGCCCTGGAAGTTACCTTTTAACAAAAGAGTGCAATGGTGACAGTCAGCTGGGTAATACATAGCCACAGCATGCCACTTAGGCCAAGGTTAGTAAGGAATGATCCCCTTTAGACATGTATGGCTATGCCATGGTGCTGCTAGGACTTCTCCAGAATGAGCTGCCTCATGGTCCAGGCATTTCTCCGCCTCGGTCTGTCTGCTTAGAAGTTAATGGTGATTTTTACAGATACACAGTTGTACCAGGTCTCAGCCTTGGAAGCATTCTGCCTTTTGTGGAGGAGCCAGTCCCCTTGTTACCAAGCCAGTAAGGCCCTTTTTAGCCCTTGATCCAGTACCCATCCTGAGCGAACTCCCAAAGTTGGGCTTTCTCAGTGCTGGCATCCTGCCTCTTTGCAGCCTACTTACAAGTAGCACCGCTTAACTTGCTGCCACAATTATCCTTACCCATCCCTGTAACTTTCATTCCCCTGTGGCCTTCCAGCCAGAAATGCGGTCCTTGGACCTGGCTTCTCAGCAATTAGCCCTGAGAGGGAAGAATCGGCTGGCTCCTGGAGATAGACCTGAGCACACAGAGCCTCCCCACACCTTCCGATCGGCACCTTGCTGCCCAGGAGCCTCCTCCAGCTAGCCTTCCTCCCCAGTCCGCTATGGCCACTTCCAATAGCAGCGCAGGCATCCGGTGGTCCAGACAGGAGACACGCACGCTTCTCTCCATACTAGGCGAGGCAGAGTATATGCAGCGCCTCCAGACCGTGCATCACAACGCAGACGTCTACCAGGCCGTGTCTAAGCGGATGCAGCAGGAAGGCTTCCGCCGCACCGAGCGTCAGTGCCGCTCCAAGTTCAAAGTCCTGAAGGCGTTATATTTAAAGGCCTATGTGGCCCACGCCACAAGTATGGGTGATCCACCACACTGTCCCTTTTATGATACGTTGGATCAGCTTCTCCGAACTCAGATAGTGACTGACGCAGACAACTTAATGGAGGATGCTGCTTGGGCCGAGCACTGTGATCAGAACTTAGCGGCCCCTGACACCCCAGGGGAAGAGGGAGCCAGCATTCTGGGAGCAAAGAGGACTCAGGCAGCAGATCATCAGCCTATCTTGAAAACAGTTAAGGAATCAGATGAGGATTGTCAACTGAGGATCAGTGACCAGATGCGGGAAACCAGTGACCTTGAGGACTCCTGGGATGAATCTTCGGGTGCAGGTAACTCCCCAGCGTGTGAAGGATCAGGGTCCCAGAGTCACTTGGTTCTAATCGTTATATGTTTGGATGGTGACCTCGTCAGCATAGTCCCTATTTCTGCCCCCTGCCCTCTTTTTTAAATCTAATGGTAAGATAAAGGGCTTCAGGTTTTTAAGAGGCATGACCCTAGGTATGTAAGATATTAGAGCTCCTTTAAACCTGGAAGCACTCCTTAGAACCAGACTAGTTTGGGCATCGTTAATAATGGAGACTTAGGAATCTGTGGCTGTAGAGTAGGTTGGATAGCTATGTGGAAAGGGGCTCAGGAAGGCGAGGGGAGAGGTTTTGGATGTATGATTGCAACAGAACAAAATGTCCAGATAAGGAAGTGAATTTTTCCCCATCCCTTGTGGAAAGAGGCCTTGCTGGGAATACCATAGCTTTGTCACTGTCCCTCAGCTCTGCTGCTGGCTCCAAGCATTCCCGTAACAGGAATGTAATCTCTGCAACATTGTTGCTTTGTTTTTCAGGGTGCTCTCAAGGGACCCCCAGCTACAGCAGCTCCCACCACCTTTTCAGAGGTGCAGCTGCTCCCTGTCAGAGCAGCCCCGTGACCAGACTGGGGGTGTCCGGTGAGCCCAGCCCCTGCACCAGCTCCGGCCGAAACACTCCCGGGGTGGCCTCGGCACAGCGGCCTCCAGGCTCCTCCTGCAGAGTTCCTTTTGTTTCTGGTGGGGATGGGCCTTTGACCAGTGAGCCCCCTCCCAGGTGGGCAAGGCGAAGAAGGCGGTCCGTGGCCAGGGCTATCGCAGCCGAGTTGGCAGAAAACAGGAGATTGGCACGAGAACTTTCAAAGCGGGAGGAGGAAAAATTGGACCGGTTGATTGCCATTGGCGAGGAGGCCAGTGCTCAGCAGGACACAGCCAACGAGCTGCGTAGGGATGCAGTGGTCGCCATGAGACGCTTGGCCACGGCGGTGGAAGAGGCAACCGGTGCTTTCCAGCTAGGGCTTGAAAAGTTGCTTCAGAGGTTAATTTCAAACACCAAAAGTTAGGAGCTGGTCACACAAGGGTGTATTTCGTACTCTGGCAGAGGCCCGGGTCCAACGGCTGCCTTCTGGTAGCCTGCCTCCTTTTCCGTGTCCTCAGAAAAAAAAGAGTGGATGGACCATTAATGTGCAGAAGGGTAGTAATACTAGAATATTCAAGGGTAGAATACTTGCTTCTCCCAAGCGTCTCCACTAGTTGAAAGACGTTTCAGAAACGTGAGAGGTGGCCTAGTAGACAACGGAAGCAGCCAAGTCCAGAGAGCTAGTTAGCCCTGGCTTCACCACTGATGCATGACAACTTAGTTTACCTCTCAACACCAGTTTCCTTGGCTGTTAAAAGGGGGCAGCCTGCCTACCTCACAGGGTTGTTGTGAGGATCAGATGGCTTAAATAGATGTGAAAGGGTTTAAAAGTTTAAAAGCCCTATACACATGTAAGTTATTAAAGCATATGACCTTGGCTGAGGTCAGGCTAGGATGAAGCACAGTAGCTGACAAGATGTAGAATTAGGGCTGTATACCAAGACCTCATTGCTTGAATCTACTAGTTTAACTTGACTGCTTCCTGGAGTTTACAATCTTCACTTCTTTAAATCTCTCTCTAGCTCATGAGGCTAATAGAGACACAACACGTATTGGTACCTTTAGCTCATATTTTCACTGCTGTGTCTGTGACATACCGACTAGCACAGACTCAATAGTCAAACCATCTTTCCCTCCATTTTACTAGTCCTTAGTCTCTTATCACTATGGATATAATTCACAACCGACAGGGAGCCACAATCGTGCATTTTGGTTCATATTGATTATCTTTGATATAATGAGAAATTGGCTGTCTTATAAAATATTACATGTAAGTAAATTCTTTGCATTCCATATTTTTTAGGTTCCTTGATTCTGCATAATTATATATCTTTAACATTGGTTTGCCATTTGGACCTTGTGGAAACAATTCAGTTGATAACAGTTTCCCAAATGCCTTTAGCTAATTTTGTTCTTCTCTGTTAGCCTTTTTTTCTGTCTAGTATGTTACAGAAGGCAAGCCCTAGAAAACTTTTCTTTTAGGGAACTTTCCAAAGTCACTTTTTCTCACGTTACAGACAGAAGTTCACCTCATTAATGGCATATGATGGAATAGAACAGCTTTGGGAACAGTTGGGTGGTGTGGATAAGGACGGCCTGCAGTAGCTAACTCTTTTTAAGCACCAACCCTCCACAAATCCATCCCCTTTTCCCTCCAAAACACATACACTTCCTAGAGGAGATATGGTGTTGAGCCATGCTTCCAATTTACTCTAGAAGGGAAGCCATTACTGGCCATCGTTAACCTAACTTAAAGCTCTTAGTGGTTATTTAGTACTTTCAGAAAGTACAAAAAGGAGACTTAGAACGTAAAGAGCTTTCCTCTAATCAAGAGGCTGGGAAAAAAGTGCAGGCATGTTGGGAGAGGTTTTATTTTCTATTTTGCCAGCTTGGTTGCTTACTAAATGCTGGAAATAGCAATAGGTGGAGAAATGGTCCAGACCACAGCGGGAACATACAGGGAGCAGGAATAGATGGCAGGTTTCTCTTGGGAATGGGCCATTCTGTAGGAAGCAGCGTGAGGTAGAACACACTGGAATCTAGCCATAACCCCCAGATTCTAATGCTGCTACACTTCGTTACACTGAGCAAATCACTTGCCCTTTTTGTGCCTCGGTTTATCTCTAAAATGAGAGGTTTGTACTAGGTGATGTTTCTTGTACCTTCCAGTTCTAAAAAATTAGATGAATAGCATAACAAAAGGCAAAGTGAAATTCTGATTGCGATATTTTCAGTCACAGCAGCGTGTTAATGTATGTGTTTTAAGGAAGCATTCTATGGCATTAATATTTATGAATGTACTCGTGAACTTCTGTAAGCACCACACCCAGACACAGATTCCATGCTTTAAAGGAGCATATGTTTAAGACACGGAAATGGAGATATATAATTTTTTTTCTCAGTTTTAGGCCCTTACATGGAGGGGTCCATGTCAATTATAACTGGATAACACTACTGTAGATAGGTAGACTTTCTGGAAAAACAGGGAAGTACTTGAAAGAGTTAGGCCTGTACCATATTAATCTATTAATGGTAGCAAAGTACACAGGCAGGGATTATTTGAGATAAGAGAAGTGCTAAAGAGCAGAAGTCAAGGTGAACTTGGGAGGTAGTGTGCAGATCTAATGGGCAGAGTAACTTTAGGAACAAAACTAAAGGGAAAAATCTTTAAAAACAGGAAGAAACAGGCCAAATCTTGTGAAGAGGAGAGAAGTCGTAATAAGGGGAGGCTGTCGAGAAACAGGCCCAGAAGTCCTGTCTGAGCTCTAGGCCCAGCCGTGACGCCCTGTCAGTCTGCAGGCAGGTCCCTTGACCATTCTGTACCTCAGGCCCCTCACCTATCCAGTGGGAGGCGATCCCTGCTACCTTGCAGGAGCTGTGTGAGGGCCCAGTGGGCAGATGAATGTAAAGACAGACGTTTCCAGACCGGGTGGGCTCTGTACTGGGAGAGTGGGGGGAAGAAGCCCAGCAGTACGTGAGCGCTGGTGAGTGCGGGGCAGGGCCCTTCAGGAGGGAGGAGGAGGGGCAGGATGAAGGCCCTGGTACCCTGGTAGGAGTGATGCTCGGCCTCCTGAAGCCCTCGACGTAAGTGGCGCTGTGTATGCCAGCCTGCCACCACCCTCTGTCTCTGTTCAGTAACTCAATCCTGGTGTGGACAAATAAAGTTGTCATCTGTACCTGGCTGTGGTCAGTCCACTACTTTCTGGCGCTACCGTGATCATTTGTCGTCACCTCCATTCTCTGCTTTCTGCTTCTCCGCTGGCTAACCTCCAGGGTCTGGCCTCTCTGTGGCCCTCAGAGCTACGTGTGCTTCTGGCCTCACCTGAGCAAGGCCCTCTCTGCATGGCAATTGAGAAAGAATTTTCCATTTCTAAGAGTTCTATAAATTCCATTAAAATATCCTTTTCTGGCAAGTTATCTTGTCTGAGTGATAGATAGCTATTTGGTGAAATTATCCTGGTTGACTTAAATTCTGTTTTAAAGGAAACAGAATCACTAAGTGTCATGCCAAAATTACCGTATTGGTAGGAAAAAAAAATTATTGTGGGCACACTTAATCTTTTTTTTCTTACCCTTAAAATATTTGTCCAGGAGCTAGTATAAATATTGGGTTTAGAAAAGGGGTGGGGGTGGGGGAAGGCTAGTGGAAAGAATATTAAACCTTGCGTTAAAGATCTGGACTCCAGCTAGTTCTATTAATTAGCCATGTGACTTTGGGCATTTTCCCCTTTACACAGATTAGGGTCCTCAGGTGTTCAGTTACCCTTCTGCAATTAGCCAGTGTTAATTTTCACCTGCTCTTACTAAACAGTTAAGACTGGTCTCTGGACAGAATAGCCACTGCCCCTTGCAAGAAGGATTTAGTGAAAGGGTCTACCTCATCTTCGTTTCTAGATGAAATTAAGCCAAAGATCAGACTCCTGTCCCTGCTCACGGCGAAAGTACCTTAGTCATTTAGCATCTTACCACGAGGCAGTCTAAACCCTAGCCTGGTAGAGAAGGCCTGGGATTAAGTACTGACGCTGCCCCTTATAGTGTTGGGAAGGAAGTAAGGTAATACATGTGAAAACATTTTGCAGTCTGCATTAATTCGTATTACTATTTTGAGCAACATAACACCCATTGTTTTAATTTTTCCATTGCCATACACAATTGTTCAGTGCCTACTTCGTATAGGATGTTATATATCTATCTACCTGTAGTACTCTGCACTTTTACATATATAATATTCATACTTTTGCTTAGTCCTTTCAGGTTTCAGGCATTGATTCATATTCAGAAACCAAGCAGCAAAGATGGTGTTAGGTATTCTGGTTTGCCATTAGTTTGTGGACCTTTTGTCCTTATCTCAGTGGTTGGGTCTTCAGGATCAAAGATACGAGATATATGACATAAAATTATTGATATTATGAAAATCATCCCCAAATGTTTAACATCTGTTGGTAGTAAGATCAGAACAGGGAAGAGCTATTCACTTTCAAATGTGAAGTTAGCACTTAAATAGAATTACTCTAAACCTTGTAAATTCTACAGCCGTTCATTCCTACCGTCTAAACCTACCCTAATATTGCAAGATTTCTTTTAACATTAAGCAACTTGATTTTGTTTATATTTTATATTTGTCAAGTGGTATTGAAGAATATAGTCTTCTTTAAAACTTGTATGTCAACAGTAGTGATATAAATATTTAACTATGTTTATCTCTGGACAGCTCTGATGATCCACAGGCTCAGAAATACATCAGGGATAGTAAATGTTTAGTGAGTATGCTTCTATTATTATTTCCCTATTACACAAAGTGATTGCCAGTTATGTTGATTTGAAACTGTATTTTTATTAAAATCATTCCTTATTTAACACACTCATAATTTCCTTCTTAGGTCATTGAAAAAAATGGGAAATTACGATATGAAATAGATACTGGAGAAGAAAAGAAATTTGTCAGCCCAGAAGATGTTGCCAGACTGATATTTAGTAAAATGAAAGGTATTGAGCAAAAGAAAAGATCTTTTTAAAAACTGACCTTTTAAAAAATCTAGAGATGGTTTTTGATCTGGGGGTAATAAGCAGGGTGATTGAGCGAATGAGCAGTGAGGAGACCTAAATTATGCTAGACCTGCCCGGGCCACTCACTGGCTATGTGACCGTGGTTAAATGACTTATTTTCCCTGACCTTGGTTTCCCTAGAAGTAATGTAAATGGATGGGGCCAAATTAGCATTTTCAAAACTTCTTAAGATGAAGTGACCAGGTGGTCCAGTGGCTGAGACTCTGCGCTCCCAATGCAGGGGACCGGCTACAATCCCTGGTCAGGGAACTAGATCCCACATGCATGCCGCAACTAAAGATCCCACATGCGGCAACTAAAGATCCCACATGTGGCAACTAAGACCCAGTGCAGCCAAATAAATAAATATTTTTTTAAAAAAGATGAAGTGGCCAATAAGCTTGGCGAATAGTGAATGTCGTATCTCCTTCAAGATTGACAGTGCACTCTCCATGGTAATTTAGGCAGATTAAGTAGGTCTGGTTTTATCTCCACTTCAGGTGAAGGCTTGGAGCTAGCTGAGCAGCCTCCTGTGGAGCAGCTTGAGGGGTTCTGGAGTAGATTACTGACAAGGCTCACTTCAGCTCTGGAATGTGTAATGGATTTGTGGGATGGAAGGCAGCCTTTCACCATGGTCGTTGGTCTGCACATAGGTGCATTAGAAGCTCATTGTCTAAGAACCCGTCTAATTTGGGAGATGGTTGAAACTTGGAAGCCTAAGAGCAAGGCACTTTGGAAAGTACTTAGTTCCATGTCCACAAACTATACCAAAACCACAAAAAAGTAGTGCACAATTTTTTTTTTTTTTTGCTGTACGCTGGCTTCTCACTGTTGTGGCCTCTCCCGTTGCGGAGCACAGGCTCCGGACGCACAGGCTCAGCGGCCATGGCTCACGGGCCCAGCCACTCCGCGGCATGTGGGATCCTCCCGGATCGGGGCACGAACCCGTGTCCCCTGCATCGGCAGGCGGACTCCCAACCACTGCGCCACCAGGGAAGCCCAGTAGTGCACAATTTAAGAGAGCAAGAGAAGATCATTGGGGTAGAGCAGTCAAGTGAATTGGAAAATCCTTATAGTGAGAATGTCTTTGGCTCAAATTCACAAACCTCAGAGCATCACTTGACATTTTTGTGTATCATCAGAGTTTATTTTTATATATGTTTTTTCTTCCCATTTTATTGAGATATCATTGACATACAGCACTGTATAAGGTGTACAGCGTAATGATTTGACTTATGTATATCATGACATGATTACCACAGTACGTTTTGTGAACTTTTAAAATATTTTTTTCACGTACAGAAACAGCACATTCTGTCTTGGGCTCAGATGCAAATGATGTAGTTATTACTGTTCCATTTGATTTTGGAGAAAAACAAAAAAATGCTCTTGGGTAAGTATAATATGGGGTTTCTTTTACTTGCTTAGTTAAAGGAAATAAAGGATTTCACAGTATCACTATATAGTGAAAGGTAAAATTGCATTTGAAAATAACTTACACAATAAAGTTGTATTTGTAAATACATGTATATTTACATATGTAAGTCGTGGTAAAAAGTTACGGTAATAATCATTAATAGTTCCTTTATTTTATGAAATGTCAAAAGAACATAAAATTAAATGTACTTTCTTAGCTATTTTGATTGGAAATGTTTTTGATTACCAGGTTAAGTTGATGTTTATAAATCACTTTGCCTTAGTGTCATGTAATTAAGGCTTACGTGGGAATTATATAAAAATAAGCAATTTTAGAAAATATTTGCGATTATTTTTTCACCTTAGATTAACATCTAAACAAAAAGTTATATTTAGTTTTTATAGGTTGTTATGCAAATGTAATTGGCAAGCACCCAGTCTTTTGCTCTGTGGATAGAGTTCCCTATGGGGCTTTGCTGAACACCTGAGTTGCTTCTGGGGCAGAGAATTGCTTTATTTACTTGCACTTGTGGGGTGTTAAAACTGTGACCCTAAATTAAAGAAGTTGGAAAATGCTAAAATGTATTATAAATATGTCCTAATCTCTTTCTAAAGTTCGTAAGCTTGAGCACTTGGAGAGCTCTCTCTTCCTTACTCAGTATAAGCACGTTATTTTCTTTGTCAAGGAAATAGACTCTGAACATTATTATTTTAAACAGAAAGTGATCTACGCTTAAAGACTTAAGTCTATTTCTTATGTTCTGTTATCTTGCTTCTAAAGATCATTCATTACCCTTCATGTTCTACTTACGAAGTCTTATATGCTATTGCATAAAATCTTTAGCAGAGCATTTCTAAAAATGTACTTGAACATGTTGTGATACTAAATGTATTAAAAGTAAATTGTCCACAGGGAAGCAGCCAGAGCTGCTGGGTTCAATGTTTTGCGATTAATCCACGAACCATCTGCAGCTCTTTTGGCTTATGGAATTGGACAAGACTCCCCCACTGGAAAAAGGTAAAAACCATATTTGCAGCTTTAAGTTTTTCACTGCAGAAAACATTTTAGATTATAGCAATTATTTCAGTAGAGATTGTTATATAGCACAGTGGTTCCAAGCCTTTATGGATGGAAAGACATCGAAACTCACCTAGAGTTTTTCAAATAGATGAGAAAGATGTCCTAGGAAAGTAGAGAAAGGATATAACAGGCAGGAGGGAAGGTTGAGCTTTTCCGCCCTTCTCTTATCACCTACACTTTGTCCCCTTAGTGGAGGAAGATTTGAAATTTATAAGCCCAGCCAAGTTCCAACTGAAGCTCTAGGGCACTGTTAATTTTACTACCAATTCTAAGTATTAAACATGCTTAGAAACAGTGAGGTCTTTTATGTACATTTGTCTTGGCAGGAGATGGGGGAAAAGCCAGTATGGGGATTTAAGACTTCATTTGATAATGAAATAGTAAGACGTACTCCTAATTTAATTATAAAACTTGTCTTAATAGGTCTGACACATCGTGTAATTTTAGGGAAATCAATTCAGATGTGTTAATTTCCCCTAATTGTGTCATTTCATTCATATCTCACAATTAAACTAATATGTATAAATTACTAGGAGATTTTTTAGGTAAACTAAAATATAGAATATAAATTGGAATATCAGAAATTTTGGATTTTGATACATAGGAAATTAGCTCCTAGTTTTGTATATGTTTTACTTTTGTAGAACATGTTATTGCAGTAGTAACAAGGATAATATTAACATAAAATTTGTATGTTTAATTCTCTTACAATTCACTTTAATTACAAATCTCTTCTTTATTTACTTTGAAAAGTTAGTGTTTTGAACTCCAGTTAGTCAGAAGAATACAGTTTTACCAGTACAACTAAATGAAAAAGAGCTTTGACTTAAAATCAGAAGATCTGGTTTCTAGGCTTAAGTCATCACTGAGTGATGACCATGGACAACTTAGTTACTCATGTGAGATTTTCAGTTTCCTCATATGTGATTTACAGTGACTTGTTAGTTTAAGAAGTCGAACCTGGCTTTACAATTCTGTGATTCTCTCAGAACTTACTCATGTTATCTTTTTTTTTTTTAGCAACATTTTGGTATTCAAACTTGGAGGAACATCCTTATCTATCAGTGTCATGGAAGTTAACAGTGGAATATATCGTGTTCTCTCAACAAACACTGATAATAACATTGGAGGTACACATTTCACAGAAACCTTAGCACAGTACCTAGCTTCTGAGTTTCAGAGGTGAGTATAAAGGGACTTGATGATATATTTCGATTGAAGTTTCACTTCACGTTTAATTTTTTCCTAATTTATTTGAAATTGCCCTTCAAAGGAGGACATGTTTTTTCCAGTGCGCTGGATATTTTTGTGTCTAAAGTTCTAAGGTCTGTTCTGGTAAACGGGGAAGCAGAGGCCAAGCTGCCCAGTGCAGTGTACTTGGATTTTTCCCTCAATTCTTCAGTGGTTGCTTTTATGTCTGGATGAAGGAGGGTAAAAGCACTGAGGCCTCACTACCTTCTGAACAGTTTTTACAGGTGTAGAAATTATGTTATAGTTAGATTCCAGTAAATGAATGTCTTGCAGAGTGTTGCTATTTTATTACTAATCTACTACCACAAGGAATATTTTAGTTTTGTTGCTGGATATAATTATTCCATTCAAAATTCTAATCCTGTTTGGCACATCATGAGTCAAATATATAAAGGTTATATTTGGGACATTCCTGCTGTAAAAAGAAGCTGAAATAGCATTTTCATCAGTTTGACTAAACTGGGTAAAAAAAGTCTTGAAAAAGTGATAATTTCTCATTTCTTTAATAAAGACCTATACTGCTTTTTGTTGTAAAGGTGTTCCAACTCAAGGAAGGGCATTGTTAATTTTACTACGGATTTCAGTTTTTAAACATGTTTAAAAACAGGGCCATCAATATCACCACTTAGCAAGCAGTTTTAACAATTAACTCCCCTTGGAGGTAGAGGAACTATAATTTTACGTATTTTGTTATGTTTCAGATTTCTCTGAAGAAGCACTTTTAGTTGTTTTTTTTTTTAATGCTGGACAGATAATTTTGTGCCATCAAACAGTAATCATGCTGCGGTTGTAAGGGGTGAGGTGTGAGACTTGACCCAGTTGCATGAATCTCATTCAACCTCCTTTTGTCTCATCTGCAAAAAGATGATGGCTCCTGTACTTCTTCAAAGCACAGTCCATTATTGTGGTTACAGAATCCAGCAATTCAAAGTGTTAAGTATATTGATTATTCATTTTTCTTGAGACACTTCTTTAAATTGCAGAGAATTTTCTTCGGATATTTTGGAGATACTAAAATCTGGTATTAATATTGATTCATGAGCTTATAGTTATCCTAATAGGGGTTATCCAGATTTTAGTTACAATAAATTCTAAATGACCTAGTAATTTTTAAACTTCAAAGATTGTATTTTTAATTTAGATCCTTTAAACATGACGTAAGAGGAAATGCCCGTGCCATGGTGAAACTGATGAACAGTGCTGACACTGCAAAACATTCTTTGTCAACCTTGGGAAGTGCCAATTGTTTCCTTGACTCGTTGTATAAAGGTCAAGATTTTGACTGCAATGTGTCCAGGTAAAACTGCAGTTCAAAAAACTTAAACAAAAAAATTCCAAGGGTATTCACATTTAGGTGTAATTTTCTCACTTTGGGTTTTTCGTTTGCTCATTTGAGGTTTATTAGCCCTCTATAAAAGGGGAGTTTTCCTGTCTTTACTTCTGGGGTCCAACTCTTGTCAGACTAAATAACTATTCTCAAAGTAATCATGTCAGCTGTGATTGCCCTGTTATTTTACAGCTACAAAGAGCAGTGTGTGAAAAGGGCTTCCTAGATCTTTGAAAGAAAGATGAGAGAAGACTTGAAGTTTGAGATTTGCGAGTTTCTCTTACTGAATAGCAGTCCCACCTGTATAGTCCCTAGTTCTTTGTGGGGCTTGCACATGTATCAGTGGATGTTACTATAACTTGATCGTTACCCCTGTGTGGCAGGCTGTATTCTAAGTACTTTCTATGTATTAACTCTCAAATTCTCCTAACAACCCGATGAGGTAAGTACTGTTACTTTCCTTACTTTACACAGGAGGAAGCTGAAACACAGGTTTCATTTCTTGTCCGAGGTTATCCAGCCAGTAAGTGACAGACCTTGGACTCAAACCCAGCTAGTTTTGACTCCAGAGTTCCGTTACCTATCACAGTACTTTGAGGATTGATCCCTTTCTTGGTTTTATTTGCTCTGTCATCCGTTGGCAGCATTGTAAGCTTTAATAGCTTTTATGACATTTAGTAAACACAGGTTTAATGTGCATAAAATTGTTTTTCATCCTCATATCTTTTACATAATCCAAAACATTGCTTACAGATGATTGCACCTTCACCCAGGAAGTCCAAGGGAGGCTGTTGTCCTATCATCCTATCATTTTGCATCGCATATGACTCACAATAATAATAGCTACCGTTAGCACAATTTAAACCTCCCAACAAGCTAATGGGTGACTTGGAAGCATAGTGAAGATGTCCAGAATTGCAGTATTATGTTATTTTTAGGCTTTTACTGACTCTGTGTGGTTAAATTCTCTCTTCATCTGGCCCTTGTAGTTTAGCTTCCTCACTCTCTCTGGGCTTTCCCGAAGACTCCGGGTCAGCGCTGCCACCTGTGGCTGTTTAAACTTTTTAATTAATTACAGGTAAATAATATTAAATTAATTACAGGTAAATAACATTAAAAAAAAAAAATTCGGTTCCTCAGTAGCATTAGCCACAGTTCAAGTGCTCAGTAGTCTCATGTAGCCAGTGGCTCCAGAAAGTTCTCTAGATCTTTTAAGAGAGATTTCAAGCTACAATCTAAAAGATAGAAAGTTGTTAAATTGAATTTAAATCTCTTTTGTGGCAACAGAGTCTTTATATTAACTTAGTGCTGTTTGTCCAAGTACTCAGTCTATGTTTGCTTATTAATAAGGAAATAGAAGGAAAAAGAATTTATTAAGAAGGAAATAGAATTCATAATTTTATTTGCTAGCATTTAAGCTTCTCAGGTGGTGCAAAAGAACTAAACCTATGTGCAGCATAGGCTCAGACTATAAAGAAAAGTAGTGAGAAACAATTTTTTAAAACTTTACACATAAAAATAGCAAAAATTTCCAAATGATGGTTTGATTTGGAGCAATAGATTTATTGTCAGAAATGCCATACACTGAGTATTTTTAGGTGTTTTGAAAGCTTACAAGCAGGCTATGGGTAAGATAATCTTCCATCTGAATTTAATACTAAACATCTTCATGCATTTGTAGATGGATAACCTAGACTTTTTCACTCCATGATATTGCACTGCTGGGTGTTTACTATCCTGTTCTGATCATAAACCTATTCTAAAGAGATTCATCACAGTACGTTTTGTCATTAACCTTCACAAGAAAAAGATGTCTTGTTTGACTTTTTTCTGTCTTCTCTTCTCTGTGTGTATGTGTATTTGTGTATGTGTGTGTGTACAGAGCAAGATTTGAACTTCTCTGTTCTCCACTTTTTAATAAATGTATAGAAGCAATCAGAGAACTCTTAGAACAAAGTGGATTTACAGCAGATGATATCAACAAGGTAATACTTTTTTATTTTCTTATTTATGTTGGGAGTAATTTTCAATTTGGAATTTAGGAAACAGCCCCTTGGTACTGAAAGAATATTTTTATACATTTAAATATTTTCTTAGCTTATATTAGGAAGGACATTGATTAAATTTTGATTAATGGCTCTAATGAACTCATAGTTCTGTATGTTCATTTTCTTAGCAAAAAAGACTAATTCCTTTTCAGTATATTTTTTTACATGTAAGCAAAAACTGACAGATATTAGAACATTTGCCATGTGTCAAGCACTGTTTCTAAGCGTTTTACATGTATTAACTTGCTGAATGCTCACCAACAGCTCCATGAAGTAGGTGTTATTATTTATCCCCATTTTATAATTGGGGGCACAGAGGTACAAAGGTATAAGTAACTTCATGGTAATTGTGTGTTTAGTGGTAGAGCTAGGATTTAACTCAGTGTGGTTCCCAAGTCTTCTCTTAACCAGTACACCAAACTGCTTCTGTCTGCTTGCTGGGAAATATTGCATATTTGCTTGCATAAGAAAAGATTTTGAGACTTTCAAAAATATTCCAACTGTTTAATGTTACCTTTTCTCCCAAGATTATTTCTACTCATTTAAAATACAGGGCTTCCCTGGTGGCGCAGTGGTTGAGAGTCCGCCTGCCGATGCAGGGGACACGGGTTCATGCCCGGGTCCAGGAAGATCCCACATGCCGCGGAGCGGCTAGGCCCGTGAGCCATGGCTGCTGAGCCTGCGCGTCCGGAGCCTGTGCTCTGCAACGGGAGAGGCCACAACAGTGAGAGTCCCGCATACTGCAAAAAAATAAATAAATAAAAAATAAAATAAAATACATATAAATTTTTTTATTTTTGTTAATAAAGGCATTTTCATATAAGAAAACTCAGAAAATAGGTAACCAGTGTTTTATTTTATAATAAACTAGTCTAATTTGTATGCACAATTTTGAATTCTATGTTCCTTAAATAATAATATAATCAATTTCTTTGCCCATATTACTGTGTAGTCTTCATCAACACAATTTTAAATAGACTCAATATCCTAGAAAAGGAAGAGCACCATAGATTACCTCATTGTTCTGTTTGGATTCCTAGATCAGGTCTTCCCCTCCCCAGAACAGTGATGCCCATCTTTTCCCATATTTAATGTTATTCCTTGGGATAGATTCCCATAGTAAAATCATTGGGTCAGAGAGTATAAATAGCTTAAAACTATTTTTACCTTCAGTTACCTTCCAAGAGAGTTGAATTAACTCATACTTTCATCAGCAGTATATGAGAAAAGACATTTTACTGTAACCTTGCTGACACTGAGTTTTATCATTTAAAGATAAATTTTCCATTAAGTAGTTGAAAAAGAGATATATTTTTACTTTATATTTTATTGGCTACTATAGGATTATTTTTAAATATTTATTATTAATATTATAAATAATAAATGTTTAATCTTGTGTTTCCTTATGTGTAAATATTTCATATTCTTTGCCTGTTTGATCAATTAAGTCTTAGTATTTTTTAAAATGTATTTGTGTAAATGCTTTATATAATCAGAAAATTAACTGCTATTTACTATAATCTTCTTTTGAGGCATGCAGTTTACTGTTTAACTTTGGTCCTGTTATGGAGGAGGGTATTTGACACACTGAGGTTTCATTTTTTTATCTATTTAAATCTGTTGGTCTGTTACTCTGATTTCTTCAGCTGCTTCTAAGTTTATAAATTCCATCTTTGTTCAGGTGTATTTAATACTATTTTCTTTTTGCTATAGTTTGAAACTTTTTATATTTTCACTATTTTGCTGTATGCTGTAAGATGGAAATTGCATTTTTTTGTCTTTTGGTGGAGGTTTTCCTTTCAGTTTAGTTCAGTAAGTATTTTTTTTGAACACTTATAACATGCCATGCGTTGTGCTAGGTGATTGGGGGTGTGTGTGTGGGGGGTTGAAGGTGGCTTACAAAGATTAAGGCACATGGAAGGGTGGTACCAGGCAGGGCTGGAAGGGAATGAGCTTGGAGACAGACCCGCCTGAACGGCGCTGGTAGTTCCAGAACAGGCAACTCAGTTACTTTCCTGAGCCTTACTTGTCTCTTCTTATTAAGGAGGGTGATAATACTTAACTTATAAGTATATAAGTATAACTTACTCTATAAGTTTGTTATGAGGATTAAATGAAATATCATGTATGGCACAGGGTGTGGTGTATTGTAGATGATCAGTTAATGTGAGTTCTCTTCCTTCATTAACTGGTCATACAGCCCTCACATTAGATACCACAAACGGTACGATCCTCAATTGCTTGACTAGAGGTCAAGTACATTCTTAGGATTAAGAATATTGTTAAAGATTCACTCTCCAGATACTTCTAAACTACAAACTTTTGAGAACTTAAAAATATAGAGTTGACTCTGTAGTTTGTTGACCTTGCAGCAGTAACAAACAACCCCCAAGTCTCACTGGTTTTCTACTGTAGACAATCTTTTCTTGCTAGTGTTTCACGTGGGCAGCTGAAGTTGGCCCTAGGTCTACTGCTATGGCTCTTTTCCGTGCTTCTCGTTCTACGACCCAGGCTAAAGGAGCAGCTCTCTGGGACCTGCGGTTCTCAAGGTGGAGGGGAAAGAGGAAGAGAGCTGGCGGAATGGGCAGGGCTTTTAAAGCTTCTGCTTAGACACATTGTACTTCAGTGTATTCACATTCATTTGGCCAAAGCTAGACATGGCCAGGCCTGAGTGCGTGGGCAGGGAAATCTCCACCTGCACGGAGGGCAGTGGCAATGGGCGGGGAAGTATAATCCTTTTATGGGGATGGAGGGAGGGCTTTACTGTCATTGACACATTTAATCCTCACAAAGGCATCAGGAGATAGGCACCGCTATCTCCATTTCCAGAGGAGGAAACTAAAAAGGTTCCAAAGAGGTTAAGTGCTTTGCTTAAAGTAACGCTGGCACGCTCGTGCTGGCACTGGAATTGGAGCTCACAGTCTGCCCTCGCAGTCCGTGCTCTTTCTTTACTCTTACTTATGCCCATCGCCTTTCCCACTTTAGTATCGGGCAGTCTAGTCTTAGGAGTATTTGTTTTTTCCCGAAGGAATCCTCTCATCGCTTGCTTGAGAAGGCCACGTCTGATCTCTGAGGACAGGGAGTGTCAGGGTTCCTACTCTTCATTACGTTAGACTTCCTTTATCCCCCTTGTGTTCAGCACCGTGCTCCCCTCTCTCCCCTGCTGTCCCCAAGCTGGGCTGAATCCCCGTGTTTGAGCGGGCAGGAGGCGCTGCTGGGTCAGGACCAAGGTCTGGGGGTCTGCTGGCCCCGTGTGCGTGCTGGCGGGGCTGCTCTCCACCCGGTGTCCCGCTTTCACCCCTCGGCTTGGCCCTCGCTTCCTGTGGCCTTTGGTGCTTCGCAGTCCCAAGCCGCTCTAGGTTCTGTGACTCAAACCACCTTGCTTCCCCTTTGGTTATCTCAGGCCACGTCAGCTTTAAGACAGTTACTTCTCTCCCTTTCAGCTTCCAAAATTTGCTGAAATCTCAAGCTCAAGTTCTCTCCTGCATTTATTCTGCCATTTATATCTTCTTAAATTCCCTTATTGTCTACAAGTGGGCTTGTAGAAGGATACGTAGATATACCAATGCAGTTAATTCTCGCCATTTTTACCAAGCATCCAGACTCTTCAGCTGCAATTTTAATACCTGCATAGTATTTTGTTGCATTGATGTATCATAATTTACACAGCCAATTATTATTTGTGTTGAGTGTGTACGTTATTTTGGTTTTATAAATAGCCGTCTTTGTGGCTTTGTTAACATCCTCAATTTCCTTGGAATAAGATTTGTGAGTAGAATCCCAAATTTTAAGACTTTTAGTATTTATCAGATCGCTCACCAAAAGCAATTTACTTTCTGAGTAAGTGTAAACCCTCATTATTAACGTTGCAATTTTTAAAAATTCTTTTTATTCATATTGGTTTTTTTCAGGGCGCTTTAGAATTATTTTTTCAACTTCTTAGATAAAAATCCCATTGTGATTTTTTTTTATTTATTATTATTTTTTTTGCGGTACGTGAGTCTCTCACTGTTGTGGCCTCTCCCGTTGTGGCGCACAGGCTCCAGACGCGCAGGCTCAGCGGCCATGGCTCACGGGCGCAGCCGCTACGCGGCATGTGGGATCTACCTGGACCGGGGCACGAACCCACGTCCCCTGCATCAGCAGGCAGACTCTCAACCACTGCGCCACCAGGGAAGCCTTTTTTTAATTTTTTTGGAGTTTAGTTGATTTACAATGTTGTTTTAGTTTCCGGTATACAGCAAAGTGACTCAGCTATACATATACATATATCCACTCTTCTTTAGAGTCTTTTCCCACACAGGCCATTACAGAGTATTGAGTAGAGTTCCCTGTTCTCGCTTCTTGTTTATATTTGATTGCCTTGGTCAGGCCTTGAATATTTTAGTTGACACTGGACCTCTTTCTTTTATTCTCTTTATTAGGGGAATAGTGTTAGTCGTTTACCAACAGATTTAATTACTGGTAACTGGTTTGAAATAGATTCTCTTTATCATATTGAGCACTTCTCTTTATTTCTTTTTAAAGGTGTTTTAATATGAAATAGGTGTTGAGTCATTACAATTGTTTTCGGACACCTGAAAGACAGTCTTATGGTTTTCTTTATATTTGTCTTCAAATTATTTGATGAATTATTGATAATTTCCTAATATGGAACTATCATTGTATTCCTGGGATAGATCTTATTTGGTTATGAGGAATTATTCTTTTGATATGTTAATTTTCTGTGATAATTCATGTATCATTTTCATGCTGTTCATGCTAAGTTAGCAGAAGTGAGATGGGCTATTTCGAACTTTCCTGCCTTATGCATATTGTCTGAATAACGTAACGCGTTTTAACATCAGACACTGGAAAGGGGAATCGTCCTGTGTTTTGGGTTGCATTGGTCTAAAGAAGTGCCTTAGCTTCTTGCCTCCAGCTCGTTCTCTCCTTCCTGGATGATGAGATGGGCCATGGCTTATCTATATGTCCCCAGGGCTTCCGTTTAGGGAGAGCCAGAGGCACATGGTTGAGTCTCAAGCAATGAGCGAGTGAGAAGCTGGAGCCAATGCTCAGACCTTTGCTAACCCTTCCTCTCCCCACCTCCCTTTTTTGTTTTCTGTCCACACAGCATGACCTGCTCTTTAAGGTTGTATAACTTTGTAAGCAGAGGCTACTTTTCTCTTTTAAAAGCTCCTGAGGCATACTCAAAGAAATAGGGGATTTTAAAGTGCTTGAACTTACCGAGAATGACAAAATATCACAGTATATCTAATTCATTTACTCAGAACAATACCTTCTAAACCAAGACATCCGGTGCTTTAATTTCCCTTTATTCCAAGGTAACATAATCATGCACGATGTTCTTCAGGAAATAGGCTGATAGTACCTTCCTTTTCTTCATAACCCAAAGCATAGTGTGAGAGAGGGTCCACGCTCACTTCATTTCGTCATGAAAAATATCAACTCACAAAATAGGTTTGCATGACTACTCCAAAGATACATGTACAATTCTCAAGTCCCCCTTCTATTCCACAATGTGGGAATATGATTTTAATTTATCACTTTCATAGCTGTAAATTAAGTTCAACATAAGAAAGTGTGCCAAATCCCTTGCCTTGTGAGTTTTCCAAAATACTCATTTCTCTAGGAATAAACAAATCAAATCCTTTACGGGGACCAAAGTATCGGTAGTGTTTATATGGAATTCAGTGTCAGTCATAAGCAAATCGTTGGCCCCAGTCTTATCCAATGCACTGATGCTGGGATTTTTCCCAAAGCTGATATGAAAGAAGGTCAGTTTCTTTCCGCACATAAAAATACAGTATGTGTATCTTAGGCCCTACACCACAATTAAGCTGCCCAGATGCCATGTAGTACAGTAGACTCACTGTACCATACCATAAAGAAGTATGTCCCTAACCATTTTTCCTGAGACACACAGTCCTGTTGATCTTCCTTTCATTCTCCTACTAGTTTGAGAACTGGGTTTAGAGAGTAAAGAGTTTCACATTGAACTCTTTGCTGTAAGAAAAGTAAGAGCACAAATAGGATTATAATTGCCAAGGACCAGTAGCTGATGGGAGGGCCATGGCAGGTAGTGGTGGGCTGGCTACACACACCATGAGCTGTTCTAGCCCAGAAGGGGCAGCTGCTGCTCCCCACCAGTCACTGCCATCCAGCGATGCAGGCCAGTGCTGTTGGAGCCCGGGACGTTTTAACAGACTCTCAAAACTAGGACTTACCATCAGACTTTTTTTTTTGCGGTACGCAGGCCTCTCACTGCTGTGGCCTCTCCCGTTGCAGAGCACAGGCTCCGGACGCGCAGGCCCAGCGGCCATGGCTCACGGGCGCAGCTGCTCCACGGCATGTGGGATCCTCCCGGACCGGGGCATGAACCCGTGTCCCTTGCATCGGCAGGCATCTCAACCACTGCGCCACCAGGGGGTGTTTCAATGTTAGTAGCTAATGCAGAACTTTTGAAAACACTATGTGAAGAGAGAAAATATAGCTTGCCTGATAGAATTTGCAAGTTGCTACTTGGCAACCTCTACTCCAGAACGTGTTGTTTTATTGCTGTTTATTTTTACTGTTTTGTTCCTGGCCTGTCAAGTGCTTATAAAATGGAATTTAATACGTTTTCATCTTTTTAAGTATTCCAGGTTAGTGCACAATGCATAAATATTCTCTGTTCCTCAAGAATTCTAAAGAATTTGCCTATAAACACATTTTGTCTGAAACTAATTTTTGAAGTATATTTATAACTTTAATAATTTCTTTTTATCACTTCAATTTTGAATTAAAGTATTTTATAGACCTATTTCATAGTGATTTAAACTTTTAACATACAACTTTGCATAATGTTCTTGTAATTTTTAATTTTACATAGCTTTTGATATTAAAATTTTCAAGTATAAAGAAGTTATTTAAATTAAAACTGGCCGATTTTTCTCTCTTTTTATTTTTCTTTTTGAGTTTATCTATTTTTTTCCTTCCCTAGGTTTTGTAGGTATTTGTTTTATTTTTTTTTTTGCTCCAACTCCTGGCACTACAACCCCAAAAAAACTTTCTTAGATTTTTTTTTTTCAGGTGATACATTTTTCTTTCCTAATTGTTTTATTTCTGGTTTGCACTTTATTTCTTCCAGTCTTTCCAGGATACTTTCATTATTTTTATAAATGTTTATTTTGAACATTAATTAATTTATTTTATTTTTTCCCTAACCAAAAAATTAACTACCGGGGTTCCCTGGTGGCACAGTGGTTGAGAGTCCGCCTGCCGATGCAGGGGACACGGGTTCGTGCCCCGGTCCGGGAAGATGCCACATGCCGTGGAGCGGCTGGGCCCGTGAGCCATGGCTGCTGAGCCTGCGCGTCCGGAGCCTGTGCTCCGCAACAGGAGGGGCCACAACAGTGAGAGGCCCGCGTACCACACACACAAAAAAATTAACTACCATTTTACTCATTAGCAGCTTGGTTTTATTCCACAGGCTCTGATAGATTTTATTACTTTCTTTATTATCAGAATAATCTTTAATATTTTCAATTTTCCTCTAAGTTTGCAAAAGAAATCTCAGACTACAGAGTAAATGTTTAAAGAATTTATTTAAATTAAAATTTTCTGGTTACTGTCAGCATTAATAATGACACACTATTAGTACTTTTTACCCTTTAAATGAGAATACCAAAAAACAAGATTTTCCAGGGTTTTTTTTGTTTTTTGTTTTAACACAGCACCACTTATTGCTTATTTATAAAGCATTTCGATGTTGACTATAAGAAGTTCATGAAAAGGCATAACCTCCACTTTTATTCTCATGGTATTTACCTGGGATCAGACATTTTAGAGAAGACTTTCCTTTTAACTTACCTCCAAAGCAGACTTTTGGGAGAACTCTGCCGAGGCAAACCTGCTTTTCTTTTTTCTTTGTAACCCTGAGTTGATGTTCCTCATGCCCTTACCTGTGGAGGAATGTGGTCTCCCTCCTCATTTCACGGCTGATGTGAGCGGGGCCTCATTTTCATCAGTTGTTCATCTTCTCCACCACATGGAGCTTTGAGAACATCCATATATAGACTGAAATTAGTAGTGATTATTGATGATTTCCCTCCTTGAGAGAACATATTCAATATTCTGCATACCCATGGAGTTACAAGTGTTAAACGTATTAATTAAGGAGGAAATTAAAATATTTATAAAGGAGCAATTTTATTTTATTCAGCTTTATTGAGGTATAATTGACAAAATTGTAAGGTATTTAAAGTACACAACATGAGATTTAGTATATGTATTGTGCAGGGATTATTACCATCGAGTTAATTAACACATCTATCACCTTACATATTAACCTTTTCTGCAGGAGGTGAAAACAGTTAAGTTTTACTCTCTTAGCAAATCTCAAATATACTACACAATACTGTCAACTGTAATTACCATGTTATACATTAGATCCTCAGACCTTATTCATCTTATAACTAGAAGTTTGTATGTACCCTTTTACCATCCCCTCCCTATTTTCCGTACCCCCTCAACCCCAACCATTTTTCTGCTTTCTGTTTCTATGAGTTGTTTTGTTTGTTTTGTTTTAATTTAGACTCCACGTATAAGTGATACTGTGCAGTATTTTTCTGTCTGGCTGGCTCATTTCACTTAGCGTAATGCCCTCCAGTTTCTTTCAAGTTGTTACAAATGGCAGGACTTCCTTCTTTAAACTGAATAATATTGCATTGTATATCTGTACCACATCTTCTTTATCCATTCATCCACTGACACACACTTATGATCTTTCCATAGTATGTTTCCAAATACCTTGGCTATTGTGAATAACGCTGCAGTGAACATGAGAGTACAGATATCTCTATGAGATAGTGATTTTGTTTCCTTTGTGTATATACTCGGAAGTGGGATTGCTGGATCATAAGGTAATTCTACTTTTAATTTCATGAAGAGTTTCCATACTGTTTTCCATAGTGGCTATACCAGTTTACATTCCCAACAGTGTATAAGTGTTCTCCTTTCTCTCCATCTTCACCAATATTTGTTATCTCTTGTCTTTTTAGTAATAGACGTCCTAACAGGTATGAGGTGATGTCTCATTGTGATCTTTATTTCCATTTCCCTAATGATTAGTGATGTTGAGCACCCTTTCAGGTACCTTCACCTGCTTGTAAGTCTTCTTTGGAAAAATGTCTATTCAGGTCCCTTGCTCATTTTTAAATTGTGCTATTTGGCTTTTTGCTATTGAGTTAATGAGATTCTTGTGTATTTTGGATATTCACCCCTTTTTAGATATATGATTTACAAATATTTCTCTCATTCAATAGGTTGCCATTTCATTTTGTTGATGGTTTCCTTTGCTGTGCATGCTTTTTAGTTTGATAAGTCCCACTTGTTTGTTTTTGCTTTCCTTTGCTTTGGGTGTCAGATCCAAAAAGCATTGCCAAGACCATTGTCAAGGAGTGTACCCCTTATGTTTTCTTCTAGGAGTTTTATCGTTTTAGGTTTTATTCCATGTCTTTAATCCATTTTGAGTTGATTTTTTTTTTTTTTTCTTTTTGCGGTATGCGGGCCTCTCACTCTTGTGGCCTCTCCCGTTGCGGAGCACAGGCTCCGGATGCGCAGGCCCAGCGGCCATGGCTCACGGGCCCAGCCGCTCCGCGGCATATGGGATCCTCCCAGACCGGGGCACGAACCCGTATCCCCTGCATCGGCAGGCAGACTCTCAACCACTGCGCCACCAGGGAGGCCCTTGAGTTGATTTTTATGTGTGGTGTAAGATAGTGGTCCAGTTTCATTCTTTTGCATGTAGATATCCAGTTTTCCCCACCCCATTTATTAAGGAGACTCTTCTTTCTTTGTTGTATATTCTTGGCTCCTTTATTGAAAATTAATTGACCCTATATATGTGGGTTTATTTCTGGGCTCTCTGTTCTGTTCCATTGATCTATTTGACTTATTTTATGCAAATACCATACTGTTTTGATTACTACAGCTTGTAATATAGTTTGAAATCAGGAAGTGTGATGCCTCCAGCTTTGCTCTTCTTTCTCAAGATTGTTTTGGCTATTTGGGGTCTCTTGTGGTTCCACACAAATTTCAGGATTGTTTTTTCTATTTCTATGAAAAATGCCATTGGAATTTTGATAAGGATTACATTGAATATTGGGGGTAGTAAGGACATTTTGACAATATTAATTCTTCCAATCCATAAACCCGGAATATCTTTCCACGTATTTGTGTCTTCAGTTTCTTTCATCAAAGTCTTGCAGTTTTCAGGGTACAGATATTTCACCTTCTTGGTTAAATTTATTTAAGTATTTTATTCTTTTTGATAGTCCTGTAAATGGGATTGTCTTCTTAATTTCTTCATCCAATAATTTGTAGTGTGTAGAAAGTAATTTAAAGTAATTTTTGATAGGTATGACCTTACTATTGCCATTTTGTTAATCATATTCTGTCTGTTTTGTAGTTCATTTCTTTCTTTCCTGTCCTCTTCTTTCATGATTTGATGACTTTCTGTAGTGGTTTGCTTTCATTCTTTTCTCTTTACCTTTTGTGTGTCTACTACAGATTTTTGTTTTGTGGTTACCATGAAGCTTATACAAAACATCTTATACAGTTAAAATAGCCTATTTTAAGCTGACAACAACTTAACTTCAAACGCATACAAAAGCTCTACATTTTTACACTCCTTCTCCCCACATTTTATGTTTTTGATGTCACAGTTTATATCTTTTGTGTATCCATTAACAAGTTATTGTAATTACAGTTATTTTTAATGCCTTTGTCTTTTTTTTTTTTTTTTTTTTTTTTTTGCGGTACGCGGGCCTCTCACTGTTGTGGCCTCTCCCGTTGCGGAGCACAGGCTCTGGATGCGCAGGCTCAGCGGCCATGGCTCATGGGCCTAGCCACTCCACGGCATGTGGGATCTTCCCAGACCGGGGCACGAACCCGTGTCCCCTGCATCGGCAGGCGGACTCTCAACCACTGCGCCACCAGGGAAGCCCAATGCCTTTGTCTTTTAACCTTTGTACTAAGGTTATAAGTGATTTACCCACTACCATTATAATACTGGAGTATTCTGAATCTAACTATATTTATCTTTACCAGTGAGTTTTATACTTTTATATGTTTTCATGTGTATTAATTAGCATTTTGTTTAAACTCAAACAACTCCATTTGACCTCTTTTGTAAGGCCAATCTAGTAGTGGTGAACTCCTTCAGCTTTTGTTTGTGTGAAAACACTCATCTCTCCTTCAGTTTTGGAGAGCAGCTTTGCTGAATTGGGTGTTCTTGGCTGACGGTTGTTTTCTTACGGCACTTTGAGTATCTCCCTTCTGGCTTGCAAGATTTCTGTTGCAAGACCCACTTATAGTTTTAAGGGTGTTCCCTTGTATCTAACCAAGTTGCTTTTCTCTTGCTGCTTTTAAGATTTTCTGTCTTTAACTTTTGGCAATTTAATTATGATGTGTCTCAGTGTGGGTCACTTTAGATTCATCTTATTTGGTACTTTTTGGGCTCACTGCATCTGGCTGTTTCTTTCCCCAGATTAGGGAAGTTTTCAGTCATAATTTCTTTGAGTAAGCTTTCTGCCCCCCTCCCCCCTCCACATCTCCTTCTGAGACCCTTATATTTGCATATATTGGTCCACTTACTGGTGTTCAGTAAGTCCCTGAATGCATCTTCATTCTTCTTCCTTTTTGCTCCTCTGAATAAATTCCTCTGCCCTGTCTTCAAATTCACTGACCCTTTCTTTCACTTCATTTAGTGTGCTGTTGAAACCCTCTATTGAGTTTTTAAGTTCAGTTATTGTATTCGTCAGCTCTATGATTTCTCTTTGGTACTTTATATTTTCTGTCTCTTTGTTGAAATCCACACTTTGTTCATGTATTACCCTCCTGACTTCATTGAGCATCTTTATTACTGTTGTTTTTAACTCTATCAAGTAAATCACTTATCTTTGTTTCATTAAGATCATTTTCTGGAAATTTATCTTGTTATTTTGTTTGGAACATATTTTTCTGTAACTGCATTTTCCTAGACTCTCTGTGTTGGTTTCTGGGCTTTACATAAAACTGCTATACCTCAAAAAAAAAAAAACTGCTCCCTCTTCCAGTTTTGACAGACTGGTCTTGTGTAGGAGATGAACCTTGTCAGTCAGCCCTACCTGAGTTCCTCGTAGCTTCTCAAAACTTTGTGCCCGTCTAAGCTGCCATTTGTGTTCTTGGTGGCTCTCAGTATTTGAGGGTGTGCCAAGACCATCATGAGTGATGATAATCAAACAAAGAGGAAGATCAAAGGCAGCACCTAGATATAGGCTGATTAGAAACCAGACCCTCAGGCAGCAGCAGCTGGGAAAGGATGCAGTCACACCCTTCCAGGGAGAAGCTGGGAGATGGGCATGCTTGCCTTCTCCCTCTGTGCTGAGCCCTGGTGTATAGCCACAGGGCAGGAGTTGCTCCTTTGCCCATTTAAAAACGGCTTCTTTGTTTGCTGTCATCCTATGGGACTCATGAATGCAAGCCCTGTTGGCTCTCAGAGCTAGAGATCTGGGGGCCCATCCTTTGGGTGGCAGCTATAAAAGTTGGGGCACTAGATGTGTGGGCAGGCTCATAAAGGGACAATTTTATATGGAGTTTTTGTGTATATTTAATCAAGTGGTACCTAGAGCTTAAAACGTAGTTGTATAAGAAACATCTTTTTCCTCAAGAAAATTATTATTCCACAGTGAAGACAAAATCTATGGCATAGTTTTCACATAGAGAAGATTACCACTGTTTATTTTGTCAGAAATGCTGTGATTTATGTAAACACTTCCTTTAGATAATGCTTGAACCGTACGAAATATTAAGTACAATATTTCCTATACAAATGTGTATCTATGGTTAAGCCTCATATGCCCAGTATTCATCATGAGCCACATATATGTTATTATATTTTCTAATATGTGCTGAGATCTCCTCATTTTAAATTTTGTTGCTATGGGTAAATAGTATGTTAAATATTTATAATGTATTAAATACATATTTATATGTATATATGGTAAGTATAACATAAAATAATATGTTAAAATAGGGCTTCTTATATTTTACCTTTTCATGTGATGAAGACGACTCATCCTGTTACACTTAATTTTGAGAAACAATCATTGTTCTAAAAGTAAAAAACAAAATTATTTTTATTTTCTAGGTTGTCCTTTGTGGAGGGTCTTCTCGAATCCCAAGGCTACAGCAAATGATTAAAGATCTTTTCCCAGCTGTTGAGCTTCTCAATTCTGTCCCTCCTGATGAAGTTATCCCTATTGGTGCAGCTATGGAAGCAGGAATCCTTATTGGGAAAGAAAATCTTTTAGTGGAGGACGCTCTTAAGATAGAGTGTTCAGCCAAAGATATTTTAGTTAAGGTATGTTGAGCTTTTCTTCACTTTTCCATAGTAGTATAAATTTATTGCCACAGGTTTACATACGTACTGTTTTTAAAATAAAACTTTGTGTACTGGTAAAAATTTTAAATTTCGATTATAAGTTTACTTTTAATGAGCTTCTGATATTCTTTTAGTTAGTATTAATCTAATATGTTAATTTCGTAATTAACTGTTTTCAAGCTTAAGATTCTAATACAAGTAGAGAGGTTTTATTTATACAAGTAGAGAGGTTATATAATACAAGTAGAGAGGTTCAATTTATTTTTAAATAAAGTGGGTCGGGATTAAGGATCATTTCTATTGTCTTCTCTTTGCCACTGTGTAGTTTCCAGATTATCAACAGGAACATATGTTAATTTATAATAGGAGTGATTTTTTATAATTGTAATGATATCAAAGGATGTGCATATTATTTTCCTGCTTATTAGGGAGTCGATGAATCAGGAGCCAACAGTTTCAAAGTACTGTTTCCGTCGGGGACTCCTTTGCCAGCTCGAAGACAGCACACGTTACAGGCCCCTGGAAGTACATCCTCAGTATGTCTTGAACTCTATGAGTCTGAGGGGAAAAACTCTGCAAAAGAGGAAAACAAGTTTGCACAGGTGACTACATCAGATTGGACTATGAACTAATCAGTTGAAACGGTTTAGTTTTTCCTTCTGGATTAGACTCAGTTTAATATCAATTAATATAATATGCATATAGGACATTTAACACATTTTTATGAATGGATTACTTGTACTTATTTATTTTTGAAAGAGAGAAGAAATAGGCAATTTCACTTTGAAAGAGTTAGAGGAAAATAAAGTACAATTGTATTTCTACTGCTTGTCTTTGTGCTCTTAACCCTCCTTGGTAGTAAGGTCAGTGGCAGGGGAAATGACATTTCTTTGTTTGCTAAATGCCAGGTGTGCTGGACTAGGCAATTTACAAACATAATCTCAAAATGCTGTGAGATAGACATTATTATGTGCATTTTATAGATGATTCAGAAACAGGCTCATGGTAGTAAATACCTTGTTATTTTCTTGACTGAGCTGAGATTTAGCCTCAGGTTGGTTTTACTCCTGGGCCCATGCTCTTGCCATTATACCATGCTGCCTCTGACATAGGATAAGTTTGTTTTTTCAAATACCACATGCATATATCATAGGATATGGTCCTCCACATCCTTTAAAAGGAATGAGGTGGAGCCATTGTATTTGCTTAGAAACATGCCCAAGTATGGTTTCATTAAAGCACACACACAAGGACTGCAGAACCGTATTTACAGCATGGTACCATTGTGTTTAAGTAAAACGATTGAGAGCGTGGCTGTGTGTGAAGGAGTGGTGTTTGGATAGGTGTGTGTATTTAGATACCCATGCGTGGATACAGAAAGTAACTACAGGTATTTGAACTGTACTGAGGAAACTTAACAGTGGGTAGATTTGAAGGTACCAAGAAGGTTTTTTTTTTTTACTTTTTAACACTTTATACTGAATTTTTTACAGACAGCACAGAACATGAAGATTAATTACTTTTACAGTAAAAATAAAACAAACGTAGGTAACAAAAGAGAATGTATAGTATCTTTAGCTTTATATCTGTTTTCTAATTTCAACAAAAGGATAATGAAAACACACACACACATAATATGTCTGGGCTCCACCTCAGACTTAACATCTTAGGATCTACTGGAGAAGGGCTCTTTCAACTAGTCAAGGTTTCAAAGCTCCGCCAGATGTTTCTGTGGTATATCACTATAAAAGCATTTTCCTGTGCACCAGATTTCTAAACTCAGGTGGAAGTCTTAGTATTCCTCTCTGGTACATTTCTTACCTTTTCTCTCCACATACTACTCTTGAGACACTACAGCTACCGTCACTACATCCTAACTTACAGATGCTGGAAAGAGAAAAATTAGTCACATAATACTTTATTTGGAAGAGAATCTTCTAGAGATTCCATCTGTTCTAACGTCCTCATTCTACAAATGAGTAGACTTAGTACTTACCTAAGATCATAAAACTTGATTTTGGCAAAATCTGAAAAGTCACTTTTAAACTTGGTCTATTGGTATACCTTCCTTTAGGAAACCAAGGAATTTTATAGTAAATTCATTAGTATCTCTTACTTACAAATGTAATCTTAGCTGTACAAAAGAATTTGACATGTATTTCTTTTAAATAGGTTTTCCAAGTGCATTTAAAATATTTGAATTTTTTAAAGTATATATAAAAGGCTTACCAAAATGTAATTTACATGTTACTATAATGGTGCAATTACCAAAAAGAAGAGCAGTCTTTATTTTGTTTTCTTTTTTTTTTTTTTTTTTTGGTCTTTATTTTCTGAGACAAACAGTACTTCATGTAAATAATCATCTTAATCTAGGACATGACATTTAAGAGGGACAAATATATTAAATATATTAGTTATCTTACATGCCCTCTTTTTAGAGGAGACATGTCAGTTAAGAAAGCTTAATTCTATTTTCCAAATTATGATAAATGGTAGGAGAATTGAACACGGCCCTGTTTTAAAAGATTCATTTCAGTAATGAGTAAGATTTAGTCCATTGGAATAATTGATGCATCAATTTATTAATATCTCAAAGTACTAAATCATCCTTGTATTATTTTTGCCTAAACAGGTTGTACTCCAGGATTTAGATAAAAAAGAAAATGGATTACGTGACATATTAGCTGTTCTTACTATGAAAAGGTAAAAAATTAAACTACTTCTGATGTTAAGAAAATTCGCTTTGAGACTTGACCTTTTTTATTAGTTTATTGATTCTTAACCTGTTGTCATTCTGGGAAAATCATTTATTAAAAACTTATAAAGATCTTATCAGTAACTTAAATTTTTGCCCTGTAAAATTACTATATTTACAAAGAAAATTATATCTCAGGTCATTTGCACTCTGAATTTTTTATGAACTCTTTGATTATTATGGGTGTAGTCAACCTAAAAAACTGGTCCATGCAAGTTTGAGATATAATTTTCATCAACTTTAAATATAATTTTCTGAGATTTACATAATTGATTTTTTGTCCTATGAAAGGGTAAGTTTATTTCAATATTGCAAGAGGAAATCTGTAGAAAATAAATTACTAATTAAATCCAGTTATTATCATTTCCTTAACAACAGTCCATCCATAATACTATGTGTTACAAGTAAATCAGTTCCAAATTAACATTAAGGACAATTCATTCCATAAACCATAATTAGTCAAAATGTAGAATTCATTAGGGTAGGTCTGCCATGGCCTGGGCTTGAAGACAGCTTGATACTTCTTGAACTTGCATGAAGTTTTCAACTTAAGGTATTTATCATCATGGGTTCTCAAGGAATACAACTTTTCATCACAGTGATCTAGGAGGAAATTTTTAAGAACAACTACCTAATTATGGCATACGGTTCTAAATGTAAAGACATAAAGTTGTGTCTCTTCTTTATCTCTTAATGCTCTTCTTTCAAAAAGTAAAATGATCTCTTGTTTACTCAAAGTCCTCAAGTAATTTCTTAAGGACTATCTGTTTTTATAAATTGAGCTTATGAATTGTTATTTATTTTTTGTTTGCTTAGGGATGGATCTTTACACGTGACATGCACGGATCAAGAGACCGGAAAATGTGAGGCAATCACTATTGAGGTGGCATCTTAGTGTTTGAGAGAAACCATGCATTTTTTAGAACTAAAATATCAACATTATTTGTTTTGTTTATAAATGATGTTTATATTAAAATACTTTTTGAATGAACTGTATGATTTATGTTTCTATTTTAACTACAGTATATTGTTAAGTGTTGCAACCTTTTTTGTTTGTTTGTTTTCCATTAAAGATTTCCTTTATTAGTGAGAAATACAAGGAACTTTTTCTACCATGGAGCTATTTAGAATTAAATTGTTTGAGTGGATTGAAGGGAACTTTACCAGAAATTTAACGTTGCATTTTAAAATTGTTTCTGTCTTTAGAACTTCTGATTTTAAGAAGTCGTTTGTTAATTCTTATTAGATAACTAAGAACAATTTAAAAGTCTTTGATATTAAATGAAACAAAATTGCAGAGCCATATGCAAAGTAAGGTACCATTTTTGCTTAAAAGAAAAAACTAAACTCATAAACTCAATAATTGTTTATAAATATGCATGTGACATATGTAGAGAAAAGTATAGAAGACTAAACACCAGACTTTTAACAGTGGCTTCTTTTGTGGAGGGAAATAGGGGAGAGGCACTTTTTCTTTTTACAATTATGTTAAGTTTGATTTTTCCCTCTAACAGATATGTTTCTCCTTTGAAATTGAAAGATTTTTTTTTATTTTGAAGAGAGGGCTAGCCACATTCTGTTCACCAGAAAACGTTGACTAGTGCATTGAGAATGCTCAGTGGGTTACTAAGGAAAAAGATTATTCTCTTAGTAAAACAAGACAAGTAATCTGCCTGTATTGAGGGGAGAGCTTGAAGGTGAGCCGTGCACATCAGACTCTAGATTTTATTACCAAGAGAGGATTTCCATTCATTTCTCTCCTTGGTTCCCAGCAGACTGAGAAGAAATATCTTGACTCAGTAAAATTTTAAAACTGTGCTATTTTCCACCTGTTCAAGCTTTGGGATGTGCTTTATTATTATAGCTGCTTTTTATGGAGTTAGATGGCAGTAATCTTCTATTTCTAAAGATGCAGAAACCAAATAAATTTTTTATTATTATTCTGCATCAAATTATTGACAGAAACACAAGGAAAATTCAGGTATGAGTCTAAGTCCACAAAGAGGCAGCCTCAAAGGTATATCCTTTTGACTAAGGCTGAGTACTTAGTTATCTTTTATGATCTTTTCCCAAGTTACAAAAACTTTGAAATAAAATAATTATATATAAGCCATTAAGTATTTTCAGAAAATAGGAAGATACCAGCTGAACTAGTTGAACTGCTACATCTAAATGCTTTCAGTTATGCTTTGGAAAAGTGCTGTAGGATTTTATTTTGTAGTTATTGTTAGCTCTTTAGACCAGGGGTTGGCAAACTATTGGCAGTGTGCCTGTCCTAGCCCACGCCTATCTTTGTAAATAAAATTTTACCAGAACATAGCCACACTCAAACGTGTATGTGTTGTTTGTGATTGTTTGCCACTCTAATGGCAATGTTGAATGGTTGCAACAGACTGTGTGACCCACAGAGCTTTAAATATTTACCATCTGGCCCTTTACAGAAAAAGTTTGTCAACCCCTGAAATAGATTATCGAAACTTATAGAATAAAATATCATAAGGATTTATTCAAGATTTTTCTTCCCTTCCATATCCATGTAATAATTTACTTATTTGACTGCTTATTTACTTATTTCTCCACTGGATTATTAAGCATTGTGAAAGCAAGAGACTCTTAAGTTTTAGGCACCATCATGTCCTAGCCCTAGAATAATCCCTGAACGTCGGTGTTCAGTAAATGTCTATTGAATAAGTGAATTACATGGAAGAAAAAATAACAATGTCATCTTCGTATCCTACAGGACAATGGCCAGTAAATACAACTTTTGCATATTTTATGGTTTGTTTAGAAATACAGTAGAAAAAGAAAGGAATACCACTGCGTCTTTACTGGTCTTCTTTGCACCTTTTTTTCCCCCAAACATACCAGATTTGAAATTGTCATCAAAAGTGCTCTGTTGCTCAGTGAAATATAAAGTTGATCCTTGAACAACTGGGGGTTGGGGTGCCTACCCTCCACGCAGTTGAAAGTCCACACATAGCTTTACAGTCAGCCCTCCATATCTGTGGTTCCACGTCCATAGGTTTAACCAACCGCAGAGCTCTCATGGTACCTATTTATTTAAAAAAATCCGCCCGTTAGTGGACCTGCACAGTTCTAACCTGTGTTGCTCAAGAGTCAACTGTACTCCCAAATTTTCTTGTATCCACAAATAACAAGTTTTCTTTTTTTTCTTCTAAATTTATGGAAGATTTGCCAATTAAATTTTCTAGTGTTTTTTTTTAAGGTGAGAATACCTTTAACATTTTTCTGATTATACATGTTCATTATAAAATTAAAATTTAAAAAGAAGATAATATAAAACATCCTATATTCTACCACCCAGAGTAACAACTGTTAAGATATTTTTGGTGAACATCTTGATAATCTTTTCAGTCACTTTCTAATTATCTTTGCAGTATCTCATATATGTTTAAAACCCTGAGTGCTTTTACCGGCAGAATGTTATGTCAAATTATAATTTTGCTATTTACATATCTGACATTGTCTAAAGGACGGAGCCAAATATAAATACAGGAAGAAATGCCTGTATACAATATGATATATAATAATACATAATATATTCACAGTATATGTAATGCTATGAAAGTTTTGGGAAGCCACAAAATATTTCATCGCAAAGAGCTTTTAAAGATTGAGGGGCTTCCCTGGTGGCGCAGTGGTTAAGAATCTGCCTGCCAATGCAGGGGACACGGGTTTGAGCCCTGGTCCAGGAAGATCCCACATGCCGCGGAGCAACTAAGCCTGTGTACCACAACTACTGAGGCTGCGCTCTAGAGCCCATGAGCCACAACTACTGAGCCCACGTGCCACAACTACTGAAGCCCGTGCGCCTAGAGCCCCTGCTCACTGCAACTAGAGAAAGCCCGTGTGCAGCAGCGAAGACCCAATGCAGCCCCCAAAATTAATTAACTAATTAATTAATTTTTTTTAATTAAAAAAAGAAAGATTGAAAACAAAGTATCAGAGGGCTTCCCTGGTGGCGCAGTGGTTGAGAGTCCGCCTGCCGATGCAGGGGACATGGGTTCGTGCCCCGGTCCGGGAAGATCCCACATGCCACGGAGCGGCTGGGCCCGTGAGCCATGGCTGCTGAGCCTGTGCGTCCGGAGCCTGTGCTCCGCAACGGGAGAGGCCGCAACAGCGAGAGGCCCGCGTACCACAAAAAAAAAAAAAAAAAAAAAAAGTATCAGAGCACAAAAACAAGTCCTATGGGAAAATGCCAGGATTTCTAAAATAACTGCGAGTGACCATGTAACATTTATAATAATACTGCTGTTAATTTGCTTTAATTCATTTTTCCTTTTTAAATTGTGGTTTTACCACGAGTAGTTGCAATAGAGAGAGTAATGTGGCATGTATGATTTCTGTGTTCTACTTTTTTTGTTTGTTTGTTTTTGGCTGCACTGCATGGCTTGCAGGATCTTAGTTCCTGACCAGGGACTGAACGCCCAGGCCCTTGGCAGTGAAAGCCCAGAGTGCTAACCACTGGACTGCCCGGGAGTTCCCTATTTCTGTGTTCTAGATATGGAAATAGATTCAGAGAAGTTAAATAACTTCCCAAGGTCTCACAGCAAATAAATGGTGGATTTTGAAGTAATATTCAGGTGCGTTTTTGGTAAACTTAACTTTTTCTGATTGCTTACTATCCTAAGCACATTATGTGCCCTTTTTTTTTAATTTAAATTCACACTTTCTGGTGTCCGTTCTACTATTCTTCTCTGCCTCTAGAAGAAGAAACTCTATTTAAATGGAAAAGGAGACATTCCATAGCCCTCCAGAAATATATTTTCAGTGGTCTTTATGGAAAAAAAACTGGGATATGGAGGCATAATCCTGTATTTTTATTTTTTTCTTGAGGACACTGGTGTATGTTTCTTAGTGCCTTTTTATTTCCCTCTTCATTTATAGCCAGGATTTATCAGACTTCTTAGTCTCATGATTCCTTTACACTCTTAGAAATTATTGAGAACCTAACTTTTGTTTATATTTGTTATATACATTGTTATTTACCATGTAGAAATTAAAACCAAGATATTTTTTAAATCATTTTTTAAATTAAAAAAGTTAATGTTAACATAAGTAACATTTTTATGAAAAATAACTTTTCAAAAAAATTTAGTGGCAAGAATGGTATTGTTTTACATTTTTCAAATCTCTTTAATGTCTGGCTTAAGAAGATTGCTCGATTCTGCTATCTGCTTCTTCATTCAATCTGTTTCAGTATCTAAGTTGTGTAACCTCTGGAAAACTTCATATACTTGTGAGAGGAGAGTGAAGAAGGCAGATAACATCATTTTGGTATTATTGTGAAATAGTTTTGAACTTAAGAGCCCCGGAAGGGTCTTAGGGTCCCTGTACAATACAATGAGAGTTGCTGCTCTAGACAGTAGACACAGTGATGCGTGTTGAGGACACAAGGCCTAATCTATTCTCTGGAATTAATGGGAGCCAAAACCAGAAAAACAAAGGAAACAATTGATTTACAAAAGAGTCTAATACATTCATTCTATAAATTTGTAGTGAAACTGATCAAGACCCAAAAAACAGACAAGATAACTGCAAGTTTTGATAAGTGCACTTAAGAGTGCAAAGGAGAAAGAATAGAAGACCAAAGATACCTCCTTTAGACAGGGTGACCAGGAGAGGCCTCTAAAGAAGTGACACTTAGGGCTTCCCTGGTGGCGCAGTGGTTGAGAGTCTGCCTGCCAATGCAGGGGACACGAGTTCGTGCCCCGGTCCGGGAGGATCCCACATGCTGCGGAGTGGCTGGGCCCGTGAGCCATGGCCGCTGAGCCTGCGCGTCCGGAGCTTGTGCTCTGCAACGGGAGAGGCCACAGCAGTGAGAGGCCCGCGTACGCAAAAAAAAAAAAAAAAAAAAAAAGAAGTGACACTTAAGCTGAGACCCAGCCACGTGGAGAGAGAGAGTCCTCTGAACTGGGAAGTAATTTAGAGCTGCCTTAAGTTATTTATTTCCTTGTTTATTATCTGCTCCTCCCACAAGGATATAAGCTCTCTGAGGAGTGGGTCTGTTTCTTTGTTGTCCATTGTTATATTGCCAGCACCTCGTACAGTACGTGGCACATAGGTGCACGGTGCAGATTTCTGAATGAGTGAAACAAGTCCTAGAGAGCAGCGAGCAGAGGGAGAGGGGCACAAAGTAAGGCTCAGGGGGCAGTCCCACGAGGCTGTGTAGGCCATCAGAGGTTAAGGTTGTATTCCAGGCACATTGGGAATTTAGAACAGAAGGAGGACATGTCCCACTTCGGTTTAAGGCTACTTTTTCAGCTGTATGGAAGATGGGCTGGAGGGGAGCAATAGTGGAGTGACACCACGTAGGCTTTTGCAGGACTCCAGGTGAGAAATGACAGCCTGTACCAAGCAGTAGTGATAGAGAAAAGGGGCAGAATCAAGGTGTATTTTGGACCTGGCACTGACCCGACTTGCTAATGGAATTAATTTGGAGAATGAGGATAGGAAGTGACAACTAGATTTACTTCTTGAACACCTGAGCAGCTGGTGCCAGTGTATGGAGATGAGATGGTTCATGGGCCTAGTGTGGAAAAGACCAGGTCAGGAGGCAAAAATCAAGGGTACTCTTATGAGTACAGTTAGTCCCCTCTTACCCAAGGCTTCACTCTCCAAGGTTTCGGTCACCCACAGTCAACCTTGGTCTGTGAATATGAAATGGAAAATTCCAGAAATGATCAATAAGTTTTAAATTGCACACTGTTCTGAGTAGCGTGATGACATCTTGGCCGACCTGGGACATGAATCGTCCCTTTGTCCAACGTATCTCGCCCCTTAGTCATTTAGTAGCCGTCAGGGTTATCAGATTGACTGTCACAGTATCACAGTGCTTGTGTTCAGGTCACCCTTATCTTACTTAACAAGGACCCCAAAGCACACGAGGAGTGATGCTGGCCATTCAGATGTGCCAAAGAGAAGCCATAAAGTACTTCCTTTAAGTGAAAGGGTGCAAGTTCTCGACTTAGTAAGGAAAGGGAAAAAGTCATATGCTGAGGTTGCCACCATCTTCAGTAAAAACAAATATAGGAAAAAGAAATTGGTGCTAGTTTTGTTGTCGCACCTCAAACTGCAAAAGTTACGAACACAGTGAGTTGTCATGCAAGATATTTTGAGAGAGACCACATTCACATAACTTTCATTACAGTATAACTGTTCTACTATTATTAGTTATTGTTGTTAATCCCTTACTGTGCCTAATTGGTAAAATAAACTTTATCATAGGCATGTATGTATAGGAAAAACCGTAGTATATATAGGTTTCAGTACTATTTGTGGTTTCAGGCATCCACTGGGGGTCTTGGAACTTATCTCAGGTAAATACGGGGTGTGTTCAGTTTGAGATGTTTGTTTAACACCTAAATGGATGTGTCAGCTAGACACTGTGGATATTCAAGTCTGGAATTCGGAGTAGAGGTCAGGGCTGGACACAAAAAGTTGGGAATCTTAACCATAAAGATATTTAAGTTCATGGGATTTGAGGCAGTCACTTAGGAAAAAAACATAAGAGAAATGTCTCAAGGCCAAGCCTCGAGGAACCCCAACATTTAGGTTGGATAGAGGAAAGGGAGCCAAAAGGGGGAGTGAAGAGTGGCCAATGAGGTGGGGGGAAAACCAGGAGGGCAGTTGGTGAGGATGGATGCTCTCCTCCTTCCTAGGTGTAAGAGCACATACGAAGAGCAGAGAGTACATTCGGGGGTGTGGGGAGAAGCCCCAGAAAGAGGCTTGGCTGGAGGTGAGGCTCTGTCCAAGTCTTAAAGGGTCTGTAGGAGTAATCCTAGCACAGATGGGGAAAGTAGGCATTTTCTAGGCAGAGAGAACAGGTTTGACCAAAGTCCTGCAGACAAGGAGCAGGGAAATGAATACTCGAGGAAGTTACGAATTAGAACAGGAGGAGATGATGAGCAATGAGGCTTGAGAAGTGGGCAGGAACCACCAATCAAAAAGGGCCTTCCATGTAATAGGGTTGGAGGACTTTTTATTCCTTATTATCAAGGTAATAAAACGCTCATTATAGAAAATATGTAAAAACAAGAAGTCAAAAAGGAAACCACTTCCCAGAGATCTTATTATCTATCTTCCTATACATTTCCTTACATAGTTGACACTCTGTATGTTTTACAGCTTTTTGTTTTTATATGTTTTGCTTAAGAAGTTTTGTTAAACACTTCTCCATGATACCAAAGGCTTCATAAACATCTTTTTTAATGACTAGACACTATTTCATAACGTAATCAAAACAAATTAATTCCTTTAATGTTCTGTGTTTATTTCCAACATGTCAAACTTACACTGAATGCTTTAAAATATTTTTGTATTTTACACAAATTTCTTTTAAAAATCCTTGGTAGACGTCAAACGGTTTTCTACCGAACTTTCGCAATTTACTCTTGGCAGACTTCTGCCTCAGATTGTTTAGAACAATCACCATGGATGCGGTGCGACGACTGGATGGGGGCGGGCTGGGGGGTGGAGACCGGTGTGGGCCCGGTGAGAGGACCTGGGCGTCCCGCAGCCCGGCTACCGGTGTGGAACGTAGCCTGGAAGGTCGTCAGAAACGCAGAACCTCAGGTCCCAGTCCAGACCTACCTAATTCGAACCTGCATGTTAACCAGATGCCCAGACTCCTCTGCCCATTCAAGTGTGAGAAGCACTGATCTAGTACAGTGGTTTCAGATTGCACACTTAGAATCACCTGGGGAGCTTTAAAAAATTCCAACGTCCCGGTTGCACCCCATTCCTATCAAATCTCCGAGAGTGAAACCAAAAAACAAAACCTGCAAGTGATCCCAACGTGCAGCCAATTTTGAGAACCTGTGATCTAGGGGCGTAGGGTGGACGGAAACGTAACAATGGCCTGTTGTGCTCAGGTGGCTGAGGAGCAGGTATGAGAGCGAAACGTACTCTGCACCGCATAGCTCCGCTCTGCGTTTGCAATTTTGTACAACGTACACGTAGCGCCCGTGTAGAAGAACTAACAAGCGTGGGAAGGCCTAATGTCGGTACCCTGAATCGGGCGCTAAGCCAGCCAGGCCAGGGCAGGTGGCCCTTCACCTAGGCGAGCGCTCCCCGCCCCCGCGCCCCGCCCCTCCGAGCGCCCGGAGGAGACTTGGGGCGCAGGCGCACTCGCCGCCGCGGCTGTGTCGGCCTCCTCTGACGTCAGGACGCCTCGCGGGTTAGTCCCCCGCCCTGGCCCCCGAGTTCCGCGCGGGCCGGGCTGGGGCGGGGCGTCGGGCCAGCTGAGCTATCCGGTCAGACCGCGCCAGTTTGAATGAAAGCTCCTCAAGATGGCGGCGGCCGGGGCCGAGGCGCGAGGAGGTGAGGGCTGGAGAGCGGCGCCCCGCACTGTCCCCCGTCCGCCGAGCAAACTCCCGAGGCCCGGGAAGCGGGGCCGGGACGCGCGGGCCGGCCGGAGCGCGACGCGGCAAGACGCCGCCTCCCGCGCCACTGACACCGCGGCCCCCAGACGCGCGCCGCGGGCTCCTCCCTGCCCCCGGCCCCTGACCCTCCTCGCGGCTCGGCCCGCCCGCTGCCCTCAGTCCCCTCTCGCGCCCGACCCCCGCGCGGCCCGGCCCGCGCGGCCCGGCCCCCGCCGCCCGCCGCGCCCGAGCGCCCTTCCCGCGGGGCAGCCGTGCGGGGGCGTCCGGGCGGCCCCGGCGGAGCCCGGCGCGGCTCGAGGTCCGTGGGCACGCTGGGGGCGCGACTCCTTTGTGGTGGTTTGAGAGGGACGTTTGCGGTCGGGCTGGCTTCGGAACTGGGGAGCGGGAGGACCCCGTGGGGTGAGTGTGACCTCAGTGTCAGAGGAGCGGAGAGAGGTCGGGGCAGAGGTGTGAAGGCTAAGCGAGGAAATAAGTGAGGATGCACCCCGATGCGGACGCACCGGGAGGGGCGGTTCCCCGTGGCAGAGAACCCCAGTGAGTGGGTACTGGCGGCAGCAGCGCCTGGCTTACGGGAATCGGTTTCCCCCCCTCCCCTCCCCTCCCGTAACTTGCGAGGTATTTATGTGGACGCCGAAGAATTCGGTGCCGAACGTGTGTTTGTGCGCGCGCTGAAGGACGGGAACTTTCGCTGCCTTCTAGAATTGAAAGGTATTTTCCAGCGCTGCGCCTCTCTGCGTGGATTATGAATTCATTATCCCCCCAACTTTTCCTCCGCTAGGGGTTAGTGTTGGAACTAGTGTCACGTTTTCGTGGTGGTCATGAAATGTTTAATCTTACCAATGAATTCTTTTTCTGCCGCGGGGGGCGGGGGGTTTGCAGTTTTTTATGTTCCAAGTTTTCTTATCCCCCAAAACAGCATTTCCGTGGAGGGTCGCGTCTTGAATCCTCGTGTTACTCGGACTGGGTGAAAATGGTAGGAACGGCAGACAAATCCACGTTGGGTAGATAGTCCAGAGGAACCTCCTCTGCATGTGATCCGCATAATGAGGTTACCTTTTACACAAAACATCCCGAGGTTATTTCAATAGAAAGGACTTAAGGGGTCGTTTCTATTCTGCCCCTCCCCTCTCCCCAAACCACCACTCCAAAACCAGCAGACTTTCCCCCCAGATATTTTGGGGGAAAATCTTGGTCTAGAATCATGCGTCCTTTTTTGGCAGGGGTTGGGGGCGCATGTGGAAATCGTACTTCAGGGTTTCTGACCGTGAAATCCTGGTGTGAGGTGGGGAGGGCGAGGGGAGATTATAGGAAGACCAGCTGTTGTCTCTTCCCTGGAAATTACCTCCAACGCAAAAGATTATCACCACTACCTTGGAGAGCTACCAAGTAAAGCCTGCGTTTACTGATAAATTTTGTTTGGTAATCCCAGTTTACAACAACCCTGCCATGTTTTTCAGCGAAGCTGAAACCCAGAGAGATGGAAACCTCCCTAAAATCATGCGGCTCAGTGGCCTGGCGGAGGCTGGGTCAGAGGGCCTCTTGATCCTTTCTGGTGCTTCTACTAGCGCTAGCCATAAAGCCAGGTTCATGACCTGTTTCTAAATATCAGTTTGTGTTAATATACTTTAAATGCAGTAGGGTAGCATACTGGTTACAGGAATTTGAGGGTAAAATCTTCCGCAGCAGAGTTAGTTACTGGCTTCTACAAGGTTGATCATGAGGACGGCTGAGTTTCTTCAAGCTTGGTGTGTGGATTATGTAAATTGAATACTCTCTGTATTGTCATTCTTGGCTTTGAAAGCAACACAGGAAATGAGTAGTAACAAAACTCAATATACTCTCCGTTGTTTTATTTTAACTCCTGGGTTTATTGATCTTGATAATAATACATTGCAGCATGGGCAAAATCGGAGTTAAAATTTTATGCAACCTTCCAAAATGGGAAAAGTAGGCCATGTGATGTATGAGTATGTAACTATAGAATTAGATTTCAGTTAGATTTCAGTTCTTATTGTTCAACTAAGAATCTTACATTATTACTTTTTAACAATGTAAGATTATTTTAAAATATATTTAAGATGTATTTCTAACAATAATGAGTGTGTCCTTGAGATCTACATTTTATTAAATGGGCAATTCTGTGTAGAATACAATGAAAAAGTCAAAAATATTATCTCGACTTTTGCATCTCTATGTAATCTTATGCAAGCTTATAGACATGAAACGTTTTGTTCAGGGGGCCTAGTAGAAATTGACATCAGTTAAACACGTAGGGTAGAGACCCATGAGAAAATCCAGGAAGATCAATTTACCAAGAGTTCTTTAATGGTTAACTTTTTCTTAAAGATGTGTACATGGTTTCTTGTCATATGAATTTTTAGTCTTATAAAATTGCCAGTTGAAGGGTGGGGATATAGAGGTCTTGAGTTTTCCCCTTTTTTTTTCTTTTGGTTTTTTGTTTTGTTTTATTTTAATTGAGTAGCTATTTCACTAGTAAAGAATTCTATTTTCTTATTGTAGCTTGGTGTGTGCCTTGCCTAGTTTCACTTGATACTCTTCAGGAATTATGTAGAAAAGAAAAGCTCACATGTAAATCGATTGGAATCACCAAAAGGAATCTAAACAATTATGAGGTGGAATACTTGTGTGACTACAAGGTAGTAAAGGTAAGGCAAATATCTAGACCCTTAAAAGAGACCTAATCAGACTTCAATTCAGTATTTCATATTTCTGTGACATAAAAAGAACCTTAAAAGCAGAACTCTTCTTAATGGTTAAAATTCTTGGCCATAATAAAGTTATGTCCTATCATCTGTTTTGCCAAATAACATTGAGAGGTTTTTGAAGCATAAAATGTTCTTATATTAGAATATTTCAAGGTGCTCATATCAATATCATTCTACATCCAACTCTTGATTATCTCCAGGTGGATTTTACCAGAGCAAATGTTGTATCTGAGATTGGCTTCTCCTGCCATTCATTGTGCTCCTGAATCATGTTTCCCCACTATCACCTGAGACGAACCTAAAAATTCAAGCCAATTGTAGCGGTACTGAATCTCCTCAAGAAGCATCACCGTTTGTATTTCCTGCCATCCTGTCAAACTCCTGCTAGTAGTGAGGTTCTGTTGTGCAGTAGAATGGCCTGGAGTTCACAGCCATTTCTAGGCTTCGTCTAGAACCTCATGACTTCAGCAAAGTTATTTAACTTCTCTGGGCCTCACTTTGTTTCTGTTCCTCTACAGGGTTGTTCTTCAAGAAGCTCTTTCAATCTAAACCTTACAGTATATTTTTGAGTAATTCACCTTTCTGTAGCCTACGTCCTCTACAAGAACTCTGTTTCAGTTAATTGATCTGTCAATTCTTGCAGATGAATGAATCAGGAATCCTGTTTAATTCTTTGTTTTCCTTCTTTTTCATGCTCCATGTGGATTCAGTCATTAAATCCGATTCTTCCTTTGAAACATCCATCTTCTTTTGGTATCACTGACTTCCCCACTCAGTGGGATTTTACGATGAAGCATTTCACCTCCACTCTCAGCAGCCTTCAACCCCAAAACAACCCTGTCATCTGCCCATTCAGTTTATAAACCCTGGCCTGACCAGTCTAGCCACAGGTGTCATATAATCACACTTCTTGGTTCCGTTACATATTATTTCTATTCTTGCACTGCTCAGTTCTACTTGACAAGCTTTTTATCTTTTGCTTGCTTCTTCCATTTCTGTCATCAGTTTCCCCAAATTTTATTACTTTTCTGGACTTCTGACTCTGTCCCTCACCCTCTCGTATTCAGCTGCAGACTTCTGCCTCACTGGATGCTTCAAGGATGAACTCTCAACTTACCTTCACACCAGGGATCTGTATCTTTGTTCATTCTTTCAGAGGTGTCACCATTTTTCTTTTTTTCTTCCTACCCATCCCCTTTAGGACTTTGCTTAATCTCTGATGTCTTTTTTGTGTCAAGCACTGTTTTTCCACTGCTTTATCTTAATCAATAAACCTATTCAGATCTTCCTTAACCTTCTGAAATCTTTCTTAGGTCTTCCCTCCCCACTCAAGCATTTCCTGTCTTTTCTTTCTACTTCATTTCCTATTAACTTTTTAAAAACAGCTTTATTGACATATAATTCACATACCCTACAATTCACCAATTTAAACTGTACAATTCAAAGCTTTTTGTACCCTCTCAGAATTATTCTAAAACTTGTTGTGGAGACGGTAGCACATTTTCATTACCCTAAAAAGAACCCCATACTGCTTAGCCATCACCCCCCAAACCTCCCCATCTCTTTTCCCTGCTAACCCTAGGCGACCACGAATCTACTTTCTGTCTCAATAGATTTACCTATTTGGACATTTCATATAAATGGAATCGTACAATATTTATGTGATCCTTTATGATTGGCTTCCTGCATTTAGCATAATGTTTTCAAGGTTCATTCATGCTGTAGCACGTATCAATACTTCATTCTTTTTTATTGCCAAATATTCCATTGTATGGATATATCACATTTAATTTATCCATTCATCGCTTGATGGACATTTGGGTTGTTCCTGTTTGGGGGCTATTATAAGTAATGCTGTTATAAACATTCACGTACAAGTCTTTGTGTGGGCATGTTTTCATTTCTCTTGGATATATACCTAGGAGTTGAATTGCTGGGTTATATGGTACCTCTGTGTGTAACCATCTGAGCAACTGTCAAACTGTTTTGCAAAGTGACCGCACCATTTTACATTCCCACCAGCAGCGTATGAGGGTTTCAATTTCTACATCTTCACCAATACTTGTTGTTACTGACTTTTTGATGATAGTTGTCCTTGTGGGTATGGAGTGTCTCACGGGTTTGATTTGCATTTCTCTGATGGCTAATGATGCTGAGCGTCTTCTCAAGTGCGTATAACTATCGGTCCGCAGCCTGTTAGGAACCAGGCCGCACAGCAGGAGGTGAGCGGCCGGGGAGTGCGCGAGGCTTCACCTGCCGCTCCCCATCGCTCGCGGCACCGCCTGAACCATCCTCCCCCCGCCCCCCCCAATCCATGGAAACATTGTCTTACACAAAACCGGTCCCTGGTGCCAAAGAGGTTGGGGACCGCTGCTTATAGCCATTTGTATATCTTCTCTGGAGAACTGTCTATTCAGATCCTTTACCTGGTTTTTAAAATTGGGCTGTTTGTCTTTTTATACTGAGTTGTAATAGTTCTTTGTGTATTCTAGATAGACCCTTATCAGATACACAGTTTGCAAAAAAATTTCTGCTGTAGCTTGCCTTTCCACTTGTTACTGACTTTTTAACCCTCTCTGTTCTGATTGACGGCTGTCAGTGGCCTCCTCAAGGCCAAACTCGAGGACCTCAGCTCTTACTGTGCCACTTTGCAACACCTAACACCGTTGGCTCCTCTTTTCTTCTCTGAAACTCGTGTCTTGGAGAGACGGCCTAGGTGCTGGTTCACATTCTGTCTCTACCATGTACTTGTTGCGTGACCTTCAGCACGTTACGTAGGTTCTCTTTTCCTTTGCTGCTTCCCGTACAGGATGAGGGTCATTACAGCACCATCTCGTGGGGTTAGTGTGAGCGGGGACTGACCTGTGGTGGTCACGTCGTAGAGGTGTGTACTGTCATCATTGTTACTCACCTCTATCTCCACTTCTTTTCACCACCAGTTTTTCTAACTGTTCTTCCTGAATCTCCTTTACAGTCTCTTACCTGTGCTTCTGGAGTGTTAATACATAATCTCCAAGGCTCTGTCCTTGGCCCCCTTCTCACCTTGAAGCTGCTCTGTAGATGACCTCTTTCCCAGTGGTTTCTACTTATATCTGTCTCTTTGCCTCATGACCCTCAGATCTTTGTGAGGCATTGACTTCTTTCTGAGCTTCATTTCAAGCTGGACACCCTACAGGTACCACATTCAGCATATTCAAACCTGTACCCGTTTTCCTCCCTCTAATCTGCATCCTGATCTAGTGTTCCCTACCTAGTTTGACAGAATCATAATACTCCCAGTTACCTAACCTTATAATTTCATACTTTTTAAATTCTTCCTTCCTCCCTACCCTCTAAATCTAATAGGTCATCAGATTATGTGGTCTCTACCTCTCTGTCTTTTCCTGTTCATTCCTGTTATACTTTGACAGAGTAAGTTACCAAGGAGTCTGTGCTTACATTGAAGGAGCTGCCAATTTTCTTTCTTATGCTACAGAATTCTGAGTATTATAGTTCACTTTGGGTAACTTTTGCTACTAGTTTCTCCTTCATCCTTCTCCTTTCGGTTCCTTGCTTTGGAATAAGCACCCTTTGCACACTTATGTCCTCCTACAACCCACTTATATTCCTCACTTCTTATCCTGCCTCGCACAGATAACTGAATCTGTAAGCCAGTAGTACTTGAACGTACCTCTACCTTTTCTGTCTGTCTGTCTGTCTCTCATGTTCAGGGCAGGTGAAAGATCTTAACACCCTATCCTTTTTTTTTTGTTTTGTTTTTTTTGCTTTTTTGCGGTACGCAGGCCTCTCACTGTTGTGGCCTCTCCCGTTGTGGAGCACAGGCTCCAGACGTGCAGGCTTAGCGGCCATGGCTCACAGGCCCAGCCGCTCCGCGGCATGTGGGATCCTCCCGGACCGGGGCACGAACCCGCATCCCCTGCATCGGCAAGCGGACTCTCAACCACTGCGCCCCCAGGGAAGCCCTATCCTTTTCTTATATGTTCCCCTCCATTTAGCTCATGAAAGACACTGTCTCAGTACCATCTTCTTCAAAGCCATTACAGTTGTTTCTGAAACACAGCTCTGATTGCATTAGGACCTTCCTTTAGCCCTTTAAGTGGCTCCCTGGTGTCTGCCAGTCTAAGCTGAGACCCTTTGGACTAAGGCTGTTATCATCTGGCCACGAGCCCCCTTTCCAGCTTGTGACATACCCTACTTGTAACATATCCTACTTGTGTGTTCTCTTGTAGCATTTCCTACTTCCTTACCACATTGATATACTTGTAAATTCTTCCATGTAGCTAAGGTTTACTGAGTATCTGCTAAGAGCTAAGCACTCTTCTAAGCATTGAGAATTTAGCTAAAAAACAAACATAGCTTATATTCCAATACCTGAACACATCATGCACCTTTGTGCCCTTTTGCTTTTCTCATCCAGTTCTCTCTTTGATATATTGTTTCCCTTCTCTCCTTGCAAAATCTGCATGGCCTGCAAAGTTCAACTGAAAGGTTACCACCAACCGTAGAGCTTTCTTCCCTTCCCCACCTCTAGCAAAATTAATTGCTTTATATTCAGGACTTATAAAGCACTGTTCTTGTCATTGTTCTAGAGCTGTTCACATTTTGTAGCTTTGTTTCATACCTGCTGAACTGTCAACAATTTGAGGGCCAGGACTATGTCTTACTATAGCCTCTAGTATGTAATGGGTATTTAGTTCATGGTTGATGAATTGAATTGGGTTTTGCGTCAGTGATTTCTCCAGTCCTCACCGTCACTATTAGACTAGACCTTCATAGCTTCACGCTTAAATTATAGCAGCAATTTATTGACTAATGTCTCCTGTTTCACCTTTCTATCGTCTCACTCAATAAACGTTTGAGTTTCTTCTGTGTGTCAGGTACTGCGTTAGGCAGTGGGAAAATAAAGGCTCATGAGAAACTGTCCCCTGACCTTAAGGAGCTCACAGCCCCATGGAAAAGAGTGACGAGTAAATCCCCCAGTGCAATAGTATATCAAGCACTAGGGCAGACAGCATGATGTGATCCGTGAGAGGTATGCCTGGGCTGGCAGAGAAGGCTTCCCAGAAAAGATGATATCCAGCTGGGGCCTGATAAGATGAGTAGGGGCTTTCCTTAAGGCCTTAACATAGAGAATGGGGTGGTAGGATCTGGAAGTGGGAGACGAGCAGAGGAACTCCAGCCGTCCTGCAGCAGTGGGGGGTCATCGGAACGGTTCTGAGAGGAGTGACTCTATCAGATGTGCAGCTCAGAGAGTTTTCTCTCTGCAGTGAGGAGCGTGGATGGGCAGGAAGGGGAATGACGTGTATAACTCACACCTTCTGAAAGGCTGTTGCAGTAATCTGGGCAAGAAGAGATGGTGCTTGAACTAAAGTAGTAACAGTAATGATGAAGATAAGTCAGTGATTTCTTGAATTACAGCGGATGTAAAATTTAAGTCTGTGGTTTAGTGGTCGGGGGTTGGCTGGGGATCCAGCAGTGAGGGGTCCACATCTAGGAAAGCTTGCCATGGTGTGGATAGTAAGACTGTTCACCAAGACCCAGGAATATAAGAAGATGAGGCTTAAGGAGGATGAGGATAGGAGGACTAGACTGAAGTTGGAGAAGAAGGTTGAGAACATTTAAGTGTAAGACGCCCAGCAGCTAGTTGGAAATGTGGCTCCAAATCAAGAGTGCGAACTAAGTGGAAGCATTGTTCTTGAAGCGATTGGCAAGAAGATGGGGACTGAAGCCCCAGGACTGGGTACAGTTACCCCTTCATGAACTCTGCAGATGCTTCTCCAGTCTTCTGCCATCTACCATGTCACGCACGGGGCACTAGCAGAGAATGACACACAGGTGTGGTCCCTGGTGTCCTGGGGTTTATCTTCCAGTGAGAGTCGAAAAACCTTAAATATCGTTGTACAAAGGACCTAATCATAGTTGAGGTGAGGCTAATGTAACAGAAGACTCTGGCTCCTCCTGGAGAGAGGAGGCAGGTGTCCGTGAGGAACTGATGTTTAAACTTAGTACTAAAGGGTGAAAAGATAATGGGGGAGGGTCTTGAGTCAGAAGAGAGCCTGACTCCTTCAAGGAATCTGCAGTGTGAGTGGACCATAGAGGGATTGAAAAGAGGCTGGAAGGATGGGGCAGGCCCCAGAAAGTGCGTCTCCGTGTAGGCCAGGAAGGGACTTTTGGACTCTCTTAAGGGCAATAGGGAAATACTTTGTACTTTTGAGCAGGGGGAGTGACACAGGGAGAGAGGTGTGTTGAAAATACTACTCTGGCTGTTGCGCCGTGAGTGGATTGAAAGGATGAGAGGCCATTGCAGTGATCCAAGTAAAGAAAACAGGTGAAGAGCCAGGACTGAGGAGCAGTGAGTGGTACTCACAGGAAGAACCGTCACAGCGACTGAGGAAAACTGGCAGGAGCAGTAGGAGGAAAATCAGGAGAGCAAACACGGCAGCCTGAGGAGGAGATGATGTCAGCAAGGTAGAGTCATACCCAGTGGGTCAGAGAAGTGTAAAGCTCCCTCTGGATCGAGCAATGGACGGGTCATTGACACCCTTAGAGCGTTTCTGGGCTATGGGTAGAAGAAGCCGAAATAGAATGGATTAAAGAATTAGTTGGAGGTGAGAAAGTAGGGTCAGGTGGCATGGGCGCCTCTTTCAAGCACTCCAGCTTTGAAGAAGGGCTATGTAGGGTCTAAGGGTGTTCACAATTTTTAATTTAAAACAAAATCTGAGTAGATACTATGATTTTAAAAACTGAGTGTTATAAAGCATCTTATACTGAGACTATACCTTAGTCTCCGAGCTCTGAACTTTTAGTAATTTATCATATCTTTTTGAGATCCCTTACTTATTCAAGCATTTATATCTCAAAGGAGGTTTAGTTTAATTTTGCCTTTAAAAAATAAGGGAGGGGCTTCCCTGGTGGCTCAGTGGTTGAGAGTCCGCCTGCCGATTCAGGGGACACGGGTTCGTGCCCCGGTCCGGGAAGATCCCACATGCCGCGGAATGGCTGGGCCCGTGAGCCACGGCCGCTGAGCCTGCGCGTCCGGAGCCTGTGCTCCGCAACGGGAGAGGCCACAACAGTGAGAGGCCCGCGTACTGCAGGCATGCACGCATACATGCATAAATAAATAAATTAATAATTAATTAATTAAAAAAAAAACTAAGGGAGATTCAGATGCTAGTGAGGATCAGGAGAGAGCAAGAGACCGAAGAGACAGGAGACGGGAGTGACTGACGGAGGAAGGGCCTCTCTCCTGTTGTGTCTGTGGCCCCCTTCTTGTCTAGCTCCACGCTCAGGGTCACGTGCTGCTGAAAATAACGGGGGAGGCGGTGGGATAGGGACCCCTGAGGGAAGTGGAGGAGGTCTGGAATAGCCAGCTCAGGAAGTGGAGAGAACGCTAGCTGGGGGAACAGCCGGGTGGTTACCGTGATGAGCTCATGTCGGGCCCAGGGGAACTCAAAGGCTGTTCCTTTGAGTGAGACCAGTGGTGGTCTCACTGCTGTGTGGTTTTTCTGTGCCATGTTCTTGCCATGTCACCCCTTTTAATACACAGACACTTCTGACAAAACGGGGTGCTCTTCATTAACATCCTCACCTCGTCAGTGAAGAGCCCCATGCACATCGGTGGGGCTTCTCCCCTAGGAATCAAATATTAAAGAAATACTACTCAAAGCTTTGATTCCTTAAAGTATCCAGACCATTCTATGTCTCTAGGACTACCACTGTACTGCATGGCCACATACTACCACATACTAACAGAATATCCACCTTTAACAATAGAGTCATACTCCTAAAAGACTGATTGCACTTAAGAGTGATTCGTTAAGAACTGGAATAACAGAAATCATTACACTAAAACCTGAATCTTAGAGACCAGGAAAGCAGAGCTCCAAGAGGGACTTCTCCAAGGTCATGTTGTTCATTTGTGTCAGTCTTGGGCCTCTAACCCAGGCCCCAAAATTCCTACCCTCTGTCGGTTGCTGGTATGGAAATCTAGTGACTTTCCATTGACCGTAATAGTTCTCAAACTGTGTTCTCATGGAACACTGGGATTTTCATAATCAGATTCAGGCTGTTCTACCACTAATAGTGAATACTGTGATTACTTCAAAACTTGCAGGGGAAAAATAGCTAATGGGAAGGCAGATTTTTGTTGTTGTTGTTTTTTGTGCCCCCACATAGATGTATTTTAAAGGGTTTGTGCTCGCTACCACTTACTGGCTACAGACAGCAGATGACAGAACAAATATTGAAAAACCATGAATTGCTATCTCCAGGTTAAGTTGAACAGCCTGCATTTCTTTTAAGGATTCAAGTCGTTACTGTTGTGATTTTTATATTGCATACGTGTTGGTAGTCGTATTTTTCGTTATACATTCAGCAACATTTAGTCAAAGGCTGGGATATAGTAGGGAATTGTGCTTGGTTCTGGGGCTGCAAAGAATAAGATTCTTTCCTTCCCCACAGATGGCTTATAGTTTAGATTAGAAACGGGAACGCGAGTTGGCAGTAATCAGAGGCAGGGAAGACGTCACGGGAGAGATGACATTTGAGCCGAGTTTTAAAGATGAGTAGGTTTTTCTACACATAAAAGATGAGACTGAAATAAGTGTTCAGTAGACACATGGAAGAAGACATTCTAATTAGAAATAGCTGTGTGAACAAAGCAACAGAGAAGTATGCAAAGGCCTGGCGTGTTCAGTTACAAACAGCAGTTCAGTGTGGCTGGCGGGTGGTGTGTGCATGGGGCCATATTGGAACATTGAGTCAGGGAGGCATCAGGGACCCAGTCAAGAAGGATCTTTGTTATAATAGGAAGCTTGAGCTTAATTCTTTAGGCAGTGGGCGAGCCATTAAAATTTTTAAGCAGGAAAATAACAGAATGGCTGGCACTGTGGATTTTTTGTTTTTATGAGAAAACTGCAGGTTAGTCGAGAAGGGCAGAGTGGGGTGCTGTCAGCCTGGGGGCAGGGACACCGGCAGGAGATCAGCGTCCTAATCCCGGCAAGGCTGAAGGCTTGCGGGAACGGGGTTCTGGTGAAAGAGGTGGGCCAGAAGAAGCATACGGAGACACTTGGTGATGGGCTGGGTTGAGAGGAAGGAAGAGGTGAGATTGACCTGCTTTGCGACTTGTGTGACTAGGTAGATGGGGGTGACGCTGCCATTGATGGGGAATACAGAGAGAAACCGTTCAGGAATAACCGTGGCGAGTGCCTTGTGGATAGATTGATTAAGAACCTGTGGGACAGACATCCAGTAGGCTGTTGACTGTATGGGGTTGCAGCTAAGATTTTGGGAGAATCAGCCTACCGTTAAAACCAGTGGAGTGAAGAGGTTTTGCCCAGAGAGAACATTTGGAGCAAGAATTCTTAGTCTGGAATCCACATATCCTGAATTTACCCATTGTATCATACATGTGACTTTTGATAGGGGAAGGTCTGTAGCTTTCTTCGGATTCTCAAAAGAGATGAACACTTGTTTAGTGTGAAAAGGGGCCAAAGACAGAGCCCTGAGTGTCTGCATTGTGTAAGTGCAGTTCCTAGTAGACAAGATGGAATTAAATGTATTTACATGGAATGAAGCTCCCCACAGAAACACCATGGTTTCTAAGAATTGTAAAAACCATTGGCCTCTACGATAAAGTCAGGTGCTCAAAGCTGTCCGAAATTTGCTCTTGCCTTGCCGTTACCGTTTTATCTCTCGCTTCAGTGTTCTAAACTTTAAAGCTGGCTAAGTCCATCTCTTCACTGTTTTCTGGATACTTCATGCAAATCTTAGCTCCAAGCTTCTGCTTGTGTTTTCATCCTGCCTGCCCTGTGCCCTACCCAACAAATGCTATCCGTCTTTCACAGTGTAGTTTGTTCTACTTCCTCTGTGCCTTTTTCTCATTGACCTATATTGATTTCCCTCTGTGTATTTTAGTGGTATCTATTGTCTTATTTGTTTTGGCATTTAAAATTGTACCACCTTGCACTGCTACTTATTTTACATACTGTTGCCTTCCTTTCCCAGCGAGATTTTGCTCCTAAAGGCTAGTATTACCTTGCATCTCATCACACCCTCTAGTGACCAAACTTTCATATGCTCATAATAGATACTAAAATATTTGAATGAATTTAACCTAAGCTAAACATAGTGGGGAAAATGTCTTGAAGAAAAAAATTAATAAGATGCATTCCAAATTACACAGGAATGATTAACAGATCATTTTTATGACGCCACTCCATTTCTATAGGTAATCAAGAGTTGATTGCATATCTGAATAAGATACTGATATCCTATGAGACTTAAGTAATTTTTGACTAAATTTTTGAAATTTTGGGGTATTGAAGTAATTGAATTTGTTAAGTCAAACTGATTTTTCTGTATAAAATTATCTTATTTTTCAAAATGTAAAGATCTTTTTTGGATTTTAAAAGTAAAATAAGGCTTATAAAATAAAAGGAGTCTACAAAGTAGAAATAAAATGTTACTAATATTTCTGTAGCACTTAGGTTTTCGAAGCATCTTTACCATCCGTAAATTAGGTAGGTACAATGTGATTAACATACAAAACTTGCAAGTGACTCATCGTAAAACAATATATTATTTTGGAAGTTGACTACAGTGGCATAGTGTTTTTAGTTTTGCTGAATGATAATTTACTTTAATCATCTGACTTGAAGCCACCATTTGTTTCTTTCATTGTTTGCTGGTAACTTTGGTATAACCCAGGGCTATGGCAGGAAAAACTGCAGCAGGTAAAAAAAAAAAAAAAAAAAAAAAAAAAAAAGAGGACCAGAGGGCTGCATTGCTTTATTTTGGAATCAGAAACTTTTTTTTTTTTTTCTTTTTTTTGTGGTACGCGGGCCTCTCACCGCTGCGGCCCCTCCCGTTGCGGAGCACAGGCTCCGGACGCGCAGGCCCAGCGGCCATGGCTCACGGGCCCAGCCGCTCCGCGGCACGTGGGATCCCCCCGGTCCGGGGCACGAACCCATGTCCACTGCAGCGGCAGGCGGACTCCCAACCACTGCGCCACCAGGGAAGCCCTCAGAAACATTTTTAACTTTCATAATTAAGGGGAATCGGTAATGTTAGATACAGGTGGGTCTCATTCTTACTGAGCATAGGTCTGCCAGCAGCAGCCCCAAATTGCAGTAGTCACCTCAGGAGGGAGAAATCCATGTTACGTTTGGTGAGCCAGTATGACCGACACTTCAATATGTGTCTAGGTTTTTGTTTTCCTGGAATCATAGTATATATTTTCATAGAAGTACAGTTTCTGTGCATATGCTCACACCAGAATTGAGCCACTTTTTTTAACAAAACATACTTTGACCATTTTCACAAAGAAGCAGAGGTCTTTTAATTAACAAGCATTACTGCTTATTGGGTAGAATATAATAAAACATCGAGATGAAGATAAGCACTCTCACTAGTCAGGTGACCTCCTGCAAAGCTGCCTCAGTTCTCCTTACCCAATGGTGCCTCCACAGTGTGGCTTATACCACATTTCCTAGACCTGCCAGGTCACTTGGCATTAATAAACTATGACTAGTAAAACATCCTTACTTTATAATAAAACCTTTATTAAAAATTTCAGGGAAAAGCAAATGTATCCCAGTTAAGTTTTTATCAATATCTATGAATTAAAATAACTAAAAACCATAGAATGCGGTTTAATCACTTTCATATTTCAGAAGGCGTTTTACCCTAGCGCTCGTGGATATATGTTCACTATTCCAGAGAACAAAGACAAAATTGAGAGACTTTACTTGAAAAATTTTTTTCTTACATACACTAGACTACCTTTTTTAAGAGAAACTTAACATAGCATTGCCTGGCTTTAAGGGAAGAAAACGTAGCCAGTCACTGGGGTGGGAAGGCAAGATTTCAGATACCATGGTGGCCAGCAGCAGTCTGAGGGATAAGTCAAAATACTCGATCTTTGGTGCCTTGAGGGCCTGCCACCTAATCCAGCCGTGGGCGACTCTAAGGTAAGAACTCTCTGGAATTGTGCTGTTCAATAGAAATATAGTACAAGCTACATAGGTATACAGTCGGCCCTATGCATCCCCGGGTTCTACACCCCAGGATTCAGCTAACCCCGGATAGAAAATACTTGCAAAAGAAAAAAACTCCAGAAAGTTCCAAAGCAGAACTTGAATTTGCCATGTGTTGGCAACGATTTATATAGCATTCACATTATATTAGATACGGTAAGTAATCTAGAGATGATTTAAAGTATATGAGTAGATTATATGCAAATACTGTGCCATTTTACATATGAGACATGAGCATCCGTGGATTTTGGGTTCCGAGAGGGATCCTGGAACCAAGCCTCTGGTGAATACCGAAGGACGACTATAATTTTAAATTTTCTTGTAACCATGTTAAACAAAATGGAAAGAAACCGGTGAAATTGCTTTCAGTAATACATTTAATTTAACCCCAAATATTATTTCAACGTGTAATTGATATTTGCACATTAAGAAATATTTTTTTTAATTAACAAATATTTTGCGTTATTTTTTTGTGCTGAGTTGTTGAAGTGCAGTGTGTATTACACTTAGAGCACATCTCAATTAAGACTAGCCACATTTCCTGTGCTCCGTAGCCACATGCAGCCAGGAATGACTGTATGCGACAGTTCACTCTAGAAAATCTAGGGGATGTGTGCCCAGGACATTGAGAAAGAACTTCCCTCATAGCCAGTGTAAAATATGAAATTACAGACCTTAGAGGATGCCTACATCTCTGCTGGCCAAGCAAGCCACCGACCTGGGTCATAAATTATTCATTTTGGGACAGCTTATTTCCATGATCAAGATCAATATTTTTTGTGTCACTTTGATCACTGTTTGGTAACATATTCATGACTTTCAGTACTTTTATCTTTCTCCAGGTGCGACTTTTTTGTCTCTGGTCAAACATCATGCCACATCTAAATTCTATGCATAGTTTATGTAATATAAAGAAAAATAGTTTTATTTTTATGATTTGTATTTCATCTGCTAGTAACTTGTGATTGTGTATTCTGTATTAAGAAAAATGATAATACCTTACTCTTTAAGATATTCTTTTCAGTAATTGGGTCTGTCATAATCTGATTTGCATTTTCTTTTATATTTTAAGGATATGGAATATTATCTTGTAAAATGGAAAGGATGGCCAGATTCTACAAATACTTGGGAACCTTTGCAAAATCTCAAGTGCCCATTACTGCTTCAGCAGTTCTCTAATGACAAGCATAATTATTTATCTCAGGTAAAGAAAGGCAAAGCAATAACTCTAAAAGAAAATCACAGAGCTTTGAAACCTGCCATTGCTGAATACATTGTAGAGAAGGCTAAACAAAGGATAGCTCTGCAGAGATGGCAGGACGAACTCAACAGAAGGAAGAATCACAAAGGAATGATTTTTGTTGAAAATACTGTGGACTTAGAGGGCCCCCCTTCAGACTTCTACTACATTAATGAATACAAACCAGCTCCTGGAATCAGCTTAGTAAATGAAGCCACCTTTGGTTGTTCATGCACAGATTGCTTCTTTGAGAAATGTTGTCCTGCTGAAGCTGGAGTTCTTTTGGCTTATAATAAAAATCAACAAATTAAAATCCCACCTGGCACCCCCATTTACGAATGCAACTCAAGGTGTCAGTGTGGACCCGATTGTCCCAACAGGATTGTCCAAAAAGGCACACAGTATTCACTTTGCATCTTTCGGACCAGCAATGGCTGCGGCTGGGGCGTAAAGACCCTTGTGAAGATTAGGAGAAGGAGCTTTGTCATGGAGTATGTCGGAGAGGTACGCTCGCTTCTCTCATAGCAGACAGTGTGCAGGAGGCTCGTGCTCTTGAGGCGCCGCCTTTTACCTCAGTAACAAACACGCTTGGTACGTTTTGCTGTTACCGTTTGCAGATATGTACAGACTTCAGGTTTGAGGGAAGGGTTCACTGGCATCATAAGAAATACAAGCTTGAATGTGAACCAAAAAAATTATACGCAGTGACAAATGAAGTAGAGTCCCCTTTCAACAAACACCCACTCATAGTCACTGAAACTGGCATTTGCAACTCTGAAAATATGACCACTAGTTTTACACAAAAGTCCTAAGAAGAATGTCAGATCTCAATACCTCCTGACTTGGAAACCTTTAAATTGTAATTTACTTCATCCATTTGACCAAATATGATTAAGTGTAGTTGGCAAAACTCAATTTTGCATCAGCATGAATGATACTGTAGAGTACATGAATGCTTTATGAGCAAGTATTGTAAAATACACATAAAAACATTTATTGCATCCACCGATAAGAAAAATCCAAACTCTGTGCATCTGTACCTCAGCTACAAAGACCATTCTCTAAAATACCAACTCCTGAGCACATTTATTTGTATACATATAATGCATATATACAAAAAATAGTATTTACCACCTACTATTTTAAGCATACTATGCTAAGCACCTTACGTTTCAGCTCTTACGAAATTCTCTCAACAACTCTGTGAGGTGGTAGTATTGCCTCCATTATTGTACAGCAGGAAACTGAGGCACAGAGAAATTAAGCAGCTCGCCCAGGGTCACTTAGTAGTAGAGAAGAGCCAAGGTTCAAAGCCAAGGCTCCAGAATCACTGCACTTCACCCCTACACCGCACTTCCTCAAACTGAGTGGTGGGCTAAGCTGCGGCTAAGAACAGTATGAGTGTGACTGCATGTCTGGGGTTGTCAAACCAGATATTTTAAAAGTTGTTTGGAATTGGATCACCTTTTTTTTTTTTTTTTTTTTGCGGTACACGGGCCTCACTGTTGTGGCCTCTCCCGTTGCGGAGCACAGGCTCCGGACACGCAGGCTCAGCGGCCATGGCTCACGGGCCCAGCCGCTCCGCGGCATGTGGGATCTTCCCGGACCGGGGCACGAACCCGTGTCCCCTGCATCGGCAGGCGGACTCTCAACCACTGCGCCACCAGGGAAGCCCTGGATCACCTTTAATTATCTGTATTCATCCAGAATTCTGAGGTTAAATGGCATCTCTATTTTGATCCTGAAATTTTTAGATAATGGCAGATTATTATAAATCACTATTCAGAATACTAGACCTTGTATAATCAAATACAAGTTTAATGGTTTAATGAATGCGGCAGCTAAATTTGGTTGACACCATGAATCACTTGAGCCATTTTTGGTTTCCTGAGCTGAGCGTGTGGTCAGGCTATGTTCTTCAGAGCAGAACTGTATAGTTGATGGTTGTGAGCTACAGAATTTCATGAAAACCACCTATTCTACAAAATTAAACTTTCCAAACAGTTGACTGCAAATTTAACGTACCTTCTCTCTATTTGTAACAAATTTCCATTTGTAACTGTACACAGATTGGTTATAGGAAAAATATGCCTTCAGAGCATATTGAGAGCATACCTACTTCTGAATTTAGTCCTTTACACTCTGTTATGTCTTACAGAGAACTGTAGTTGTGTAGCTTTTTTGAACATACCAATAAATTAGAATCGAAGTTGGGTACTGTTTCAGCTTGCTAATTGTTGGGTTGTCCTCACTCTCATTTGAACAGTCATACTTCGTTTGCACCATCCATTCTCCTCTCTTTGATTTCCCTCCTCTGTTCATCTAGCTCTTCTAGGGTAGTTTATGTGAATGTTTATTTTGATGGCACTTTTATTTCTTTTTATGCACTTGAAGGCATTAATATGTTAATAGATTTATGGATGGGTGTTTCTTCAGCAATAGCTGTATAATATACTATAGTTTTTTCTTTTTAGGTAATCACAAGTGAAGAAGCTGAAAGACGGGGGCAGTTATATGACAACAAAGGAATCACGTATCTCTTTGATCTGGACTATGAATCTGATGAATTCACAGTGGATGCAGCTCGATATGGAAATGTGTCTCATTTTGTGAATCACAGTGTAAGAGAGAAAGTATAGACAGGACTAATTAGTACTGTTTTAAAAGATTTTCCATACTTGAGGAATAATTGTCTTTAAATTATATACTCTTTCATTATCTCCAAAGTATTTTAATACAAGGCTTCTTCTGTTAATTCCTGGTATTATTGCTGTTTTAGGAAAATTCCTCGAGGTGCCTACCAAATAACATCCATTTTGCAGGAGTCTTCACATATGTTACTTCATTTACACTTTCCAACAACTTTATGAGATAGGTATTGTCCTCATATAGAGGAGGAAATTAATGAGCAGAGGAGTTAAGAGGCAAAAAACTTTAAGAATTAACACGTAACTCTACGGGTTACAGAAGTTAACAGCCAAATTCAGGAGACACAACTAAAGAAGGGTAGATTGCTGTGTTCTCTTAAAATGTAAACATGTTAACGTTTTTATAAAATTTAAGAATTTCTAGAGTATTGCAGTGTTTAGGGCTACTTTTCTGAATTATGAATTAGTATTCTTAATTCTTGTTTGAAAAGAACTTAGAATACACTTGGACCCTTAACTCCAGAATCTTATACTCTATAAAAACTATTTCCAAAAGTAAAGGGAGGTTAGGAGTTACTGGACACCTCCTAAGTGCTAGATGGATAACATAGCATTAGGCTTGTGAGATTGACATTCTCTCTATTCTATAGATCAGATGACATTATCTCCATTTTATAGATTACAAGGAAAATGTGTCTCAGAGCCTGAGTTCTATAGCTGACCATATAAGGAGGTAGACCATGTTAATCTTTTGATGGATTTTATACCAAAAAACTAGTTTATGATTAGTAATGAGATGTCAGGCACCTTCTGACTCCTTTGTTTTCTGGTTTACTTAAATGTTTTTTTCTTAATGATAAGATTGAGATACTCTCCAAATAGATGTATTCCATTCAAGGACAATTAAACAGTTATTTTGATTTCTTAGTATGATTCACCGGATCTTTCTTGCATATGCTAGAATTTAGTGCCGAGTTCTCAAAATGCTGAATAATTCCAAACAGAAGTTTATGAAACCCCATGCAATATGAAATTTGAGCTCTACAGTGCTGATTTGATTTTTTAAAAACAGTTACTCAAGTTCTTTAAATATGCCTTACTAGAGCATGTTTTACTTTTAATTTCAATAATTCTATTTCTATTTCTAGATGTTCTTCTTGGGCATATTTTGAATCTTTCTAGGCTCTTCAATAAACTTTTGATACAGTAGTCCCTCCTTATCTGCAGTTGCACCTTCTGTGGTTTTAGTTACCAGCTGTCAAAATGCTCCAAAAATATTAAATAAAAAATTTCAGAAACAAGCAAAAAAAAATGTATACCTTACTAAAATATTTACAGGTGAAATGAGAATGTTATCTAACATTTGCATTAAAATTCTCCAAAAACAATTAAGAAGTTGGGACTAGATGAAACAAGATTGACAGAAATGTTAATAAGCTTTGAAGTTGCATAGTGGATATATGTGGACTTACTATATTATTTTCTCTACTTTTATGTATGTCTGAAATTTTCTGTAAGGGAACACAGTATTTTTAAATGTGCATGCCTCAAAGACCTCTAAACAATAAGCAACTTAATTTCTAGTAGAACTTAAAACTAATACTTTGGGAAATTAAAGATTTTATATAGCATGTAGAAGAGCTCGTTTATGTCAATTTTACTTAAGTAGGTTCTCATGTTCCTCTTTAGTGTGACCCGAATCTTCAGGTGTTCAACGTTTTCATTGATAACCTCGACACCCGTCTTCCCCGAATAGCATTATTTTCCACGAGAACTATAAATGCTGGAGAAGAGCTCACTTTTGATTATCAAATGAAAGGTATGATTTTCAAGTACAGTTTCTTTGGTGGAGTTTCAGTGTGAAGAATCTAATCAGAATAGGAGAAGACCTTAGAGCATCTGAACCAAACTAATGTTAAGGTTTTAAAAAATGAGGCTATAAGAGTTTGTCTTTTTGCTGAGGGCACAAAGCTAATCTGACAGCTAATACTAGAATCCAGGTCTGCCTGATCTTGGGCTGAGTAATGCTCTTTCTTCTACAGCATGTTGCTGCCTGCTTTTTTCACAACTTCCATACAGAAGCCTATTTATTATAACATCTTTTCTCAATATTACTTGTATTTAAAAAATTTTAAGCCTGCATTTCTGAATATTTACTAAAAGATGTATATTCGTAAGATTGAAAATATGATTTAAATCACATATGAGCTTATTCCATTCCTAACTGAATCTGGCTTTTAAAGAGAACATTTAATTGTTTGCTTTACTGTGACAACATGTGTTTTCTTTTCTTTGTTTTTCTAAGTATGATGCCCTTTACGTATTGTTACTACTTGACCTTGCTTTATGGCTCTTAAGCAATTTATGAAATGAATGCTCGTATATTGGATTTTACTAGTAAGTTTCATCATTTCACAAATCCATTCTCATAAATATGGACTAATAACATACACTTTACCTCTTACTAGCCCACAGCATCCTTTCAAGACAGTTTGTAATGATTTTATCAATTTACAACTGATAGAAAATTTGAAACTCATTATGAATTGTCTTAACTCTTTCTCCTGTATTTCTTTTTCTATGTATTCAGGTTCTGGAGATATATCTTCAGATTCTATTGACCACAGCCCAGCCAAAAAGAGGGCCAGAACTGTGTGCAAATGTGGAGCTGTGACTTGCAGAGGTTACCTCAACTGAATTTTCAGGAAATAGAACTGATGATGATTATAGTTTTTTTCCTAATGTTACCATTTTTAAAAAATAAGTATTTGGGACTCTTTTCATATTATCAAGATTATACACTATGTTAATTTACAATTCGTGTTTCAAACTATTGGCCAAATGCATTACTGATGCTTCTGAAGGAGAGGAACACAGGGTCACATAGACTAATTTGAAATATACATATTCAGACTATTTACAGATCTGTGTAGAAGTCTGTGTGAATAGAGAAATGCCTCCTTCAGTGTTTTAAGTGTTAAACTAATGATGTAACAGTCAACTAAGATCAAATATTCGACTTGCCATACACCTTGAATTTAGAGAAATAGAGTTAATTCTTATTGGACAAATATACAAGTTCTATTTTTGTTATTGTCATTCCTGTTTACCTACTTACTACTCATTGTACTTGTATTTGAGACAAATAGGTGATACTGAATTATACTCTATTTTCTACTTTCATTAAAACATTGAGATCTTAATGATATAGAAATTTAAGGTCTAAAATTAAATGTAAAAAAGTTTAATTACAGCTTGATTTAATATTTTGAAGCAATCTAGACCACTAGGAGCGGTGGATGTCTGAACCAGTAATTCTAAAAGATTTTTTAATCCTGTAGAAGAAAAATATCCAAAATGTTCTCCCTAAAATTCTAGAATGGCTAGCTGTTATGCTTCTTTGAAAGAATGGGGCAGTTGGGACCAGGAGGGTTTTTTTGGAGTGCCAGGCTGGCGGGATGCAGCACTCTAAGGGCCCTCTTGGTAACATGAATTAGGCGATCCATGCTGAGAAGCTCTGGTCTCCACAGTGAAACGAGATGCCCCTGAGAGCAGCTGTATGTAACGACAGTGTTCCACACAACAATTAACATTACATCTTCTGAATTTCAGGTAATTTTAACATTTCCTTTCCACCAAATTTAATTATTTTTATAATAAATAAAGGGCCTGCAGGCCCTTCTTAAGAAGTGATCTATATTTTGAACTGATACTTACTTTATACGTGAATTTTTTTAATGTGATAAAGCTAAACTTGGCTCGGCCAAAGTGTGTGTCTGAATTTTGACCATTTATTACTTGAACTATGAAGACTGAAATGGAATATATTCATTGTTTGGGGTTTTTTTTGTTGTTTTTGTTTTTTCCTACGTAGTGAAACCTCAGTCCAGAAAAACATTTTCATCTCTTTCTGATCCTGGGACCTCTAATCATGGTGTCCAGCATGAAGGCGAATGCAGCAGATAAGTCTGAATCTTGGTATTCTTAATTAAGTTCTGCCAGAGCTCCCTGCCCGAGGCTTTAATGACCTACAGTAGGCTTGGGTAAAACTGAACTGACTTCAAGAAAGCAGCACTTCACATTTTAATCCTTAACCTCTTTTGTGGGAGAAGCTACACTTTGTTATATTTGCTATCACAGGATTTTGCTCTTTCATAATATAGGGTAAATTGTTTACATATTTGGAGCCTCAGAGTATATTCTATCTGCTCACCAAAATTTGCCGAAGGTGTCAAGGAAAAATATATATTTTTAGTGCCACTTTTTTCTTTATGAAAAAATAGTCACATGGTGTCAGTGGTAAAAAAGCGTCACAGGTTTACAGGCCAAACTTGCTTTGAATTATAATTCTCACAGGTTCAAAGATGTAATTGTACCATTCTTTTTAAAAGGTTAGTGTTTTACTGTCTAGTTATTTGACCTTGTCTACTCTCTGTTAAAGAAATGTAAAGCTGGAGGACAAAGGGAGATGATGACTGTTTTCGGTAAACCCGTTTTGTCTTGTCCTTATTACTAGAAACATAATGAGCCTTTGAAATTTTTAAATAAGCTGAACTTAAGCAGTAAAATGATAGAAACTATTTAAATGAAGCTGTTAGGAGCTTTAACTATTTTAAGTCAACACTTAGCTTCTTTAGTTTCCTAAGTTGTCAGAATTTGTTCTCTCAATATAAAGCAAATATTCAAGGGTAATATTTAGATCAAGTTTAAAGTGTAAATTAATCCACTGTTCAAGTTGTATTGGTACCATTGCTTTCGGTATCTCCAGAAGAGGATTGTGATACACAATTGGTAATCTCAGGGTTTTTTCCCCACATATGCACAAAATCTAGACTGCACTTATTTTTCTTATAGTTCAACAGTTTCTCTTTAGCAAAATAAACTTAGTTTGGCATTTGATTTTCTATTTATCATGGCTTAGCTTTATTTCTGAATATTTTACTGTCATTTCCAGTAAGGCTACAAAAAGGGCAGAAAAATATTGATGTATTCCTGACTACCTGTTATTGAGATTAACCAAAGGTTTATATACCATTCCTTTAAATGTTACTTTTAAGAAAGTCTATTATTGTCATGATTCATGCATTTGAATATCAAAGTAGAATTTTATGCTTAGCATAAGGTAGATGGATACTTTTTAAAATTTTTTGAGCATTATTATTAGTCACCAGGTACTTAAACATATTGTGCTAAGTACTGCCTGGAAGTACAGAGGAATTTTAGAATTAGAGCTAATAATCTTTGAGCAAGCCTTAAGCCCTTTATCTGCACTCCTGTGCTTCTCATGAGTCTGTGAGGCTGGTGCTGTCTTCCTTATAGCAGCATGCTGAAGAAACAGGCTTAGACCGGCTAGGGAACATGAACATCCCCAGGATCATAAACTAAACTTGACTACTTTTAAAATATTTGACCAACTTCAGGCAGACTGTTTTTAAAAATCCATTTCTACTGTTTGTTAGTTTAAACAAACTTCCAAGTCCTGGATTCCTCTCTAAGGCAAATGTAGCTAGCCACTGGGTTTCCTTTGTGACGTATCTTGGTATTTTGAAACTTGTTTTTCACTTCTTCATACGTCACAGTTCTTGAAGTAAAAATCAAGTAGCCACTGTAATTAACCCTGCCCACTTCTATGCTCTTTTTGAGAGGCATTAGTGCATGGTGGTTAAGAGCATGGACTTGGGGGCCTGAAGTGCCTTGTTTGAGTCCTGGCTTCACCCCTCGCGAACTACACGGACTAACCTCCCTGTGCCTTCACCCCCTCATCTGTGAATGGGGATAGTCAGTGTACCTACCTCAAAGGGTGGCTGCGAGGAGGAGAGAGTGTGTAAGAGGACTAAGCATTGTCACAGAGTAAGTACCATATATAAGCATTAGCTGTAATTACTCTGCACTATAAACCTGGACCTTAAAACATTTGGTGGTCACTACAAGTTTTTTGATCGAAGTCTGTTCTAGGGCTCTTAGCCCTTAAATGCGTTCAGCCAGCATTTATTATGCCAGACTTGCCTATGAAACAACAATGAAAATGTGGCAGTATGGAATATTAAATTCATGGTGAGATTATAAAATGCTAAGAATATATTCAGAAGAATGTTTACAGGCATGTTTTAAACACCCACCTTGGATCATAAGCTATACTATTAAAATGGAGTCTTAAATGTCAGTGAATATATACAAATGTATGTAGTAGTAACATTTGATTATGTGATGTGTAATTATGAAGTGTAACTAGTTTTTAGAGCCTAAAATTAAAAATGAAGTCTCTGGGTTCCTGTAATAGGCCTGTTGTAGTTATGAGTATTGAACGTTTTGCAGTCCCCACTGGTCCTCTCCAGTGACTTATATATTCACCTTGAATTTAGGTAATGGTACTCATAGGGGAGCTGGGCGAAATGGAATAATATATAATCCTGCCCCAATCATACTGAGTCTGTAGAGTGTATTTCATCAAAAGCTCAAGGTAGCACCTGAGCTAGAAAAAAAGGGGTCAGTGTTCCCTTTCTTGCTGACACACCCCTGCCCTCAGCTACCTTACTATGCTCAGACCAGTCTGTGTTGGTGTACATATTAATAAAACTTACTGATGAGTAATTTAGGGCAGAGGCACTTGCTATAAATTGTGATTCAACATATTCCTCAAAGAACAGTCAGAAAGGAGTTGCACCCTTACTCTCAGCCCTGACCCTTAATAATCAGGTCGGTTCCTTCCCCTCATCCCTCTCTGGTGCCAGTTTCTTAGCCGACATTTGAAGTGTAGTTGTCACTGTCCAGTGTTTCTCCCATGTAAATGGACAAGGGCTAATTTTTCCTTCTGCCAACATTTGGGAATGGAAAACTCCCTTCTGGACAAGTGAGAGGGCTGGCTTCCTGGGTCCACTTGATACTGGTTCCCCTGAACACCCATTTTATCTTCCTTTCCCACTGACTCTAAGTCTTGTAACCTTAATTAGTTTTGTGGCTCCAGTATTGATTTTTGGTTTAATTACAATGCAGCATGGTGATATTGCATTTCATTGTTTAATTGATCCGCAAATTGTTTTTTTAGAGACTCTGCTTAAACTTGTCTGAAGTGAAATCTCTGCTTTTGCTTTCTTAATCTATGAAATATCAGCAAACGAAAGGGTTTATGAATATCTGCTAATAACTTTATTAGATCCACATACATAACTATGCAAAAACATAACCTATCGATGGACTTTAAGGAAGCTGAATGCCTTTTAAGTAAGTATTTTCTTTTAGGTTTTGATTTTACCACTGTATTCACACCAACACTCATAAGCGATGGAACACCTGAGATAGGTAAGGGACTGACTTTCTTCTCTCGCCATCAGTTTATAGTAATAGATCCAAGTTTATTCTCTAAATCTGAAGTATTTTTACAACCCAGGATGTGGTCTGTCTTGGTGAACGTTGTCCTTTGTAAACTTGAAAAGCGTGTATTCTGCTGCTGGATGAAGTGAAGTGTTCTTAGTGTCAGTTAAATCCAGTTGGTTGACGGTGCTGTTCAGTTCTTCTGTATCCTTGCTGATATTCTGTAGACTAATTCTGTTGCAGCTGTAGTTGTGCATTAGTTTGTCTTTCTCCTTTCAGTTGTTCCAAAGTTGTACGGTACTTTTAGGATTCTGTCTCAGTGAACTGGATGTTTTATCATTAGTAACATAGCCACTCCATCTTTCTTTTAAGTAATGTTTACATGGTAAAGGTTTCCATCCTTTCACTGGTAAACCTACCCAAGTCTTTTGATGTCAGCTTCCTATAGACAGTATATAGTTGGTTTATGGTTTTTCCTCTGTTTTGATGTAATTATTGATAGGTTTGGATTTAGTTCTCCCATATCTTGTTTTCTGTGTTTTCCCTCTTATTTTTTGGTCCTCCGTTTCCCCTTTACTGCCACCTTTTAGGTTATAGGAACATTTTTAAGTATTCCATTTTAATTTATCTATTAGGATTTTGACTATTATCTCTTGGTATAGGTTTTTTAGTGGTTGCTCTAGAATGAAGTGAGCTGTTTCTTTTTTCAACTACTATCCTTTCCCCTGTTGCCAACTTCTCATAGAAATATTGTAAATGCTCTCGTGTAGGTAGCTCGGCTTCTGGAGTGGAGGGAATTTCAAAATCAGAGGAGCTTTGTGAATCTGCGCTGCTGCTAAGATTTCGTGGCCTTTTCTCCTGAGGCATGTGCTTCCCACTGCTCAGAGTAGTTGTCTCTCCAACACTAGAACCTATACTTACATCTTTATCTCTGCTTTTCAAATCAGAGCATGTGTCCTTTGGGCAAAGTACATTTTGTTCCATCTGAGGGGCAAGAGTATTGTCTTTGATTCCTGGCCTGTAGACGCGTCTGCTCGAGGAGGTCATACCCCCATTTCTCTCTTGGGAAGATAACAGAACAGTGTCAGACTGGCTGTCCCAGCCTTGACTTCCTTGTTCTGATATGTGTGTTGACTGAGAAGACGTTTGAGAAGAGATGTGAGTTGATTCCCCATCAGAGGAGTCACTGAAAAGCTTCGGAGACTGAGAGCCCCCTGCCTCTGTGGAGGATGGGAGGTTTTCCAAACAGTCATCAGTGAGGTCAGCACTTCTTTTAAAGAACACTTCCCACTGTGGTACTTCCCCATCAGCCCTCTTCTGGAGCTGTGGGACAGGACCCATGTCTCCTTGAGCTGAAGCTGGGATTTCTGATTCTTCACTTTCACTGTTGGATTCCTCACAATCTATAAAGTCTGCCCAGAGAAAAGTTGGCATACTCTCTGCTCTGAAGCATCCTGTGCTTTCTCTCTGATTTTCAGGCTGGTTTTGTGATATTGCAGTTGTGGGAAATACCTCAGGGTGAAGAGTTTGCGGGTTTGGAATCTTGTGCCTTAAAGGTACTGGCAGAGGATCATCAAAGAGATCACTGTCATCGTCCTCCTCTGTGGGATAAACAGAACAGGTGTGTAGGCAACACGATGCAAAAGGAACCGATTTGTGCTTCTAATTAAAAATCCAATTTGTAGCTCTTAGCTACATTTTTTAATTCATGGAATTGCAATTAATGGGAGTTCACTCTTCTTCCAAGAGAAGTTAAAAGGCCCTATATTCTTGGGCTATTCTGAACAATTTATCTACCAGCCTTCAACTTGTCATAAAGCCAGGCTGTGCGTTGAGACTAAAGACCTGTGCTCCCCAAATAAGGCCACAGAGCCTTAATCAGTGGTTCTCCTCTGGAGAGCTTTTTAAATAAAACAGCTTTTTTCTACATTTCATTTCACACCTACTGAGTCCCTGAAAGTAGGACTGAATAATTTATTTTTAAAGTTAAGTTCTACAGCTGATTCTGTACATCAGCTAGGTTTTCGAACCACCCAGACTAGGAGAGACGTTTGCAAACTCTGTGCTCTGCGGATAGTAGATGCTCAAGGAGTTGGCTGATTGACTTAACAGAGACAATTTTTTCCTAACATTTTCCTTCTATGAACATTTTCTGATACCTACTTTATGCATGTTATAGGCTGAATGTCTGTGTCCTCCCAAAATTCATAATTTGAATTTCTGACTACAGTGTGATGGTATGTGAAGGTGGGGCCTTTAGACGATAATTAGCTCATGGCGGGGGGACCCATGTGATGGGATTAGTGTCCCTGTGAGAAGAGGAAGCAGATTTCTCACTTTCTCCATGCCCATGTGCAGAGGAAAGGCCATGTGAGTGCACAGTGAGAAGGTGGCTGAGAGCCAGGAAGTGGGCCCCTACCAGGAACCACATCTGCCAGCACCTTGGGCTTGGACATCCCAGCAGCCGCCAGAACTGTGAGAAGTAGCCACCCAGTCTCTGGTCATTGTTATGCAGCCCTATGCCAAGAGCACAGGCCATGAGAGACACTGGGGGGACACACAGATCGAGTCAGCTTTAACCAAGACACTGAATAAGCCACATCTAGTGTCATTTTACTGTCTTAAGCATGGTGCACTAGCCTGGAGTGAGCCCCGTCCACTTACATTCTGAAAATGAGGAAACCTTACGTGGAGGATGAAATTTACATAAATTAAAATGACATGGCACGGAACTGGGGGGAAGACAGGTATTTTCCTGCGCTCTAATGGCACCTAACCTCGAAGAAGGAAATAAAATGCTCATGAGGCTACTTATTGTATAGGGCAGCTTATGTTCTAGTGCAGAACCTCGTGTTAAGAAGCAGGTAATTACAAGTTAACTGTTTTCCCACTGATAAAGGATGTAGCTTAAAAACTGCATTTTTAAAAGCTGCTTTTAAAGGGAGGAGGAGGAGGGGGAGTAGAAACCGTCATCCAGCTCCCATTTTACCAGTGAGGAGGTGGGCCTGGAAGAGATGTGTGACAATGCACAGGTCAAGAGACCAAAGTCCAGAGTTCTATATTACAACTACAGTTGTTTAAACAAACAGCTATTTATCTTCTTTTCTAAAGGACTTAAGGTGACTAAGATGTCTAGCTTCTATATTTGGAGTCACCCTGGTCTCCAAACTATGGCTTCATTTTGACCCACGTATTAATTTGTTATAGCTCCTCCACTAATGTGCCAGTTACCTTTTGTGGAACTTTTTTGTATCACCTCTAAATTGGACAGTTTCATGTTCTGGATCAGTGACTATACCAGTATCATGGTATGTTTCAACTGTAAAAATAATCTGTCAAAACATTTTCACATTAACTCACCTGTATGTATCTGAAAAAAAAAGTAAAGTTTCTATACTATTAGAAGTTTATTCTGACATGTATTCTTTCTGTTATGACAATATAAAAATTTGAAATTTCTCTCTATGAAAATGGGAAGGCATATAACAGAGAAACATCACAATAAAGTGTTGAAATCCTTAACATTTAGACAAACTGATAACACACCTAAACCTAATTTAAAAAGACGAGTGTCATAATTCATAGGTACTTTCCACCATCGTATACTGTTAATGTCTGTATAAACTGGTATAATCATACTGGAAAACAATTTGGCAATATGTATGTATCAAGCACCATAATTTCTACAATTTAACCCAATAATAATGAGAGCTGTGAAAGAGACTTACATATAATGTCGCTCATCACAATACTTATAAAAGTGAAAAGTTCAAAATAACCTAACATGTATGACAGATTAAATATACCATTATATAGCCACGGCATTCAAAAAATTACCACAGACATGTAGAAAGGTGGGAAAATACCCTATATAATAAGGAAAAAAGTCAAAACTACCCAGAAATGATAAAATATGAGAGTAAATCTTCATTACCTTGGATTAAGCAATAGTTTCTTAGATATGACACCTAAAGCAAAAGCACAAGCTATAAAAGAAATTAAATTGGACTTCATCAAAAATTTAAAACTTTACACTTTGAAAGACATCATGAAGAAAGTAAAAAAGACAGCTTTCATAGACCAGAGCACCCTGAAAAGCAGTCTTGCAGGGAAACCCACACCTGTGACTCCAGGGTCATTCTTCTTACCTGAGTCTGGGTGGATTGTTCTTGCTCTCTTCAATTTTCCAAGTGGTTTATACTTTGGCTCAGTACTTTGGGAAGATCGGCATAAAGGTTTTAAGCTGAAATGAATACAAATATTTTATTTTTCCTGTTGGGAAGTTGCTGGAATGTAAGCATCACTTTTAGAGATTATAAAAACTTAACTATGGGGGAAAGCATACCACTACTTTTCAAAACTGAAAAGCAATGTTTAATAATTAAAAATTACTTCGGGGACTTCCCTGGTGGCACAGTGGTTAAGAATCCGCCTGCCAATGCAGGGGACATGGTACGAGCCCTGGTCCGGGAAGATCCCACATGCCGCAGAGCAACTAAGCCCGTGTGCCACAACTACTGAGCCTGCGCTCTAGAGCCCGTGAGCCACAACTACTGAGCCTGTGTGCCACAACTGAAGCCCGCGCGCCTAGAGCCTGTGCTCCGCAAAAAAGAAGCCACCACAATGAGAAGCCCACACACAGCAACAGACTAGCTCCCTCTCGCCGCAAATAGAGAAAGCCCGCGCGCAGCAACGAACACCCAACGCGGCCAAAAATTAAATAGGGGCTTCCCTGGTGGCGCAGTGGTTGAGAGTCCGCCTGCCGATGCAGGGGAGACGGGTTCGTTCCCCAGTCTGGGAAGATCCCTCGTGCCGCGGAGCGGCTGGGCCCGTGAGCTGAGCCTGCACGTCCGGAGCCTGTGCTCCGCAACGGAGAAGCCACAACAATGAGAGGCCCGTGTACCGCAAAAAATAAATAAATTTAATTTTTAAAAAATTCAGTATAATAAAGTGGTAAATACAAGCACTTAAAACAACCTGGTAGATATTCATCTAATTGTAGGATTGGGGGGAAAGCAAAACTTTTATCTTTGTTCTTACGCTGCAGAAAAGCAGGTCCTATTCTAATAACCTATTAAGTAATAGAGGAACACCTTCTGGCATTCAGGGAATTCAGTATCGCAACAGCTTCCTTATGCCAGATTCCCAGAAGCGCTTAGGATTTCATGTAACACACTCACAGGAAGAAAGCCCATATGCTCCCAACTGGTACCATATTTACAGCCACACCCATTTTACATCCTTGCCCCTGGTTTCCGGCCCCAGGCTATTCTCTGGATCCATCCCGTCCAAAACCACAAGTCCCACAAGTAGTAACTACTCACATTTCTTGAACTTTACCCATACTTGTGCCTAACGGGATGACATTTGGATATACATTCACAGGATAGATGTAGCTCAAGAAATCTTTAATCTGGAAGAAGGAAAATAAAATGCATCAGTTATCTCTACAGTGAAGAGCCCTGGCGTTAGAGCAGCAGATAAAGGGATGTGGGGAAAGAGAAGCAGAAGTCTCTCAAGACTGTGGTCCCAATGCCAGTTGCACGTGGGGAGCACCTGGGGACCTCCTAGGAGAAGAGAGACCCAACCCCAAAGGTCCCCTAACTGAGCCATGATGGGGCCTGGAGGTCAGTAGGTTTGGACGTTCTTCAGGTGATTCTGTTCTCCAGTAAGGAGTGAGGATCACTGATGAATGGCATGCAGAGGCTCCATTTCTTCATATGACATTAGTTTCCTTATCTAGGGTCACTCACCCGTAGTTAATCAGTCCCCTTCAAGGAAGTGAGAATTCAGCTGAGTATTTAACACGCACAAGGAAACAAGGTCTTAGAATTGCATTTCTTTCCTCCGACATATAATCGTTAGCAATACCAAGGGGAACTACATCTTTGAGATTGCTTGATTTGTTCTCAGGGTTTATTCTAATCTAAACAAGGACATGCCAAAATGTGAATACCTTGATTTTCTGCAAAGCTTAGAATGCTAAACAGGAGGACTTCTGTCACTAGTCCTCAAAACATCTCTAACAACCCAGAAGAGCTTCTGCTTTGCCACTTATTAGATCTTGGTGAGCTTGTGATCTCGGTTAAGTTACCTAACGTCTCTAAGTCTTAGATTCTTCACCTAAAAGTATAAATGAGATAATGTGGGTAAAGTGCATAGCCCTGGTACCTGGCACATAGTTAAACATTCAATAAAATAATCTATTACAAAGTTGGTAATGACAACACAAAGATTTTTATTCCCTTCTGCAAGTGGGGAGACGGAGACACAAAGTAATTATTAGCACCCAACTGTTTCAAATAAAGCACCAAGTCAAAAGAGGTAGGGAACCCAGGAATTATTAATAACTGTATTAAAATAAAATGGGAACCTTAAGACGAAGGAGAAAGACAGGAAGATATATTCTTTGGATACTTCTCATAAACAGTTTCCTTTGTACTTTCAGAGCGGGCATGCAAAGAGAAGCCATTATTTACCTTGCCCACAACCTATATGATGTGCATAATCAATCCAGAGTCGAGGCTGGTAGAAATCTGAGGCTTTTGAAGGGAGTAAGAATGAAGAGAGTCAGGTCAGACCCACACCAGAAATGGTCCCTAACTACTCAGAGATGAAGTGGCCACAAGGAGACAAGATACCCAGGAGAGGGCATCCTCTCCCACTGGTCCACACCGATGCCCTTTCTTCAGATGCCTGCCTTAAAACTACCCATTAACATAGTCCGTTCTGGTTCTGTGCAGTAGTTCTGCTCCATAAAGCCACCGCCAACAGTAGACCACTGTTCCTGGGGGAAATAAATACAGTGTTTCCATGAACCTCCAGTCACAGCGCTTTGTCAACCGATCAAGTACACAACCTTGTTTTATGTGTGCTTCTCTTTAAAAATATCGTACGTAGAATACACTGTTGATCCATGAACACTGACCTCATAACCAGTGGCGCTGCAGCTCACGCCTGAACAGAACTTATCCGACACAGGCACCGCCTCAGCATGGCACATCTCGGCCTTCCTGAGCTTAGGAACACTTGAGCACACTTCAGCGCTACACTTGGGGGCTGTTTCAAACAGCAAAATCACCCCCAAAAGCACACAAATATGGAAAACGCAGCAGTAAAGAGACGGCAAAGAGGACACTTGTTTACAGCCCGGGAGCTGAAACAAGAAGGCAGGAGGCCACCATGTGCGACCTGAGTCGGGAATGTGCATGTCGGGCGACTCAAATGTTTTGCGGCCCTGCTGTGCACGTCTGCAAATGACCACAGAGCGCCACTCGCGCTGATGTGGGGATTCAAACAAACGTCAGTGAGCAGGCAGATGTGTAAATGAGGAATCCGCAAATAATGAGGATCAACCGTACTTGGGGGGAAAAAAAAAAGGAAATGATCTTTAAATCTATTCCCATTTGTTTTCCTTTTTTTTTTTTTGGTCTCGCCACGCGGCATGCGGGATCTTCCTTCCCTGACCAGGGGTGGAACCCGTGCCCCCTGCAGTGGAAGCGTGGAGTTCTAACCACTGGACTGCTGGGGAATGCCCCCTACCATTTACATTTTTAAATATAGTTCAGCATGTTCTATACACAGGATATAGGCGTATTAATTAAAGCAGTTTTCCGGAAAGCCCCTCTCTTCTCACTGGACACAGTGAGAGAAGATGAGTAACCAGAGCTCAGGGTGACCCCGCCACAGGCAGGATAACTGCTGCCATCCGAGGAGAGAGGGAAGGGAGGAAACAGGTCAGCCACTCCACCCACTACCCAAGCGGCAGGGAGATGCCTCCCCACTGGGAGCTAACTGTATAGGATCCCAGGGAGATGCCTCCCCACTGGGAGCTAACTATAGAATCCCAGGGAGATGCCTCCCCACTGGGAGCTAACTGTATAGGATCCCAGGGAGATGCCTCCCCACTGGGAGCTAACTATAGAATCCCAGGGAGATGCCTCCCCACTGGGAGCTAACTGTATAGGATCCCAGGGAGATGCCTCCCTACTGGGAGCTAACTATAGAATCCCAGGGAGATGCCTCCCCACTGGGAGCTAACTGTATAGGATCCCAGGGAGATGCCCCCCCACTGGGAGCTAACTATAGAATCCCAGGGAGATGCCTCCCCACTGGGAGCTAACTGTATAGGATCCCAGGGAGATGCCTCCCCACTGGGAGCTAACTGTATAGGATCCCAGGGAGATGCCTCCCCACTGGGAGCTAACTGTATAGGATCCCAGGGAGATGCCTCCCCACTGGGAGCTAACTGTATAGGATCCCAGGGAGATGCCTCCCCACTGGGAGCTAACTGTATAGGATCCCAGGGAGATGCCTCCCCACTGGGAGCTAACTGTATAGGATCCCAGGGAGATGCCTCCCCACTGGGAGCTAACTATAGAATCCCAGGGAGATGCCTCCCCACTGGGAGCTAACTGTATAGGATCCCAGGAAGGCTATGCTTCCCAACTTGGCTGCTAACTATACTGAAGAAGAGAAATAAGAGCAGTTATGATTGAAAAGTTTCCCCCAATTAGAAGCCCTCCCTGTGGCTGAGACAGAAAAGGATGCTGAGGGGTAAGAGGAAGGTTGAGCAACAGTGATGCTGGGCCAGATGCCTAACCCAGGACAGATCACCAGGAAGGGGCTTTGACAACAACCTCAAAGTCAGGATAAACTGATAAAGAAAACATTAACTACATTATACCATCCAGATGAATTATTTCCAGGCTACTCTCAAAGAATCCATTTGTACCTGGAAGCTAAGCCCAGCTATTGAACAGAGATGTCATTGTGATACTTTGATAATAAATCATCATTTACAGTTTTCTGGCTGACTTGATAAGAATGCTGCTACCTGACCCCAATGTTCATAGCAGCACAATTTACAATAGCCAAGACATGGAAGCAACCTAAATGTCCAACGACAGACGAATGGATAAAGAAGAGATGGTATATATATACAATGGGATATTACAGCCATAAAAAAGAATGAAATAATGCCATTTGCAGCAACATGGGTGGACCTAGAGATTATCATACTAAGTGAAGTAAGTCAGACAGAGAAAGACAAATACCATACGATATCACTGATATGTGGAATCTAAAAAGTGATGCAAATGAACTTATTTACAGACATAGAAAACAAACTTATGGTTACCAAAGAGGAAAGGGGGCAGGGGAGGGATAAGTTAGGAGTTTGGGATTAACAGATACACACACTACTATATATAAAATAGATAACCAACAAGGACCAACTGTATGGCACAGGGAACTATATTCAATATTTTGTAGTAACCTATAAGGGAAAAGAATCTGAAAAAGAATGTAGATAAATATATATATTTATATATATAAATAACTGAGTCACTTTACTGTACACTAGAAACTATCAACATTGTAAACCAACCATACTTCAATAAAAAATTTAAAAAAAAAAAGAATGCTGCTACCTGGAGCTCTGCAAGAATCCACCTGTTCAAATCATCACCATGCCCATGCTCACTGCTGCAGAGCTGTATCCATGTACCCCCAATACAAAAATAATCACTATCAGGGAAATGCGTTAAGTGCATAAAGGGCAAAACTAAAATTATGTATGACTTAAAGTGTCATAAAAAGCCAGCTTTTATATTGCTTTTTCTCCAATACATGAAATTACTGAATCCCTGCACTTGTAAGATGCTAGCATTTACTTTGGAAATGCATGAGGATTCTGCAAATAAATTACGTATGTTAGGTTCCCATTCTAGTATGTCAATTTCCTATATAAAAAGTACCATAGGGTCTTCCCTGGTGGCGCGGTGGTTGGGAGTCCGCCTGCCGATGCGGGGGATACGGGTTCGTGCCCCGGTCCGGGAGGATCCCACATGCCGCGGAGCGGCTGGGCCCGTGAGCCATGGCCGCTGAGCCTGCGCGTCCGGAGCCTGTGCTCTGCAACGGGAGAGGCCACAACAGTGAGAGGCCCGCGTACCGCCAAAAAAAAAAAAAGTACCATAACGGGGACTTTCCTGGCGGTCCAGTGGTTAGGACTCCGAGCTTCCACTGCAGGGGGCACGGGTTCGATCCCTGGTCGGGGAATTAAGATCCCGCATTTCGTGTGGCACAGCCAAAAAAAAAAGTACCATAACAAAACCATTTTAAGCCCTCTTCAACTGAATAATTCTACTATACTAGATCCTAAGGACAGGGTCTATACCTCAGTCACCTTTGTTCTTCCTCATTGCTGAATATTCAGGACTATTTTTTAAAGAGCTTTTCAGTACAATCAAATTTTGGAAGAGGCCAAGAATCTGGACAGTACCCTAAGGCTACCAATAATGAAATTTTATCTGTAGTACTCCTTCAAATAAGATTTACGATTCTTTTTTTTTTTTCAATCTTCTTTTTTTCTTACTGAAATATAGTTGATGTACAATATTATATGTAAGTTACAGGTATACAATGCAGTGATTTACAACTTTGAAAGGTTATACTCCACATATAGTTGTTAAAGAATACTGGCTATATTCCCTGGGTTGTATAATGTTGGAGTATCTTCTTTTATCTTCTTAACTATTACTTCCTTGGGGAAGCTTTTTATGTTTTGCTTGTTTGCTTTTTACTTTTATTTATTAAACTATAGTTGATTTACAATACTGTGTTGGTTTCAGGCGTACAGCTTCAGATTCTTTTCCATTACAGGTCATCACAAGACACTGAATACAGTTCCAACTGCTATACAGTCAGATTTACGACTTTTTATGACACATGAAGAGAACTGAAGTGGGGAATTTAAAATACATTCAGAAAGCAAGTTGGAAAGAAAACCTTAATCATATGTTTTCTTCAACGTTTAGGCTGAAAACAAGTGATGATAGCGATTTCCTTTAGACGTAGTAACACAGCTCATCCACTGAGATGTCTTCCCCGCATTTCTTTAGGAAAAGCCACAACCACTCTTAAGCGGTAGAAAAAGAGGTGCCCGCAGAAGCCACGAGGGGGAGTATATGGGGTCCTCTTACCTCACTGTAGGAGGAGTGAAAAGAAAAGCAGGCTCTGTACGAACTCTCTCCAGTCCTAAAGTGAGATGAAAACACAAAATGAAAGGTCACTTATCAAAACTAAGCTAAGTTCTAAACTTCAAGTCTTCTCATTCAGGCTCCTGCGGTATGAAATCACCTGACCATCAAGAATTTCTTCCTGGGACAAGGGGGAACTCTTTCCAGAAATGTAAAGTTTTGTAGACATTCTGAATGGCCAACATTAAGGCAATTTGCTAAAACATGGTGATCAGACTCTACTCTGCCAAAGGCTTCTACTTCATACAACGTCAGTTCCTAACTCCCTGCCAAGCAAGACGCCCTGTCTCTAACCCTCTCATTTGTCTAACTCAAGTAGACCCCAGGAAATACCGGCTAATGGTATTAGCCAATAGACAGCTTTGAAAGCCGCATCTCTCTTTTTTTTTTTGCGCTACGCGGGCCTCTCACTGTCGTGGCCTCTCCCGTTGCGGAGCACAGGCTCCGGACGCGCAGGCTCAGCAGCCATGGCTCACGGGCCCAGCCGCTCCGCGGCATGTGGGATCCTCCCGGACCGGGACACGAACCCGTATCCCCTGCATCGGCAGGCGGACTCTCAACCACTGCGCCACCAGGGAAGCCCAAAAGCTGCATCTCTTTAGTTTAAATAGAGTTTAAATTTCAGAAGTTATTTTCCACAATTATAATATATCCTCTTCTTAGGCTTAGGCTAGATTGCATTTCAACTATCGATTTACCTCAAGGCAAGGTTTCTCTCCAAAGACACTGCTTGCTTACCTCACAATGACGTTGGTTTTTCTGGCTCTTTCTCCAAACCACATAGTGGATGGCTTAATGCTGATTGTGTGGAGTGGAATTCTATTTTTGGAGGTAATGCCACAGGGTAACTTATTCCACTGAAAATATTCCTCTGCCTAAAAAAGATTTTTAAAATACAGTAAAGCAGTTTAATATTTTCAACAAATCTGTTTGTAGGTAGGGTCTCAAAAACAAATGTAGATGAGTTTTCAGACATGAAAAATATATATATATATAGACATGAGGAAACAGGTAAGTCCAAATTGAGGAATGTTCCACAAAACAACTGACCTGAACTCTTCAAATATGTCAGTGTAATGAAAGAAAAGCAAAAGGTTTGAGACTTGATCTACATCAAAAGAAACTGAAGAGGCCTGAGCAAATGCAAAAGATGATCCTTGATGACTTTATTAAGAGCAGGAGGCCCTGCTCTTCCCTCCACAAGCCATAAAGGACACGACTGGGACAACTAGGGAAATTTGAAAACGGACCCCATCACATCCAGTAGTGTCGTATCAATGCTAAACCTCCTGAGCGTGGGAACTGTACTGTGGTCGTGCAGGAGAGCGTCCTTGTTTACGGCGAAGTGTCCTGGCATCTGCCGCTGACTCTCAAGTGGATTGGGGTGTGGGGGTGCTAGTTACACAGAGACAAACAGACACAGAGTACATCAGGGAGCAGACGTGATGGTGTTAACACACTGGGGAAGCCAGAGGAAGAAGACGTGGCATTCATATAACCCAGAGATTCCACGCCTGGGTATGTATCCAGGAAAAAAAAAAAAACACTAATTTGAAAAGATACATGCACCCCAATGTTCATAGCAGCATTATTTACAACTGCCAAGATATGGAATCAATTTAAGTGTCCATCAACAAATGAATGAATAAAGAAGATGTGGTGTATAAAAATATATACAATGAACTACTACTCAGCCATAAAAAAGAATAAAATTTTGCCATCTGCAACAACATGGATGGACTTGTAGGGTATTATGCTAAGTGAAATAAGTCAGACAGAGAAAGACAAATACTGTATAATATGTATGTAGAATCTAAAAAATACAACACACTAGTGAATATAACAAAACTCACAGATATAGAGAATAAACTAGTGGTTACCAGTGGGGAGAGGGAAGGGGGAGGGGCAAATAAGGGCATGGGACTAAGAGGTACAAACTCTTAGGTTTAAAATGAGCTACAAGGATATATTGTACAACACACGGAATAGAGCCAATATTTTATAGTAACTATAAATGGAATACAACCTTTAAAAACTGAATCACTACATTGTACAACTGTAACATATAACATTGTACATCAACTACACTTCAATTTAAAATAAAAGAGGACATGGTGTTCTTTGTACTAGTCTAACAAATTTACTGCTTTAAAATTTATCAAAATAAAGTTGGAGAGGAAAGTAACATGTGTTTTTATTTTTATTTTTTATTTTCATTTATTTATTTATTTATTTATTTATTTTTGCAGTACGCGGGTCTCTCACTGTTGCGGACTCTCCTGTTGCGGAGCACAGGCTCCAGACGCGCAGGCCCAGTGGCCATGGCTCATGGGCCCAGCTGCTCCGCAGCACGTGGGATTTTCCCGGACCGGGGCACAAACCCATGTCCCCTGTATCGGTAGGCGGACTCTCAACCACTGCGCCACCAGAGAAGCCCCAACATGTGTTTTTAAAAGGTTGAAAACCAATGGGACTGTTTTCCCAAAGACATTACGTTTAGATAGGAATCCTTCAAAATCATGAAGACTCCATCCAAATCAAATATCATTGGAGCACTTTTGGTGCTGTTTCTCACGAGGCTGTGGATGCGAGTGCTCCAGGGCTGTGCAGGCTGTTCTGTTGAATATTTTTAAGGCTATGTGACCCGAGACACATACCTTAAGCTGCTAGAAGTAGTGTTTTAAGGCGAGTAGCCATGTGGGAAATGACAGGGGTAGAGTTAAGCTACTTTGTGGTTTGTGAGAAAATTCAGAGCAAAAAGAAATCTGCCAGTTAAAATATTCACGGGGCACGGTAGGGGCAAAGACTACAAGTCCAAAAGAAAAAGGACAAAACAGTTTCTACTCTGTATCTACATTGTTTTTATCCATCCATTAATTCATTGCATGTGAATGTGTGTGTGTACATATACAAACAGAATGATGAAATAAATTCATGATGCAAGTTATAGTATGCAGCTGACCAATCATCAAAAGTAATTTCTAACCTAGTAGTTCTCTTGCAGTGGTCTGAAATAGAATTTTCCATGCTATGGATAAGAATCGGGGTTTTTTTGTTGCTGCTGTTGTTTTTAAATTTTGCTTTACTTTAGTGCTGAGCAACTTTACTTTAGGATTTTGGCTGATGGAGCTAATATTACTGTTTTTTAAAAAAATTTATTTATTTTATTTATTTTTATTTTTGGCAGTGTTGGGTCTTTGTTGCTGTGTGCGGGCTTTCTCTAATTGTGTCGAGCGGGGGCTACTCTTCGTTGCGGTGCGTGGGCTTCTCATTGCGGCAGCCTCTCGTTGCAGAGCATGGGCTCTAGGCATGCAAGCCTCAATAGTTGGGGCGCACAGGCTCAGTAGTTGTGGCTTGCGGGCTCTAGAGCACAGGCTCAGTAGTTGTGGCGCATGGATTTAGGTGCTCCACGGCACGTGAGATCTTCCTGGACCAGGGCACGAATCCGTGTCCCCTGCATTGGCAGGCAGATTCCCAACCACTGTGCCACCAGGGAAGCCCTAATATTACTGTTACAATGATTATCTAAATGTATAAATGCACTGTTTACTAAAATAAAAATTACTCAGCATATGAATGCTAAGATTAAAGATTTAGAGAACAATTAGGACCACACATACCCCTACATGTGAAGATGACTAATTAGTAGCAGTGACACTGAATGACAATAAAAATTAAAATGCAAATGTTAAAGGCCAATTTAAAATTTAACACCTGGCAGTTAATAAGAAAAGAGAGTTCTATGGTGGCATCAGAAAACCAATTACCAGTGAATTTCAAAGACAGTAAAAACATTCACTTGAAATTGGACCAGCAATACATGTAACTCTTTCAAAATTCAAAGCAAAGTTTTATCTAGATGTTTATCTCAAATGAAGAGAAGAAAAATAAAGTTTATAAATGCGCACGTGTCATGAGTCTCAGAAGTAAATCACGGGCTTTCCTGGTGGCACAGTGGTTAAGAATCTGCCTGCCAATGCAGGGGACACAGGTTCAAGCCCTGGTCCGGGAAGATCCCACATGCCGTGGAACAACTAAGCCCGTGCGCCACAAGTACTGAGCCTGTGCTCTAGAGCCTGCGAGCCACAACTACTGAGCCCACGTGCCACAACTACTGAAGCCCACGCACCTAGAGCCCGTGCTCCGCAACAAGAGAAGCCATTGCAATGAGAAGCCCGCGCCCCACAAGGAAGAGAAGCCCCCGCTCGCCGCAACTAGAGAAAGCCTGTGCAGCAACGAAGACCCAATGCAACCAAAAATAAATAAATAAATTTATTTTTTAAAAATGTATATCACAACGGGTTGTGATTGTTTTCTTAAATTATAAGCTCTAACAGGTTACTAATTTCCTTACAAATAAACTGTTCATTACATAAGTCATTACAAATAAACACGTATCAATTGTATAAATATATTTCATTAAAAATTAAAAGTATTGAATATCTGTGTCTGTTTCCTAATTAGGAAGTTTACGGTAATGGAATACAGTGATGTGTAGTTGCATGACCCTCATCTACTAACAAGATCTCAGCCTCAGTTTTTACATTTGTAAATTGAAAAGCCAACAAAATGGAATTTCTTAGGTTCCTTCTGGACCTAAAATTCTGTTTCTCATGGATCACACAAACAATAAGAGAAACACTTCACCACATACCTTGGGATGCCGACACGCATGGATCTGAGTGTCACGGTCTGTTGTGAGATGATGAAGAATGTCAGGCATGTTTCGAAACATGTCTAGTTTATCCACGTGAACCTGAGGAAAACAACACAAATAAAGCACATTATTGGAATTATATTTCCTGTAAATAAAGTGTACAAGGGTAATTAGGCAAGGGCAAATCATCCAGTTAAAACTAAGTCTTTCTTCTTCCTCAAAGCCTAGTTTTCAGCTCTTTCAATGCAGGACGCTGAGATCCCATTCCCAGCAGTCGGCGTTACCACCCATTGTAGGTGGTCATGAAAAGTCTGGTGACTCGGCTGGTGGATTTCATTGGATCGATCCATCAAGAGTCATTCGATTCATATTTATTGTGCACCTGCTCTATGTCAAGCTTTATTCTAAATATGGGGTGTACTAAAGAGAACAATCAAGAATCACTTGCTCATGGAATTCCCTGGCGGTCCAGTGGTTAGGACTTGGCACTTTCACTGCCAGGGCCCGGGTTTGATCCCTGGTCAGGGAACTAAGATCCTGCAAGCCATGAGGCACAGCCAAAAAATAAAATAAAATACTAAAAAAATGAATCACTTGCTCATTGAAGACACACACAACATGCTGCATACAGGCAGCTGGGGAAGAGGGAGGCCAGTGGGACGAGGAAGTGGAGACCCAGATCCTCCCTTTCCACACACTTGTTTGTTGGATGAAAAGAAGGAGGGCAGATGCAAAAAAGCAAAACAAAACAAACCTCAGCCACCTTTAGAATGTTAAAGCGAATACGTTTTAAACTGTTAAAACCCACATGTCGGTTTTACTTAAATCTTGTTTTCTAGGTAGTTTTGAGTAAACAGCAAGTACTTAAATCAATACAAGGATAATGAAATAGCACTCCTCAAAAAAGTATTCTCATTTTGAAGTCTGAATAACAAGACAGTTTAGAATAATGTTAAATTGCTGCGGTAATTAATACCAAGACAGGTATAGAAAGAACCCGAGCATGAGACTTCCCTGGTGGTGCAGTGGTTAAGAATCCGCCTGCCAATGCAGGGGACACAGGTTCGAGCCCTGGTCCAGGAAGATCCCACATGCCGCGGAGCAACTAAGCCCGCGCACCTAGAGCCCGTGAGCCACAACTACTGAGCCTGCGTGCTGCAACTACTGAAGCCCACGCACCTAGAGCCTGTGCTCTGCAACAAGAGAAGCCACCGCAATGAGAAGCCTGTGCACTGCAACAAAGAGTAGCTCCCGCTCGCCGCAACTAGAGAGAGCCCACGCGCAGCAACGAAGACCCAACAGATCCAAAAATAAATAAATTTAAAAAGAACCCGAGCATGACTTCTTACTTATCCTGTGATATCCTGTAACTTATCCTTATTCCGCTCACTACCTGTTTACTAATGACTAACAAGAAGTAACAAGGAATTGACTTTTCTGGCCTAAGAAGGACATAAAAGAGGCAAATTCTGAGATGTACAGAGAAACAGGGAGAAACTTTCATCCTCACAAAAATGAAGATGCTTGAAAAGGTTGCCATAAATCATCTCTCAGGTCCCTCTATCAAAAAACCTCACCAGGGGCTTCCCTGGTGGTCCAGTGGTTAAGACTCCACGCTTCCACTGCAAGGGGGCGCAGGTTCGATCCCTGGTCGGGGAACGAAGATCCCACATGCCGCCCGGCGTAGCCATAAATAAATAAATAAATAAATAAATAATTTAAATTAAAAAACCTCACTGTTCTCCCTTTTAAAATTCCTTCTCTAGAATTGTTTCTAACCCCTACAGAGGGATTAAGAGACTTGAGAGAGGGCTCACTCTGGGGTGACTCCGGGGTCACCTTCCTAAGGCCTGCTTTCTCTTCCCCCACCTCCATCCCTGGACCACTCCTCAGCCCAGGGTTTCTCCCTATGAGGCCTCAGAGCTGGAGGAGCTTCCAGTCTTTTTGATTTCACACACCACTAAAATTCACAAAACAAATTTGGGACTGGTTAAGTGGTTGCTACCTTTATATTTTGCCAAGAGAGGACGTGAGAAAAAAAAAAGCAAATAGTAAAATGTGTGCACACATACAACCTATTATCACTGTGATTTTAAAGGACCATTTGAACACCAAAAAACATAAGAACGACAATCTCAGAATGAAAGCAAGTCCTTCCCAAAATGGAGAATTGGCAGCTTTACACCAAAAACATTTGGACACAAAAACTTAAGGAAGGAAGAAATTAAGGAAAGAAGGGCTTAGGAAGGGAGGGGGGAGGGGGAGGGGGGAGGGAGAGGGGAGGGAGGGAGGGAGGGGAGGGGAGGGGAGAGGGAGGGGAGGGGAGGGGGGAGGGAGGGAGGGGAGGGGAGGGGGGAAGGAGGGAGGGGAGGGGGAGGGGGAGGGGGAGGGTGGAATATTTTTAATTGCAAATGCAGAAGCACTAAATCTTTTCAGTTTTACTAAATTACGTTGTATGTTTAAGTGTTAAGTTCTTAGCACAAGTCTGTTAGCTGGGGGATAGACAGTAAAAGTTGACAAATGAAGTAGAATTTAAATGTCCGACTCATTCCAGCGTTTCGTTTTGTTCAGAGTTTTGCCACCAAAACTCCATCTCCTCTCATGGGAAGTGGGCACTGCGGGAAACATTTGGCATGCTCACCCGGCTGACTGGGATCCCGAGGGCCCAGCATCGAGCCACCTGGAAGGGACGGGTGAACACTGGCTCGCAGCCTGACCTGATGTGAATCCTCCATGGGGAGGGGGCTCAGTGCCTCAGGACAGTGTTCTTCACACAATTCTGACCATGACCCCCAGTAAGAAATATGTTTCCACGGCAACCAAGGATGCATACACAGCATGTAAGTACAGACGGTCCCAACTTGGGATGCTCGACCCATGATTCATCAACTTTGCGATGGTGAGAAACCAATATGCATCCAGTAGAAAACGGACTTCGGATTTTGAGTTACGATCTTCTCCTGAGCTGGCGGTTCGATCCTCTCTCGTGATGCTGGTCAGCACTGCAGCAAGCTGCCGCCCCAGCGAGCCACGTGATCACGCGGGTCAACGGCCACCGTCCACACACCGACCACTGTTCTGGACCCAGACAACCATTCTGGTTTTCACTTTCACTACAGCACTCAATAAATTACACGAGACACTCCACACTTTATTGTAAGATACGCTTTGCGTTACATGATTTTGCCCAACTGTAGGCTAATCTAAGTGTTGTGAGCACTTTTTTTTACATCTTTATTGGAGTATAATTACGTTACAATGTCCCGTTAGTTTCTGCCGTACAACAAAGTGAATCAGCTCTACGTATACATATGTCCCCATATCTCTTCCCTCTTGCGTCTCCCTCCCACCCTCCCTATCCCACCCCTCTAGGTGGTCACAAAGCACCGAGCTGATCTCCCTGTGCTATGCAGCTGCTTCCCACTAGCTATCTATTTTACATTTGGTAGTGTATGTATGTCCATGCCACTCTCTCACTTTGTCCCAGCTTACCCTTCCCTCTTCCCGTGTCCTCACGTCTGAGCAGGTTTAAGGTAGCTGAGGCTAAGCTATGGTGTTCCGTGGGTCAGGGGTATTTAAATACGTTTTTGACTCAATGAGATTTTCAACTTACGATGGATTTATTGGGCCGTAGCCCTGTGGTTAAGTCGAGGAAGATCTAGATATGTACGTGTCTGATTCCCCACATAAATTTTCACAAGACAGTGTTTATTCTGACTGTAAGCAATACACTCAGATATTTCCTAGTTCCAGTTGTTTCTCATTGCTGGTCACAAACACTGAATTTATTTCATGACCCACAGTTTTAAAAAACTACTTCCTTTAAGGGGACTTTTCACCAAAGGGCTCTTCCCACTGTCAATTCCTCCCAAGAGGAAGCGAATAAACAAAGATGACAAAGGCTGTGTCCATCTGTCACGGCTTCCAGTCTGGGGGGGCTTTGGAGGGAAATGGGGAAGGAGGGGAAAGGCAGAGTTGGGAGGAGGAACAGGACCAAGAGGAAAGAAAGAGCCATCAGGCACCTGGACTCCAAACTCCTCGCTGAGGTTGGTGAAGAGATACTCATACCCGTAGGCAGCCTTGCAGCTCAGCCACACTACGTGGTACGGACTCCGCGTGATCCAGCTGCGAACCAGCTCCAGGATCCCATGTAGACACTCCTCCTGGGCAGGAAGGTTCAAAGGCAGTTAACGCTGTTCCATTCTCAGGATTCCCAGATACTCACGCAAATGGGGACAATCACCATGCGATCTGTAATCCCACAAACTTCCCTCTAAGAAATGCGGGCTGTGCTCCAGGGAGACGTACCCGACTAGGAATTTGGTAATATTTGGGATCGCAGAAAGTCGTGTCTAAGTACACACTCTGGATGTCTTTCACTCTGAAAACAAAAATGAAACAAGGGGTGTGACTCACCTCATGGGAAATAAAATATGGATAAAAGCTAAACTCTTCGTTAGAGAGAGAAAATCTAGACATCCAAATGGATGTTCCATTTGGAATTTTTTTTTTATTATCAACTTTGTCAGGAAATGATTTCCATATAAAACGACACAGATTTTGCATATGCGGTTCAGTGAATTTTGACCAATTCACGTAACTACTACCCCAGTCAACACACGGAATGTTACCATTACCTCGTTTCAAGAGGAAAAGTTTGCTTTACTGTTACAAATATTATTATAATCGAGTTCGATTTCTAACAGAAACAAAGGCTCATATTTGGGGGGCGGGGGGAGAATAAAACCTTTAAAACAGTGCAGCCTTAACATTACGTAAAGCCAGAGTACCTGCCCCCAGAGTGCAGAAGCTCCATTCTGGCAGCTTCTCCTTTTGCCAATCTGAAGTCTCCCGTGTACAAGACTGTCCCATTGTTGCCCTGAAATAAAAACCTGAAAAGGGTACAGACCTCAGTGACTTCTAAGTCTCAGACAAAATCCTGATAAGGCAAATATATACTAAATCCACAGCCCATGTTGCCTGCCAAGCACAGCCACTATGATAAGGTGATAATGGAATTTCCACAGCACTAAACCACACCAGGCACTCAGCTGCACCTCTTCCCAAAGGAGGAAAATAATAACATGATGGAGATATTGCTGAGTTTGCAAGAAACGTCCTCTGAAATACATCAGCACCTTCCACTGTATACTGAGATCATCCCTTCTCATGGAGAGAAAAATCCATGTGATGGGAAAATGCAAAGCCAGTGGAAAGACTGCTACTGAAAACTTCCACTGTAAGAAAGCCACGTTTCGAATGTGACCTGCACCTCAGTCCCCCAAGTCCAATTTGGAAGCAAAGATTACAGGAATTGTCATCGTAAGACTCGAACCTCCCTGTACAGGTTATTTTCTAGACCCTACAAGTTTATTTCTACAAATATAATACATATCTACACAAAATAAATAGGCAAAATAGATGAGCCCTCTTACATAACTGATCCTGGGCAATGACCAGCTGGTAAGAGAGTCACAACAATCTCTTCCTTCTAAAAAGAAAATAAAAGAAGAAAATAATAATCATAGAAATTATCATTAGGACCCAGCTAAACAAAGCCCTCCTGAATACAACACACGCAACTACTTCCCAAGAACGTGGTGTGCCTTTCTCCTCATTTCCCCACTCTCCAAACCCCGGAAACAAGTGGAATCCTCACCCACAAACAAATGGTTAAACGTAGAGTTACACTGTGACACAGCAATTCCACTCTTGGGTATACACGTGAGAGACGCGAAAACTTAGGTCCACACAAAACGTGAATGTTCACCGCAGCATTATTCATACTAGCCAGAGTAGAAGCAGCCAAAACGTCTACTGGCTGATGATTGAACCAGCAAAATGTGGTCTATCCATACAATGGAATATTCTTTGGCCAAAAAAAGAAATGAAGAACTGATACATCCTAAACCATGGATAAACACTGAAAGCATTACGCAAAGTGAAAGAAGTCACGAAAGACCGCATACTGTATGAGTCCATTTAAATACAATGTCCAGAACGGGCAAATCCATAGAGACTCACACTAGACTTAGTAGTGGCCAGGAGCTGGGGGGAGGGAGAAACAGGGTCCCATATTTCTTTCTGGGTGATGAAAGTATTCTGAAATTGATTGTGGCGATGGATACACAACTCTGTGAATACACTAAAAGCCACTGAATAGTGTACTTTAACTGGGGTGAATGGTACGGTATGTGAATTATGTCTCAATAAAGCTGTTATTTAAAAAAAATAAAAATAAAAAGGAATTCCCTGGCAGTCAAGTGGTTAGAACTCCACGCTTCCACTGCAGGGAGCACGGGTTCGATCCCTGGTCAGGGAATTAGGTTCCTGCAAGTCGCACGGACAGTTAAAAAAAAAAAAAAAAGTCTGATGCAGCCTGGTCCCAAGTCACCATGCAGCACACTGTACTGTCCCGTTAGGCGGAGCCTGATGGGCACGACAGCCTCTCGGGGCTCAGTGCGTGGTGGGGTAGAGCTCTGGGTGCGTCAGCTCCACTCGACCCCGGCAGCTCCCCCTGGACGTCTGACACCATTCGTTCAAAGGCCCTTTAGAAGGGGCTTCCTTGCTGGTTGGAGCTGGAGACACACAAGTCTCAGTGGGAGAGGAGAAATGGAAAGGACCAGAGTGGGGCAGCTGGACTCAGCTCACCAAGAGCCACCTGCTGCCTGGTGCCCGATTCTGAGAAAGCCTTTCACCAGCACACATTACAGGCCACCGGGCACTGACAGCATGTCCCCAAAGTGTCAGCTAACCGAGCTCAGGATGGCATTTAGGAAGGTTCAGGTCATCCCCTTCCCCTCCCTCAGGACAGTAAGTCTAGAAGTACTCCAATGCCTGATCTCCTCCAGAGAGGACATGTGAAAGGTCGGCCCCTGTCCCATCATGGTCACACCACCAAGGACACCCTTCAGAGTTAAACGTGTCCACAGAGCAGGTTCTAATCGGGCTATGGAACAAATATTAACTGGATTTGCCATAAGATAGGAAAACACTGCCTAGCCCTAGGTATAATTTGAGATAAAAATAAATAAATACAGAAAAGGTGGGTTGGTACTCCTACTTACTATTGAAAAAGATAAATGCACAACACAAAAGTACCTGCCTCTAAATTTAAGGACAAAAAAATAAATTGGATCCACTTGGACAATGTCTTTTTCTTGAATACGAAAATGCTTCAGAAAAAAAAAATCACAATATACATAAATTTGCTGCAAAAACATTAAGCACAGTTTTATATCCTGAACATTATAATAAACTTAATAAATGTGACAATCACACTGTATGGTAATATCATGACTATAGTTATAGCATGTGACACTATATAGAAGCAGTTCCGACATGGTCCAGTCCTTCGGATGTAGAAAATAAATACATCACACACGTTTTTTCCCTACAAACTCACTCATTTACTATAAATTTTATTTCTGGTTAATGAGCAATCAAATCAAGGAGAAAGATAAACAATCATTTAATGCTGAGTATAACAATAATTTTTAAATCACAGTATTTAATATTTAGTTACCTCGCCTGATGCTTCATCGACTAAAGATATCTGGGTAGGAGTTTCAATTTCAATGGATATCTATTAAAATAAAAGAAGAGGTCATGTATACATTGCATTATACATTTTCATGGTTTTTCATGGCTTTATATGTCTTTGCCATCTCAAACACAGAAAGGGAACTAAGAGATGTTACAGACTCTCTGTGGAACAATTTCTGATTTCACTATAATAATGGTTTAATAGCCCCAAGGCATGATAAAGCTAATAACAGTACCTTTCCTGAGGCTGATGTGGCAATATGGATTGAATGCCTTATAAACGTGCACATCCTCAGACACAGCAATTCTACTTCTGTGAATTCAATTTTCCTCCCTTCACCTCCCCATGTATTCCACGTGTTCAGGTTTTCTGCTGCAGAACACAGTCTGCCATCAGTCCATGGCGTGTTGGCCTAATTCACAGATGTGAGCTGCTATGAAGAGGTCGGAGTGTACGTGCACATTTTACTAGAAGAGCAAGCAGCACAGAGAGGCATTCAGTAAGTAGCTGATGAATAAACATCATTTCCCACCTTTTTAGCCCACTGATGTCATAAAATTTACAGTGACTGAGATTCAGGTGTGAAAATATTCTTGCATTTCAGGAATAAACACACTGTATTCATGATACACTGTTTTTTAATACTGTGAGATTCAGTCAGCTATGACCTCAGTTAGGATATTCACACGTGAAATGGCCTTTTTTCCCCCATTTACTATCATTATCCATTTGGCCAGTGAGGTTGAACAGCTTATCTTTTTAGTCTCTCCTACAATAGGGATTTTTTGTTCTTTGAACATTTGGCAAAATGCACCTATAAAACCATCTGGGTGTGGGGCTTTTTTGAAGAAGAGATCTTTGAAAACTGTTTTAATGTCTTTGATGCCTACTTCTTTATTCAAGTGGTCTACTTTTCTTGCCTCAATTTGGTATTTTCCTACTTTTCTAGTATTTATCCACTGTGTCTAAATTATTGAATATACTATCATATTCATTTTCAAAACAAGGCCCTGCTATTATTCATAGGTATTTTCATTTTTATCATTCTGTATTTTTATATGCATCTTTGTTTTTTTAATCGATCTTGGCAAGATTTCTATTTCGTTTTGTTTTCTTTTGTTTGTTTTGTTTGTTTGCTTTGGCCACGCTGTGCGGCATGTGGGATCTTAGTTCCCCAATCAGAAATCAAACCCACATCTCCTGCATTGGAAGCACAGAGTCTTAACCGCTGGACCACCAGGAAGTCCCTAAATTTATCTCTATTTCTCTAGAAACCAGCTTTTACTTTCGTTAATCTTCCCTTTTATTTTCTGTGGTAGTTAGTCTCTATATCACTAACCTGTCCTTTCTATTATTTTCTTCTTTCACATATCCTTAGGTTTGCTTTGTTGCTCCTTTTCGTTCTTCTTGAGTCAAAGACTTATTCCATTTAGTTCCAGTCTGTTTTCTAAGAAATGCATTTAATGCTCTCAATTTCCCTTCAAGTACTAACTTAGCTGTGCTCCACACACTTTGACATGTCACACTTTCATTGTCCATCAGTCCTAAGTATTGTATGTTTTTCTTTACAATTTTCTCTTTAACCTGGAGTTGCTTGTGGTACACATTTAGCTCCCATATGTAGGGGGTGATTTTAACTCTCCTTGTATTTCTGATTTCCAGCATCATTGTATTTATGGTAAAAGAACAGATCACTAGGATTTCCTGAAACTTCTTTAGTGACGTAGCACATGCTCAGTTTTGGTAAACGTTCCAAGTTTACCCAAAGCTCTTTTCTCTGTTCGGTTTAAAGCTCTGTGTTTCAACTGGTTTGCAGGTATTAATTATGCCATTTAATTCTTCTGTAGATTCACTTACTTCCTGTCTCCTTCATCTTTCAGCTTCTGAGAGAGGTCTGGTAAGCTCTCCAGCTACCACTGTTGAGTCGCCCCTTTCTCCCTTAGATTATGAGGTGGCCTTGAACTACATCCACTCAGCTGAGCTGGAATTATCCTACAAGCCCCTTCCACGTACACTTCCAGGATAGCAGTGGCCACAAGAAACACCTGTGTGAGATTTGGAAGGCAGAAGTGAACCAGCAGCCACTTTTCAATGCTCTGAAAGGCACCAGAAATTATAACAGCTCGGGTACGTTGCTGATCTGTTGGCTTACCTCACTGACTCGGGCACTACGGCGGCAGCTCCGTCTTCCGCTGGGTATCCTCCCAAGCTTCTTGGAGGCCTGGGCCACGTGTGTGGAACTCAGTGACCAAGGAGTGGGAGGCGGACATGGGTCCCCATTTGTCCCTGTGGACTCCAGCCTATCTCTGCTCTTCTCTCCTTCTTTTTCATCTTTCCTTCCTGACTGCTGGCCAGATGGACCCACAGTAACTTCAGGCCTAATACCAAGGCCAAGGTTACAGCCTTGCTGTTGTGTCCCTCTGCAGAGGGGGGATGGATCCCACCCCAACTGACAGATCAGAGGCTAAGACTGAAGATGCCACATATGAACCGAGAGAGTGTGAAAACACTGTGGTATGTTCACTGTTGGACTTTCTGGGGAGAGCAGGGTAGAAACCAGGCTGGGAGGAAGTGGTTTGTGTGACCTGAGAAAATGGGAGCAGGTGGCCCTGGTTTTTATCGTGGTTACGGGGTGGGCCTGGGCTTGCATGTTTGAATTCCATGTAGGCGCCAAGGAAGGGGCAGGGTTTTTTTTTTTTAATCAGTTTGCCCAGATGTGGGGCAAGTGGAGGTGGGAGTTGAAAGCTGCCAGCAATCAGACATCAAACACTCTTTTTTTGTGTGTGTGTGGTACACGGGTCTCTCACTGTTGTGGCCTCTCCTGTTGCGGAGCACAGGCTCTGGACGCGCAGGCTCAGCGGCCATGGCTCACGGGCCCAGCCACTCCACGGCATGTGGGATCTTCTCGGACTGGGGCACGAACCCGTGTCCCCTGCATCGGCAGGCGGACTCTCAACCACTGCGCCACCAGGGAAGCCCTGTGGACGACTTTATTTTTTTTTTTTTGTTTGTTTCCGGTACGCGGGCCTCTCACTGTTGTGGCCTCTCCCGTCGCGGAGCACAGGCTCCGGACGCGCAGGCTCAGCGGCCATGGCTCACGGGCCCAGCCACTCCGCGGCATGTGGGATCCTCCCAGACCGGGGCACGAACCCGTGTCCCCTGCATTGGCAGGCGGACTCTCAACCACTGTGCCACCAGGGAAGCCCAGACATCAAACACTCTTGGTGGTGCTTGTTCAGCCTTCTCTGCCAGCACCCCCAATTACTGATGGTTTAATCCATATCACAAGCCCTAATGCTATCTTCTCCTCGTGGTTCTTTCTCTGATCAAGCACTGGGTGATCAGGTACTACTGTATCCAGGTTGAGGCTATTTTGTCAATTGCATTTATGTTCAAATCTTCTTGATACTATTAAAAGGTTGTTCCTTTTAATAGTAAATAACACCTTCTTTGAAACTTAAAGATATTTTTTTTGCCTTCAATCTCTGTGTGATATAAAAGTTGCCACTCTGGCATGTTTAGCTTCTAATTGTTCATTGTATTTTTTCCTTATTTTTTTTCCCCTTCAACCTGCATTTTTCCTTTAGAGTAATTTATGTCTCTTGTAGACCAAGACTGGTGGATCATTTTTTTTTTTTTAGCCTAAACCAAGAATTTGTCTTTTGATCCAGGGTTGAAGTAAATCCATTCATATCTATAGCAATTACTGTTATAATAGAACTTGTGCCACCATCTTCGCATTTTCAACGTGCCATGCTTTTTTCTCCCCTTTACCTTCTGTTGGATAGATCCATTTTATTCTGCCAGACTCAAAATTATCCATTCTATTTTTATTCTGATTGTTATCCCTTTCTTATTATAACCCATAAATTTTGTTTATTTTTCCTAATCTATCCCATGATCTAAATAAAAGGATTTATCAATTATGTTAATGAATGTTTTATACTTTAAAGTAATAAAATATAACTCAGCAAGAGAGTCTGTGAGATTAGACAAAGCTAAGAATCTAAGTCAACACGTTGAGGGACAAGAAAGAAAAATCAGCAGCGATAAAATGTCAACCTCTTCCAAACTGATGAATTACAAAGGCTAAACAGCAACACTGTAATTACTGTGGGTAAATACAGCATGGAGGAAGCGAGCTTTGAATAATGCCGATGCTTTGTTCAATACACCTCAAAAATATTTCCCACTTGAAAAGAAGAATTAGTGTCATTCAAAAAATAAAACTTACAATTCGTTTCTCCCAAAATCTGTACCTCGGGCTCGTTAACAACAGCTCTTTAGTAACAGGTGAACAGTATAAGTAAACCTTCAAGCTGAAAACAAGAGACCGAAAAAAAAAAAAAGAAGCTCTTTTAGTACAATCGAGAATGAGACATCTGGGTGACTAGGAAATATGTTTCAATATATGTCAGTTGCCTTGAATAATTCATAAACTGAGCTGGCAGGCCAATACTCCAGTGACCACCTCAGTCCCATCGAGACTATAAAGGGACGGGCGAGAAGCAGAGGACAGAAAATACTGTGTCCTCTGACCTCCCCAAAGGCTGGTCCTCACCATTCTCACCTTAAAGACACATGTTTTAGACAATCAGGTATGTCTGGAGAGATACCACCAAAAGGTAAACTACCTCTGCAGAAAGGGAAGTGGGACAGGAGTCGTCTGCCTTTTACTTCATATAAATCTATTCTGTTTACGTTTAGTGGGCAGAAATCAACTTCATGACAAACTTTAAAAATTCAACACTCCAGTTCAGAGGTTAGGAATACAGTCTGCAGCGGATCATACTCTCCAGAGATGCCCACACTGACATATACACCCTAACCACACACTGTCTTCTTACAAAGTAGTCATGGAAATTCCCCCACTGACAGGAGGCATCTGTGTTAACCTCCCCTTGAACCCGGACAGAGCTTTGTAACTGCCTTAGCCAACAGAATGTGATGGACATAATACAGCAGGCCTTTCAAGGTTAGATCTTCGAGGCAGTATGGCTGCCACTGGCCCTCTCTTGGGACATACACTTTTCTTTTTAGTTTCCATTTAAGAAGTCCTGCTATTCTGAAACCACTATGTTGAAGAGCTATTTTTAAGAGACAGAGATGTCCAAAGTGCCCCAACTGTTTGAGTCTCCTGAGCCCAGATGTCAGACATTAAATGAATGAGCCTTCAGGTAATGTCAGCCCCCATACGACACCCAGTCAGGCAGAAACCAGCCATCCCCACTGTACCCTGTCAGAACTCCTGACCCATAGAAACAGACAGAGAGAATACATGATTAGTGTTGTTTTAAGTCACTGAGTTTGGGGGTAGTTTGTTACGCAGCAATAGATAACTAATACATAGGCTCTAAAATCAGACAGACCTGGTGGGAATCCTGGTCCTGCCACCTACTGGCTGTGTGACCTTGGGCAACTAATTTAACCCCTCTGGTTCCTCAGTTTCCTCATCTGTAAAATAGAAATAATAATAGTATCTATTCAAAAGATTATCAAGAGACTCTAAGGAGAATGTCAGCTCCAAGAAGAGAGGGATTTTTGCCTGTTTTGCTCACTACTGTATCTTCAACATCTAGTATGAATATATATATATATATTTTTCGGTACACGGGCCTCTCACTGTTGTGGCCTCTCCTGTTGTGGAGCACAGGCTCAGTGGCCATGGCTCACGGGCCTAGCCGCTCCGCGGCATGTGGGATCTTCCCGGACCGGGGCACGAACCCATGTCCCCTGCATAGGCAGGCCGACTCTCAACCACTGCGCCACCAGGGAAGCCCATGAATATATATTTTTAATAAATATTAGCTACCATTATCACAAACACAGACTACTGATATCACTTAGCAAAGAAGCCTGCTAAGTCAAAGATCAAATAGTCAAAAAGTCAATAGGGTCCTTTCTATATACAGTTGACCCTTGAACAACATGGATTTCAACTGTGAGGGTCCACTTACGCACAGGGTTTTTTTTCACTAAATAAGTACCATAGTACTACACCATCTGCAGTTAGTTGAACCCACAGATGCGGAACCAGGATAGGGAGGGCCAACTATAAAGTTATATGTGGATTTTTGACCTCATAGAAGGTCAGTGCCCCTAACCACTGCGTTGTTCAAGGGCCAACTGCATATATCTTGAGAATTTGGAATCTGACTTAGGCAATGACTGCAGGAAAAGAATGCAATGACTCAGCTTTAAGAAAGGATCCAACAACATTATATGACTCTTTTATAATGGAACAATCATTTACGCACACGCACAGACACACTCTTACAGAAATAAAAATGAACAGACTATTACTGCACCCAATAGCATGGACGAATCATTCAAATATAATGTTAAGTAAAAGAAAACAAGTAGAAGAGTCTATTCAGTATGATTCTATTTAAATAAAGTTCAAAAACAACCAAAGCTAAACGATGATGACAAAAGTCAGAAGAGAGGTTACCTGTGGGTGGGGAAGACTGACTGGGGGAGGAACAGGGTTCTGTCCCAGGATATTGATGCTGTTCTATTTCTTGGAGTGGGCAGACGCTACACATGTGTTCACTTGTAAAAGTTCATCAGACTATTCCCATATGATGTAAGTACTTTTCTATGTAGATGTTACAGCTCAATTAAAATTTTTACTTAAAAAAATAGAACACACAAATAAATAGCAAAGGAAATTACCTGGGGACTTCCCTGGTGGTCCAGTGGCTAAGGCTCCATGCTCCCAATGCAGGGGACCCGGGTTCAATCCCTGGTCAGGGAACTAGATCCCACATGCCACAACTAAGAGTTTGTATGCTGCAACTAAAGTTCCCACATGCTGCAACTAAAGATCCGCATGCCACAGTGAAGATCCCACATGCCACAACTAAGCCACAGCTCAGCCAAATAAATAAATAAATAAATTTTAAAAAGAAAAGAGAAGAAATTACCTGCACTCCAACCTTCTTTTCAAGGTAGGGGCTCTTAATCCTTTCATGTGATCTGAAAACAAAAGAATAAGAAATCATAAATACATTATTTTTTTCAGAGGATTCCTTGGCCCAAGGAAACTGAGTTGTCTGTTCTTTTTAGGCTTCCTTTTAAGAGAAAATAAATGAGAGGTTCACTTTTATAGGAGCATTGATTTGTATGAGCTACTGGCTCTTGCTTCTGCACATGAAGAATCCACTGAAAATAGGACAAGAACCACTAAAAGTTGACCATCTCTGAGCCAACAGAAGCCATTTAAAAGGAGAATGATCCTCTGCATCTTAGGACAGAGACTAAATCACTCAGAGTAGCCACAGAAGAATGCATGACCTCATTCAGAACTGCTTCCATCACTTTCCTTTACTCTCTTCTATCATTTCAATCCAACCACCCTTCGGACCATGCTCTCTGTGACCCCTTCAATTCCAGTCACTAAAGTTAGTCCATCTGGAAATTCAAGTTTGCTTCCATGGAATCCTCGAGAAAACCATTCAGGCTTAGGCCAGAATAATAAGAGTTTCTTTACCTTCTCAGCCTACTGTGACTGCTGGGTTGAAAGGTGGGTTATTGCTACCCACAGAAGCTTGCTCCACAGCTTGCCAAATTAACAAACACAGAAAGGTGACTTTTAAAGAAAGGTAACATTTAAACCAAATGGTACATTAAATATATAGTGCATTATAATATTACATTCTGAATCTTTAGCATGCAAAAGCCCAGATAACAAGAACCAAACATTTTGAAATTGCTTAGTTAAATCAAACCAATTCTAATTATCCTAATTCCAAACAGAAACCCGAAAGAAAGCTGGAGTAACTATACTCAGACAAAACAGACTTTAAAACAAAGACTCTAATAAGAGACATTATCATATTACATACGATAATGTAATATTTACAAATGTTATATCCTCTTGTTGGGTCCATCCAACAAGAGGATATAACATTTGTAAACATTTATGCACCCAACAGAGGAACATCTAAATACATAAAGCAAATATTAACAGACTTAAAAGGAGAAATAGACAGCAATACAGTAAGAGCAGGGGACTTTAATACCACACTTACGTCAATGGATGGATCATTCAGTCAGAAAATCAGTAACAAAATATTGGACCTAAACAACACATAAGATCAGATGAACTTCACAAATATATAAAGAAGGCTTCATGCAAAAGCAACAGAACATACATTCTTCTCAGGTGCACATGGAACATTTTCCAGGATAGACCATATATTAGGCCACAAAATGAGTCTCAATAAATTTAAGATGATTAAAATCATATCAAACATCTTTCCAACTACAATGGTATGAAACTAGAAATTAATTACAAGAAGAAAACTAGAAATTGATTACAAGAAAATAAGTGGAGAGTAAACAACATGCTATTGAACAAACAATGGGTCAAAGAATAAATCAAAAGAGAAATTTTAAAATACCTTGAGGATTGAGAATGGAAATAAAACATACCAAAATTTGTGGGTTGCAGCAAAAGCAGTTCTAAGGGGGAAGGTCAAGTGATAAATGCCTACCTCAAGAAACAAGAAAAATCTCAAATAACCAACCTAACTTTACAACTCAAGAAACTAGAAAAAGAAGAACAAACAAAGCCCAAAATTAGCAGAAGGAAGGAAATAACCAAGATTAGAACAAAAATAAATAAAAAACAGACTAAAAAGACAACAGAGAAGATCAGTGAAACTAAGAGCTGGTTCTTTGAAAAAGTAAACAAAATTGACAAGCCTTTGCTAGACTCAGCAACAAAGGAGAAGGGGGGAGGGGGAGAAAGAGAGAGAGAGAGAGAGAGAGAGAGAGAGAGGGAGGGAGGGAGGGAGGGAGGGAAGGAGGGAGAGATAGGACTCAAATAAATAAAATCACAAATGAAAGAGGAGCTATTACAACTCTTAAAATGGAAAAGAAGGGGTAAGAGAGTACTATGAACAATTATACACCAACAAAGTGGACAACCTAGAAGAAACGGATAAATTCTTAGAAACAAACAACCTACCAAGACTGAATCATGATGAAACAGAAAATCTGAATAGACTGATAACTAGTAAGGATACTAAATATCTCTCTACTAATATCAGTAACTTTAAAAATCCAACAAACAAAAGTCCCAGACCAGATGGCTTTGCTAGTGAATTCTACAAACATTCCAAGAACTCAATTTATGAGGCTAGCATTACCCCGATACCAAAGCCAGACAAGGACACCACACAAATTACAGGCCAATATCCCTGATGAACACAGATGAAAAAAGTCCTCAACAAAATATTAGCAAACAGAATTCAACAAAACATTAAAAGGATCATACACCATGATCAAGTGGGATTTATTCCAGGGATGCAAACTTGGTTCAACATCCACAAATCAGTCAATGTTATAATCACATTAACAAAATGAAGGATAAAAAAAAACATAATCATCTCAACAGATGCACAAAAAGCACTGGACAAAACTTGACATCCATTTATGATAAAAACTCTCAATAAATCAGGTATAGAGGGAACAAACCTCAGTATAATAAAGGCCATATGTGACAAGCTCTCAGCAAACATCATAATCAGTGGTGAAGAGCTGAAAGCTATTTCTCTAAGATAAAAAATAAGACAAGAACGCCCATTCTTGCTCTTTTATTCAACATAATATTATAAATCCCAGCCAGAGGAATTAGGCAAGAAAAAGAAATAAAAGGCATGCAAAGTTGAAAGGAAGAAGTAAAACTGGCACTATTTACAGACAACATGATACATGTATAGAAAACCCTAAAGACTCCATCAAAAAACTGTTAGAGGAATACTGGTCAAGATGGCAGTGTGGGAAGACACAGAGTTAGCATCTCCCCACAACTAGGGCACCTGAAGGCCGCGGGTGGGGGACTCTGACGCCCAAGGAGACGGGAGGAACCCCAAAGTGAACCGGTAGGATGTAGGGGGACTGAGAGGGGAGGAGAAGTGGATGCCAGACAGGATTGGTGCCCCTGAGGCCAGGGAGATCAGGAGAGGCAGGAGGGAGGGGCCCTCTGGGAAGAGCAGGAGAGGAGCGGAGGGCGATCGTCTGGTCCACTCGGGCCAGGGAGCCTGCTGACCTCCCAAACCAGTACCCACCCCCCCAAAGCCTGATCCAGGCCACGTGGATCCTGGAGGCATAGGAGGGAGGCTGGGGAGATCAGGAGAGGCAGGTGGGAGGGGTCATCTAGGAGGAGCAGGAGAGGAGCGGAGGGCAACTGCCCTGCCCACTAGAGCCAAGGAAGCCTGCTGGGCTCCCAGGTGAGGTCCCCTGCCCTCTGAGACCAGGGGTGGAGGGCACACCTGGGCCCCTTCTGTTCCTTGAGCCTAAGCCCCACCCCCCACAGCCCCCAGGGCCTTTTCCAGCCCTGTGGGTCCTGAGCATAGGCCCCGCCCTCCACCCAAACCTCGCCCTTGCTTAGGCCCCGCCCTCCACAGCCAAGGCCTTTCCCCCCACCGTTTTTTCTTTTCCCTCCTCTTTTTTTACTATTGTGGTACTGATGTACCTTCCAGTTGTTGATTCATCTATATTTTTATTTTTATATTCTTTCTAATATATGTTAGTTTCCTACTCTAATTTTATTTTTTACTTTGTTATTGTTCTCTTTTCTTTTTTTTTTTTTTTTTTTTGCCGCCCCATGCAGCTTGCGGGATCTTGGATCACAAGCCCGGGGTCGGACCAAAGCTCCTGCAGTGGGAGCTTCAAGTCTGAACCACTGGACTAACAGAGAACCTCAGACCCCAGGGAATATTCATCAGAGTGAGGGCTCATGGGTTTCCTCATCTCAGCACCAAGACCTAGCTCTACCCAACAGCCTACAGACTCCAGTGTTGGAAGCCGCAGGCCAAACAACGAGTAAGACAAGAATACAACCCCACTCATAAAAAAAAAAAAAAGAGAGAGAGAGCACACAAATATGTCACAGATGAAGGAGCAAGGTAAAAACCTACAAGACCAAAAAAATGAAGAGGAAATAGGCAACCTACCTGAACAAGAATTCAGAGTAATGACAGTAAAGATGATCCAGAATCTCGGAAATAGAATGGAGGCATGGATTGAGAAAACACAAGAAATGTTTAACAAAGACCTAGAAGAACTAAAGGACACACAGACAGAGATGAACAACACAATAACTGAAATGAAAAATACACAAGAAGGAATCAATAACAGAATAATGGAGGCAGAAGAATGAATAAGTGAGCTGGGAGACAAAATGGTGGAAATAACTACTGAGGAACAGAATAAAGAAAAAAGAATGAAAAGAATTGAAGCCAATCTAACAGACCTCTGGGACAACACTAAATGTACCAGCATTCGAATTATAAGGGTCCCAGAAGAAGAAGAGAAAAAGAAAGGGTCTGAGAAAATATTTGAACAGATTATAGTTGAAAACTTCCCTAATATGGGAAAGGAAATAGTCACCCAAGTCCAGAAAGCACAGGGAGTCCCCTACAGGATAAACCCTAGGAGAAACACACCAAGACACATATTAATCAAACTAACAAAAATTAAATTCAAAGAAAAACTATTAAAAGCAGCAAAGGAAAAACAAAAAATAACATACAAAGGAATCCCCATGAGGTTATCAGCTGATTTTTCAGCAGATACTCTGCAGCCAGAAGGCAGTGGCAGGATATACTTAAAGTGATGAAAGAGAAAAACCTACAACCAAGATTACTCTATCCAGCAAGGATCTCATTCAGATTTGATGGAGAAGTGAAAAGGTTTTCAGAAAAGCAAAAGCTAAGAAAATTCAGCACCACCAAACCAGCTTTACAATAAATGCTAAAGAAACTTCTCTAAGCAGGAAACACAAAAGAAGAAAAAGACCCACAAAAACAAATCCAAAACAATTAAGAAAATGGTAATAGGAACATACATATTGATAATAACATTGAATGTAAATGGATTAAATGCCCCAACCAAAAGACACAGACTGGCTGAATGGATACAAAAACAAGACCCATATATATGCTGTCTACAAGACACCCACTTCAGACCTAGGGACACATACTGACCGAAAGTGAAGGGATGGAAAAAGATATTGCATCAAAAGAAAGCTAGAGTAGCAATACTTGTATCATATAAAATAGACTTTAAAATAAAGACTGTTACAAGAGATAAGGAGGGACACTACATAATGATCAAAGGATCAATCCAAGAAGAAGACATAACAATTATAAATGTATATGCACACAACACAGGAGCACCTCAATACATAAGGCAAATGCTAACAACCATGAAGGGAGAAATAGACAGTAAAACATTAACAGTAGGGGACTTTAACACCCCACTTACACCAATGGACAGATCATCCAAACAGAAAATAAGTAAGAAAACAGAAGCTTTAAATGACACAATATATCAGATAGATCTAATTGATATTTATAGAACATTCCACCCAAAAGTGGCAGAATACACTTTCTTCTCAAGTGCACATGGAACATTCTCCAGGATGGATCACATCTTGGGTGACAAATCAAGCCTCGGAAAATTTAAGAAAATTGAAATAGTTCAAGCATCTTTTCTGACCACAACACTATGAGATTGGAAATCAATTACAGGGAAAAAAAACTGTAAAAAACACAAATACATGGAGGCTAAACAGTGCACTACTAAATAACCAAGACATCACAGAAGAAATCAAAGAAGAAATTTAAAAATACATAGAAACAAATGACAACGAAAACACAACGACTCAAAACCTATGGGACTCAGCAAAAGCAGTTCTAAGAGGGAAGTTTATAGCAATTCAATCTCACCTCAAGAAACAAGAAAAATCTCAAATAAATAATCTAACCCTACACTTAGAACAACTAGAGGAAGAAGAACAAGGAAAACCCAAAGTCAGTAGAAGGAAAGAAATCACAATGATCAGAGCAGAAATAATGAAATAGAAACAAAGAAAACAATAGCAAAGATCAATAAAACTAAAAGCTGGTTCTTTGAGAAGATAAAAAATATTGATAAACCCTTAGCCAGACTCATCAAGGAAAAAAAAGGCAGAGGACGCAAATCAATAAAATTAGAAATGAAAAAGGAGAAATCACACTGACACTGCAGAAATACAAAGGATTATAAGAGACTACTACAAACAACTATATGCCAATAAAATGGACAACCACAAAGAAATGGACAAATTCTTGAAAAGGTACAATTTTCCAAGGCTGAAAATGGAAGAATTAGAAAATATATACAGACCTATCACAAGTAATGAAATTGAAACTGTAATTAAAAATCTTCTAACAAACAGAAGTCCAGGACCAGATGGCTTCACAGGCGAATTCTTTCAAATATTTAGAGAAGAGCTAACACCGATCCTTCTTAAACTCTTCCAAAAAACTGCAGAGGGAGGGACACTCCCACATTCATTCTACGAAGCCACCATCACCTTGACACCAAAACCAGAAGAAGATATCACAAAAAAGAAAAGTATAGACCAATATCCCTGATGAACATAGATGCAAACATCCTGAACAAAATACTAGCAAACAGAATCCAACAGCACATTAAGAGGATCATACACCATGATCAAGTGGAGTTTATCCCAGGGATGCAAGGATTCTTCGATGTACACAAATCAATCAATGTGATACACCACATTAACAAATTAAGGAATAAAAACCATATGATCATTTCAATAGATGCAGAAAAAGCTTTTGACAAAATTCAACACCAATTTATGATAAAAACTCTCCAGAAGGGCTTCCCTGGTGGCGCAGTGGTTGAGAGTCCGCCTGCCGATGCAGGGGACACGGGTTCGTGGCCCGGTCTGGAAAGATCCCACATGCCGCGGAGCGGCTGGGCACGTGAGCCATGGCCGCTGAGCCTGCGCGTCCGGAGCCTGGGCCACAGCAGTGAGAGGCCCGTGTACCGAAAAAAAAAAAAAAAAAAAACAGATGGAGAAAGATACCATGTTCTTGGATTGGAAGAATCAATACTGTGAAAATGACTATACTACCCAAAGCAATCTACAGATTCAATGCAATCCCCATCAAACTATCAATGGCATTCTTCACAGAATTATAAAAAAAATTTACAGTTTGTATGGAAACACAAAAGACCCCAAATAGCCAAAGCAATCTTGAGAAAGAAAAATGGAGTTGGAGGAATCAGGCTTCCCGACTTCACACTATACTACAAAGCTACAGTAATCAAGACAGTTTGGTACTGGCACAAAAACAGAAATATAGATCAATGGTACAGGATAGAATGCCCAGAGATAAACCCATGCACATATGGTCACCTAATTTACGACAAAGGAGGCAAGAACATACAATGGAGAAAAGACAGCCTCTTCAATAAGTGGTGCTGGGAAAACTGGACAGCTACATGTAAAAGAATGAAATTAGAACACTACCTAACACCATAGACAAAAATAAATTCCAAATGGATTAAAGACCTAAATGTAAGACGAGACACTATAAAACTCTTAGCGGAAGCCATAGAAAAAACACTCTTTGACATAAACCACAGCAAGATCTTTTTTGACCCACCTCTTAGAGTAATGGAAATAAAAACAAAAATAAACAAATAGGACTTAATTAAACTTAAAAGCTTTTGCACAGCAAAGAAAACCATACACAAGACATAAAGACAACCCTCAGAATAGGAGAAAATATTTGCAAATGAAAACAACAGACAAAGGATTAATCTCCAAAATATACATACAGCTCACGGAGCTCAATATCAAAAAAACAAATAATCCAGTTAAAAAATGGGCAGAAGACCTAAATAGACATTTCAGCAAAGAAGACATACAGATGGCCAAGAGGCACATGAAAAGATGCTCAACATCAGTGATTATCAGAGAAATGCAAATCAGAACTACAGTGAGGTATCCCCTCATGTGGGTCAGAATGGCCATTATCAAAAAATCTAGAAACAATAAATGCTGGAAGGGGTGTGGTGAAAAGGGAACCCTCCTGCACTGTTAGTGGGTATGTAAATTGATACAACCACTATGGAAAACAGTATGGAGGTTCCTTAAAAAAGTAAAAATAGAACTACCATACGACCCAGAAATCCCACTATTGGGTATATACCCTGAGAAAACCATAATTCAAAAACAGTCATGTACCACACTGCAGCACTATTTACAATAGCCAGGACATGGAACCAACCTAAATGCCCATTGACAGATGAATGGATAAAGAAGATGTGGCACATATGTACGACGGAATATTGCTCAGCCATAAAAAGGGACAACACTGAGTTATTTGTGGTGAGGTGGATGGACCTAAGTCTGTCATACAGAGTGAAGTAAGTGAGAAAGAGAAAAACAAATACTACATCCTAACACATATATATGGAATCTAAAAAAACGGTACTGATGAACCTAGTGGCAAGGCAGCAATAAAGATGGAGACATAGAGAATGAACTTGAGGACATGGTGGGGGAGGGTGAAGCTGGGGCAAAGTGAGAGTAGCATCAACATATATATACTACCAAATTGGGAGATTGGGATTGACATATATACACTAATATGTATAAAATGGATAACTAATAAGAACCTGCTGTGTAAAAAAATAAAATTCAAAAGTTCAAATATATATATATATATACACTACCGAATGTAAAATAGATAGCTATTGGGAAGCAGCAGCATAGCACAGGGAGATGAGCTTGGTGCTTTGCGATGACCTAGAGGGGTGGGATAGGGAAGATGGGAGGGAGGCTCAAAAGGGAGGGGATATGGGGACATGTGTATGCATATGGCTGATTCGCTTTGTTGTGCAACAGAAACTAACACAATATTGTGAAGCAATTATACTCCAATAAAGATATATTAAAAACAAAAAACTGTTAGAATAAAGGAATTCAGTAAAGTTGCAGGATATCAACATACAGAAGTCTGTTGCATTTCTACAGACAAATAACCATCAGAAAGAGAAATTAAGAAAACAATCTCATTCACAGCTACATCAAAAAGAATAAAATACGTAGGAATAAATTTAACCAAGGAAGTAAAGACCGGTATATTGAAAACTACAAGCATTAATAAAAGAAACTGATGACACAAATAAATGTAAAGCTATTCCATGCTCATAGATTGAAAGGATCAATACTGTTAAATTGTCCATACTACCCAAAGCAATCAACAAGTTCAGTGCAACCCATATCAAAATTCCAATGGCATTTTTCATAGAAACAGAACAAATAATCATAAAATTTGTATAGAACCACAAAAGAACCCCAAATAGCCAAGCAATCTTGAAAAAAAACAAAACTGGAGACATGCTCCCTGGTTACAAAATGTATTGTTTCAAATGTATAGTAATTAAAACAGTATGGTGCTGGCATAAAAACACATAGATCAACAGAACAGAATAGCAAGCCCAGAAATAAAGCCACACATATAGTGTCAATTACTGAGAATTTATGATAAAGAAACCAAGAATATATGATGGGGAAAGGACAGTCTCTTCAATAAATGGTGGTAGGAAAACTGGACAGCCACATGCAAAAGAATGAAACCTAACCATTATCTTATACCATACACAAAAATTAACTCAAAATAGATTAAAGACTTGAATCTAAGATCTGAAACCACAAAATTTCTAGAAGAAAACAGAGGCAGTAAGCTCCTTGATATAGGTCTTGGTGGTGATCTTTTGAATCTGACACCAAAAGCAAAACTAAGCAAACGACATCAAATTAAAACATTTTTGCACAGCAAAGAAAAGCATCAACGAAAAGAAAAAACCTACTGAACAGGAGAAAACATTTGCAGATCATGTATCTGATAAGGGACTAATATCCAAAATATATAAAGAACTCATACAACTCAACAGCAAAAAAACAATCTGATTTTTTTAATGGGCAGATCTGAATAGACATTTTTCCCAAGACATACAGATGGCCAACGGGCACATGAAAAGATGTTCCACATCATTAATCATCAGGAAAATGCAAATCAAACCCACAATGAGATACCACCTCACACCCATTAGACTGGCTATTATCAAAAAGAAAAATAACAAATGTTGAAAGGGATGTGGAGAAATGGGAACCCTTGTGCACTGTTGGTGGGAATGTAAATTGGTGCAGCCACTATGGAAAACAGTATGGAGGTTCCTCAAAAAATTAAAAACAGGGCTTCCCTGGTGACACAGTGGTTGAGAGTCCGCCTGCCGATGCAGGGGACACGGGTTCGTGCCCCGGTCCGGGAGGATCCCACATGCCGCGGAGCGGCTGGGCCCGTGAGCCATGGCTGTTGAGCCTGCGCGTCCGGAGCCTGTGCTCCGCAACGGGAGAGGCCACAACAGTGAGAGGCCCGCGTACCGCAAAAAAAAAAAAAAAAAAAAAAAAAAAAAAAAAAAATTAAAAACAGAACTGTCATATGATCCAGCAATTCCACGTCTGGGTATTTAACTAAAGAAAACAAAAACACTAACTCAAAAAGATATTTGCACCCCTAGGTTCACTGAAGCACTATTTACAATAGCCAAGACACGGAAACAACCGAAGTGTCCATCAATGAATGAATGCGTAAAGAAGATGTGGTGTATATGCACAATGAAATATTATTCAGCCATGAAAACTGATGTCTCAGCACGAATTAACAATCTTCATTATAAGTTTTCTAAAAACTGATAATAAGTTTAAAAGTTTAAAGCTAATTATACAATATTATTTTCTCTATATAACTTTTTTCCAGCTCTTTTAAGATTAATACATAAACGCTGCTGGAAAGTTAATTTTACTTTAAAAAAAAAACTATAACCAAGTAGATTATTTTGAAAGTCTTTTCCTCCTCAAATCATTTACCAAAAATGACTTTCATTTGCATTTTGATTCATTTATGTAAACACTGCCTGTTACCACCCTTGATGAAGGCAAACGGCAAAGGCAGTCCAGCTGGGTTGATGGGGAGACAATGTTACACAGCCTAACAATAACCCACAAGAAAAAAATCTAATTATCCTAATTACCACCAACACATGTGCCCTCAAATTTGTATGTGACAATCCTTAACTCTTGAAAACAAGGCCGTCACTGCACCTCAAGTGGGTGACGTTGACCAAACACGTGCTGCCACAGGACAGTCCACCTGCCCCCTCACAGTGTGCATCTCCTCAGGTCACTCCTCGTCCATGCTTTTCGGGCCAATGAGTGCATCCCAGGGCAGGACTCTCCCTCATCGGGGTTTCCAGAGAGTCTGAGTCACGGCAAACACAAGGCTGACTCAGGACTCTGCTCCAGGCTTCCAAACTACCTCAGTGCCCAGCACCCCGTCCCATCAAGACGACCCAGCCCACCACCCCAGTCAAGGGACTCTGGGGAGTTTACTTTGTGATGCTAGGACTGCACCCAGCATCTCCCTTCCAGGGCCTTTTTCCTTTTCCTTGACCAGAATAAATCATCTTAAGTGGTCTCCGGAAGGGGTCCTCCCCCACGCTGGGCCACTATCTCGGGCCACGGGTCCCCTAGTGTCCTCCAGGCCGCACTGGTGCTTAGTCAAGTCTGCCCTGAGCACAGCGCTGGGCTCCAGATGGGCCATAAAGAGACATCAAGCGGGTCCATGGCCCACCTCAACTTTTATCAAACTGTGATGTTAACACGTTCATGTGCATTTTTTTTAACAAGAGTCCATAGACCTTGTCAGATGTTCTATATTAGTCAGCTCAGACTGGGTGGCTTAAACAGAATGTATTGCTAACAGTTCTGGAAGCTAAAGTCCAAGATCAAGGTGCCAAGGTTGGTTTCTGGTGAGGCCTCTCCTCCTGCCTTATAAGTAGCCACCTTCTTGCTGTGTGCTCACATGGCCTTTCCTCACTGTGTATATGGAGGGAGAGAGATCCCTCTTCCTTTTCTTTGAAGGCCGCCAGTCCTATCAAATTAGGACCCCACCCCTATGACCTCATTTAACCTTAATCACCTCCTAAAAGCCCTTTCTCCAAATACAGTCACACTGGGGGTTAGGGATTCAATATATGAATTGGGGGGGACACAATTCAGTCCATGGCACATCCAAAGAAGGCTTGTTTCCCAAAAAGGTTAAAAACCCCCAGTAGGTAATATGGCAAACCTCAGAAAGCAGAAGTTGAGTTCTTGCCCTTGATCAGTTTACATCCTCATTGGGAAAACAGACCCATGTGGGATTAGAGCACAGGAAAAGTTATTATACAATGCTGGACAAGAGAGAGTCTTGCTTAATGTACAAACTAATGATGCTGCCTTCACAACTACACTTCAATTTAAAAAATAAAATCAATAAATAATATAAATACAAAAATACAAAAACAAACAAATTCCTCTAGATGAACTCATTCTCCAAACTCACTACTCCAAAACATGAAGGCCAAGCCCCAAATCCATCTTTAATTGTGGCCACCACATGTGAGTTCAGAAATGCTGGCGGACTCAACACAAAAGGTAAAAATATCCTCATCCAGCAGTGGCTTCTCAATGAAAAACAAGACAAAAACAAAAAGATTGTCCTCAAAAAGCAGCAGAAAGACCCTCACAGAGGCTCATGTGCTTTTTTTAGCAAATCGATAGAGGAGGTCCAGATTTTCGTCATTAAAGAGAGAGAATTAGGGACTTAGAACCGGAAAGCAGAGCCATTTCCCAAAAGCAGAAATTTCAATGATTTACACCAGGTTAAAGTGAGTGATTCCACCCACAAGACAACAGCTGATCTTCACACCAGCTGTGTGATGAAGGGCATGTTTTGATATCTGTAATCTACTTTAAAATCACACCGTGTGATATGTAAGTGAATATGTATCTGAGTCACTCCTCAAAAGAGGGGTTGGGGGCATCCTACTTAAGCTACTCTGGGAGTCCACACTCCAAGAGGCAGCTTCTAGAACGCTTCAGTTAAGCTTCATCTCTGGTCAATGCCCAAGGCTGTGCTAATTAATTAGCACAATGAATATTAAACCTGTTTTCATAGGTAAAGTTAGTGACGTGTCAGTCAGCATACCAGATGTTAAAAATGGACAGTGGTTGTGAAGTTAGTGGTACTCCAGCTCTGGAGACTGGCTAAAATGTTTTAGAGACGCTCCAGTCTTGCCTGGAGCATCTAGCCTCGGGGACCATATCATTAGGGGGTGATGCTCTAAGCTTAAGTCCTAACCGCCTCCAGCTGTGAAATCTTGGTATTCTGGTTGCCTGACCTGGCCGTCTGTAAAGTAAACCGCATCCTGCCTCTAGACCAAAATGAACCTTTCACAGGGGAAAAGAACATCTATAAGGAGGCGGAGCTTACAGACGGGATGTTTAAGTTTAATTTGAGTGCGTGCATGCTTGCTAATCAGTGTCTGCGGGTATGGCACAATTTCATCTAAACTTGTCTTTATAACATGATCGCGAGGATATGGGGGAAGAACTAAGTAAATCTTGCCAACCTCTGACTATTGGGCCTTGGGAGAACTTCCCCAAAAGTCGAATAGTTGTGCCTGATCAAAGCGGCTTGGGTCAGTGACAACTGGGGGTCGCTGTTCTGTCCCGCGGTACCGATGAGGAATTAAAGCGTCAGACGGGCTGAAGAGCCCGCCGGGACAAGGTGAGTCGCTAGTCTCTCCCCCGGCCTCCCAAAGCCTGAACTCCCTCCTGCAGGACCCCGACCCCCGCCTTCCCTCCCTCCAGCCCCTGGGCGACCTCCCCGCGGGGCCCGAACCCGCGCAGCCTGGCTCCCCGGGACGGGGCGGCGCGCTGCGCTCGCTCACCTTTGTGGCAGTGGGACAGGAAGTAGGCGCGGGCTCTCAGGTTCTCCCGGTCGAAGCGGTCTATGGAGATGGTTGGATACTCGGCCATCTGCCCCTCGAAGCAGCTCATTGCGTCCGCCAACCCGGCCGGACTGGTCGCCTGCCTGCCTAGAGAGCAACGGAAGCCCAGCCGCCGCCGGCCGCGCCGCCACTTCCGGGAAGCTGCCGCCGCCTCACCATTGGCCGGCCGGGCGCAGCCACGTCCAATCAGAGCAGCCCCGCGGCCCGGGGGGTCGGGGTGGGGGCAGCGCCAAGGAGCTTCCTGTCAGTTCCCGCAGCCCGCGACCTGTGGGGTGAAACCAACTAACTGGGCTGCCCTGCGCTCAGAGCTGGGAGGCCGGGTGGAGGAATCTAGGGTGCAGCGCGAGGAGTGAGGCTCCTACCGGATACCTTGACACAACGCGGTGTCACCCTGGTGAAGAGTTACCCGTGTCTGTGCAGGAACGAGAACGCCAAGGGAGACAACACCCAGAACCGGAGGCTCCACCCAGGGATGCGGAGCTTGGCTTTGAAATCGGATGCATTCCACTTCCTTCTTGTCCGCTGCGATCCTGCAAGCCTTCTTTTGCTTCTCTTCTTCTTTCTTGTCCCTTCCCAATGTCTACCTTATAGGATAATCGTCAGGATTGTGTGAGAAAACGGTATCAGGCTTGTGGTAGATTCGAAAACTCTTAGTCCCTGCTTCCATTTATACGTAATCTACAAGCGGAGTGAATCCACGATCCCTGAGGATCACAGCTCAGATGCATGATCTTAGGGTAGATAAGTAAAGATCCCAAGGAGAGCTGAGCTGCTAGCCTCCACTACCTCCGCCCCTTTTGACCTTTTACTTTTTTCTTTTTTTTTTTTTTTTAGCTTTTTTTTTCTTTTGGGAGTTAGAAAGATGTATAAAAGAAATAAATGGAAGGGTAATGGGCGAAAGGTCTGGAATTTTTTCACCACCAAAGCAACTTTATGAAAAGGTTTGCTAAAGTATTAACATTCACCGAATAGTCACAATGGCATTACCCGCACCCCTTAGCAGCAAGTCTCCTTAGACACCACAGTATTATTAATCACAACTCCAATACTTGAGGTCCTACTTTGTGCACAGCACCGAACAAGCCCTGCCGTGATGACAGAGACGACTAAGATGCGCCTACGAGTCATTTTCAATCTATTTGGAGACAACAACTTTGCAGAACGTGGTAAATAAATGCTTCCACAGAGACACAAGGTAATGTAGGAATAAATCCAGTAACAATGCGTTCTAGCCAGGGAAAACAAGAATCAGAATGCCACCCTCAGAGAATATCGGCGTGTTCCCTGCAGCCATGGCAGACAGTTCTATTCAAATACAGATTCTGGTGAAATGCTAAGGAGGAGGAAGAAAGGAAGAGGAGGACGCGGTGGGTAGAAGAGGGGGGAGGTGTGGACACATTGTCACGAATCTGAGTAAAACACCCTGCTAGTGTACATCGCCAACACCTTTGATTTGGTATAAGATGGTTTGTCATAGGATAAAAGAAGGCTGTCGCTGTGACTAGGCTGTCTATACCTAAAACCAAATCTTGCACTGAGCCTGGTATTTGCAGAATCCAGTGTGTCTACCTCTGACAATGAAGCTCCTGGCCACACAGGTCAAGATAAGGCTCATATTCTTACTTATTTGTCCCCGTGTTTATTCCCTCCTCTAAACAATGGATACAGGACAAGAGAATAAAGGCAAACAGAGAGTCAGGATTAAAAGATAGGGTATAAAATAGTAAAGATGGGTAAGCATAGCCCAGACACATGTAATATTGGCTCTTGTAGAGGAAGATTCAGTCACTTCCTAGACTTTGGCATCCTCACAATACAAATGAAATGGACTTTCGGAAGAAGCCCAATTACCTGGATACTAAGTCCCAGGAGAAATGCCTCTTGTGGTTGGTCATAAAGAAAAGAGTGACACGTGATTAGTCATCGCTATGTCCTTCCCCAGCTGGGAATTTCTATCCTTCTGCATTCTCAGAGCTCTTTGGGCTTCCAAGTCCTCAATTTATTCTGTCCCAGAAGGACAGAAAACTGCTATTAAGTTTAAGTTAAATACCTAAAAACTACTTATTGAGGTAGATTCAAGTGTTTGTTAGGAAATCAGTACAGAATATCTTTTTCTTAATTTTATGTACTTATAAATCGTTGTCCATAGTGTGGATGAAGAATGTCACTTGCCATATCAGTCAGCAGAGGATGTTTCAGCCATCAAGAAATCAGCCACTGCAGCTACCCACCCCCCCACCCACAACAATGCACCCTGAGGGGATTCAGGATGGAGAAAAAGAGGATACCAGCCTCAGATAGTTAAGGTGCAGATCAAAGGAATGATTTCAGTGAGCCCAGACTCTTGCATCCTCCCATACATACAAAAGCACTCAAGTCATTAACTTGAGATGTCTGTTTTTTCTCTAATTAGCAGTCATTTTGTGATGTTTGACTCCCTGCTTTGTTGTTGTTGTTTTGTTTTTTGCAGAAACTCCTCTATATCCTAGCTCCTCCCTCACCTCTTTGAAACAGACCCTGAGAGCGATCTGAGAGGCTGTATCCCAGGCTTAAGTCCTCAGTCTGCCAGATAAAACGTAAGTGTCGGGCTTCCCTGGTGGCGCAGTGGTTGAGAGTCCGCCTGCCGATGCAGGGGACACGGGTTCGTGCCCCGGTCCGGGAGGATCCCACGTGCCGCGGAGCAGCTGGGCCTGTGAGCCATGGCCGCTGAGCCTGCGCGTCCGGAGCCTGTGCTCCACAACGGGAGAGGCCACAACAGTGAGAGGCCTGCATACCGCAAAAAAAAAAAAACAAAAAAAACGTAAGTGTCAACCTTTAGGTTGTGCTTTCTTTTTTTCAGTTGACAATATAAATAACTTGCATTATAAATTTACTGTATCCTATGCTATTCTTTTAGAAAAAATACAGGCCCTGGTTAGCGCTGCATCTGAGCCACTACTATTTATGTGAGCTTGGTTAAGGTAACCTCTCCATAACTCAGCTTTCTCATCTCAAAATGGTGGGCACAATGAAGTCCATACAACGTCCTGGAAAACTGTAAGAGCTCAATAAATATTAGCTATTATTATTTATTCGGGGTATTTACTACTATATGATCCCACTGATATGTGGACTCTAAAGAAATTGCACTCATAGAAACAAAGAACAGATTGGTGGTTGCCAGAGGTGGGGGAGGGGTGGGAGAGATGACTGAAGGTGGTCAGAACGTACAGACTTCCAGTTACAAGACGAAAAACTCATGGGAATGTAATATACAGCATAGCAACTATAGTTGACAATACTGTACTGTATACTTGAGAGTTGCTGAGGAAGAGGGTATTAAAAGTTCTCATCACAAGAAAAGGAAAACTGTATGTGAGGTGATGGATGTTAGCTACAATTGTGGTGATCATGTTGGTGTAATGTATACATGATTCAAGACATTATGTTATACACGTTAAACTTACACAGTTATATGTCAATTATATCACAATAAAATTGGGAGGAAAAGAGAATGAGCTGTTAATACAACAAAACAAATGAATGAGTCTCAAAATAATTATGCTGAGCAAAAGAAACCAGACAAAAGAAGAGTACATACTGTATGATGCCATTTAAATAAAAATATAGGAAATGTAAACTGATCTAAAGTGACAGAAAGCAAATCAGCAGTCGCCTGGGTACACAAGGAAACAAGTTCATTAACTTGATTGTGGTTTTATAGGTGTATACATATGGCAAAATGTATCAAATTATATGCTGCTAAATACTGTTATTTATTGCATTTCAATTATAGCTCGATAGATTTGAAAAAAAAATTAGAGAGTGTATAGGCGAATGTGAACAAAGTAAACAAGATTGGCAAGGATATTCCTTCTCTATAGGAGCTGACTGATTAAGAAGACACTACCCAGCTTCCCTGGTGGTCCAGTGGTTAAGACTCCATGCTTCCAATGTGGGGGGCACAGGTTCAATCTCTGGTCAGGGAACTTGGGTCCCACATGTCGTGTGGCATGGCCGCAAAAAAAAAAGAAATACACTATCCAGCTAATTCACATAATAGAAGGTGTTTTTTTTGGGGGGGATTGTTGTTTTGTTTAAGTCATAATATATGTTATTTTGCATTAGTTACATGTTTTTCTCCAGCACTTTTACCTCTTCTTCTCACCCCCAACCCTCTGGTTGATTAAAAAGTGTTATTATTCAACTAGGAAAAAAAAAAGTTTGTAAAGGCTACCCAAGGCCCCAGAAAATAGTAAGTGCTCAATAAATGGTAGGTATTACTATTTACTGGGTGTTTACTAAGTGCCAGTCACTGTGCTTGAAACTGGATGTACATAAAGGAATCAGCCATGGTCTACCAAGAGCTTACAGACTGGCAGAAGTAGAAACTCGTGGAAACAAATAAACACAAGAGGTCTTACACAAGTGTGTTAATGGATGTGTGTCAGGGTGTACTGTGGAGACCAAGGAAAGAGCTTGTTTCTGCAAAGGAGGAAAAGGCCATCAGAAAAATTTAGCAGAGAAGAAAAATTTGAGTTCAGCTTCCAGGGACAAGAACAGCTGAAGTCCCTGGAATGAGCTTTCATTCCATCTGGGCTCTGCAAATATCAATAGTTCCTCTTAACCAAAGTAGCGGACTCAAAAGGGATGAAATAATAGGGGCTTAACAGGGGAAGTCAAGGCTAAACCAGCTAAGAAAAGACCAGACTGAGGAGACTGGCCACGACGGCAGAGTAGAAAGACCCTGAGCTCACCTTCTCTCACAGACACACCAAAATCACAACTATTTGCATAACAACCTCAATGAAAAAGACTGGAAGCTACCAGAAAAGATCTTTTACAACTATAGACATAAAGAGGGAACCACAACAAGACAAGTAGGAGGGGCAGGTCGTGATACAGTCAAGTCCCATACCCCTCGGTGGGCGACCCACAAACGAGAGAATAATTACAATTGCAGAGATTCTCCCAAAGGGTAGAGAGACCCCAGCCCCCTGTCAGGGTCCCAGAGCATTTGGCTTTGAGGGCCAGCTGGACTTACTCTCAGGAGTGCCAGAGGACTGGGGGAAATAGAGACTTCAATCTTCAAAGGCACACACAAAATCTCATGCACACTGGGACCCAGGGCAGAAGCTGAAATGTTGGGTTTTTTTTATTGGCCGTGTTGCACGGCTTGTGGGATTTGAGTTCCCCAACCAGGGATCGAACCTGGGCACTTGGCAGTGAGAGCGCAGAGTCCTAACCACTAGACCACCAGGGAATTCCCAGAAGCTGTAATTTAATAGGAGCCTGGGTCAAACCTACCTGCTGATCTTGGACAGTCTCCCAGAGAGGCAGGAGGCAACTGCAGCTCATCCTGGGGACACAGACACTCGAAGCCATTTTTAGGAGCTTGCTCTACCTTGTAGACACTGGCACTGGCAAGCACCGGTACGGAACCCTTTCTCTAGCTTATGAGTCCCAGGACCCAGCCCTGCCCTGTCCCCACAGCCTACAGGGGCAAGTGCGGGGATGCCTTAGGCCAAGCAACTAACTGCATGGGCCCACGGCCCTACCTACCAGCAGACAGGCTGCCTTACTACCTCCTGAGCCCCCAGCCGCTACTGGACACAGCTCTGCCTACCAGAGGGCCCAGGACACAGCTCCACCCACCAGTGGGTGGGCACTGGCCCCATAATCCCCTGGGCCTGGCTCCAGTCTCCAGCGAGCCTGCTCTAGCCTCTAGACCAGCCTCACCCACCGGGGAGCAGACACCAGTCACGAGAAAACCACAGCTCCACAGCCTGTGGACCCAGCCTGCCTACCAGGAGATCGGACCCTGCACTGGGACCAGCTGAGCCCTGGCCCTGCCCACTAGCAGGCCAATAAAAACTTCAAGATGCCCCAGACCCTGCATCCAGCTGTGTCAGGAACAAGCCCCACCCACCAGCAATCTGACACCAGCTCTGAGACCCCCCCACCCCAACCCCAGGCCATGCAACCAGACTGCAGGAGCCAACTCTGCCTGCCAGTAGACTGGCATTAGCTCCAGGACCTGGCTTCAGCCACCAGTGGGTAGCAATAGCCCCAAAGTCTTCTGGACCTGGACTCCTCCTACCAGTGAGTCAGCACTAGCCCCAGGACCACCCCTACACACAGGGTTCTGCAGTCAGCCACCTCATGATCTGGTCCTACCAACCAGTGGCTGGCAGCCTCCATACAAGGCAGGCCCTGGCGACAAACCAGACCAGGGGCCAACCAAGCCTACCAGCCTGCCTACATAGTCAGCCTGCCACAACAGAAGGACCCAACAGCCCTCATAAGCGGGAACCTATAGCTTGGGTGACAAGAGGGGAGTGTGCTGATGGGATGCACAGGATATCTCCTACAAAAGGCCAGTTCTCTAAGGTCAGGAAACAACCAATCTACCCGACATATAAAGCTGAAAACGGTAACCTAGGCAAAATGAGGTTATAGAGGAACATGTTCCAAATGAAGGACCAAGAGAAAATCCCAGAAGAAGAACGAAGTGAAGTGGAGACAGGCAGCCTACCCAAGAAGGAGTTCCGGGTGGTCAGAGGTAAGGTGGTCAACAAACATGGGAGAAGAATGGATGCACAGCGTGAGAAGTTAGAAGTTTTTAACAAAGAGTTATAAACTGTAAAGAACAACCAGAAATTAAGAATATAATCACTGCCATGAAAAATGCACTAGAAGGCATCCACAATACAAAGGAACAAATCAGCAACCTGGAAGACAGAGTAGTGAAAATCACTGATGCTGAACAGAAAAAAATAATGAAAAGAAATGAGGACAGTTTAAGAGACCTCTGGGAAAACATAAAGCACACTAATATTCACATTATAGGGGTCCCAGAAGGAGAAGAAAGAGATAAAGGGGCTGAGAACATACTTGAAGATGTAGCAGCTGAAAACTTCCCTAACCTGGGAAAGGAAACCGATATCCAAGTCCAGGAAGCACAGAGAGGCCCATACAGGATTTACCCAAAGAGGAACACAACAAGACACATTGTAATTAAAATGGCAAAACTTAAACATAAAGAGAGAATATTAAAAGCAGCAAGGGAAAATAACAAGTAATGTACCAGAGAACTCTGATAAGGCTATCAGATGACATTTCAGCAGATATTCTGCAGGCCAGAAGGAGTGGCACAATATGTTTAAAGTGATGAAAGGGGAAAATCTGCAACCAAGAATACTCTACAGCAAGGCTCTCATTCAGATTTGATGGAGAGATCAAAATCTTTACAGACAAGCAAAAGCTAAGAGTTTAAGACCACCAAGCCAGCTTTACAGGAAATGTTAAAGGAACTTCTCTAAGTGAAAAAGAATAGGCCACATCTGGAAATCTGAAAATTATAAAAGGAAAAAGCTCATCAGTAAAGGCAAACATACAATAAAGGTAGTGAATCATCCACACACAAAGACAGTAGGAAAGTTAAAAGATAACATAAGTAAAATCATCTATATCCACAATATGCAGTTAAGGGATACACAAAACAGTTAGAAATTAAATATGATATCAAAAATAGTAATTGTGAGGGGGGAGAGTACAAATGCAGAGTTGTTTAAGATGCATTTGAAATTAAGAGATCAGCAACTTAAAACAATCACACACACACATTTATTTATTTATTTATTTATTTAAAAACCTCATGGTAACCACAAACCAAAAATCTATAATAGATACACATAAAAAAGGAAAAAGGAATCCAAATATAACACTAAAGATAATCATCAAATCACAAGAGAACAAAAAAGAAGGAAAAAAAGACCTACAAAAACAACTCCCAAACAATTAACAAAATGGCAATAAGAACATATATATATCAATAATTATCTTTAATGTAAATGGACTAAATGCTCCAATCAAAAGACATAGAGTGACTGATTGGATACAAAAACAAGACTCGTATATATGCTTCCTGTAAGAGAGTCCCTTCAGACCTAAAGACACACACAGATTGAAAGTGAGGGGATAGAAAAAGATATTCTATCCAAATGGAAATCAAAAGAAAGCCGGAGTAGCAATACTTATATCAGACAAAATAAATTTAAAATAAAGGCTATTACAAGAGACAAGGAAGGATAATACATAATGATCAATGGGTCTATCCAAGAAGAAATTATAACAATTGTAAGTACATAGGCACACAATGTTGGAGCACCTAAATACATAAAGCAAATATTAACAGATATAAAGGGAGAAAAGACAGTAACACAATAATAATAGGGGACTTTAACACCCCAGTTAAATCAATAGACAGATCATCCAGACAGAAAATCAATAAGGAAACACTGGCCTTAAATGATACACTAGACCAGATGGACTTAATTGATTTTTATAGGGCATTCCATCCAAAAGTAATAGAATACACATTCTTTTCAAGTGCATATGGAACATTTTCCAGGATAGATCACAAGCTAGGCCACAAAACAAGTGTCAGTACATTTAAGAAAATTGAAATCATATCAAGCATCTTTTCTTACCACTATGCTATGAGATTAGAAATCAACTACAAGAAAAAAAAACACAAGCACTTGGAGGCTAAACAATATGCTACTAAGCAACCAAAGGATCACTGAAGAAATCAAAGAGGAAATCAAAAAATACCTGGAGACAAATGAAAACAAAAACACAATGATCCAAAATCTATGGAATGAAGCAAAAGCAGTTCTAAGAGGGAAGTTTACAGCAATACAAGCTTACCTCAGGAAATAAGAAAAATCTCAAATAAACAACCTATCCTTATACCTAAAAGAATTAGAAAAAGAAGAACAAACAAAACCCAAAGTTAGTAGAAGGAAAGAAATTATAAACATCAGAGGAGAAATAAATGAAATAGAGACTAAAAAAATAGAAAAGATCAATGATCTGATTCTTTAAAAAGGTAAGCAAAATTGATTAAGTCTTTAGCCAGACTCATCAAAAAAAAAAAAAGCGTGAGGGCCCAAATCAATAAAATCAGAAATGAAAAATAAGAAGTTACAACCGATACCACAAAAATACCAAGGGTTATAGGAGACTACTACAATCAACTATATGCCAATAGTACAGACAACCTAGAAGAAATGGGCAAATTCCTAGAAATGCACAATCTTCCAAGACTGAACCAGGAAGAAATAGAAAATATGAACAGACCAATTGCCAGTAATGAAACTGAATCAGTAAAAGGAAACTCCCCCAAAATCCAGGGCCAGATGGCTTCACATGTGAATTCTACCAAACATTTACAAAAGAGTTAACACCTAACCTTCTCAACCTATTCCAAAAAATTGCAGAGGGAGGAATGCTTCCAAACTTATTTTACAAGGCCAGCATTGCCCTGATGCCAAAACTAAAGATATCACACACCAAAAAATTATAGACCAGTATCACTGAAGAGCACAGATGCAAAAATCCTCAACAAAATATTAACAAACTGAATCCAACATTACATTAAAAGGATCATATAGCATGATCAAGTGGGATTTATCCCAGGGATGCAAATATTTTTCAATATCTACAAATCAATGTGATATACCACATTAACAAATTGAAGAATAAAAATCATATAATTGTCTCAATAAAAAGCTTTTGACAAAATTCAACATCCATGTATGATAAAAACCCTCCTGAAAGTGGGCATAGAGGGAACATGCCTCAACATAATAAAGGCCATATATAACGAGCCCACAGCTAACATCAAACTCAATGGTGAAAAGCTGAAAGCATTTCCTCTAAGATCAGGGAGAAGACAAGGTTGCCCACACTTGCCACTGTTATTCAACATAGTATTGGGAGTCCTAGCCACAACAGTCAGATAAGAAAAAGAAATAAAAGGAATCCAAATTGGAAAGAAGAAGTAAAACTGTTGCTGTTTACAGATGACATGATACTATACATAGAAAACCCTAAAGATGGCACTAGAAAACTACTAGAGCTCATCAATGAATTTGGTAAAGTTCCAGGACATAAAATTAATAAACAGAAATCAGTTGCATTTCTGTACACTAACAATGAGCTATTGGACAGAGAAATTAAGGAAACAATCCCATTTACAATCACATCAAAAAGAATAAAATACTTAGGAATAAACTTACTGAAGGAGGTAAAAAACCTGTACTTGGAAAACTATAAGACAGTGATGAAAGAAACTGAAGATGACACAAACAGATGGAAAGATATACCGTGTTCATGGACTGGAAGAATTAATAGTGTTAAAATGACCATGCTACCCAAGGCAATCTACAGATTCAAAGCAATCCCTATCAAAATATCAAGGGCATTTTTCACAGAACTATAACAAATAGTTTTAAAATTTGTATGGAAACACAAAAGACCCTGATAGCCAAAACAATCTTGAGAAAGAACAAAGCTGGAGGAATCACACTCCCTGACTTCAGACTGGACTACAAAACTACAGTAATCAGAACGGTATGATACTGGCACAAGAACAGACACATAGATCAGTGGAACAGGACAGAGAGCCCAGAAATAAACCACACACTTATGGTTAATTAATCTACAACAAAGGAGGCAAGGGTATACAATGGAGAAAAGACAGTCTCTTCAATGGTGGTGTTGGGAAAACTGGACAGCTACGCATGTAAAAAATGAAATTAGAACACTTCTAACATCATATACAAAAATAACTCAAAATAGATTAAAGACCTAAATGTAAGACCAGAAACCATAAGACTCCTAGAAAAAAACATAGGCGTAACACTCTGACATAAATTGTCACAATGTGGGACCTCCCTGGTGGCACAGTGGTTAAGAATCCGCCTGCCAATGCAGGGGACACGGGTTCAAGCCCTGGTCCGGGAAGATCCCACATGCCGCGGAGCAGCTAAGTCCGTGCACCACAACTACTGAGCCTGTGCTCTAGAGCCCGCGACCCACAACTACTGAGCCCACACGCCACAACTACTGAGCCCACACGCCACAACTACTGAAGCCCTTACACCTAGAGCCTGTGCTCCGCAACAAGAGAAGCCACTGCAATGAGAAGCCCGCGCACCACAACGAAGAGCAGCCCCTGCTCGCCGCAACAAGAGAAAGCCCGCGCACAGCAACTTAGACCCAACGCAACCAAATAAATAAATAAATGATAAATAAAAAAAAGAGATTGTCACAATGTTTTTGGAGGTCTCCTAAAGCAAAGGAAATAAAAGCAAAATAAACAGATGGGACCTAATTAAGCTTAAAAACTTTTGCGCAGCTAGGAAACCATCAACAAGCCCAAAACATAACCTACTAGGGCTTCCCTGGTGGCGCAGTGGTTGAGGGTCCGCCTGCCGATGCAGGGGACGCGGGTTCGTGCCCCGGTCTGGGGGGGATCCCACATGCCGCGGAGTGGCTGGGCCCGTGGGCCATGGCTGCTGAGCCTGCGCATCCGGAGCCTGTGCTCCACAACGGGAGAGGCCACAGCAGTGAGAGGCCCGCGTACCGCAAAAAAAAAAAAAAAAAAAAAAAAAAAAAAAAGATAACCTACTAAATGGGAGAAAATATTTGCAAGTAATACGACCTATAAGGGGTTAATATACAAAATATTTAAACACCTCATACAACTCAACAGCAAAAAACCAAACAAACCAATTTAAAAATGGGCAGAAGACCTGAACAGACATTTTTCCAAAGAAGACATACAGACGGCCAACAGGGACACGAAAAGATGCTCAACATCATTAATCAACAGAGAACTGCAAATTAGTACCACAATGAGATATCACCCTACACCAGAATGACTATCATCAAAAAGAACACAAATAGGGCTTCCCTGGTGGTGCAGTGGTTGAAAGTCCGCCTGCCAATGCAGGAGACATGGGTTCGTGTCCCGGTCCGGGAAGATCCCGCATGCCACGGAGCGGCTGGGCCCGTGAGCCATGGCCGCTGAGCCTGCGCGTCCGGAGCCTGTGCTCTGTAACGGGAGAGGCCACAACAGTGAGAGGCCTGCGTACCGCAAAACAAACAAACAAAAAACACACAAATAAATATTGGTGAAGATGTGGAGAAAAGAGGTCCCTTGTACACTGTTGGGGGGAATGTAAATTGGTGTAGCCACTGTGGAAAACAGTATGGAAGTTTCTCAAAAAACTAAAAATAGAACTCTCACATGACCCAGCACTTCCACTCCTGAGTATATATCCAAAAAAAAAAAAAAACCCACTAATTCGAAAAGATACATGCACTCCAAGGTTCATAGCAGCATTATTTACAATTGCCAAGATATGGAATCAACCTAAGTGTCCATCAACAGATGAATGGGTAAAGAAGACGAGATAGATAGATATATATAAAATGAACTATTGCTCAGCCATAAAAAAAAGAATGAAATTTTGTCATTTGCACTAACATGGATGGACTTGGAGGGCATTATGCTAAGTGAAATAAGGTAGATAGAGAAAGACAAATACTGTATGATATCACTTATTTGTAGAATCTAAAAAATTTTTTAAAACTAGTGAATATAACAAAAAAGCAACAGACTCACAGATATAGAGAACAAACTAGTGGTTACCAGTAGGGAGAGGGAAGCAGGCAGGGGCAAGATAGGGGTAGGGGATTAAGAGGTACAAACTACTATGTATAAAATAAACAAGCTACAAGGATATATTGTACAACACAGAGACTATAGCCAAGATTTTATAATAACCATAAGTGGAGTATAACATTTAAATATTGTGAATCACTATGTTGTACACCTGAAACTTATATAATCTTGTACATCAACTGCACCTCAATAAGAAAATTATTTTAAGGAAAGGACCAGATCAAGAAGGTCTTGTACACTAAGCCAAGGAGTTGAAACTCTAACTTGAGTGACAGTGGCAAGCCAGGGTGGTTTGTTTGTTTGTTTGTTTTCTTTTTTTGTTTTTTGGTTTTTTTTGTGGTACGCGGGCCTCTCACTGTTGTGGCTGTTGTGGCCTCTCCCATTGCGGAGCACAGGCTCCGGACGTGCAGGATCAGCGGCCATGGCTCACGGGCCCAGCCGCTCCGCAGCATGTGGGATCTTCCCGGACCAGGGCACGAACCCGTGTCCCCTGCATCGGCAGGCGGACTCTCAACCACTGTGCCACCAGGGAAGCCCAAGCCAGGGTGGTTTGAAACAAGGCAGTGACAGGTGAGATTAGAGCAGTATTTCTCAAAATATGACACCTGGAAGAACATCACCAGTAGTATTTGGAAACGGGTTAGAAATGAAAATTCTCTACCCCAGCCCAGACCTACTGAATCAGAAACTCTGGGGATGGGCCCAACAGTCTTCTGGGGGTTTGTTTGTTTGTTTTGTTTGTTTGGCCATGCCACTTGGCATGCGGGATCTTAGTTCCCTGACCATGGATGGAACCCGCACCCCCTGCACTGGAAGCGTGGAGTCTTAACCACTGGCCCACCAGGGAAGTCCCATGGCAGTCTGTTTTAACACACCTTCCCTCCAGGGGATTCTGATAGATGCTAAAGTTTGAGAACCACTGGATTCAAGTTTAGAAAAACCACTCAGTCTGGGGCTGGGTGTCTGGGTAGGAAGCTACTGCAACCCTCCAGGAAATGTGATAGTGAGAATTCATTTTTTCATTTAACAAATACTTGTTGAGCATCTACTATGTCCTAGACACTGTTCTAGACACTAAAGATTCAGCAGTGGGCAAAGCCCATGTGGTAATGGAGCGCACGTTCTAGTGGAAATAATAATATCTATTGACATCATTTATACAGTTCCAGATGCTGTCCTAAATACATTTAGGTGTATATTTATTTCTTCATCCTCACAACAACCCCATCAGTTAGGTACAGTTTTTGTCTTCATTTTACAGTTAAGGAAACTTAGTTTAAGTAGAACCCAGATTCAAATCCAAGGTCATGCCCTAGATGCCAGTGTCCTAGGCACCATGAGGTACTACTTCCACAGCATTATAGTGGCAGTGGTAGTTCAATATAGTTATTCAGAATATATTGTTTTAGTACCTACTGAGTGCTAAGCACTGTTCTAGGAATTTAGTTAACAAGATCTCTCTCTTGATGGAAACTACAGTCTAGTGAAAGCTAAATAATAAAATTAAGAAACAAGCAATATAAAAAAGCATTATGCTAGGAAAAGGAAAAAAAGAAACAAGCAATATAAATAGTATATTAGAAGGTGATAAGTCTTGTGGAAAAAAGAAACACGAACATAGTAAGACAGATAGAGAATGTGATGGGAAGAGAGAGCTACAGGGATTAGGATGGGCAAGTTGAGATATCAACAAAGACTTAAAAACAAGGAAGTTAGCCAAGGGAATAAATGGAGGAAGACCATTCCAGGCAGAGGAAGCAGCTACATCTAAATCCTTAATGTGGGAGCAGGGCAAGGAACAGCCAGGCCAGTGTGGCTGGAGCAGAGTGATCCCGGGCTACAGAGCAAGGGAGGAGGGATTGCATGCAAATCTTGGAGGGCTTTGTTGGTTTTTACTCTGTAAAACGGGAAGCCATTGCAGGATTGGGAGAAGAGAAATGACATAATCTTGTTTAGGTTTTAACAAGATCGAACCTATTGTTTTGTTGAGAATAGACTGCAAGGGACAAGAGAAGCCTGTTGGGAACTATTACAATAACCAGAGGGGGAAAAGTGATGGTGGCTTGCGCTGGCTGGGATCAGTAGAGCCAACGGGTTTTGCTTATGGAGGGCCAGAGAAAGTGGACTCTAGGGACCACCTACCGAAAGGGGGAGACCGTGGAAGGGGCAGGTTTGAGGGTGGGTGCTTGGAGGGTGGTTGTTTTGGACAACCAGAGAGACGTTGAATACACGTTGGTTATACAAGTCTAGAATTTGGAGAGAGATCTGGGCTAAGGAAATAAATATGGGAGTTGTAAGTAAACAGGCAGTCTTTTAAATGATTAATAATATAGGTAATGTTGGGAAAAGATAAAGCTATAGGTGTCATTTATCATAGGTTTACTAATTGTCAGGCACTGTGCTCGACCCAGTGGATTGGCTCATTTAATTCCAACAAAATAAGAAGAGGTGGGACAGATAGGAGGTATCTACCATCAGGGACCAGAAGCACCAATGGTCTCTATTCTCTGAGTGGCTTTTTTAGGGAATTCCGTCTGTGATTGATGCAGCGGCAAGCACTCCTCTCTCCACCTCGAAGTGGGGTTGAGAAGTTTCAAGGCTCCACCCTGCGATCGACTTTCACTCTCCAAACTGGGCCCCGCCCACGCGCTTGCGCACAAAGGCCCGTTCGCAGGGGGCGGGGCCTGAGCGAGCACAAAGGGGCCTGAATGAGTTGAGCGCTCGAGGTGCGCTGGACGTTGCCAGGCGAAGTGAGTGTCGCCGAGGCCACTACAGTTGGCCTCTCGCTGGCCCAGCCCAGCCCACGGATCCCGAGTGGAGAACACGAGCACCGCCGGGCTCGCTGGCGAGCTCCCAGGCGGGGCGCCCCGGCCTCTCAAGGATGGCCGAGCGAGGGTTACCCGCGCGAGCAGGACCCACGGGTGAGTGGGCGCGTCGCTGCGGGGCCGGGCCCTGCCCGCCCCGCCCCTGTGCCTGCCAGGCCACGCCCCGAAGCCCAGGCTCCGCCCCTTCTGCCCCGCTGCTCCTTCTGGGTACCTGAGATATGTCCGCCTCGCTCCTCTTTTTTCTAGTTTCCTCTTTTTTAGGAAGGGTCTTTAACTTCGAGTCTCCGTAGTTTCCGCGCCCCCTTTGTCTTTAGGGGTCTCGATTCTGGGGGCTCCTTTCTGAGTTCCTCCTGCAGGTCAGTGATTTGATCCCCAGGGTTTAGGATACTTTCTCCATCTCAGCCTTCTCTAGGCAGATTTTACCTTACAGACATGATTGTTGATTTCTGGAAGAAAAAAAAAAAAAGTTTGAGGGACCAGAGAAGCCCCATCGGTCAGCTCGCGGGGTCCCCGAAAGGAGGGGCTTTCTGCTGTGCAGATGCACACTGGACCATGGACCACCGAGGCCTGTTATGGAAACCAATTCTGTTGTTCAGCTGAACCCCCAAAAACTTTGGGAAGGGAAGTGTAAGAATTGTAGAGATAATCTAGTGAGACCTCTTCTCAGTTCAGGAAGCAGAGGCCCGCGAGAGTGAACTGACTTGGCCCAGGTTACATGCTAGTTAAAGGGCCCCTCCGCCGTATTCTGCTGTGTCTAGGAATAGAAAAAATAAAATGGGGAAAAAAATGGAAGATTAGCTTTTCTGATAGCCCTTGGGGTTTTAATACGACTATAAAAGTAAACGCACTTTTCAGAGCTAGAAGAAGGTGATGGCTTTTTGCATAGAAGGGAGTTTGAAATTACATCAAAGGCTTCTGTTAGATTAAAACCTCAGATTGTCACGGACTTAATATTGGTGGGATTTTAGGGCTTCCCTGGTGGCGCAGTGGTTGAGAGTCTGCCTGCCGATGCATGGGACACGAGTTTGTGCCCCGGTCTGGGAAGATCCCACATGCCGCGGAGCGGCTGGGCCTGTGAGCCATGGCCGCTGAGCCTGCGCGTCCGGAGCCTGTGCTCCGCAACGGGGAGAGGCCACAACAGTGAGAGGCCCGCGTACCGCAAAAAAAAAAAAAATAATAATAATAATAATAAAAAAATATTGGTGGGATTTTAAAATACCCACATAAACCCTCATACTGTTTAATAAAATTTGCTTTTTGCAAACTAGAGAGTCAGGCATTGCCATTTCCTGTTTTTCCAGACACAGCTTAGTATTACAGAGGTCAAATGTATTTTATATAAATTATTTTTTGCCACAGCTATCATTAAAGAAACCACTAACTTTCACAGTGCTGAAGGCTACCAGCAAAATTAGTGCTGCTGCCAGTGAATTTCTGGGAATCACAGAAATCTTTAAGGAATTTTAAGTTGATCTTTCCTATTTTTAGTTGCATTCTGTATTTGATAAGTAGTAAGTGGTAAGAGAGACCAAAAGAATTTACACCATCACCATATAGTAGAGCCACTAGGGTTCCTCTTATGGTCAAAATACACTCATGTTCCCTTTAGATATTTTGGGAAAGCAAGAGTATTGAAATGCCTGATATGTTTGTTTATTTATTTATTTATTTATTTGGCCACGTGGCATGCGGGATCTTAGTTCCCCTACGCAGGGATTGAACCCATGCTCCCTGAAGTGGAAGCACAAAGCCCTAACCACTGGACTGCCAGGGAACTCCTAAATGCCTGATATGTTTAGGGGGATGCATATTTCTACTGAGAAAAATGGCGATTTCCCCAGTAGTTAAGCTGAATGCAGCATATTTTTCTGCTCTATTAAATGTTTGAAAATGATGAAAGGTTACGTAGATAACATTTAGGAAAATACTTTTTGAATGACAATGAGTAAATAAAAGTATTTTATTATATATCAAAAAGCCAAGCTTCAAGCAGAAATGGCTTGGGTGAAACAAAAATTAAGATAGTATCACTGCTCTGAGAAAACTGTAAAACCAATGTTAAATACTACAGCCACTAAATTCATATAAAAACATGACTCATTTTGAAAGTTTTTTTTTTTTTTTTTTTTTTTTTCTTTTTGCGGTACGCGGGCCTCTCACTGTTGTGGCCTCTCCCGTTGAGGAGCACAGGCTCCGGACGCGCAGGCCCAGCGGCCATGGCTCACGGGCCCAGCCGCTCCGCGGCATGTGGGATCCTCCCAGACCGGGGCACAAACCCACGTCCCCTGCATCGGCAGGCGGACTCTCAACCACTGCGCCACCAGGGAGGCCCATTGAAAGTATTTTTAATACCCTGAATTTGCACCTTTTTTTCTTCCATGTTTCTTAGTGTCATTTTCCTGTGGAATATATATATATGTATATATATATAAAATATATAATTATATATGTTAATGGATCATCAGGCTGTACCACATATGTCCAACTCACTTATTGGTCATAATTAGTATATGTGCAGCAATGAAGCAGTGAACCTCCCATTAAAATGAATGCAGTTGAAGGACAAAGTTTGACTGAAATATGGCTTATGTCTTGTTGTGTCAGGTTTTCCAAATTTTACATAAATTTATACAATAACATAACAATGTACTGCCTTAAATTGCAACATGAGCCTGAAACTAAATTAATAAGCATCAAAATTTTTTTTAAATCAAATAGTAACAATACCTTAATTTTCTTCATTCTCATCAATATGTGTGTTAGCATGCACATGGGAAAAAATGCAAACAACAATTCTAATGATATATCCACTTAGGTGGTTGCTACCATCATCAGAGTGAGAACTGGGTGACTCAAATGACTTCATTTAAACACGGAGCTAAGTCTGAACAACCGTGGGAATTAGGGTTTCAGAACAGAATGTCAGTGCCATAACATTGAGAATGTTACTTATATAACACAATTCTAGAGGAGGTAGGAGGAAGTATAAGACCAATTTCCTTATTTTTCCTAGAAATGAATCACTCAGTACTTGTGTGTGATTTATACATGGACTTCAAACAATTGACTTAGTCTCCTAACAGTCTTTTTTATTAAGTCTTTTATTATTTATTAAGTCTTTTATTACTTTTATTTACTTAACAGTCTTTTTTATTAACCATTTAGAGAACTTTTACACTACATCTTTAATATTGAAGAAACATTTCATATTTAATACTGAAGAAACATTTATCTGAAGTTCAGCAATTCCCATCAATTTTATTTCCATTTCCTATTTTCCCTCCTGGTAAATCCAGGTAAAGCTAAATTTATTACACTTGTTAAAGCATTTGTTATAAGATTCCTTTTCATAAAACTTTGTAAGTCTTTCCTTCTAACTCATCATTTGGTTGGGATGATATTCACCTGATGGATATTTCTAACTGTTGTGATGCTTATTTTGCCTTCTCTTTTTGTACTTTAATGTTTTGCTTGACTTCTTTAACATAATAAGCATTTGTAATTATAACTGAAAAAATTCAAAAAATATGAATTCATTTACAGGACGAAACCTACTTTATTAGGTCTGATTTTAATGTATTTCAGCCAATAGAAACATATTTAAATAGAAGAATGAATTCAAGGAATCATGGTGAAAATTCTGGGCACTTTAATAAATGACTGTAATATATATTAATATATAATAATTATATAATATTAAAATATACATATATTGTATATAATAGGTATTATATAATATATATAATAATAAATGTTAAATGAATGATATATTTTGGTAATAAAATAAGTCAACAAAAAACAAGTGCAAGATTATGTCTTTGAAAAACTGGCTATACAAGTTTGGTGACTAGACAGTTTCGTGAACGAGAGCTGAAAATTTAATTTTAAGGACTACATTGTTTTAAAGTCAGGGATCTCAGTGTCAGGACAGCCACACGGCTGTCACTGACTGTGTCGATAGTCCATTTTCTCACATCAGGACACAGTGGCCTAAGTCAATGGAGTGCAGTGACTGGCATGTTTCCAAACAGTCAAGAAAAGGAAAAGGAAGAAACAATTGCTTCCCAGTAAGAAGACAAGGAAGAGAGTGAGAAGACTGATCTTACATTCCCTTAACGGACAAAAAGGGAGATAAAGTTTTGAATATAATTAAATGAAATGGTGGTGGGATATTTTGACAATCTCCTGAGCAGTTAAAACCAAGAGTGTGATTTCAGAAATGTATAAACTATTGTCTGAAATACCAGAATTAGTGTGCAGCATTTAGGACAGCACTCTAACTCTGAATGCAATTTTATGTATCTTTCAGGGTTGATTTTATTTTATTTCCAAAATAGAACATGAATCCTTCTCACTCTTGGAATTGAATGTTTAAAAATCTAATATATTTAATGGGATTCTTAACTCTCTAATTTTTTTAAATGCTAGTTTTGTCCATTCTTAAAGGGATTTCCCAAACTGTCACTATTATGTTATCTATTAATGTTGTTTTCATATCTTTCAGAAATAACTGGTAATAAGACCTCTGTAGCCATGGCTAGTTCTGACGTGAAACCAAAATCAGTAAGTCATGCCAAAAAGTGGTCAGAAGAGATAGAAAATCTGTACAGATTTCAACACGCAGGATATCGAGATGAAATTGAATATAAACAAGTGAAGCAAGTTTCTATGGTAAGATTTATGCCTCTACAAACCCGAGCTCAAAATGAGTTTGTTAGGTGGTGAAAAGCACTAAACAAACAAACAAACAAAACAACCAAACAAAAAAGCCACCACCAACAAAGAACCAGAGAATACTAAAAGGGAATTCTTCTCCAGCCCTCTCGTTTTACTGATGGGGAACTGAGGCCCAGAAGAATGATTTTCAGGCAGACTGGGGCAAGAGGTGGTTCCTCAGCACAGAAACATTAAGAATTTTCTAGCTTTTACTGACAACTGTGCTGTGAATCTTTTATGGTAGACCATCAAAGCAGAGTCATTTTCTCTCCCTAAGGTAATTCTATTATCAGATATTCAGTTTGCTGTGGAACTATTATTTCTTTCCTGTTTCTTTTTTATTTTAACCACAAATTATAAAGGGGTTAAATTCTTCTTTGGGTGACAAAATCTCCTGACTTTGGTTGTGTATTCCAGACTTTCTTGAGAGATTAGAGGCATGGTTTTGCTTTTCAAAGACTATACCAAAATCTAGATACAGCCCCAGTTTATAATGTGATTTTTAAAAATTCATTTATTCTACTGAATACTAGGAGGCTGAGTTTGGAAGGATATTATAGAATATGACATAGTATTCATAAATGTATTTTAATTTTTAGAGCTGAGGTTGCAACAAAGTGTTTATTATTAACTTGTTTTTTATTTTTGTTTTATGGTGTTTTTCTTAATTATTAACTCACCATTGTTCAGAGACTAATTCTTAGATGGGTTTTTCAGATCCCCATATTCTTTTTCTTCCTTCATTCTACTCTTTGATCTCTACTTAACACGTCCTAAAAAAGTAGATAGGAAAAAAGATGGAGGCAATACAGAGCTAAAATGTAATAGACTCTTTCATTTAATGGATGTTAATTCAATAGAGATTATTAGGGGTGGTAAGGAATGAAATTAAACATACTGATCAAATGAGGATTGGATGGATGACTATGACTTTCACATATCCATTTCTTCATATCTACTAGCATTTTACTCTTTGGTCCCCATTACCAAAAGGGAGTTTTCATTACTCTATCATCTGTGGCTTCTAAATAGTTGTAAAACACAAGCATCAGCATTTTAATGCAGTTCAAAAATAAGCTTCATACACTTGCCTTAAGACTGGGATACAGGCTTCCCTGGTGGCGCAGTGGTTGAGAGTCCGCCTGCCGATGCAGGGGACATGGGTTCGTGCCCTGGTTTGGGAAGATCCCACATGCTGCGGAGCGGCTGGGCCCGTGAGTCATGGCTGCTGAGCCTGCGCGTCCGGAGCCTGTGCTCCACAACGGGAGAGGCCACAGCAGTGAGAGGCCCGCGTACCACAAAAAAAAAAAAAAAAAAAGATCTGAAAGGTGTGTAAGACCCAGGATCATATAGGCAAGGTGATCATACAGGCGGTGATGCACCCTACACCACCACCCCAGAAACTGTTGTGATTAAGATCAGTTAAGAGATAAGAGACCGAGATAAGATCAGATTTAAGGGAACACAAAGAACACCCTTAAAGGGGAAGTCTCAAAAAGCACCTGAGGGTTGTGTATGTGTGTGTGTGTGTAACAATCCAATCCACTGTATGACTTGACAGTTGTAGAGAGGTTTTGCATTTCACTTCAGTGTATATTTATTGGGTACCTGCCATGTGCAAATTTCTGTGCCAGAACGCTATGCCAATAAAATGGACAACCTGGAAGAAATGGACAAATTCTTAGAAATTCTTAGAAATGCACAACCTGCCAAGACTGAATCAGGAAGAAATAGAAAATATGAACAGACCAATCACAAACTGTGACTAGAAATCTTCCAACAAACAAAAAAGCCCAGGACCATATGGCTTCACAGGCGAATTCTATCAAACATTTAGAGAAGAGCTAACACCTATCCTCAAACTCTTCCAAAATATAGCAGAGGGAGGAACACTCCCAAACTCATTCTACGAGGCCACCATCACCCTGATACCAAAACCAGACAAGGATGTCACAAAGAAAGAAAACTACAGGCCAATATCACTGATGAACACAGATGCAAAAATCCTCAACAAAATACTAGCAAACAGAATCCAACAGCACATTAAAAGGATCATACACCATGATCCAGTGGGGTTTATTCCAGGAATGCAAGGATTCTTCAATATACGCAAATCACTCAACATGATACACCATATTAACAAACTGAAGGAGAAAAACCATATGATCTTCTCAATAGATGCAGAGAAAGCTTTCGACAAAATTCAACACCCACTTACGATAAAAACCCTGCAGAAAGTAGGCATAGAGGGAACTTTCCTCAACATAATAAAGGTCATATATAACAAACCCACAGGCAACATCGTCCTCGATGGTGAAAAACTGAAACCATTTCCACTAAGATCAGGAAAAAGACAAGGTTGCCCAGTCTTACCACTATTATTCAACATAGTTTTGGAAGTTTTAGCCACAGCAATCAGAGAAGAAAAGGAAATAAAAGGAATCCAAACCGGAAAAGAAGAAGTAAAGCTGTCACTGTTTGCAGATGACATGATACTATACATAGAGAATCCTAAAGATGCTACCAGAAAACTACTAGAGCTAATCAATGAATTTGGTAAAGTAGCAGGATACAAAATTAATGCACAGAAATCTCTGGCATTCCTATAACTAATGATGAAAAATCTGAAAGTGAAATTAAGAAAACACTCCCATTTACCACTGCAACAAAAAGAATAAAATATCTAGGAATAAACCTACCTAAGGAGACAAGAGACCTGTATGCAGAAAATTATAAGACACTGATGAAAGAAATCAAAAATGATACAAATAGATGGAGAGATATACCATATTCTTGGATTGGAAGAATCAACATTGTCAAAATGACTCTACTACCCAAAGCAATCTACAGATTGAATGCAATCCCTATCAAACTACCACTGGCATTTTTCACAGAACTAGAACAAAAAATTTCACAATTTGTATGGAAACACAAAAGACCCTGAATAGCCAAAGCAATCTTGAGAAAGAAAAACGGAGCTGGAGGAATCAGGCTCCCTGACTTCAGACTATACTACAAAGCTACAGAAATCAAGACAGTATGGTACTGGCACAAAAACAGAAATACAGATCAATGGAACAGGATAGAAAGCCCAGAGATAAACCCACGCACATATGGTCACCTTATCTTTGATAAAGGAGGCAGGAGTGTACAGTGGAGAAAGGACAGCCTCTTCAATAAGTGGTTCTGGGAAAACTGGACAGGTACATGTAAAAGTATGAGATTAGAACACTCCCTAACACCATACACAAAAATAAGCTCAAAATGGATTAAAGACCTAAATGTAAGGCCAGAAACTATCAAACTCTTAGAGGAAAATGTAGGCAGAACACTCTATGACATAAATCACAGCAAGATCCTTTTGGACCCACCTCCTAGAGAAATGGAAATAAAAACAAAAATAAACAAATGGGACCTAGTGAAACTTAAAAGCTTTTGCACAGCAAAGGAAACCATAAACAATATGAAAAGACAATGCTCAGAATGGGAGAAAATATTTGCAAATGAAGCAACTGACAAAGGATTAATCTCCAAAATTTACAAGCAGCTCATGCAGCTCAATAACAAAAAAACAAACAACCCAATCCAAAAATGGGCAGAAGACCTAAATAGACATTTCTCCAAAGAAGATATACAGACTGCCAACAAACACACGAAAGAATGCTCAACATCACTGATCATTAGAGAAATGCAAATCAAAACTACAATGAGATATCATCTCACACCAGTCAGAATGGCCATCATCAAAAAATCTAGAAACAATAAATGCTGGAGAGGGTGTGGAGAAAAGGGAACACTCTTGCACTGCTGGTGGGAATGTGAATTGGTACAGCCACTATGGAGAACAGTATGGAGGTTCCTCAAAAAAACTACAAATAGAACTACCATATGACCCAGCAATCCCACTACTGGGCATATACCCTGAGATAACCATAATTCAAAAAGAGTCATGTACCAAAATGTTCATTGCAGCTCTATTTACAATAGCCAGGAGATGGAAGCAACCTAAGTGTCCATCATCGGATGAATGGATAAAGAAGATGTGGCATATATATGCAATGGAATATTACTCAGCCATAAAAAGAAACGAAATTGAGTTATTTGTAGTGAGGTGGATGGACCTAGAGTCTGTCATACAGAGTGAAGTAAGTCAGAAAGAAAAAGACAAATACCGTATGCTAACACATATATATGGAATCTAAGAAAAAAAAAAAGGTCATGAAGAACCTAGGGGTAAGACGGGAATAAAGACACAGATCTACTAGAGCATGGACTTGAGGATATGGGGAGGGGGAAGGGTAAGCTGTGACAAAGTGAGAGAGTGGCATGGACATATATACACTACCAAACGTAAAATAAATAGCTAGTGAGAAGCAGCCGCATAGCACAGGGAGATAGCTTGGTGCTTTGTGACCACCTAGAGGGGTGGGATAGGGAGGGTGGGAGGGAGGGAGATGCAAGAGGGAAGAGATATGGGAACAGATGTATATGTATAACTGATTCACTTTGTTATGAAGCAGAAACTGACACAGATGCTTTAAACAGATAAATATAAAAGCAAGTGCCTGACCTCAAGAAATTTAGAGTACGGGATTTGGAATCAGTCTGCCCAGGCTTTGCATCCTGGCTCTCCTCCTTGGCTGGGGAACCCTGAACAAGGTTCATAACCCTTACTGAGCTCAAGTGTAAAATGGTGACGCCAGTGCCTGCTTCAGAAAACTGTCTCAGGAATTAAATGAAATCATGTGTTGCAAGTGCCTCGCATTGTAGTGCTCAGTAGTAGTTTGTTGAGTGAATGAACGGTGTTCAGTGAATGGTAGCTTTTATTATTCCTGTATCTTGGAGTGGAAGATTAAGAGTGACGAACAATAAAAACTTACACAAGTGAAAATATATGCCCCCCCCAAATTAAAGGAAGATACAATTTTCTTCCTTCAGGGACAATCTTCCAAAAGGGCTTCATGCCCCGAGAGGCATTTGCAGTGGGCCTTAAAGGATGGACAGGAGGGTAACTGAAGGCTTGCCTTGATTGGCAGTGGTCTGAAGGGTTTGGGCGATGTTCTTGTGCTTACCTAACGCACACGTCCTTATGGACACTATTAGTGCTTACTGATCTCCTACCCAAGGAGAGCTGACTTGAGGACCATATCAGCCCCCTCCACCATTCTCTAAGGAATGAAGGTTTCCTAGGTTGAATGGGAGTGATGGGTAGAAAGCCAAGAAGAAAAATGACGAAACAGCAAAGGGTTATAGAAAGAAAAAAATCCTAGAGGTTGATCCTAGAGGCAGAACGAGTCCATCTGTTTGGAGGCCCCCCCTGATTTCCTAGGGTGGGGCAGCTGGAAGCAGGACCTCAGTCCTTGTCTTCTTTGCAGAAAGAATTCAGCAAAGTGACAGAGATTGTGAAGCCCATAAAGTGTTTACTGGGAGTAAAGTACGTGTTGAAGAACACACAGGCAGACTCAGAGTTGTGTGCAATAGGGGTGGCTGAGATCGCTTATATGGGGGCAGTCTTCTGGGTTACCTCTGGCCAATCGTCCTGTTCGTGCCCACATTTGGCCTGACTCAGGGTCCTTCCTGGTGGGTGCACACGCACCTCTCAGCCAAGCTGGATTCCAGCGCGAAGGTTTCTGGGAGGTTGGCAGGACATATTATGGTCTGGTGGCTCCTCTCTCCTTTGGCCCCTCCCTGGACTGAGGACCTTCTCTGTGCACGTGTCCAGCTGGAAAATCCCCTTTGCCACAAGAATGAGAAAAATGTGGTCACGTTGTCTTCCACCCAATCAGGGCTCTGCTCCTGCTGGCCTCTTATCTCGAGGTGTCAGCAGGAGGCTGGTTGCAGCTGCTCAGCCTGGGCCCATCTGTCTCCTGCCTCAATCCCACATAAAGTGCTGTGGGTATTCTGAAGAAGCAGCAGTGTACTCTTTCTTCACTGAATAAGGTGGTGGGGGGACCCTACTAAATGAGAGAGCCTGCTCTTGGCCCCAAGAGGAAGATAGCAGTAACGGTATCTTGAGAACTTCTGCCTTTCTCCGCTGAGGGTAATGGAAGCAACAAACAGCAGACTTGACCTAAGCGATGGAAAGCATTGCTTTTCTCTATGACGTACGTGTCAGAGAGCCTGCCAAGGTTTACCAGATAGGCTGCTACCCGTTTTTGCTAACTCCTAAATCAACGAGACCACAGAAGAAAGCGAAAATATGCTGTTAGAAAACAAAGGATGTGTGTTCTTTTGTATTCGTGGCATTTTTGTGCTCTAGTTTGGAAGCTGTGACTTATAAGTAGGGGATTGGAGAATGAGTAGCTGCTGCCTGTAGAGATGATGTTGAAGAACAGGACTTGGTTTTTATGCCAGGAACACAAAATCAAAATACTAGGGTTTTGACAGTGGTGGAGTACATGTCACACAATCCAGAAGCAACATACCTAACCACAGCAAAAATGCACTGACCTGAGCAAGAAGGTATAACGTGAATTCAGAGAGGAAGGGGAGAAAAATGTCCAAACTAGATCAAGCCAAACGATCAAGTAAGCAAACCAATGTGGTGAACGAGAAAGACTAGTGGGGAGAAGGTAAGAAGACATTGCTAAGGACTATGTTCATGACCTCAAATTTCTATGAAAAACTGAGCTTTAAGGTGTGAACTTGAAACATGGACATGAGGAAATACACGTGTATTTCTCTAGATATAGAGATTTTCTAGATGTAGAGATTTAGATATCTCTAGTCTAACTGCTTCCTTTAGTCACCCCTGTGGCCTGGGCCTAGCCCTAATTTCCTCCTTGGGTATTATTTTTAGAAGTTAGTAAGTAATAATGCTTAAAACAGTTTGTAAACATAAGAAGGATAAAGTTTAGATTATTTTGAATGTTTTACCTTGGCTGCAGAGTAGAAATTTAAATCTAGAAATTGGGATCTAGGGAGAAGCACTGAATTAGTTGTCCTGCAGTATAAGGTTGCAACTTACGTGTGTTGTGTTGTGTGTGTGTGTGTGTGTGTGTGTGTGTGTGTGTGTAAGATATCACTAAGAGCTCAAGAATTTTTAAATTTAATTTTGTACTTTAATTGTTTGATGTGACTTGTGTTTTTAACTGTTTGATAGTGAAATATTATATAAAAAGAACATCAGCATTATAATATTTGTATTCTGGTTTTCAATATACAGGTAGATCGTTGGCCAGAGACAGGATATGTGAAGAAACTTCAGAGACGGGACAATACTTTCTATTACTACAACAGACAGAGGGAATGTGATGACAAGGAAGTCCACAAAGTGAAAATTTATGCTTACTAGACTTATTTCTTGGTATTACCTGCCATTATCTTTTTAAAAATACACTGTTTGATTCTACATCATGTAAGTGTCATTTTATAAAAGACTCCAAAATGCAGACTTCAATGGAATGTTTTGAGACACCAAAGCCATGAAACTTGGTCTCTAGTAATCATCCCGTTTTGTTCTAAAATATAACTGCAGGGCTTTCCTGGTGGTGCAGTGGTTGAGAGTCCGCCTGCCGATGCAGGGGACATGGGTTCGTGCCCCGGTCCGGGAAGATCCCACATGCCACAGAGCGGCTGGGCCCGTGAGCCATGGCCGCTGGGCCTGAACTTCCAGAGCCTGTGCTCCGCAACGGGAGAGGCCGCGGCAGGGAGAGGCCCATGTACCGCAAAAAATAAATAAATAAATAAAATAAAATATAACTGCAGTAGCATTCCATTGGTGCCCACCTTGGTCTGGTTCTTCCTGTTTTAACTGTGGTAGCATAACTACAGTAAGTCCCCTACATACAGACGAGTTCTGTTCTGAGAGTGCGTTCGTAAGTCCAGCTTGTTCCTAAGTCCAACAGATCTAGCCTAGGTACCCGCTAACACAATCGGCTATATAGTACTGTAATAGGTTTAGAATACTTTTCACACAAACCATACATAAAAAACAAGCACAAAAAATAAAGAAAACATTTTTACTCTTACAGTACAGTCCCTTGAAAAGCACAGTAGTACAGCACAACAGCTGGCATCCAGGGGCTGGCATCGAGTGAGCCGGCAAGAAGAGTAACTGACTGGAGGAGGGAGAGGAGGTGGGCGATGGTAGAGCTGAAGGGTCCTCATCAATAGGAGACGGAGGGCCAGCTGCAACTTCACGCACGCCTGACACTGATGGAACGCATGTTCACATCTTGGAAAGTGCGCAACTTGAAGGTTTGTATGTAGGAGACTTACTGTACTACGCAGGGGAAGAAACAGCCCCACTTGAAACTACTGCAGCGGTTGTGTAGAGGTTGTGTAGAGGTTAGTCCCCCAACACCCATCACTTTAAACTGCCAGATCTGCATTCTGTGGCCCGAGGGGCTTTCTCTTGCCTCTGGAGTCCTTTGCCTCTCACTGAGTTGAGTGGAAATGCCAAGAAATGATGGTGCCTGGGGCGGAGAGGTATCAAAGGCCCAGACACCTGCTTCCGCAGGGAGGAGTCAACCTGAGGTTAATCTTTGCTCACATGCAGCAGTAACTCATTGGATGATGTAGGCAGTTGGTTCTCTCCTGTCCTTGCTCCCTTCCCCCACTCCCCTGCCAGCGGTTCTTTCCCTCCGGAATCACCTCCTGGGACTTGGAGCCTTGTCCTGGGGTCAGCTTCTGCGTCCCCTCCCCGCCACCACCACCACAGAAGACGTGTTCCAGTGCTGCCTGGCATCACTGCAGAAACAGCCCAAGTGCTAACGTGCAAAGAAAGCAATTAAACCCGGGAGACTTAAGAAGTCCCCCCAGATCAGTGAGTCCTGAGGCTTTGAAATTAACTAGCTGAAAGATACCATTTTCATTATAACTTTTTTGTCACTGATAAGACTTTTTGTTCCCATTGATAAGTTCTGACCTTTAAATAGATTTTGGGTTACGAGCTCACATCTATCAATTCATTCAACTTCAGGTCCTGTTTTCCAGAACTACCTGCCTCACAAAGCTCCGTTAGTTTTTCCCAGTTCAAAACTGTGCCTTTGGGACTTCCCTGGTGGTGTAGTGGTTAAGAATCCGCCTGCCAAGGCAGGGGACACGGGTTCAAGCCCTGGTCCAGGAAGATCCCACATGCCATGGAACAAGCCCGTGCACCACAACTACTGAGCCTGTGCTCTAGAGCCCGTGAGCCACAACTACTGAGCCCATGTGCCACAACTACTGAGCCTGCGCGCCTAGAGCCTGTGCTCTGCAACAAGAGAAGCCACCGCAATGAGAAGCCTGCGCACCGCAACGAAGAGTAGCCCCTGCTCGCCGCAACTAGAGAAAGCCCGCGCACAACAAAGACACAATGCAGCCAAAAATAAATAAATAAATAAATAAATTTTTTAAAAAAAGAAAGAAAAGGCAAGGCACTGACTGGGAGACTAAGTCTGCAAAACATACACAAAATAAAGGACTTATGTCCACAGTATATAATGAATTCTCAACATTAAGACAAGACAACTAAAATTAGGCAAAAGATGTGAACATTTAAAAAACAAAACAAAAGTGTGCCTTTTCAGAACAAACACATCGTGGAAAGGATAAATAGATTGGTAAGCCTCTTTTATGCCTTTCCCATGCTGCCTGGGGTCATCTTATTTAGCACTTGTTTCAAGTCATTTATCTGTACCTCTATGGTCAGGATTTCTGTCACTGTCTTCCAGGTTTGGTACACCACTAGGTGCTGAGCATAGGAGGTCTTCTGAATCTGATAATGCTTTAAAAAAATTTACTGTGGTAGAATAATTGTCTGCAAAGGCAACCACATCCTTATTCCTGGAACCTGTAGATGTGGTACCTTATATGGCTAAAGAAACACTGCAGATGTGCTTAAGAACTTGATATGAGGACATTATCCTGGAAAACCTAGGTGGACCCCATGTAATCACCCGGGTCCTTAAAGAGGGGAGAAGGCAAGTCAGAGTCAGAGAAGATGTGATGAAGGAAGCAGAGGCCTGAGACATGCAAGGAAGGAGCCAAAAGCCAAAGAATACATAAAGCCCCTAGAGTCTCCAAAAGGAACACAACCCTGCTAACCCCTTGGTTTTACCAGATAAGACCCATTTCAGACTTCTGGCTTCCAGAACCGTAACAGAATATTCTAACTCATGTTGTTTTACACTTCTCCGTTTGTGGTGATCTGTTAGAGCAGCGGTAGGAAATGGACACTGACATGGAATAGATGAAGCCAGTAACCATCCATAGTCTCAAAGTCAGCATGAGTGTCAGCCATGGCCTGCCACTTTTGACATTTTGCTACAGGTTCAGATTCAATCCAAGGAAGTTGGTCAGGCAGTTTTTATCTGGAAAGCTCTCAGTAATTAGCTCGAATGTTCTAAATGCGATGGTATCTCTCTGCAGCAAGACTCACTTCAGAAACATGGCCCTTGGGACCATGAGATGCAGTTTTGGTTCGCTGAGTCTGTGTGACCAGTGCTTTCCCAATGTGCCTTATGGTGAGCATAGCAGGTGCCAATCTTTCTTAAAAAATGGGTAAGCCACTTTCTTCTCAGCTCCTTTTTGGCCACTTTTCATAAGTGCCAGCTAACCAGTATGGTGCTGTGGAGAGCGGCACTGGCAGTCACTCATAGTAGGGTGTCTGTTCTGTGTTCTGTGTTAGGACTTGGCCCATGACGGCAAGAGAACCCCAGTCCTGTTCCATACAAGATACTGGAGAAGAGCTGTTCTAACACACAGTTGCCAGTTTCAGACTGAAGCAGCAAGAGGGCCAGGCTACACAGCTTGGTAGGGCATCCCCAGTATGAGTGAGCACTTGGGGAGGACCCCTCTCTCCAGGGGATCAGAAACCTGTTTAGTTTCTACCATTAAGTTGCACTTGGTGATGCTTGTCAAGAAGCAGCTGATTACTCACTAACCATGTATTCTTCCACATTCATTGGTTCTCAAGCCTGGCTGTGCACTGGAATAGCACAAGGAATTATTTAAACAATACTGATGCCTGGACCCCACCCCATTCCAGTTAAACCATAATCTCTGGGGTCAGATCATAGAAAAAAAAAACTATACACACACACAGACACACAGACACACACACACACACACACACACATCTGTCCTCAGTTGCTAGCACAGAGTTCCTGAAACCCTTGTAACTGAAACAGGACGGAAGGGGGCAGGGCACAACCTTTAAAAGAATGACGTAGCCCGAGGACACGACATAAACTGATTAGAACCAGATAGGTCCAAGATGGTGGATGAGTCGACTTCCACTAGACCTTGAGTCTCAGTAAACGCTCACTGTAACACATCAGCAAATTAAATGACACACCCACAGGCGCCATGACAGTTCCGAGGCTGACCATTAAGGTCAAAAAGTGGGCGGTGGCCCAATTCCTGGAAATCCCCACCCCTTCTCCAAAATAGCTAGAATACTCCTCCCACTCATTAGCCCGTGAAGTTACCCGCCCCTATGAAGACAGAGAACCCCATACCCTGGTGTTGCTCTTGCCTTCTGAGAAGATGCCCACACTCTGTCTGCGGAGTGCGTTTCTCCCTAAATAAATCCACTTCTTACCTACCACTTTGTCTCTCACTGAATTCTTTCTGCGATGAGACATCAAAAACCTGAGCTTCATTAAGTCCTGAGACCAGGTGTGCCATCTAAGTTAGAAGAATGTGGGTTCGAGTCCCAGCACATGGGTTCAAGTCCCAATCTGGATGGCACGGTTTCATAACTTCCTAAGTGTGAGACCCCCCCAGAAGCATCTCTTGTTCTCATATTCCTCTCTGACACAGGGCTCCTAAAATCCTTGTAAATTCCTAAGTGACAAGAGGACTGGGCGCATCTTTTGTTCTACTGAGGCGACTCTGGGTGAGCTCCTGGATGGGGGCTGCTCATCGAAAAGATCAAGCTTGGAATTTTCAGCCCTAACCCTACATCCTCCAGAGAAGGGAGAGGGGCTAGAAATGGAGCTAATGATCCACCATGCCTAGTGACGAAGCGTCCGCAAAATCCCAATAGCAGAGGGTCCAGACAGCTTCCCAGGGTGTGGGACAAACATACGTACGGAGAGGGTGTCATGCCCCAACTCCACAGGGACAGAAGCTCCCGACTTTGGAACCTTCCCAGGCCTCACCCAACTTCCACGCTGGTTTCCCAGCCTCCGCTCTCATCCCTTCCGACCCATTATCTTCACTGCAGCCAGAGTGGCCTTTCTAAACCGCAAATCTGAAAGCTGCCTCGCTGGTAAAACTCTTGGAAGTTCCCTATCATTCTGAAAATGAAGCGTCGATGCCACCCAGTGTTCCGCATGGCCCTTCAGGACCTTGTCATTGTTTATTCCTTGGGCATCTTCTCTGAAAGCTTCCAACCTCCACACCTAATTGACCTGTTTTCAGACTGTTAAGGCTTCTCGTTGGCTGCATGTGGCTCTCCCCACAAGCCAGCCTGATGCTTTTATCCTGGTTGGCTTCCACTCTTCCTTCTTGCTCAACTGGGCCACACTTCAGAGGAAGACTTTCCTCACGGTCTCCACCGCCTCCAATCTGGGTGAGAGGTCCTTCCCCTGATAGAGCCCTTTTATTTCAGCACTTGTCACACTCTGTTTTCTCACGCCCCTTGTCTCCTTACAAGCTTATGAAGTCAAGGAGGCAGAACCGCCTGTGTTTATCTGTCTTTGTGTCACTTAGCACTGAAGGCCTAGTCCGGATGGGTGGGTAGATGAATGAATGAATAATACTAATACCAAACAAACTAGTAAGACTAGTACTAATGACTAATAACTAACAAAATAGAATTCTATTGTTACAACTGAGGTAGAACTCTATGATATAAAGGTAGGCATAATTTATTACCAGAATAAGTTGGGTCCATTGGAAAATGGAATCCACGTGGATTCCGAAATGGAAACTCTGGATAAATTTCTTTTTCTTTTTTTTTTTTTCATTTGAAAGTGGTACACGTTCATTAAACAACATTTAGGAAATTATCCTGAGTAGGAAAAATTAAGTCACCTATGGTTTCATGCTCAAATACAAAATATATTACAATGTTGGTGTATTTCTTTCTTTCTTTTTTTTGCAGTACGCAGGCCCCTCCCTGTCGTGGCCTCTCCCACCGTGGAGCACAGGCTCCGGACGTGCAGCCTCAACGGCCATGGCTCACGGGCCCAGCCACTCCGCGGCATGTGGGATCCTCCCGGACCAGGGAACGAACCCGCGTCCCCTGCGTCGGCAGGCGGACTCCCAACCACTGCGCCACCAGGGAAGCCCGGTGTATTTCTTTCTAACCAAAAGGACTACAGCTAACATTTGAGACTCCCGAATTCTCACCGTAACCCCATATGGCACAGAGAGATTCAGTAACTGGCCCCAGGTCACAGAGCTGGTTAGATGGTAGAGTTGGGAGATGAACTCGGCATGTTGGCTTCAAAGCCCTCACTGTATCTTTCTATTCATTCTAAACTACAGTTACCTAGACGTTTTGCATTGAGGAAAAGCTATTTTACTTTTGCTTAATTTATCTTGTTATTTTATGTCTTTCACAGAATGATTTTTTAGTGGTGTACAGAGCTCCTTTTGTTACCACACATAATCTATAAAACAAAGATGAAAACTTTAATGAAAACTGCCCTAGGGCCATATGGATACTGTCCAGCATCTTTACTGTATTGCCTTATTGCCCAGAAGGTGATAGGCAGTTTGTGGACATCTTAGCATGATGCTTCTCAACAAGAACACAAATAAATCCTGTAAGTGAAAACTATCCCAACAGAGAATTTTGTGACTTGCTGGTCAAAGTGCCACATACATTAGGCTTCTCACTACTGCCATTTGTGGCATGAGAAGGGATTTCTGAAGGGGTTCTCAGAAGGCATGAGGTCAAAATGTTCTTAAATTCAGAGAAGTGGAAATTAAATTCCTCTCTACCTTTCTATCTCATGAGAAAAACAGGTTTCTTCATTCTGATACCTATCAAGGAAGGAAAGTATTGATCTCATTCAGCGATTTTACTGACTTTGGATTTTGTGCTTAGCAAGAATAATTGGTAGAGATCAGTGGTTCCTAACTTTTTAAGGGTCATAAGTTCAGATTTCTGGATGTACTTAATCAAGATACTGGGTGCCAGAAAAGGTCAAATCCTTTCCTGAGTTAAAAATCTAGGCGTATAAGCATGGCTGACTCCTTTTTTTTCTTTACCATTAACATATGCATAGAAAGAAAGCGGTAGAGGATGAGGAAGGAAAGAAGAGAGGGAGGAAGAGAGGTCAGGGGAGGGGAGAGGTGTGGAGATAGTAAAGGAGACAGACAGACAGACAGGGCCAGGTAATGTGGAAATTTAGGGAAAGCTGCTGGCGGTGGGAGCCTGCTGGCTGTTCAACAAAGCCCCTCCTCTTAGTTAAGTGAGCTAGGCACAGATAGCCACCTGTGGCCCTAAGGAGCGTATGGACCTTTTCTAGCTCACGGAGGGCTGCCCCTCCCAATAATCCTTAGCATGTGGAACTGCTAGTAGAGAAAGGGGTGAAGAAATGTTTACAGGCGCCGTGGGAGCCTTCTTTGATGGGCAAGGAGCTCCAAAAGAAAAGGCAGTGATGAGAGAAGGCCAAGGCCATCCTGGGGTCTAATGGTGGTGAAGGAAAGCTAGCCTGTGGCAGATGGTGCTGCGGCTGGAAGCAGCCTGAGGCCTGCCATCTTGGTCTTGTAGGTACTCTCTACAATGGACGAATGACTTGTCATCTTGGGAGTCCACCCTGGGTACCACTGTTGCCGTTGCTGACACTGCAGAGTGTCTGAGGCTGTAGAGTCAGTTTTCCACTGGGAAGCCCTGAGAGTTGAAAAGTTGGGGTCCTTCGTTCAACTTGCTAGAAGTAGGAGTTGAGAAGGAGCCAGGAGAGAATGCAGCAAGGGAAGGCGCCGCAAGGGAAGGCGCCGCACCTTCTAGGACTGTGGAGAAAAGCAACAGGAGAGAAAAGGAGGCCACAGACCAGAGAAAGCTTGCTTGGCCCGTTGGAGCAGTGACATTCCAAATCCTGGGAATGGCACCAACTACGCCATCTTCCGTGCCCTGTTTTTCTTCCGAGTCAAAAGCATCTCATCCTTTCTTTTTGTGGGGCTGGGTTGAGACCCCAGGAGGAGGTACGGAGGCAGAACTGACCCGCTGCGGGGGAAGGAGCACAAGCGCATCGCAGACCATTTTCCAACTTGGCAAGTCATGAAATCGAAGAATGTCGGAACTAGAAGGCGCCTTGGAGACCACATGGCCCAGCACCCCTCCTTTGCTCATTCATGCTGTCCTTGGACCCCACACCCATCCCCTGAGGCAGTGGAGGGAATCCAGGCCCACAGAGGTGTGTGCTTTGCCACTGCCACAGGGTGGCTGAGATGCGAGAAGTAGCCCAGACGCCTCCAGCTCCCCACAGTGTGTCGGCTTGGGTGGAGGAGGCCACTAAGGAAACGCTGCAGATACACCTTTCAAGAGGCCCTCGTCTGGGGAATTCCCCGGTGGTCCAGTGGTTAGGACTCTGAGATTTCACCGCCGAGGGTGTGGGTACAATCCCTGGTTGGGGAACTAAGATCCCACAAGCCATGAGGTGCGGCCCAAAAAAAAGAAAATGTACAGTCAATCAGCCTATTCCGGAGGCCGATGACCATGGATCACCACTCCATCCCAGCAGACTAAAAAATCAACAGTTCTTCTGAGATCCCTAAGGGAGGGAGGCAAGGACACAGGACAAACTGCTGCCCCCAAGATTGGAGAGACAGCTTCTGGGAGCAGAGACTCACGCGTGGAAACCTCCACGGGAGCCAGCGCTCAGGCAGGAACCCCTGGACCGCAATTCACAGAGCCCTGGAGGCTACATGTGGACAAGACCCAGAGTTACGAGCCCAGTCACAGGGGTCTCCCATGCTTTTGTGAGTTTTACCCCCAGGAGCGCAGTCAGGTTTCCACAGTAGAGAGCAGAGAAAAATCCCCTCGTGCTTCTGGTAGAGGGAGGGGAAGAGGAATCATTTCTGAAACAGGCCAGACATTCTGTGCTTCTTAACAAGGCCTGTCCTCAGCAGAAACTAGTCAACCAGAGCCTAAGCAGCTGGGCTACAGTCAGAGCTTAACTAATCTGGGGAAAAGAAATACCTGGCTCCAGCCCCCGTTAGCCATCCTGTTCACATTTGTGAGCTCACGGTCCAGAGGCACAGGCTCACTAAAAGACTGAGGCCGGATCACAGGACCCTGCAATGCCTCCCATCCCACAGGCCTCACTACCGCATGACCAAAGGCCTCCTTACAGCAGTTCCTTTCACCCAGGACATCATGTCTGGCTATCAAGAAAAAACTACAAGGCATTCCAAAAGGCCAAAAACGTGGTTGGAAAAGATACAGCAAGCATCAGAGCCAGACGTGGCAGGGGCGGTGGAATGATCAGGCCTGGGATTCGAAACAACTATGATTAATATGCTAAGGGCTCAAATGGACAAAGCAGACAGCACGTGAGAACAGACGGGCGATGTAAGCAGAGATGGAAATCCTAAGAAAGAACCGAGAAGAATCAAAAACGCTGTGACAGAAATGAAGAATGTCTTTGATGGGCTTATTGGTGGACTGGACGTGGCTGAGGAAAGAATCTCTGAGCTTGAGGATACAGACGTGGAAACCTCAGAGGCCCCCTAAACCTGAAAAGCAAAGAGAACAAAGACGGAAAAAAACAGAACAGAACATCCGAGGACTGTGGGAAAACTACAGAGAGTATAACATATGTGTAATGGGAGAACCAGAAGGAGAAGAGAGGAAGAAATAGAAGAAATATTTGAAACAATAATGACTGAGGCTTTCCCCAAGTCAACAGCAGGTGTTAACCCACAGGTCCAAGAAGCTTAGAGAACACCAAACAGGATAAATGCCCCCAAAATGGCACCTTGGCAAATCATTTTCAAACTACAGAAAATCAAAGATGAAAAGAGCCAGAGAGGAAAAATTACCTTACCTGTAGAAGAACAAAGGACCGAATAATAAATGAGAACATCGATTTCCCTACATCTTTGCCAGCCCTGAAATATAACCATACTTTTTCATCCCCAACAATCTGAAAGGTAGAAAAAAAACTCACTGTAGATTTAATGTTCCTTTATTTAACCAGGAGTGGGGCTACATATCTTTTCATATGTTTATAGGCCATTTATATTTTTCTACAAATAGCTCATTCATATCCTTTTTCCATTATCCATCTTTTAAAAAGATGATTTGTAGGTGCCCTTTATAAAAGCATGGATAGAACTTGTCATTTATTAAGAATTTTTACTTTGGGCACTTTAATCTCATTTAATCCTCACTACAGCCCTATGAGAGATACTACCCTCTGCTTATATTCCATTGCCTAGTTTGTTGTCTATTGTTCAGACTGTAAATACTTTACCCCGTTTAGTTTTTAGCATTCAGCTTAATTTATGGTATTTTCTCCTTTATAGACACAAAATTTTTACTAATATTTAAAATTTTCCCTTATGGCCTTACGGCTATCTTGCTTAGAAAGTCTTCCCAATTCCAAAATTACGTAAGTATCCTTCTATAACCTTTTCTCTTTTAGCCTTATAACTTTTGGGAAAAAATATTTAGCTTTCTAATTCATTTAGAATAACATGCATACAGGGGCTTTCCTGGTGGCGCACTGGTTGAGAGTCCGCCTGCCGATGCAGGAGACACGGGTTCGTGCCCCGGTCCGGGAAGATCTCACATGCTGCGGAGTGGCTGGGCCCATGAGCCGTGGCTGGGCCCATGATCCATGGCTGCTGAGCCTGAGTGTCCGGAGCCTGTGCTCTGCAACGGGAGAGGCCACAACAGTGAGAGGCCCGCGTACCGAAAAAATAATAATAATAAAAAAAATAATAAAATGCATACAGGATGTCTACACGGGCAAACTTCATTCCCTGGTGGCCTCTTCAGCAAATATGCAACCCATTTCTCCTGAGCTGTCCACCGACAGTGGAGCATCTGAATGGGGCAAAGGAATGGTCCAGGAATCCTGCATGCCCACAGCTCCTGGGCCTGAAGTCTCTACATTTGGGAGGCATTGAACTTAAGCGGCCTCTTCATTGTAAGTGCTGGTCTTTACTCTGTTTGACAACAACTCTGCCTGAGAACAAGACTTCTCCAAGCTGTACGGCCAAGGCAGAGAGCCAAAGGCCAAGCCCGCAGTCTGGATGGATCAGGAGAGGCACACCCCAGCCCTCGGGGCAAACAGCAGGTGTAGGAGTCTCTGGCAACTTGACTCATATTGGAGAGATTTCAGGAGAAAACACTGGATGTACTAAAAGTCACTAAGAGGGGATGCGGTGGTAGCTTTGAAGGGCAGGTTCTCAGAGAATTCGCCGACCTCATGTGTCTGTAGCATGACCACCCTGCACTCTGGCAAAAACGGTCAGTTCATTAAAAAAAAAAAAAAAAAGCTGGAGTCTTAAATATCTCTCTATAAAGTTGCACTTGTAGGTGTTTTTTTGAGACCCTCAGCCAACACAGTCCTGCTGAAATTATGTCTACACCACTGTCCAGAGTGTAGGGCCCAGGCTGCGGCAAAGGGCCCTCTTCCTGAGGGGGCTTCTTGCTCACTTTTCCTCCTAATTTCCTGGCTGCCCCATCCAAGCTTCCCTTGGATTCGATACTAGTGAATCCTGGAGCTCTGTGCTCACCCATTTTCTTGTTGCTCTTAACCTGAAACCCACTGACCCTTACAGAATCTCTGGGTGGGCTTGAAAGAGGGCATCCACAACCCTCACCTCCACTCCCACAATGGCACCAGGCACCAATACAATAAATAGGCATGGGCATTTCTTCTAGAAAGAGGGCCCGCAGTATATGTCTGATATGGCGTGGAGTCTCTTACGCCTACCCAGCCTCCACTCCCAGTTGAGACCACTGTTCTCAGTTCTCTCCAGGCCTTCTCATGCCCTCCCCTTGATGCAGACAATCCCCAAATCTACTCTCAGACACTCTCCTGAGACCCAGATCCCTACAGCCAAATACTCTCTGGAAATCCCCCACAGATGCCTCACAGATACCCTAACCTTAACAATCCAAAACTAAACACACCACCTTTCCCCCAAATCCACTTCTCCTGTTTTCTGTCTCTAGAAATAACGTCACCACACAACTCCGTCTGTTGCCTAAGCCAGAAAGCTGGGAGTCATCCTGTTTGGAGCTCTCCCACACTCCTCATATCTAATAAATCACCAAATCCCATGGACTCCAGGGGTGGAAGCAGCTGTGGCACACAATGCACAATGCAGAGTATGGTGGCGTGTACTGGGGTTTAAGAGCACAGCTTCTGGAGCCAGGCTATCTGGGTCTACTCTTTGCCAACATGTCTCTTTTACTCACTTAACATCTCTGTGCCTTAGTTTCTTCATTTTCAAAATGTAGATAATAATAATACCTTGGGAATTCCCTGGCAGTCCAGTGGTTAGGACTCCGTGCTTCCACTGCAGGGGGCATGGGTTCGACCCCTGGTCAGGGAACCAAGATCCCACAAGCCTCACAGTGCAGCCAGCCATAAAAACAAAACAAATAAAATAATAATATAATTTTATAATAATAAAATAATAATAATAATAATAATACCTTCATCTTGTGGGGGGGAGAATGTCCACATAATTGTGAAAATTAAGACTTAAGACATATTAAAAGCATGAGAGATGCCTGGCCCTTAGTAACTGTTCTTTAAGTGTTTCGTAATGTTAGGATTACCCCAAGTACCATCCCTTCTCTCCTAGATCATTACAAGAGCCTCCTAACTTTCTCTTTGCCATGACCTAGCAGACAGAGCCATCATCCTGAAAGGTGATTCTGGTCAGTGTACCTTTCCATGGACTCTCATCATTCTTAAGATCAAGTCCCAAACCTTTCAAATTGCTTGCTCACAAGGTCATTCACAATTTGTCTCCTACTTATATACTTGCTGGTTCTTTCACCACCTTCCCATCCATGCTCTGCCCTCCATCCATATACAAATCCAAATCCTTTCAGTTTCTGAATTGACCATGCACCATCTCACTTCTGGGGCTAAGGCACCTGTTATTCTTTCTGCCTTGTTCTCTGGCACTCCATTCTCCATGCCTTCTTTTCCACTGCCTAGCTGGTAGCTAGTCATCTTTCAGAACTTGTTTCTTCTGTGCCAGAGCCTGGCAGTGAATATTTTACATTTGAAATTATTTCAAAATCATAAGGGTAATATCTTATTAGATATGTCTCATACACACAGCATTTAACCAAACCTGACAATTTTGCATCATACCTAGAGAATTTAGTCTATTAATATGTAATATAAAACACAGTCAATGATATTTGGGGTTTAAATCTGCTATCTTGTATTTTCTGCTTGTTTTACCTGTTCTATGTTTTTCCTTACTTTTCTCCTTTCTTTCTGATTCACTAAACATTCCTCTCTTCCAGTTTGGGTGGCATATCATGTGTTTCTGTTCTTTTAAAGACTTGCCTTAGAAATTAAAACATGCATATTTATTAAACTCTAAATTAAAAACACCTGGCCTGGGTTTATGGACGGGCACAGCCACAAACCCAGAGGAGATTATGAAATATTTAGTACATGCATCATATTCTCTTTCCAGCATCTGAAAAATTGCACTTTTAAAGATTTCAAATATCCACTATTATATATTCTATCAGAGTGAAGGGTGAGGAGTAGACATACTATACTAGACATAAATATTTGTAGTGATATACCACTAATATCTAGTGAGGTGTCCACCCTGAGCTAGGCACTCTGTTACATATTTTACCTATATTTTTTTCCATTTCATCCTCACAATAATGCAATTAAGTGTGGCAATTAAGTAGATAGCTGAATCATAAGATGAAAAGCACAGGGCCAGAAAAGTTAAATAACTCTTCTCAGGTAGCATTATGTTTAAAAAAAAAGTTGAATCTGGATTGCACATATAAAATTATATATATATATATACCACTAAGATTACGGGTAATTTTTTACTGCAGTTTATTTAGCCTTTCCTAAATAATACTTGATTGAGGTGGTCTGGAACTGAACCCACAATATTTCTAAGGTCTACTTGTACATATGTAAGGTACCCAGTTCAGTATCTCAGTTGTTTTTTTGATTTTGTTGCAAACAATAGGCAAGGCTAGGGCTTCCCTGGTGGCGCAGTGGTTGAGAGTCCTTTTTGCTTTCTTCTCTTGTTCTAAATGTGGGTTGATCCATCTCTTACACAGTATAATTTTATTTTTTTTAAGATTCTTTCCCATATAGGCCATTACAGAGCATTGAGTAGAGTTCCCTGTGCTCTACAGTAGGTCCTTATTAGTTATCTATTTTATATATAGTGTGTGTATATGTCAATCCCAATCTCCCAAATTATCCCTCCCCCCTCTCCCCCTGGTAACCATAAGATTGTTTTCTACATCTGTAACTCTATTTTTGTTTTGTAAATAGGTTCATTTGTACCATTTTTTAGATTCCACATATAAACGATATCATATGATATTTGTCTTTCTCTTTCTGATTTACTTCACTCAGTATGACAATCTCTAGGTCCATCCATGTTGCTGCAAAAGGTGTTATTTTGTTCTTTTTTATAGCTGAGTAATATTCTTTTTTAAAAAAATTTTATTGGCGTATAGTTGATTTACAATGCTATGCAAGATACTTCTTAACAACCAGAACTGGAAAGCTGGTTTAATGGAGTAATCTAACAAACCATCATGTATCAACTACTACCTGCCTTTCAATATTACTATTTCGAAATATTTGCTTCAGATTTTATTTTTACTTTTGACAAAGATCTCCCTTCATTTTTCTTTTTAAAAAACAGCTATTTAAAAAATAGTTTTAGATTTATGGAAAAGTTGCAAAGGTTGTTCTCATCTACCCCTCACCCCATTTCCTCAATTGTCAAAACCTTTCAACACACAGTTTCATGTCTTATTTTATTGCAGGGAAGTCTGCATGGACTATAATTTCAAATATTGGTTCTTTTCCAGTGTTTCAGTTTGTTTACCTTTCTTCAGAGTCTCCACTTATTCCTATGTTGCAACTCTTTCTGCCTTTTATAATTATCACCTTCTTTGGGGATCTTTTCCTTCTTTCTTTGTTTTCTTTTTTTTTTTTTTTTTCTTTTTGCGGTATGCGGGCCTCTCACTGCTGTGGCCTCTCCCGCCGCGGAGCACAGGCTCCGGATGCGCAGGCCCAGCGGCCATGGCTCACGGGCCCAGCCGCTCCGCGGCATATGGGATCCCCCCAGACCGGGGCACGAACCCGTATCCCCTGCATCGGCAGGCGGACTCTCAACCACTGCGCCACCAGGGAGGCCCTTTCTTTGTTTTCTTATTCCTAGCTTTTTTATTTCTGTCCTCCGTATCCATTTAAATACTTTGCATATATTATCTCACAGATAACTTTCGGTCATTTTTGAAATAATTTTTGTCTTCTTATTCAATTTCTTTCCAGCATTCTGTCAGCTTTTTTTGCAATTGTTTGTCTATTTCTGTTCAGGATTTTAAATTTGTGAGTTACAGTATTTTTTCATACCTGCAATTTCTCATTTGAACTTATGTTGGAGTGTTGTATTGTTTGCTTTGTGAGTTTTTAAAAAAAATTTGTATTGGAATATAGTTTTTTCTTTTTTCTTTTTAGTTGCGCTGGGTTTTTGTTGCTGCGTGCGGGCTTTCTCTAGTTGGAGCGAGCGGGGGGCTACTCTTCATTGAGGTGTGCGGGCTCCTCCCTCTTCTGTCGCTATAGTGAAGTGCAGTTTAAGAATAAATGACAGGGGCTTCCCTGGTGGCGCAGTGCTTGAGATCCCGCCTACCGATGCAGGGGACACAGGTTCGTGCCCCAGTCCGGGAAGATCCCACATGCCACGGAGCGGCTGGACCCGTGAGCCATGGCTGCTGAGCCTGTGCATCTGGAGCCTGTGCTCTGCAACGGGAGAGACCACAACAGCGAGAGGCCCGCGTACCGCAAAAAAAAAAAAAAAAAAAAAAAGAATAAATTGCACTTTGTAGAGCTGCAGTTTCCACATTCTTCTGATTCTTTGATCCTACCTTGTATCTGTAGGGCTCTTATCTTCAGCTCCCTCCTTTATTTTTGCCAGCAGCCCTCCAAGAGATGTTCCTCCCCTTTCCAAGATGCCCTTCTCACCCCTGGAAGTGTTGCCCTTCCAAACACTACCCCTCTCTGCGCCCTCATGCTTTCCAAGCCCCTTTCTCTCCACTATCCAGTCATCAGTACTCTGCCACGGAGGTCTCAAAACAATCCATTCATTGGAAGAAGAGAGCCCTGTTACTAATGTGTAAATATATTTTTTCAAATTATTGGAAGTAGTTTCATACAAGGTTTTAAATCAACAGCTGACAGTTTAACATAGACATTTCATGTGTTTTTCTAACTTTATATAAATGTACCATATTGTAAACATTCCTCTGAAACTTGTGTTTTTTATCCTCTAATTTTTGAGATTCATCACGTGGATATGTGGATCTCTACTTCATTGATTTTTAACTAGTGTTTATTATTCCATTGTGTGAGTAAAACACAACTTATGCATCTACTCTTCTCTTTACAGGTATTAAAGGCTTTTTCATTTTTTTGCTATTAGTAATCATTTCTATGAGCAGTCTCATATACAGCTGACCTTTAAACAATGCAGGGGTTAGGGACACTGACCCTCTGCACAGTCAAAAATCCACATATAACTAGCAGTTGGCCCTGTCTTCATGGTTCAGCATCTATGGATTCAACCAACCGTGTTTCCTGTAGTACCATAGTATTTACTATTGAAAAAAAATCTGCATATAAATGGACCCTCACAGTTCAAACTCTTGTTGTTCAAGGGGCAACTGTATGTGTTCTTGCATGCATGGGTAACAGAGTCTACATCTAGGGGTGGAATTTCTGGGTGGTGGAATAGGAGTGTCCCCAACCATAGGAGATTGTCAAACTTTTCTCCAAAGGAACTGAAATGATTCACACTGCCAAAGCAGCACATGAAAATTCTCATTGCTCTATATCCTTAACAATATTGTTATTGCCAAGGTTTTTGATTTTTTGCCAATCTGTGCATGAAATTATTCTGATTTTGTTCTATTTTTTCCAGTTTTATTGAGATATAATTGACATGTAATACTGTATAAGTTTAAGCTGAACCATATAATTTGATATGTGTATATATTGTGAAATGATCACCACAATAAGTTTAGTTAACGTCCATCACCTCATATAGTTTCAACCTTTTTTTCCTGTGATAACTTTTTTTTTTTTTTCTCGGTACGCGGGCCTCTCACTGTTGTGGCCTCTCCCGTTGCGGAGCACAGGCTCCGGACATACAAGCTCAGTGGCCATGGCTCACGGGCCCAGCTGCTCCGCAGCATGTGGGATCTTCCTGGACTGGGGCACGAACCCGTGTCTCCTGCATCGGCAGGCGGACTCTCAACCACTGCGCCACCAGGAAAGCCCCCTGTGATAACTTTTATCTTTCAAATATACAATACCGTTTTGTTAACTATAGTCACCATGCTGTACATTATATCCCTAGAATGTATTCATAGTAATCAAAATAGTATGCTATTGGCATAAAAACAGACACATAGGCAAATTCAGTAGAACTCAAAGTCCAGAGAAAAACCCCCAAATACACAGTCAACTAATATTTCACAAGAGTGATAAGAATACTCAGTGGAAAAAAGACAGTCTCTTCAATATATGGTGCAGGGAAAGTTGGATATTCACAAGCAAAAGAATGAAACTAGACCCCTCTCACCACTTACAAAAATTAACTCAAAATGAATTAAAGACTTAAATGTAAGACATGAAATCATAAAACTCCTAGAAGGAAACAAAGAAAAAGCCCTTGGCCTTAATCTTGGTGATGATTTTTCAGATATGACACCTAAAGCACAAACACAAAAGTAAAATAAACAAGTGGGATGACTCCAAACTAAAAAGCTCTGCACAGCAAAAGAATCAACAAAATGAAAAGGCAACCTACCAAATGGGAGAAAATATTTGTAAATCACACATCTAAGAAGGGGTTAATACCTAAAATATATAAGGAACTTATACAACTCAATACCAAAAAAACAATCTGATTTTAAAACTGAACAGACAGAGGAATTGAATAGACATTTTCCCAAAGACAATTTACTAATGGCCAACAAGTACATGAAAAGGTGCTCAACATCATTAATCATCAGGGAAATGCAAATCAAAACCCAAAGGTATCACCTCACACCTGTTAAAATGACTATTACCAAAATGACAAGAGATAACAAGTGGTTGACGAGGGTGTGGAGAAAAGGGAACCCTCATGCGCTGTTGGTGGGAATGTAAATGGGGAAGCCACTATGGCAAACAGTATGGAGGTCCCTCAAAAAATAAAAAATAGAACTACCATAGGATCCAGTGATCCCACTTCTGGGCATATATCCAAAGGAAACAAAATTGGTATCTCAAAGAGATATCTACACGCCCCATGTTCATTACAGCATTACCTACAATAGCCAAGACATGGAAACAATCTATCCATCTACAGATGAAAGATACAGGAAATGTGATATCTAGATAGATAGAGAGATAATGGAATATTATTCAGCCATAAAAAGGGAAATCCTGACATTTGCAACATCATAGATGGACTGTGAGGGCATTATGCTAAGTAAAATGAGTCAGAGAAAGGCAAATACTGTATAATATCACTTACATGCGGAATATTAAAAAACAAATTCAGAGAACAGAAGTGGGTAGGGGAAATGGGTGAAGATGGTCAAAAGGTACAACTTCCAGTTATAAGGTAAAGAAATTACTCTGATTTTAAATGGAATAACCCTCTTTATAGATGAGACTGGGCATTTTCATATATGTATTGCTACTTATGTTTTCTTTCCTATGAGTTTCTTAGTATCTCATGCCCACTTTTCCATTTGAATCTCTTTTTTTATTGACATGTAGAATATTGACATTTATCTTTACATATTCTTGACCCTAATTTTTTTTAGGTTTGGTTGGTTAAAATATCTTTCCCAGTCTGTGCCACCTCTTTATGTGTTGTCTTTTGATTCACGGAAGTTTTAAAATTTAATATAGTCAAGTTTATCACTCTTAAACTTGTACTTTTTACAGCTTACTTTTAAAAGTATATCCTAACCCTCAGTCACAAAGTTATTTGCTGATGTTTTCTTCTTTCAATTCTTAAGTGTTTTGTCATATTTATGTTAGAATTGACTTTTATATATGACGTAGGAGCTTGGTATTTAATTTTATTTTTTCCACATGAATAACCAGTTGACTTGGTTATTCACAGATCTACACTTTCCCCACTGATTTTAAATTCAACACAGTTATAAACTGAGTTTCCACATACATGTGGTCTACTTCTAAGCTCTCTATTCTGTTCCATTGGTCTATCTGCCTTTCTCAAAAATTTAAGGCACTCCAATGCCTTGTCCCTCTTGGCCACCCTTTAAACCTGGTATTTTATTTTCCTGATACAAGCAATAAACAGCCATTCTGTTAGCACAGGCTCATGATTGGAATTTTCACTCCCCTCTTATTTTTTTTCTTCTAGGTATTCCATTTACCTTATTGTGAGCCAAACTCTGCACACATGTGATTCATCTAGTATTTCTAAATGTTTTATAGTTGGAGAATATTTTTCAGATATTTAGTCGGCTGTAGTTCGTGCTCTTTTTAGTCAGCAAATTCCAAAACTTTTATCTCCTTACATTGACCATTACTATTCATGTCTTTGAAACTGTTCCCATCATATTGACATAAGCTCTCTCACAGTATCACAGCATTCCTCTCGCTGTCCGTATGTATTAACTGTCTTCCTCAATCTCCAGTGCGTGCCATAAGGCTTGCTGGGAGAGAAAGTCGGCTTGAAGCTCCTTTTCCAAGTGACATCTACCAGGTGGTTGATGAAATTGCCTGTGCTCTGCTGCCGGTCCTCCAGGGTGAAAAATTTACATTTTTTGGCCACAGGTATTTAACCTCTGTTTTGAAGGACATTTGGGGGAGTTTCTTCCATCACAAATCTATGGTTAATGTTGTTCTTTGTGTCTTGTGGGACACATGCCTTTGTTTTGGTTACACTGCTTCACCACTGCTTGAAAGAACGATTGATTCAATATGGTTATAGCTGTTTTCAAATGAGAAAGTCAGACCAAAAGAAGCCCTGCAGTAGGGACCAAAAAGATAGAAATGCCAGGTGGTGAGATTAACTGAAATCTGTTTTTCAGGAGTGTGTAAATCCTAGGCTCCTCTTGGTATCTTCTCTTTTGAAAACAGTCCCAGCACGTTGGGTAATTTTAACCAGCCACAGCACTTACAAATGGCCTGTGTAGTCTTCTTACCTTTTTTCCTTTTAGGCAAAAAGAAAAAAAAATCAAGACGTGTAAAATCAAGACTCTAGGCAGCAACTTATATTCCATTTATTTTTAAATTTTAAGAAGGATATAAATAGTATATGTTTCTTTTTTTTAGGCGGACTCTCAACCACTGCGCCACCAGGGAAGCCCCTAGTATATGTTTCTTAGGCTAAGCTGTAGAATTATAAGGTTAGGTCATGAATTCTGGGGTTCTGTGTGCCTCCGACTCAGTTCGAACTTGGGCAACTTCCTTAGGCTTCTAAATTAAGTTTCCTTCTCTGTAAAGCTGGGATAATAGTGGTTCCCATTTGTGAGGATTAAATGGATAATAATCATAAATTACTTGGTATTATGGTAAGGACTCAATAATTTTGGCTACTATGTTATATATATTGGGTTGGCCAAAACGTGCCTTCAGGTTTTAAGTAAAAATAAAAGACACAGTTTTCATTTTCACCAAGAATTTTATTGAATAACCTATTCACCCTTTTGTTCCACTACCTTCTACTGTTTTTCAGGCAACTTCATAATTCCATCTTCCTAAAACTTTTTATCTTTTTGAGCAAAGAACTGTTCCAGGTGCCTTTTACAGTCTTCCTGGGAATTGAAATTTTTTCCATTAAGAGAATTTTGTAAAGACCTAAATAAATAGAAATCTGAAGGTGCAATGTCTGGTGAATATGGCAGTTGAATCAGAACTTCCCAGCCAAGCTGTAACAGTTTTTGCCTGGTCATCAAAGAAACTTGTGGTCTTGCGTTATCCTGATGGAAGATTATACGTTTTCTATTGACTAATTCTGGACGCTTTTTGTTGAGTGCTGCTTTCATTTGGTTTAATTGGGACCAGTACTTGATGGAATTAATGTTTGGTTTTCCAGAAGGAGCTCATAATAGAGGACTCCCTTCCAATCCCACCATATACACAACATCACCTTCTTTGGATGAAGACCGGTCTTTGGCGTGGTTGGTGGTGGTTCATTTCGCTTGCCCCACGATCTCTTCCGTTCCACATTATTGTACAGTATCCACTTTTCATCGCCTGTCACAATTTGTTTTAAAAACGGAACGTTTTCATTACGTTTAAGTAGAGAATTACATGCAGAAATATGGTCAAGAAGATTTTTTTTTTTTTTTTGCGGTACACGGGCCTCTCACTGTTGTGGCCTCTCCCGTTGCGGAGCACAGGCTCTGGACGCGCAGGCTCAGCAGCCATGGCTCACGGGCCCAGCCGCTCCGCGGCAGGTGGGATCTTCCCGGACCGGGGCACGAACCCGTGTCCTCTGCATCGGCAGGTGGACTCTCAACCACTGCGCCACCAGGGAAGCCCAAGAAGATTTTTTTCACTTAACTTCTGTGGAACCCAAACATCAAAGTGATTCACAGAACTAAGCTGGTGCAAATGATTTTCAACGCTTGATTTGGGTAGTTTTGAGTATGTCGGCTATCTCCCGCGTGGTATAACGTTGACTGTTCTCAGTTATTGTTTCGATTTGATTGCTGTTAACTTCAACTGGTCTGACTGTGGAGCATCGTCCAGCGAGAAATCTCCAGCATGAAACCACTTTTGACACGTTCGATCAGTCACAGCACCTTCTTAATACACTGCACAAATCTTTTCGGGCATTTCAGTTGAGCTTTTACCTTTCCTGAAATAATAAGGCATAATATGCCGAAAATGTTGCTTTTTTCTTCCATCTTCAATATTAAAAGGGCTACACAAAAATTCACCAATTTTGATGTCTTTTTTAAATGCACACTGATATGACAGATGTCACATGCAATCTAACAAGATTGTTTTTAATGAAGTTAAAGACAACCAAGTGCTACTAGAGCCATCTTATGGGAAAAAAATGAACTTATTGGCTAACCCAATATTTATAGATATGCTCAAGCAAAAAAATGAAAAATAAAAAGTATCCAGTATCCTAGATAATCCTTCAGAATTGTGATGTGGGTCATAGTATTTTTGCATGATGAGATCCTATTTTATATTTTTTTCCTGATTTTTTTCCCCACTTACTATTGCTGTGGAGATCTTTTACTGCTGTAAGATTACATTGCTTCATGACTTTATCAATCCCCTTTTGTGGAGAGAAAAGTGTTTTCTGTTATGAAAACACTTCAATTAACACTTCTGTAGAAAATTTAGTATACACCTCTTATAAATTTCTTAAGGACATATCTCCAGAATTTAGGTTAATGATATGACACTGATAAAGCTCTTGATATATATTTCCAAATTACCTGCAATTTACACTCCATCAGCAGTGAACATGGGACTGAGTTTCCCTTTCTTCATCCTCCAAATATATTTACAAAAAATTATCTCTGGCAATATTGTCTACAAAATATAACTACATAATGTCCACAGCAGTCCATAAACTTTTTGGTCCCAGCACTACTTTAATACTTCTAAAAAGCATTGAGGACCTCAATGAGGTTTTATGTGTGATATATCTGTCAATATTTACCATATTAGAAATTAAAACTATGAAACTTTAAAAACACTTGGGACTTCCCTGGTGGCGCAGTGGTTAAGAATCCGCCTGCCGGGCTTCCCTGGTGGCGCAGTGGTTGAGAGTCCGCCTGCCGATGCAGGGGACACGGGTTCATGCCCCGATCCAGGAAGATCCCACATGCCGCGGAGCGGCAGGGCCCGTGAGCCATGGCCGCTGAGCCTGCGCGTCCGGAGCCTGTGCTCCGCAGTGGGAGAGGCCACAACAGTGAGACGCCCGCGTACCGCAAAAAAAAAAAAAAAAAAAAAAAAAAAAAAAGAATCCGCCTGCCAATGCAGGGGACACATGTTCAAGCCCTGGTCCAGGAAGATCCCACATGCCATGGAGCAACTAAGCCCGTGCACCACAACTACTGAGCCTGCGCTCTAGAGCCCATGAGCCACAACTACTGAGCCTGCGTGCCACAACTACTGAAGCCCGTGTGCCACAACTACTGAGCCTGCATGCCACAACTACTGAAGCCCATGTGCCTAGAGCCTGTGCTCCGCAACAAGAGAAGCCACCACAATGAGAAGCCCGTGCACCGCAACAAAGAGTAGCTCCCACTCGCCGCAACTAGAGAAAGCCCGCACACAGCAACGAAGACCCAACACAGCCAAAAAATAAATAAATAAATAAATAGATTTATAAAAATACTTGACTTAACATTAATAAATCCCTTATATGCTGACATAAAGAATATATATTTTATGTAAAAGAATATACTTTTCCAAAAAACATAGTGAGAAGAGTAGCACCGTTTTACACTTTGGCATATGTTTAATGTCTGGCTTATTAGAAGGCAGCTAGATTCTCCCTTCTGCTTCTGCATTCCAACTGCGGCAATACCCCATGCCACACATGCGGTATGGAAAACTCAACAATGCTCTCATGAAAAAATGAGAGGTTTAAAGGCAAATGACATTTTAGTATTATCCTAAAATAGTTTTAACCTCATAGGCCACCTGATAAAACCTCACAGACCATGTGAGAATGTCGCAGGAATTCCTGGGAGTCCCCAGACTGTACTTTAGGAACTGCTGATAAATATTATTAAAGACATAGTGATATATATATATCTTTCAGAGAGAAAAGGAAATTTAAATTAATTTCAAGACATTGTGGAAATCAGTACCAGATCTTAGTTTGAATTACCTAGGATGTCTTGAAACACTTCTCATGCTGTTATAAATCACTGAAAATATACCTTTTACAAATAAGTTAGTTATTACTCAACTAAGGTATGCTTTTCTTTGGACTATTTCATGACCATTGCTGTGCGTATGATGCTTGTTCTTGTGGAGTCCCAATGGATTATCATGAGTTTTGTTGAACAGTTATTATCATGTTTTTCTTCCCCAAATGTAGTATCGGATCTTATGTTATTTTTATGACTGCGTTACATCTAAAAGAAAAATATAAGCTAGAACCGGTGCATTTATTTGTGTCAGGTATAAGTGCTCCTCATGTAAGTAATTTCGTTTTCCTTAGGGAGGGTGGTGAAAAGGAGGGAAATGGGGGGGGGGGATCAAGTTGTTATTTTCCTATCTGGTGAATTTTGATCCAGTGTAATGAAGGATTAATGAACGATACTATTGGTTAATGAAACACCCACAAATCTCTTTCAGTATCTTCTCTCCTTTCCTCTGAAATGCACTTTAACTGTTTCTGATCAGGGCCTGCACTGGCCCTAGCATCTCCAAGCTAATATTGACTCTAAGTGTATTTTCTTTCATTCTGAGGCAGATGAGAACTTAACTTTCAGCAAACTAACTGGATCAGAGAATTCTTGAAATCACCAAAAGGGAGAGTGGGATAGCTTTTGGTGTCTGAACAGGTGTGTTACATGAAACATCAGACTAATGTTGTTAATGTTTTAAGTCAAAGGCCAGACTTTGTTTTTCCGAAGATCTGTCTGAAGAACAAATTACTTGTCTCCTAAAGGATTTGGGAGGCACTGCCGTGGATTTTGTTGATGACAAGGCATTTTTACAACAATTTCCCAAACTGGTGACAGATAGTCACATTGTTAGTAATTACATGTAAGTAATCAAGACAAGCTTTTTTCTGATATAGAATTATCTATGGAAGACGCAGGTTGGCGGTTCTCTGGGGCTGCTTATCCAGGAAGGCAGTTTGACTTCCTTCCCTTTGAAGCCCACCTGTAATATTTTTGCTGCCTTAGAATGGAGCTGAGCCTGGAAATTACATCAATCAAGGATGAACAGAGCAACTTGTTCTTCAAAAAAAAATAGGTTCAACATGTATGTTTTATCACATAACAAATATTTGTTGAATAAATTACTAATGCCAAAGGATTCTCATCTTAGGGGGTCAGCAGAAGGGGATCCCTACTTATTAAGTGTGGAGGTGATCCAGGACAGGGGAGTGGTTTGCTTTTTTCGGAATTTTGTTCCAGAACTCATTTGGGTCCATGGCATGTGACCATTCCTCTGTCTCCTGAGATGTCTCATTGACACTTGATTCTTCTAACAGGACTGACGTCCTAACATTCCAGATGCTGGCCCCAATAATCGGAACCTACAAATGGTTCTTCCTATTCTAACTTCCCCACAGCAGGCCCTATGGGGCCAGCATGAAGCCCTTAGTCACCATTATCTACTGTCACGCATTTCTTCTATTTTGTCTGGGATTTGTCTCCTCTGTGGAGGAGCTAGATGCTTGGGCCTGTGTTTATTTCCACCAAAAAGCCTGGAACTGGGCCTAGGGCCACGTTGGGCACTGCCTGTTACTAGAAGTTTACACAAATAGCTTTAAAAAACAACAACAAAAAAAAAGTGGAGCAGATTTGAAGCACCTTGAGAACAGAGACAATCCCGTTCATCTTCATCACATCCCTGTGTTCACCCTAATGCCCACCTCTACTCTATCACTAGGTCCACCATCCGTCTCCCAGCTGCCCCAAGTCTGACCATCTCTCTCCATGTCTACCCCATCTAAGCAAATGTGGTCCTCACAGGACGGAGCTGTCTGTGTTCCTGGCTTAGCACAGAGTCAGAACCGAAGAAACACCCGTCCGGCCACGGACCTGTGACCGTGGCAGAAGCCCACAGATCAGACGGGGCAGGCCAGGGTCTTGTTGGATCCTCTTGTTAAGATGCTACTGAGCTTTTTTATCCAAGGATGGTCTCCCAACAACGGCATCCCTCACAGCAGCCTGAGTGGAATGACCAGTGTGAGAAGTGGCCTGCTCTAATACATATGCTGTAGCAGAATCAATAGCACCGCCCAGCTCACGAGACTGACCAGAGTACCTGATGTATCCCCAGGTGAGAAGTGCTATTAACAGCAGTCCAACCACACAGTTGAACAACTGAGCCACCACCTAAAGACCAATAAAGCCAGTGAGGCCTGAGGCTATGTACAAAGCCACAATGCCTGGGAAGAGTACTGCATTGGGAAGGTGCTGAAGCCATTCTTGCTACCCTTGTGCTTTGCAGAAGTTCTCAGAGTTCCTTGACCTCCTCCTCCAGCTCCTGCTGGTAACGAAGGCAAAATCCAAATCACCGTGGACATTCACTGAAATAATACCATAGGCAAAAGCTGCTATTTAATAATTAAGCCTCGCACAAACATGCCGTCTGTAGAGTCAGCTTCCCAGGATCCAAACCCTTGGCTTAGTAGCTGTGAGATTCACAGCAAGGGGCTCATCTGATGAGAGTAACTCTCTCCAGGTGTGGTGGTGAGGATTCAATGAGACCCTGTTTAGGAGACAGCGTGGCGCCTAACAAACCTCGTGCAATTTTAAAAACCAAATACAACAGAACAATTCACTACCAAAGGCTCTCATGACTTTGTGGAATGAACATTTGTTAAGAAGAACCCTGGGGCAAATGAAGCAACTGACAAAGGATTAATCTCCAAAATTTACAAGCAGCTCATGCAGCTCAATATCAAAAAAACAAACAACCTAATCCAAAAATGGGCAGAAGACCTAAATAGACATTTCTCCAAAGAAGATACATAAATTGCCAACTAACACATGAAAGAATGCTCAACATCATTAATCATTAGAGAAATACAAATCAAAACCACAGTGAGGTATCACCTCACACCGGTCAGAATGGCCATCATCAAAAAATCTACAAACAATAAATGCTGGAGAGGGTGTGGAGAAAAGGGAACACTCTTGCACTGCTGGTGGGAATGTGAATTCATACAGCCACTATGGAGAACAGTTTGGAGGTTCCTTAAAAAACTAAAAATAGAACTACCATATGACCCAGCAATCCCACTACTGGGCATATACCCTGAGAAAACCATAATTCAAAAAGAGTCATGTACCAAAATGTTCATTGCAGCTCTATTTACAATAGCCAGGAGATGGAAGCAACCTAAGTGTCCATCATCAGATGAATGGATAAAGATGTGGCACATACACACAATGGAATATACTCAGCCATAAAAAGAAGCAAAATTGAGTTATTTGTAGTGAGGTGGATGGACCTAGAGTCTGTCATACAGAGTGAAGTAAGTCAGAAAGAGAAAGACAAATACCATATGCTAACACATATATATGGAATTTAAGAAAAAAGAATGTCATGAAGAGCCTAGGGGTAAGATGGGAATAAAGACACAGACCTACTAGAGAATGGACTTGAGGATGTGGGGAGGGGGAAGGGTAAGCTGTGACAAAGCGAAAGAGTGGCATGGACATATATACACTACCAGATGTAAAATAGATAGCTAGTGGGAAGCAGCCGCATAGCACAGGGAGATCAGCTCAGTGCTTTGTGACCACCTAGAGGGATGGGATAAGGAGGGTGGGAGGGAGGGAGACGCAAGAGGGAAGGGATATGGGGATATATGTATATGTATAACTGATTCGCTTTGTTATAAAGCAGAAACTAACACACCATTGTAAAGCAATTATACTCCAATAAAGATGTAAGAAAAATAAATAAATATCAAAAAAATAATAATAATAGTAATTAAGCCTCGCACAAACATGCTGTCTGTAGTCTGCTTCCCAGGATCCAAACCCTTGGCTTAGTAGCTGTGAGATTCACAGCAAGGGGCTCATCTGATGAGAGTAACTCTCTCCAGGTGTGGTGGTGAGGACTCAATGAGACCCTGTTTAGGAGACAGCGTGGCGCCTAACAAACCTCGTGCAATTTAAAAAACCAAACACAACGGAACAATTCACCACCAAAGGCTCTCGTGACTTTGTGGAATGAACATTTGTTAAGAAGAACCCTGGGTGTTGGAAAGGGAGCGGACGTTCACTAACAGACCCCGAGAGAAACTGAAAGAGAGAAGCTCCCAACTCACAGGTCCTGGCGGGGGTCCCGGCACCACTGGAGGGGCCACACAGGGAGGTCAAGGCGGGCTGCAGGCGGAGAGGTGGCAGGATCTGAAGGACAGGCCCTTCTTAGGGTGCTTCATGCATGGGTGGAGGGCTTGGGGGTTCCCGGCTATAGGCCAAACTGGTCAATTCAAACCCCAAACAGCGGGCTTTGGTAAACTTCACGGGAGACTTATCTAAGAGGCAGCGAGGGAAGGCTCTGGGAGCCCAGGAGAAACCTATCCCAGAAGCTGTTGGGACGGTCCTATCAGGAACTCACTTTTTTTTTTTTTTGCTAAGCTGCACGGCTTGCGGGATCTCAGTTCCCCAACCAGAGATCGAACTCAGGCCCCCGGCACTGAGAGGGCAGCGTCCTAACCACTGGACCGCCAGGCAATTCCCAGGAACTCATCCTTATTTGTGACTCTACATGTGCTCACAGGAAGGGCTAGTGTCGCACAATGCTCCCACAAGCCACTTGGCCACACGGTGTGGACGCCAAGGCAGCAGTATTATAAAGTGCTTCTGCTAAACCCTCAAGGGCTCTCAAAAGAAACCTCCCCCAAACCAAAAATAAGAGAAATCACTCACAGGGATATTCCACTCAGAGAATAAAAACAACAACAAGAACTCTGTAACATGCTCACCCTCTCCCCAGAGAATCAAATCACAGTAGCTACTCACAACTCTTTGCTTCCTCTCTCCAAATCCCGATGTTCTCCGCAGGCCTGCTCATTGCATTCTTCTCTTTTCACTCCTGCCCCTTCCCCTTGCTCAGTCTTCTCTCTCCGCCTCTCTATAGCTCTCAGGTTTTTCCAATAGAAATGAAATCAGGCCTGAGAATGTCTCTCAGCTGTTTCCCATCACCCAACCCCAAGGCTCAGAGCCTGGTGGCCAAAATGAAAATCTGTGACAGGTGGGAAAGCTTTGTCAGCCCCCACCTCACTTAAGCCGTCCTCCTGCCCTACCTGGCCTAATGTGCTGTTCTCCGTCTGGGACCCTGACGACACCACATGTCAGGCTGTCTGATATTGTCCCAGGGCTCTCAGATGTTCTGTCTCTTTTTTTTAACTCTTTTTCCTTTTTGTTTCAGTTTGGATCATTTCTATTAACCATCTTCAGGTTCACTGATTCTTTCCTCAGCTGTGTCAGGTCTCCTGATGAGCTTGACAAAGGAATGCCTCATTGCTGTTGCTGCTTCTTTCTAGAATTTCTTTTGGGCTCTCAGTCTTCATCTCTCTAATGAACTTCCCCGTTTGTTCATGCATGCCTACCTTTTCCATGAAATGCTTTGACATCTGAATTATAGGTCGTGTAAAGCCTGTATCTGATAGTTCTAACATCTGGGTTTTATCTGAGTCTGATTCTTTGGATCGCTTTGGATCTTGACAATGGAATTGTTTTTTGCCTTCTTTTGTGTCTGATCAATTTTTTGGGTTGAAAGCTAGATATCATGCACGAAACTGACATAAATACTTTTTACACTTGGATTTGAGCACATCCCTCTTCTGTCAGGCCATTAATGTGGGGAGTTGGGTCAATCCAGACTGGAGATGAGCCGTGTTTGGATTTTGTTGTTACTATGGTTACTCCAGGACAACACTGCTCCCAAGTTACTGTGTGCGTACCGTGGAGTCTGGGCTGCTGGAGTATTTTTCTCAATTTTTCCGTCTTCTCTATGCCTCATAGAAGAGTCTCTCCCCAGGCTCGTGCCACTGACAGACAGCTGTTGCTTGGTACCCTATGTGTGATGCTAGCCTCTGGGGTAACATGGGGAGTTCTTGGACATCCTAGCCAGTCTTGAGCTTCAATCTTAGGCAGGTCCTCTGTGGGTGGGTCTTGTGGGTATTGGGGGGAAGTTTCCAGTCCCTCCCCAGGAGTAGAAGACATTTTCTTGGGTTTTGTATAGAACTGTGGCCCCGGGGACTTCCTGGCAGTCCAGTGGTTAAGACTCCGTGCTTTCAAAGCAAGGGACACAGGTTCGATCCCTGGTCGGGGAACTAAGATCCCACATGCCACATGGCATGCCTGAAAAAAAAAAAAAAGGAGAGCAAAAAGAAAAAAAAGAAAATGGAGCAAGAGAGACCTTCTATGGGAAACTGGTATTTAAAGGGAATTAGATGTGTAGTTGTGTTTCTCAAGCATATCCAATAAAAATGACTCATGATCTGTCACCTTTATTTAAAAAAAGAAAAAGAATTGTGGCCCCAAGACCCTTTCCCACTCCTTCCCCAAGGGTAGAGGGTTAATGCTTCTATCCCCTACATCTGTGGGTCTCCTCCTGTGCCTGGGGGTGGAAGTGTTTGATGCCCTGACGCCAGCAGCTGAGGCCTGCTTAGTAGGAGGGGAGGCCTTGGGCAGGGGGCAGGGTTAGTGCCCATCGCATGGTCACATCCACTTTCCTGCTGCCCACCTGCCCCGCAGAGAAGGCTCTTTCTGGCCTCTCGCCTTGTTCCCAGTCTTTCTCGTGAAACCCCTAGTGGGGGCCCATGGACGGGAGCCTGTGAGTCAGTGTGAACTGCATCTGACACACCACCCCACGCTTGGTCTCCTGCACTTGCACATTATAGCGGATTTCTTCTTACTCACATGGACAGCAGACACTCCTTCCTCCACGCTTTGCCCATGTGAGCCAGTCCACATGTCCCACCTCTGCTTAGAGGGGCCTGACCTTCCCTGGAGTTCGGTTTCTAGTTTGCCTTGCAAACTCAGCTCTCTGATGAGCTCAAGAGAAGTTACGCTTTTGCAGTCAGTTGGGCTTTTGTTCCTCGTTAGGCTAGGAGTGGTGCTCCTAGTTTTCTACATTCTGGGCAGAAGTGGGAATTCTTGCCTGGACTATTGAAACAACGCTTTGCCCCTTTCAGTCCCACATTATACCCAGAGGGATAACAGTCACGTTGGGTCACGAGTTGCCTTGCCTTCAATCCTCTTGGGCGCTTCCTGGCTGTCTTATGATGACCAAAGCCCTTCATGAGGCCCACACTTGGCCCTTGCTTGCTTCTTCCACCTCCGTTTGTCCCAGTTCCCCATTGGCTCTTGGAACAGTAGCCACTGGTTTGTGCTCATCCGTTCCCTCTTCCCTGGCTGCCTCTCTCCCCTTTGCCAAGTTTTTCCTATTTATTCGGATCTCAGGTCCAACTCCATTTCCCAGGGAGTCCCTGCTTGATGCCACCCTACCCCCACCGGTCAAGTGTTCACAGATGACCCTGAACTTGGTGACACATCTCTCCAGTCATCTGATGATTTAATTAATGTCTGTCTCCCCAGCCAGTCTCTAAACTGCAGGAGGAAAGGGACTGTGCTTATTTATTCAAGTGTCCCTAGGGGCTAACACAGCACCCAGCACCGAGTTCAGTCAATGTTTCCTGCTGTTGAGATTAAACTGAGAATTGGTAGAACCAACTCAGGGGCTCTGCTTCCATAAACCTGCTTCTGTTCTGCACACAGCAACCCCGTGCCGGACGACGGAGGGCTGGGGAATACAGAGGAGGTCATTTTGGGGGAATGACACTTAAAGATACTATATAACCAGCCTCACCCTGAGCTGGACTGGGTGCCCAGGTGCCATCCTGCTGCCACTGGCATTGTTCTAGAAGCCAGATAATCTTGGAAAATAGCCTGGACCACAGTGACTCTCAGGTGCTGACAGGTAAGAACCATGGATAAAACAATGTTTGTATTGCTGTAAATAGCAAAAGGGAAAGAAGTGAGGACACGCCATGTTTGATTAAAATGAAGCTATTAGGGCTTCCCTGGTGGCACAGTGGTTAAGAATCTGCCTGCCAATGCAGGGGACACAGGTTTGACCCCTGGTCCGGGAAGATCCCACATGCCGCGGAACAACTAAGTCCGTGCACCACAACGACTGAGCTCTCGCACCACAACTACTGAGCTCTCATTCCACAACTACTGAAGACCGTGTGCCTAGAGCCTGTGCTCCGCAACAAGAGAAGTCACCACAGTGAGAAGCCTGCGCACCGCAACTAAGACCCAATGCAGCCAAAAATATAAATAAATAAATAATTTTAAAAATAAATAAATAAATGAAGTTATTAATAGGAAAAGATTCTGGGCATGTCTATTGTGAAAATAGACACCCAGCTCTTCTATGTTTGCAGCTTTGATACACCCTCTGAGGCTGTTCTTCCTCATGAGTTAACATGGTCAACATGCTTTACTGTATCTGAAGATATACCAGCGGATTTGGAAGGTGAAATTATTTTGATGGTTTGAGGTATTTTATTGAGATATCTGATGATTTTTCAGCTAATGTCAACTAGCGGTTACATGGAGTAGAAAATTGGCCCAAGTTTGCGGTACGCGGGCCTCTCACTGCTGTGGCCTCTCCCGTTGCGGAGCACAGGCTCCGGACGCGCAGGCTCAGCGGCCATGGCTCACGGGCCCAGCCGCTCTGCGGCATGTGGGATCTTCCCAGACCGGGGCACGAACCCGTGTCCCCTGCATTGGCAGGCGGACTCTCAACCACTGTGCCACCAGGGAAGCCCTATCCCTTTCTCCTTTTAACCTCTTAGTTTATATACAAAGGCTTTGCTGATTACTTTGAACAATGGAATTGTTCCATTCTTTTTTTTTCTCCATTTTTTTCCATTCTTTTCTTTTTTCCATTCTTGTGTTATTTGTTTGAAATTATGAGTAAGCGTGAATTGTCAGCAGCCTGGGTATCAAACAAGAGAGGCTCAAAGAAGCATTCTACTCCTACCCCCTACTTTCCTTCTCTGAAGCCAGAGCTCCCTTTTGATCCAAAGATCCAAAGACCTGGTAGAGAAAGTGGAGAGACCACTGTAGCATCAGAATCCCTGTGACCTCAGCAGAGTTGCTGGGTAAAACTTCCATCAAGCTCCAAAGACAGGACAGTAACACAACTAGAATAGTTGTATATTGCGATGAACAAAAATCACTTGTAAGCCAGAGACCAGGGTCTCTGCCCTAAATATCCTTGAAGATAGCCCAGCCACCTAATCAATCTTTATGGGGATCTGAGAAGCGTGGGTACATGTGACTAGGATGAAGCACAGACTCTCTGCCTCATCTTTCTGAGCTTTTTTCTAGGAAATTGTCAGCTGCTTTATAGATCATATCATGGTTAAGAACACAAGCCCTGGACCTAGACTGCCTTGGTTTGACTCTCAGCTTCAGCACTTAAGAGCTGTGTGGTCTTGGGCAGGTTACTTAACCTCTGTGTGTGTGTTTCTTCATCTGAAATATGTGACAATATGCTACAATACCACCACCCACCCACTTGTAAAACTTATTTATGAGGATATAAGTTGACAACAACACAGGCAAAACATTTTAAATAGTGCCTGGCACATAATGAGTGTTCAATAAAGTATAGCTGCTATAATTTTTATTATAAGGCTTTTTGAAAAAAAAAACTAGTTCTAGAAAAACACTGCAAAAAGTACTTTCAATGAAGCAAGATGTGAAAAATGCTTTTTATGATTTAACAAAGGATACAGCATTGTTAGTATACACTCAGGTTTTAGAAAACAATGAATAGAAAAGATATACTAAAATGTGTCAGTACTAATTGCCTCTGATTATTGGTAAGTTTCCTGTTTGTTTACTGTCTGTACTCTCTAAATTTTCTATAATGTGGACATATCGTGTCTATAACAAAGACAAAGTTAAAATGCTACATTACTGCCTTCAGCTTCCTAAGGGCAGAGCAGGGCTAGGCTGTCCAGAGGTATAGGGATCCTCCCCTGCAGGGGTGGCAGGCATCTCAGGTGTTGTTAGCTGTCAAGTCTCGTGCCATTTTCCAATGACAGCAACTCAGTTCTTTTTGGCAAGCTAAGCCTCGATTAGAATTCTAAGGCTTCTTAAAAACCATGCTAAGTCCCTGCCTTCCAGAAAGGAGTTTCTGGAAAATTGTGCTTCATGTTTTGAGGGTAGGGAACCATTTGGCGATCTCATGAATGTCTCGGACCCGCTCCACCCAAGAATGCAGCCCCTGACAGTTTCCCAGGCAATTTCAGGGGTCCCCCCCTCCTCCCTCCCCAGGTAGAGAGAAGCCCATTCCAGAGAAGGGCCCAGGACAGCTCTTCCTCTCCAGCATGCCCTTCCCTGGCGTCCCGACGTGATACACTCCTGCTGTACGTGGTAGTTCAAATGTACAGCTCCCCCAGTCCAACCATGACAAGCTGCCGTGGGAAAAGCATCGGCGTTGCATCAGGATCCTGGATTTGAATCTAGCTTTGAGACACGCTGCCATGGGACTATGTACAAGCAATGAAGTTCCTCTGAGATTCAGCTTCAGCCAAAAAAAGGATAATATCAACCTCAGCAGGGAAGTGTGAGGATTCAACAAGATTAATAACGTAAATATTCTTGATTTCAGTCTGTTAACTCTGCCCACCCAGAGCTCATCACTTGTATCATACTATTCGCCACGCACTGAACACCCCTGATGGGTCAGGCCTTGCCTGAGAGGACAGGGATGAGCAGGGCAGCCGGCTCTCACGGATCTAGGCGTCTAGCGGGAGATGGGCAGGTCACAGTGACCTGCTCTAACGGAGAAGCAGTGGGTGCTCTGGGACCACAGAGGAAGGAGCAGCAGCAGGTGTGGAAGAAGCCTTCGCAGAGGAGATGGTGCTTAGCTGAGCCTGGGGGGTCAGTGCCTGGGGGATGGACAGAATATTCATCTTGGTAGCAAGAGCCTTGGCAGGTGGTAGGAACCCATCTGAGCCCCGTACCTCCTTGTTGAAGGAATGCATGATAAACGAGTGGATATTAGGAGGGTCTGAAAGTTACCATAGGTGAGCAACAGCTTTAGAGGTACAGCTGTTTACATTCGATTCCAAGCATTCTGGGCCAAAGGGAAAGTTTCATGTTCCCGCGCTGCTCTAGAGCTGGGCTCAATGCTTTTGGTGAGCAATTTCAGCCTCCGCTGAGCTGACTCTCCTGGAGCTGGGTCCTCAGCATCCCGGCTGAATGTGCGTGCACTTGATTTCCCCCGCAACTGTGCTCGAGGCTCTTCAAAACAACTGCCTTAAGGCCTCTCCTCAGACCTTCTCCTGTTCATGTTTTCAGTTTTCACAAGGCCCCCTGACCCCGCCCCTAATGTAGCAGTGACCCCCGTGTCACCACCGACACTCACATGGGGTGCATCCTGCCTTGCACCTAATGCAGACATTTAAAACATTTTAAAGAATATTTAGTTTTGACAAAACGCTCATAATACAAAAAAAGAGCAAAACTATATCAAGAGCAAAATCGGCCTGTGTATAAACACGCACATATAGATGCACATGCGCACATAGACAGTTAGTATGGTTATCACTTGGGTGAAGGAATACCTGATGGTTTTACCTTATATTTGTACTTTCCCGCAAATTTCCACACTGAACATTTTTTCCCCAAAGATCATAAAAACAGTATTTTTAGATCGTGGTTTTCCAGACTGCACTTGCCTGGGAGAGCCCCTGGACACACCAAGGACCAAGGGGCGCGGGTGAGACCGCAGGCGCCCACACCTTCTTCTCCAGGATGGGAAGAGCCGGAGGATCAGGGCCCGCCGGGTCCTCCCGGAGCAACCTGGCGCCCGCCCTCCCCCTCGGCCCATGCCTACTTTGCGTCTAACCAATCCCCGGGTTTCACAGGAGTTGCCATAGGGAGCTCGGTTCGCCGTCAACAGCTGGCACCGCCGCTGGCTACCGGCAACCACGGGGTGGTCGCGATGGGGTGGGCGTGTCTCGGGGTCCCCGCGGAGGGCTTGCGGGGGCGAGGACCCTGGGCTGCCCGAAGCGCCGTGACATCCGGGGGGCATCACGCCGGCCCCACGCCCCACTCGAGCACTTCCTTGCGGGGAGCACGCCTCTCCCCACCCCCAGCGGCAGGCGCACCCCCAGCTCACCTGAAGGGACACGGTGGCGCCACGCCCGAACGCTACGCCGCCTGAGGCGCTGGGTTCCCCCGACGCCTCCCCCCGCCGCTCCTTAAAGGGCAGCGCGCCTCCGCCCGCCGGTTCCCATTGGCCGTGCTCCCGGGCCCGGCCGTGTCCCATTGGTCGCTGCCCTTTGAGGGCGGGGCTGGGCGGTGAGCGGCACCCGCCCTGCCCGCGGCGCCTGGGTGGGCAAAGCTAAGGGACAGGAATTCAAATGAGTTCTACTCCGCCTCTGACTCGCTGCCCTATTCTTTCTCAAGAGGTTGTTTGCAGGAAATCCATAGGTCTGTCTCCCCAGGGCACGGACCTCACTTGGGATTTCTTTTGATATGTATCTCTGTCCTCTGCGTGATTCCTAAAAACCTGGAAGGCAGGCAGGTGTTTCTTCAGACCTCTCTGGTCTCCCCACCGGTCTCTACGCACAGCCCATCAGGAATGAAAAAGGCTGGTAGTTTGTCTCTTTTCTCCTCGTTAGGCCACTTAGATTCTGAACACGCGCTGCCAACACCCCGAACTGATTTTCAATTCGGGTAAAAGCACAGGACTCTTCAAGTTGACCCCATTCTCCAGGGGAACAAACCCAGTGTCACTCCACGTCTGCAGACACAGAATGGGGTTTTGATTCACATTTGATTAAATTTTCAAAGAACTGGAACTGCATTTTCTGGTCTTCCGAGGAGTTCATTTCGGACTCTGTATTTACATAGAAGCCTTAGTGGGGCAAAGTGACTGGAAGAAACGGCAAACTTAGTTTTAAGAAAGTTACTGATTTGAAATGTCTAACAATGCAACAACGTATAGCAATTCGACGCCCCGAAACACTGTAGCTTTTTTTTGCATAAAATTACATTTAAGAATTATTTGCTATTTTTTCATGTAAATCCCTTGTTTTTTTATTTTCTCCTCGAAAATATTTTCATGGTGAAATCAATGAGTTTCCAAATAAAGAACAAAAACAAATTTTAGAAAAATGTACTGGGGGGAATTCCCTGGCAGTCCAGTGGTTAGGACTCTGCACTTTCACTGCTGAGGGCCCCATTCGATCCCTGGTCGGGGAACTAAGATCCCACAAGCCTTGTGGCGTGGCCAAAAGAAAAAAAAAAAAAAAAAAGAAAGAAAGAAAAGAAGAGAAAGAAAAATGTACTGGGCAGGATTTTTTTTTTCTTTCTAATTTCCCGACTATGAGAAACACAAAGGCGCAAAGGAAACAGCAGCTTAAGAACAGCAAGCACTCTGTCTGCTGGGGAGAGCCCTGCTTATCAGTGTGTCAGCAGGGAAATACTGCAATGAGGTCCAATATTGGTGTGCATCTGCAGCCGAGATAATTTGTCATTATAGTCATTATAAGAAATCAGGAGAAGAGGAGAGAGAAGATATACTGTGCTCCGTTTTATTCTCTAGTCTAGAATGTTCTTTTAAGAACTCTTTTCAAAACATGTTCTTCTCTTGAGTTACCATCCTCCGACTGGATGCCAGAGCCATTGATGGCCTGTCTCAAGGAGCAAAAAGAAAGAGACATTGGAAACACTGGTGTCCTCTATTCAGCAATAATAATATACTAGGTACAGTGAAAACCCAGTTTTGTGGAACCCTTAGGGAGTCAGTCAAGTTGGACAATCAAGTTTTTTTTCTTTTTTACTATGTAATTAAATATTGATTATAAACCAGTATGCATACATACATAAGTAAAATATTAAAAATAAAGGGCACATGTATGAACATACCACCAGTTTAAGAAACAGAACATTCCCTTTACCTTTGTGACTCTCCTCTTTCCAATCCATCCTATCCGCCTTATTCATTCATTCATTCAAATAGTTACTGAGTGCCAACATGAGCCAGGCACCATACTAGGTTTTTGAGAAACATCAGTCAGCAAAACAAATAAGGATCCCTATCCTTGTGTCACATTCTGGTAGGGGGTAACAGATATTAAACACATATAATAAGCAAATTATATAGTCTATTAAAAGATGTTAGGTGATAGGTGTTATTTTTTTTTTTTTTTGCGGTATGCGGGCCTCTCACTGTTGTGGCCTCTCCCGTTGCGGAGCACAGGCTCCGGATGCGCAGGCCCAGCGGCCATGGCTCACGGGCCCAGCCGCTCCGCGGCATATGGGATCCTCCCAGACCGGGGCACGAACCCGTATCCCCTGCATCGGCAGGCGGACTCTCAACCACTGCGCCACCAGGGAGGCCCTGATAGGTGTTATTTTTAAAAAGAGCAAAGGGATGGAGAATCTCGTGTATGTGGAGTGAGGAGATGACTTGCAACTGTAAATACAGTGATCAGGGTATGCCTCTTGGGAAGATGACATTTGAGTAAAAATTGAAGGTGAGGGAGCTGACCTGGAAGATCCCTGAGGAGGAGTTTCCCTTGCAAAATCAGCATCCAGTACAAAGGCCCTAAGGAATGAGCTTCATGGCAGACGGGAGGAACAGCAAGGGGCCGGCGTGGCCAGAGCCGAGGAGCAAGAGAGGAGGTCAGAGCGAAAGAGACGGAGACCAGATCGTATGAGACCTTGCACAAAGGCATCTGGCTTCAAGCGGGAGTGAAACAGAACCACGGAATGGTTTTGAGTGAGGACTGACATGCTCTGACTTACTTTTTTAAAGGATCACTCCTGTTGCTATGACTACAAAGAACAAGGTTGGAAGCAAGATTCTTACTGTAATAATCCAGGGGAGAACGTGTGGGGGTCTCCAACTCAGGTCGTAGCAGCAGAGGTAGTGAGAAGTAGTGCAGATTCTGGATGTATTTTGAAGGTAGAGTCAACAGGAGTCCCTGAGAGATTCTACGTGCGATGTGAGAAGGAGAGGCATCAGGATAACTCCAAGATGCTTGCCCTGAGTAACTGGAAGGACCATAGGTGGAGTAGGCTTGGTGGGGCGGCAAAGCTCAGAAGTGGAGTTTTGGACATGCTGCGTCTGAGATATCAGACATCCAAATGGAGACGCCGAATACGCAGGTAGATATTCAAGTCTCGACTGGGCTGGGTATATAAATCTGGGACTCATGGTCATAGAGATGGTGTTTAGAACCTGGAGACAGGATGGCCCTAGAAACGAAATGTGTACAAAGGAGAAAAGGAGAGAGAACTGAGGAGTGAGCCATGGGAAATCCCAACACCAAATTTTGGGGAGAAGAGAGAGAAGGAGCAAAGGCGGCAAAGAAGTGACCACTCGGGTAAGAGAAAAACCCGGAGAACGCGGGGTTGAGAAAGCTTAAGGAGTGAGAAAGTGTGGCAGGTTAGATGAGGACTGAGAATCAACAACGGGATTTAGGTCATTGTCAAGGTCACTGATGACCTAACGGGGCGTTTTCATGCAGTCATCGGGGGAGGGGGGCAAGCCTGACTAGAGTGGGCTTAGGAGCAAACACGAGGGGCAACATAGAATAGTTAGAATCGTTTTTGGGGCTCTGCATTTGTTTATCCCTCCACCTACATCACACTGTCTTTTTTTTTGGGGGGGTTGCGTTGTGTCTTTGTTTCTGCCACACGGGCTTTCTCGAGCTGTGGCAAGCTGGGGCTACTCTTCGTTGCGGTGCACAGGCTTCTCATTGCGGTGGCTTCTCTTGTTGCGGAGCATGGGCTCTAGGCGCGCGGGCTTCAGTAGTTGTGGTGCACGTGGGATCTTCCCAGACCACGGACCGAACCTGTGTCCCCTAAATTGGCAGGCGGATTCCTTTTTTTTTTATAACATCTTTTATTGGAGTATAATTGCTTTACAATGGTGTGTTAGTTTCTGCTGTATAACAAGGTGAATCAGCCATATGCATACACATATCTCCATATCTCCTCCCTCTTGCGTCTCCCTCCCACCCTCCCTATCCCACCCCTCTAGGTGGACACAAAGCACCGAGCTGATCTCCCAGTGCTATGTGGCTGCTTCCCACTAGCTATCTATTTTACATTTGGTAGTGTATATATGTCCATGCCACTCTCTCACTTCGTCCCAGCTTACTCTTCTCCTCCCCATGTCCTCAAGTCCATTCTCTACGTCTGCAGCTTTATTCCTGTCCTGCCCCTAGGTTCTTCAGAACCTTTTTTTTTTAAAGATTCCATATATATGTGTTAGCATACAGTATTTGTTTTTCTTTTTTTGACTTACCTCACTCTGTATGACAGACTCTAGGTCCATCCACCTCACTACAAATAACTCAATTTCGTTTCTTTTGATGGCTGAGTAATATTCCATTGTATATATGTGCCACATCTTCTTTATCCATTCATCTGTCGATGGACACTTAGGTTGCTTCCATGTCCTGGCTTTGTAAATAGAGCTGCAATGAACATTGTGGTACATGACTCTTTTTGAATTATGGTTTGCTCAGGGTATATGCCCAGTAGTGGGATTGCTGGGTCATATGGTAGTTCTATTTTTAGTTTTTTTGAGGAACCTCCATACTGTTCTCCATAGTGGCTGTATCAATTTACATTCCCACCAACAGTGCAAGAGAGTTCCCTTTTATTCACACCCTCTCCAGCATTTATTCTTTGTAGATTTTTTGATGACAGCCATTCTGATCGGTGTGAGGTGATACCTCATTGTAGTTTTGATTTGCATTTCCCTAATGATTAATGATGTTGAGCATTCTTTCATGTGTTTGTTGGCAATTTATGTATCTTCTTTGGAGAAATGTCTATTTAGGTCTTCTGCCCATTTTTGGATTGGGTTGTTTGTTTTTCTGATATTGAGCTGCATGAGCTGCTTGTATGTTTTAGAGATTAATCCTTTGTCAGTTGCTTCATTTGCAAATATTTTCTCCCATTCTGAGGGTTGCCTTTTCGTCCTGTTTATGGTTTCCTTTGCCGTGCAAAAGCTTTTGAGTTTCATTAGGTCCCATTTTTTATTTTTGTTTTTATTTCCATTTCTCTAGGAGGTGGGTAAAAAAGGATCTTGCTGTGATTTTGTCATAGAGTGTTCTGGTAGGTGGATTCTTAACCACTGTGCCACCAGGGAAGCCCCCATCACACTGTCTTAATCATTAAAGCCTCTCAATTTTGTTCTTCTTCAGAAAGGATTGTCTTTGGCACTTTGCTCTTCTATAGAAATTTTAACATCCATGAGTTAAGTTCCATAGAAGAAAGTTCCTGAATTTTTCATGGCATTGCACTGAAACTCTAGCACATAAAACAAGTTGGCAAAGCATGCTCCCATTTCTGTATTCTGGAATTAATCACGTAGAATGGAAAAACTTACAAAAGAGAGGTCACCGAGCAGTCAGTGACATTTGAGCTGAATTTTTTCTTGCTGTCTCCCTCACTTCCAATCCCTGGGGTAAAAGCCCACTTTCGAAACACAAGGAAACTTGGGCGCTTATCCCATGGCTTCTCCACCCTGCAGCCAGAGTTAGTGTCCTGTCATCCAGAGGGCATCCTGCACCCCTGCTGCCTGCATGTTTCAGGGACCTCCCAGCTCTCTTATGATAAACCCCAAACTCTTTTTGCCATACAGGTGGCTCTAATGCTTGTCAGGCTCTCGGTAAAGCTCACCTATGAGATTTTCCTGGGAAGAACCCCTTCAGGGCTCTGAGACGGTTCCAAACTGCCATGTCGCCACACTGGCTTCCATCACCCACAAGCACGGGAGAAGAGCAGGGGCAAAGGACGCGTAGCAGAGGGAGGCGGCCCCGACACAAACGGGGCTCCTGGAGGCTCGTGTCTCCCTGGAGGTGCCCGGCCAGCTTCTGAAGGTGAAGCTGCAGTGAGTTTTGGAGGGAGTGCTTTCCAAGCCCGCGGAGGTGTGGCTGTCCACTGAAATGGGACTCCGCTGAGCGATGGCCATGACAGTTGGACCCCTGAGCAAGGCCCTCTCGGCCAGGCTGCCCTGCATCCAGAGCAGCGCAGGTTTCCTGTTCAGCCCTCACTGGCTGCTCTTTCCTTGCAGCACCTGGTCCATCTTCTGCACCTCCTCACTGGGCTCCACGACGCTCATGATCTTCAAGGGTAGTGAGCACGGCCTGGCCTCCCCACGTGTTTCCTTTTTCCCTGCCTCTGCTCTCGCTCCACGAGGCGTGAGTGTCTGCCATCGGCCTCTGCTTCAGGTTCCTTCTGACAAACCTGAAACACGCTGTTTCAGGATGAACTTGAACTTGAACCTTGTGAAGAGGCCCCCTGCTGGTCCTTCGGAGGAAAGGCTGGGGTGGCTTATCCTTCGGAGGTTGCCCAGTGGATAGAGTTTCCTTTGGACACAGACTGGGGCAAACTGGTTCTTTCTGTGGCTCTGCCACTACTTCTGATGTGTGGGTGGAGGAAGTGGCCAAAGGGACATACTTGGGAGTCTGTGTTGGGCTGGGGACACATCCCAGCTTCCCTCTGTGGGGCACAGCCCTGAGGCCTCAGTGAGCTGCACCACTTGGATCCCCATGCATGTGTGGCTTTGTCAGGGAGACTGGGGTGTGGAGGGGTGCAGAGGCCGTGGAGCCCTTGACCTTGGCACAGTTAGGCCATCTTTGCCTTTCTGCGTGGAGGCCTCACCAAGGCCGGGCCACTCCCAAAGCAGGGAGTTCCTGCATTGATTTGTGCTGGTGGAGCGGACGCCGTTCCTGAAGGTGAGGTGCTCTCTTCCCCTCCTTGGCTTTGCTGCTGCCCTGACACCTGGTCCTCCTCAGGTGGCTTGTGTTCTGTGCTGCTCCTCTGAGTATTCTTAGGATGGGAGTTAGTGGCAGGGGCAGCTAGTTAGCTGACACCCCACTGCTGTGTGTTGGCAGAAACTTCACGCGGGTCCTTGGTGTGCTGCTGTTGGTTAGATCCACTGGAGCCTGGGGTTTCAGGGCAGTGACGTGGCCCTCTTGCTCAGCTCTCTTGTGCCTCAGAAGCAAACACATGGCCATCACTTGGTTGTGCTTCTGGCCATCAGCGAGCCTTGGATCTCTTCCATGTTGTCACACATGGACACCATCAACTCAGTTGGCCAGGGTTCCTGGTAGTCAGAGAGTGGCTCCACAGAAGGCTTTAGTTCATCTTCATGACCTGTATTCATCCATGGATCTTTCTGGATGGGCTCTAAAGTGCCTTTCTTGCTGGAATTGAGAATGAGGAATTTCTTGAGCAGTTTTTCACATCTCCTGGACATGTGAAAGGGCATATGGTATATACCACTGACTACCCTCTCCTGCTGCTCCTTGAAGGCAGGGGTCCATCAAAAGGTGGGGGTATGCTGACCAGTATATATAGAATGACCCTCAGACTCCACACATCTACTGTGGGCCCATCTTATTTGGACCTGAAAGTGTTCCAGGGTGGCCTCAAGGGGGACTGCCAACGAACGTATCCAGCTTGTTGCCAAAGGTGAATTCATTGCTGAAGCCAGTCTCCAAACTTGATTTTCATATCAGCATCCAAAAGCAGGTGTTCTGCCTTTAACTCTATGAATAACGCACTTCTGGTGACAGTACTCCACTGATGGAATTTGCCAGGACCCCGTTTTCTTGTGGACTTCCATGAACCACTAGGTACTCAAACACATCTCTCCCACTGGGTACCTCCTGACAAGGCAGAGTGGATCGCTACAAATAATTGTTTTGGGATGGCTCAAGTCCTTCATGATTCTTATTTCAAGGGACGGTCTCTGGAGTTTGGAGGAGTTTGGCTAAGCCTTGTCAATGATCTTCATGACTACCTCTTTTCCAAGTCAGGATGTACTGGGCCAACTTCGCTTGGTCAAGTTGCCCTTGGTGATGGTCTTGACTGCCAGTGGTTGTCAATATGGTGTCCTCCTCAGCAGAGATGGCTGAGATGCCTGCAGCATGTTGGACTTACTGCTGACGTGGGAGTCAAGGTGTCCCAAGGTCAACTTAAAATTGGGGGAAGCTGGTCAGAAACTTGACCCAAATCACCTCAAAAGAAAATCACTTCCAGACTCCCCCTGATGAACTGATCTTTATAATGGAATCAAAACATAATGCCAGATGTCAAATAAATAAAACCAAATACTGACAAACCTAAGTAAAAGGAAAGAGAGAAAACATAATTTTAAAAAGAAAAAAGAAAAAAAAAGATGAAAATGTGAAAAAAACGTTTAAAAAAAAAAGAAGGAAAAAAGAACAAAGAAAAAAATGGGGGGAAAAAAAGTAAAAATTTGTAACAGACAAAAACCCCACCATATCAATGAGAAAAGTTGGTCAGAGTTCTTCCAGTCACTGAAAACCAGCATCTTGAGCTAGAAGAACTGAAAAGTAGCCCAGCCAGGGAGCTAAATAAAGGTTCAAAATTTCATAACAATGGCTTCTTGTGAGGCCATACCAAGAAACGGGCCTATCCAAGCTGGGGATCATCACAGTGGTTTTCTCACTTTGTGGACTCTAAAACACTTTATTCTTTTAAATAAATTATTAACACCCCCCAAGAGCTTTTTGATTAATGGGTTATAGCTATAAACATTTACCTTATTAGAAATTAAAACCTGGGGACTTCCCTGGTGGCACAGTGGTTAAGACTCCGTGCTCCCAATGCAGGGGCCCTGGATTCAACCTCTGGTCAGGGAACTAGGTCCCACATGCATGCCGCAACTAAGAGTTTGCATGCCACAACTAAGGAGCCAGAGAGCTGCAACTAAGGAGCCTGCCTGCCACAACTAAGACCCAGCACAACCAAATAAATAAATTAATTTAAAAAAAAGGAAATTAAAACCTGTAGGATGCTTCAGCAGCTTTTTCATTTCTAGTTTAAAAAGCTATAATAATGTTTGGCTTTGAAGAGCTCATACTAGCTACACTAAAATAAAAGTTATATATGAAGCAAACTTCATTTTTCAAAGATTTTCTTTTGAACATAGGTTAAAATTTTCTACTGATTTTATTTTTTTCCTGCTTTGTTACATTTTCTATGATGAGTTTAACCTTATTATTTTACTAGTCACTAATCAGAAATATCAGCTTTTTCCATAAATATAAGTGGTTTTAAATGATACATTAACTACTATGATATGGTTCTCCATTTCTGCTATGTGGTTTTGTGTAATTGGCTGAATTTGTTCATGGTCTGACTGGCCTAAACACCTGTCAATGATGAATATTCACAAGTAAGGAAGTGAAGAGACTCACACTAGTGTTGTATATTTGAAATGAGTCTGTTAGTGCTACCAAATCCATTACGAACTGGTCCATGGGGAGAAAATCAAAACAGGATTCTTAGTACCTTCTGACTAAAAGATGAGGTCAGGTCACTTCTAAGCTAGTAAAGTTAGAAAGTCAGTGATGTCCTAACACTGAATTAGTGATTATGGTACAGGTGATTATGTCACAACTTTATATGAATAAATAATTTTATACAAAAACATTTTAATAAATATAATTTCCTGAAACAACAAACAACCAGTACAACTTCGCAAAACAAACAACTAAGTAGGCAGAGCCTAGACATGGAAGGTTACATTACATATCATTTTAAAGTTAGGATTTTTGAAGAGAACTCCTTGCAAAAAACTAACCAGGGACCTCCCTCATGGCACTGGGGTTGAGAATCCGCCTGCCAATGCAGGGGACATGGGTTCGAGCCCTGGTCCGGGAAGATCCCACATGCCGCGGAGCAACTAAGCCTGTGCACCACAACTACTGAGCCTGTGCTCTAGAGCCCGTGAGCCACAACTACTGAGCCTGCATGCTGCAACTACTGAAGCCCGCATGCCTACAGCCCATGCTCCGCAACAAGAGAAGCCACTGCAATGAGAAGCCTGTGCGCTGCAACAAAGAGTAGCCCCCGCTCGCCGCAACTAGAGAAAGCCCGCGTTCAGCAATGAAGACCTAACTCAGCCAAAAATAAATAAATAAAATGAATAAATTTATTTAAAAAAAAACTGACCAGGATGATTTCACTGTAACAAGTTTCAGAAAAAGACAATATCTGACAGGAGGCACTTTTACTTTCATTCGGTTTAATATTTATATTTTTAGAGTTTTCAAAGTAAAGGTTCATAAATATCTTCCAGCTTTTACCCAGCCTAACAAGATATAATGGCTAGCTCAGAGCTTTGTCTTCTCAAGGTACCACTACCAACAACCTTCTTTTTGTTTAATGTTCCTTGTTAAACTTGTGTCATATCTAGCCTTGGTTTCAATAATACATAGACAGGGCTGAATTAAAGTACACATGGCTCGTAATTTTGTTTCCACCCTGCTCGTTTGGTTATCATATTGCATGTGATTTACATATGCATGTCCAATTAATATATTCTGAACTTCATTAAACAAAATGTCTCCCTACTGGGGATATCATTGGTTCCCCACCTAGCAGCCTTCCCCCTTCGTTTTTGTCAACAATCCTACTTCTGTTTAGTTATGGAGCCATGATATGCTCAGGGTCCATCTCCAGGAGAAGGCTCATAATTGGTCTCAGCCAGTCTTTTTTGACTCATTCACCTCCGCCAGTGACTGGTGTAGGTGTGAGCCTGTGACCAATGCTGTCCAATGAGCCACAGAGGAAGTCTGTCTGGGCTTCTTAGGAAGATTTTTCTTTCTGATAAAAAGAAAGAAATGCATGAGGGAAAACTTACGGCCACCCACCACATGGTTGTGTAGGATGTGACGATTGGAGCTGTTACCACCAAACCATGAGCTTGAGAGGACAAGCTTGAGGGCCAGTGCCAAAATTCAGAGGACGGCAAAGGGCAAGTACAGAAAGCCCTTGGGATTTTGCTGAGATGTATAGTCAAATGAGCCAATCGTGGAAAAGATCCAGACTTTAACGACAGATGGTAACTACTGAATAACAGCTTGCAGTAGGATGCTTTGTTACCTGCAGACTGAAAAGGTCATTGATTTTGCAGCTCATCACTAAAGTTCTTCTAGTCACTGATTTTAAAATAACTGATTACTGTTTGTATAACAATTGTTATGTATGATACAGTAACAATCACACTGTGATGGTTAATTTTATGTGTCAACTTGACTGGCCCGATTAAACATTATTTCATTATTTCTTTGTGTGTCTCTGGGGGTGTTTCTGGATGAGACTAGCAGTTGAATCAATGGACTCAGTAAAGTAGATCCCCTTCCCCAATGCAGGTGGGCATCATCCAATCCACTGAGGTCCTGAACAGAACAAAAGTCAGAGGAAGGAGGAATTTCCCCCCTTGTTTCTTGCTTCCCTGATTGAGCTGGGACATCCCATCTCACCTTCTCCTGCCCTTGGACTGGGATTCACACCATCGGCTCCCCTGATTGTCAGGCCATTGGGTTTAAACTGGAACAACATCACCAGCTTTCCTGGGTTCCCAGCTGGCAGACAGCAGATTGTGGCACATCTCAGGCTCCATAATTCACATCTGTTATCTCCTACTGGTTCTACTTCTCTGGAGAACTCTAACACACACATACAGAGCAAAGATTAGGATGACACAGAGGGAAAGAAGAATCTGGTGCTCAATTCTCTTATATTCCTCTATTGACAAACTTTCTTGTTGGTAACTTTCTTTCATCAAAAAATTGTGGCTAATGACATAACTTATCACCAAGTCTCTTAAATCATTCTTACATCATGGCAAGCATATAAATCTAACCACAGTCCAATTCTAGAATGAATATAAAAGTAACGTTTTATATTCAAAGACCAAGTTGAGGTTCTACATGGTAAAATAACGGTAACAGCTATTATTAAAAAGTAAACTGATTAGAATAGGATACCAAATATATGAGTTAAAGTGATAACTTCAAGACTATGTTTGGGAAATACGGGGAAAAATGTTATATGGAAAGAAAATGAGAAAACAAAATTTAATCTATATTATTTAACAATGTAAGTGCACACTTAAATGTGAAACAAATTATAAGGGAACACTGAAAGGAAATGTGTTTTGAAGTAATTCGGTCGTGGGACAATTATTTTACTTTTTTGTTGCAATGTTTGTGTGATACAAATGGGAGAGAAATTACCTTTGAAATGTAGTCATTCATTTTAGCAAAATTTTTGTGGAAATTATATTGATTAGTCTTAAAATAGAACAGAGGCACTAAAATCATAGAGGCTTAATTTTTATTAACCTAATTCTTAATTCAGGTTGTCACTAGATTCATCAATTCCATTTACTAAGCAGTTTGTATGTGCCAGGCACTGTACTAAGCATTTTGAGTAGATTATTTCTTCTAATCCTCACAACAGGTACTATTTTTATCACTTCATAGACAGGGTTAATTAGTTTGCTTTAGGGTCATGTGACTAGTTAGTGATGAACTTAAGATCTCGAGCTTAGCTGGTCTTGCTCCAGAGCCATGGATGTAGTGGCTGCGAATTTTCATAGAGCAAATATAAGCAGAGAAGATGCTCAGGCTACAAATCTGAAACCTTAGGGGTACAAAAACTTAGAAATAACTGTTAGAAAGTCAGTTTTTTTCCCATTTTTCCCATTACTCTAGCATTTCAATCAGACACGTGTTTCTATTTGTCTTACAGCTTAAAAGCTAGATCTGAGAAGACTTTATTTTTATTTTTTTTAGATTTTAAAATATTTATCAGATTACTTTTAAAACATAAGATTCACAAATATTTCATTCTTTTAAAATTATAATTACCTTCCACTTTGATTGAATAATTTCTCATCTTTTTATCCAAAAATTTCTACTGAGAGCTTTAAAACCTTATAATTGGTGGCATTACTTAAAATGTGATTTACATTCATTATTTATCTTTGAAATGATACTTTATCATTTCTTAAATCAGCGTGGGTTCATTGAATGTTTGAGAGCCACTCTGTAGGTCTAAGCATTAGCCTATAATTTTACAGTAGATGAAGTACTATGTTTTCATTACTTTGAAAAAAAATAATGACTTTGCAGTTGACTCTTACATTTAACTTTTTTTGTGTGTGTGCGGTACGCAGGCCTCTCACCGCTGTGGCCTCTCCCGTTGCGGAGCACAGGCTCCGGACGCGCAGGCCCAGCGGCCATGGCTCACGGGCCCAGCCGCTCCGCGGCATGCGGGATCCTCCCAGACCGGGGCACTAACCCGTGTCCCCTGCATCGGCAGGCGGACTCTCAACCACTGCGCCACCAGGGAAGCCCACATTTAACATTTTAATCTCAGCTTTGCCACCATTAAGTATAACTGTTTGCACAAAAAATTACTGGGTCCAAGGTTAATCTAATTCAATTTAAATCTAACAAAGATAACCATAATTAGCAATTTACCACAACAAAAGCCAGAGTTATTACTTTCAATACTGTATCTATTTGGGAGTAATTAGCCTTAAAATTTAAAACATTATTCTGGGGGTGCTGAAGCTCTTTCAAGAGTTTAATAGTTTCAAGGGTTGAGTGATTTATGAAGTCTAAGCTATTACCTAACACAGGTAACACTGTGGTTGGACCTACTGTCTGAATCTTTATAAATAGATCTTTTTTTCACGTGATCTGCTTTAGGGTCTAGGGTCACAGCCTTTATCAGTGGTAGTATAAAGTCTAGTCCCCACCAAAAATTTTAAGTATTTTTTTTTTTTTTTTTTTTGTGGTACGCGGGCCTCTCACTGTTGTGGCCTCTCCCATTGCGGAGCACAGGCTCCGGACACGCAGGCTCGGCGGCCATGGCTCACGGACCCAGCCACTCCGCGGCATGTGGGATCCTCCCAGACCGGGGCACGAACCCGTGTCCCCTGCATCGGCAGGCGGACTCTCAACCACTGCGCCACCAGGGAAGCCCCTTTAAGTATTTTTAAAAATAAATTTATTTTATTTTTATTTTTTGGCTGTGTTGGGTCTTCGTTGCTGCACATGGGCTTTCTCTAATTGCGGTGAGTGGGGACTACTCTTCATTGCGGTGCACAGGCTTCTCACTGCGGTAGCTTCTCTTGTTGCAGAGTACGGGCCCTAGGCATGCGGGCTTCAGTAGTTGCAGCATGCGGGCTCAGTAGTTGTGGCTCGCGGGCTCGAGAGTGCAGGCTCAGTAGTTGTGGCACACGGGCTTAGTTGCTCCGTGGCACGTGGGATATTCCCAGACCAGGGCTTGAACCCATGTCCCCTGCATTGGCAGGCGGATTCTTAACCACTGTGCCACAAAAGAAGCCCCAAAATTTTAAGTATTATATTAAAAAATCACAAGACGCGAGTTTCTTGCCTTCCAATGCCCAAAACGCCCATCTTGTTTCTAATGAATAAGGCGACAGACATGATAGAAACAGGGCAGAGATGAATCAGGACAGTCAGTGACATTTCAAGAACAGAGGAATTCTGTTGGGCCATGAGGTCGGGCTGCCCAAAACTGTTTGTGATTTGAGACTAGTTTAGAACTGCATGTTTGCAGCTCATCATGACGATTTCTTACTACTCATTTTATGAAACAAAAGCCTGTCGTTACACTCAAACTCGTAAATTCGTTCTTTTTAATTTTTCTAATGGTGATTTAAAAAAAAAATTGCACTTTACCCCGTCTAACCTGTAATACTCTGACCACATGCATAGCTTTTCGTTTTGTTTACGGCCAGTCGGGTACTATGTAGGTGATGAAAACTGAAAACACAGAAACTAGACCAAAGAATGGGAAACAAAACGAGCGGTGAAAAAGAGATTGAGAAAAGGAGGAAGATATTTAGAAGAGGAATAAAAGTGCTAAGTTAGACTGGAAAGGGAAAAGAAAGGGGTTAGGGAGGGAGGAAAGTCACTGGGTCAGAAGCAACCTAAGCTTTCGGGTCTTGGTTCTCGACAAGGGTAAATCAACAGATTCAGAACCCTGACCTTGAAAGTGTTCTTCAGCTGACTTACAATTGCCCATGACTTCCCAGCGACTCCATTCGTAACCATTAAAGTCTCCATTGGCTGGAGTAGCCACAGCAGACATCTGGTGGAGTTTTCTGAACCGCTGCCGCAGAACTCAAGATAGCCTTTATTCTCCTCTTTCCGGGGCTCAAGATCTCCTCCACTGGTGCCTGTAAACACGTGGTTTCCTCAATCCACCTCCCCATCCCCCATTTATCTTGATTTCCACGGTGCCGGGGATTCGACAGAGGCTCGGTGATGGGGGAACTGGGTCAGAATTTTGCGTCCCATAGGCAAGCCAAAAACAGAAAAGTGAGAGGATCAGACTGCCAGGCACTGAAAGGTAGAATTGGGTTAGAAGAGAGCGGCGTCAGGCGGCACCACCAGGCTCCGGGGTCTAACCACGGTACACTGCTCCCCAGACAGGGCAACGGGAAGAGCAGGTGGCCGGTTACCAGGCAACCTGAGGTCTCGCGAGACACACAAGGCGCATGCGCACTGCCGCTGGCGGGCCTTATCCAGAGCCTCCGACCCGTTCCTAAACTCAGGGCTTTTAGAGAAACCTTCCGTCGCTCTGTTGCGACGCCCTGGGCCGACTTTCCCGTTTGGAAGTGGCCCGATGCAGAAGAATGAAACGTGTTCTCTGAGCCGTTCCTCCTCCCCTTCCCCCGCCCCACCGCGTCGGAAGGCGGGACCCGGGAAGGCGTGGGCTCTGCGCACGCGCAGCGTGGCCGACGTGGAACCAGCGCAGGGGCGACCGTAAGTGGGGGTCTGCGCTGGGGTCTGAGGTCCGGAGGGGCCGCTGGTGGGGATCGAGCCTGGGACTGGGCCGGGTGCGCGCAAGGTCTCCCAGGCTCCCTGTCCCTGGGGCCGCCCCCGCCCGTACCGGCGTGTTTTCCTGCGTCCCGGCCTTGGCTGACGCTCCGCTCTCTGCCTGGAGTTGAGCGTCTGTCGGGTATGAGAAATAGGTAAAGCCCCACCCTGCCCTTCTGTACTCCGCGGTCTAGAAGTGGAGGCGGACCAGAAAATGACTCCAGTCGCGTGTGTTAAGTAGTGAAGTAGGTAGGCACTCGATAGAGAGGCGGCAGACCATAGGAAGGGAGTAACTCGGGGGTCGGCTACCAGATCCAGAAAAACGGGGTCCTCCGAATCCTTCTTCTGCTTTACCCCGAGTTCATCACTTAGTCGGGCGGATTGCACCTCTTAACTGTTTCAAGTAGCATGCATTTCCGTCCGTCCCCTCTGCGGCGACTCTAGCTAAGGCCACCGTCATTTCTTACCAGGACTACTCTGGAGCCTCTTTGCTGCTTCCAGTCGTGGCAAAGAACTCCTCCTGGCCCGAATCCCCAAAGATCTTTCTATGACGCCTTTCCAGCCACGCCACTCCTGCTTTGAACGTTACAGCCGCTTCCCACTGAACGGTTTGCAAGTGTATTCACCATCTGGTCCTTCCTCGCCTTTCCCGCTCTCTCTGTTCTCTCTAGCATCTCTGCCCCGGCGACACTGACATCATTTCCTTTAATGCAGTTCCCTGGGATGCTCTTCCGAATAGGTACTCCCTTTGGTGGGTATTCTTCACGTGTGGGTTAAAAGGTCACTTCCTCCGGGAGGCCCTTCCTGACCCCCTCAACTGAGTCAGGCCTCTGCTCAGGATCCTGTAGGTCCCTGACCTTAATGTGCATCACATCTTGTATTTTACTTGTGGGTAAGTCTCCCACATAGATTCTGAGCCCAGTGAGTTCAGTGGCTGTTTTTGCTTTAATTCATCATCCTTCTGGCTTGGTGCACTGTGGATAATCCACAAATACTTGTTCAAGTAAGAAAGGTGGTGGTAAGGCTGAGGGTGGGAATAGTTCCCCAGGCAGAGGGAATGTGCGTAAAGCCACGGAGGGGAGGGACTGGTGACCTCATTCAACAGTATGTGGTTCCGCGGTGGGGTGTCAGAAGGAAGGCTGATGGTGACATGGAGGCCCTTGGATGTCACTCCAGTGAGTGTGCACTTGATCTCATGGGCAGCAGAGGCCTCCAAAGGCACCTCAGCAAGGCCTTCCCAATTTTCTCTTCCAAAGCTGTTACTTGTTCCACTTTGGTTTGGATTATATCCCATGAGACTCTACTTATCTGAACCACTTGGCTCTTGTCTCCCTCGCCTAGATTCTGAAGACAGGAGGCGCTAATGCCCAGAGCAGCACGTAACTGTAAGTACTTACTCCCTGTCTGAATGCTGAGGCACATGAACTGTAGTTTGTGGTCTGGCAGAGCTCCGATAGATCCTCATATTTTCTCCTTGGTCGTTTATTTCCCTTTTCCTGACCGTCTTCAACCTGGTGCCAGCCTCTGCCAGTCACTTCCTTGGATTTGGATGAGCTGCCTCCTGCTTCACACGGGGATGGGGATGGGGGGGGCTTCACCGGAAGGAAGCAGCTTAGGGGGCAGACGCCGAGTCTCTAGCAGTGGGCAACGCTGACATGAACGAGCTCTGAGCTCACACCCCAGGGAGCTGAGTTTTGGTTTTCCATGAGAAGGTGATGTAGGAGGAACATCTGAGGCCAGTGGAGGTCAGGAGACCCTGTCTCAGGCCTGTCCACTGTGGAAAGGCCCCCTGTCCTACACCAATGGTGCCCAATTCCGGTTCTGTATCACATTAAGCTGGGCCGCCTTTTGACAAGTACAGGTGCCCTGCTGTGTTCCCCAGAATTCCGATTCAGCAGACCTGGGGTACGGACTAACCATCTCTATCTTTTTTAAAGTCACAGATTATTTTTTAGGTGGAGCCAGGATTGAAAGAGCATAAAATTTGGATTTGGGAAACCAGTTGTGACTCTGGTACTTAACCTGAGTCTGTTTCCTCCCCCACACACAGGGCCATCACACAGGAATCGGGTGAGAACCAAATAATTCTTGGAGCAAGTGCCTTATGACCCACTCCACGGGACACCTGCTTCTCAGCAGCAGCAGCCGGGCTCTTAGGAGGGTGTTTGATTGGAGGAGATTTCATTTTTCATCCTGCCGGGGGCGCTTGGGGGAGCGGGGAGCAGGTGTGCGTGGGATGAATGACCTGGAATGAGAAAATCTGGTTACCTGAAAACAGGAACAGTTCCAAAACCAGACTTCTCCAGCGCTGGCTTGGTTAACTTCCTTCAATTCTGCAACTTGGGTCCCTGTGGTTCCCGGCTGAGCCCAGGAAGAAAACTGAGGGAAGAAAGGAATATGCAGTTGCCTCTGGGCAGGACAAACAGGACATGCTCCTCTGAACAGTGGTTTATAACATTTCCCCAGCAAGGATCCCTGTTACTATTTTGCCTTAACAGATTAATATTTAAATTTCATTACAATATTTCCCTAGATTTCATCACATTGTCAGCCAGAGGAACGGCCAGCTTGGACTTATCAGGGGAAGGGGGAATCTGTGTATCCGTGTTTTAGGAAAGACATACAAGAAACTTAGGGTCCAGGGAGGGAAGGAGACTTACAGAAGGGCACAGAATGAAAGTATCATTTGGATTTTTAGTCATGTGCATACATTATGGTCCCAGTTCTTAAAAAAAAAATGACAGCTGGTTAATTATGAATGGCAGAGGCTTCCAGGTCCCTTAGAGACTGTGTGCTGAGGCAGGTGGACTCGGGGACTCACAGAGGTGGTGGTGGGAACTTGTTCAAGACTGAAACCCGGTACCCGTGACTCAAGAGCTGGAGGTGTTCAGTGAATATTTGCTGAATGGATGGATGGAAGCCTAAGTAGAGGGCAATACAGAAAATGGTAACAAGTCTATCAGACTAATACCAGAGGTCCTGAAGAGGATAAATAATTATGAACAAGTAGCAACATGGAACATTTTAAATAAAGGAAATAAATAGAATTTCAGTATGATCGCAATAACGCAAAACATTCATAAATTGCATGTATATGAATGAAGACCAAATCACAGGAAAAAATGGGGAAAACTTAAAAGAGAAGTTATGTATGGTCACATATATATGTACGTGTATATATGTCCTATATAAGTAGGCTTGCTTTAGCCTTTCCAAAATCAGAAAGAGCACAGCCAAGATATCCTTATGGCGTGCATGTCTAGCTAACATGTGTTTTCCTTTGTCGTTTTGCTCCTCTGTGAAGGGTCTTCAGAATGGCCGCAGCCCCCCAGGCACCAGGGAGGGGCTCTGTGCGGAAGACCAGACCTTTACCTGTGAAGACATCATTGAACAACCCGTATACCATCCGCTGGAGTGCCCTGGACACGGAGGATATGCACTTCATACTACAGACCCTGGAGGACAGGATTAAATCTCTCGGGCTTCAGAAGACTGAGGACAGGAAGAGAAAGAAAAAGCAGCCCGCTTTGAAAACACAAAGTGGAGACACGTGCAGCATGGATGTGGACACTGGTGAGGGTCTGAAGGAGGAAAAGCCAGAAGGTGAGCCCCAGGCATCAGGGTGGACCCCTGCCGACGTCAGAAAGCAGCTTGCCATTGGCATCAACGAGGTCACCAGAGCCTTGGAGAGGAACGAGCTGCTCTTGGTTTTGGTGTGCAAGTCGGCCAAGCCGGCCATCGTCACTGCGCACCTGGTGCCGCTGAGCGCCAGCAGAGGTGTCCCTGCCTGCCAGGTGCCCCGGCTCAGTGAGAGGCTCGCACCCGCCATGGGCTTGACATGCGTCCTGGCCTTGGGGTTCAAAAGAAACACTGCTGCCTTTGCAGAGGAAGTGAGGGCCATCATCCCCAGAGTCCCCCGTCTGGACGTGCCATGGCTCCAAGACACACTTGAAGACCCCGGGGAGAACCTGGAGATGGAATCTTTGGAAAGCCAAGACAAAGAGATTTTGGACACTTCCTTCGAAGACCTCTCTAAATCCAAGAGAAAGCTCGCTGAGGGTCAGCAGGCTGCAGTGTTACAACCCCTGAAAATAAAGAAACTGATTCCAAACCCCAATAAGATAAGGAAACCACCTAAAAGTAAAAAAACGGCTTCAAAGTAATCTTGTATAAACCTGTCACTTCATACAGTTGTAAAACGACACCTCGTAGAGAAGCCTTGAAATGAATAAAATGACATTTACATATATTCTTGGGACACTGTTTAGTATCATTCCTTTCAAATGTGTAAGATTCTCTGTCGAATACAGATACGCTGAAGCATAGGGGCACTGAGTGCAGAGAATATTCAGCGGTATGAATATCAAAAGTTTATTGAAATGTCCATGCTTGTATAAATTCACTTTTTAAAAGGCTGGCACAATGCTTGTGAGCAAGAACATCTGTATCCTGCAACACTGGGCATCCTTCTATCCAAACTTGGCAAATAGGCCACACAAACATGGTTCTAGTTGGCAGGGGAGATGAAACTGGATGGCAGGTGCACCATCAGTTGTAAAGGAAAGATAGTAAATGCCAAGCAATACATTGTCCTCAGAAACAATACATTATTATTTTTTACTGTCAGTTTGCCTTTCTTTGTAGGCAGGCCTAAGCGTGGGCTTGGGAGAAAGGCTAAACATTTATCAAAATTGCCAGATAAGGTATACTGACTAGGTAGAATTCACCCCTTTACACGGTTAACTTACTTCCTTGGGACTTTAGCATGTATCCAAAGTATGATGGTAATTAGGTGAAATAAAGCAGGAAGAGAATAAAAAAATAAGCGGAGGAGCTTGGATGCTCAGAGGTGGGTCTGCCATGACAGGGGTCATTTGTGTTAGTATATGAAGCAGAATCAGTGCTCTATGTTAAAGTATCTGCTGTTTACAGCATGTGTTTAGAAAAGGTGCTTTCTGTAATTTACGGGGAAGGTACTGGCTTGCCAAAGTTTATTTTCAGCCTAAATTCTGGTTGATCTGTGGATTATGCCACCTCCATTTAAATTTACTGAATGCCATCTTGACCAAAAAAGGCGGGGTGTGTGGGCAAGGATACGTCATGGACCAGAGTATTTCCATTACTGACAAAGGACACGGGCTGGTGTGGGTTTTTTGAATCTGTAAGACACTGTATATTGCATTTAAATTTAGTTCTAACAGCTGCTTTATAAACAAGCAGCTGTACTGATTTTCTACTTTAAAATGCTCATTGGTAACATGCGTAAATTATAAAGAGGCATTATAAAGTGGCAAATGTGCTAGTAATTTATAAATTACTGTATTTAAAAATTACTGAGTAAAAGAACATGAACTCTATTAACTGCAATTACGTAAGTGAATAGAGGAACAATGCCACAGTTTTGTCATGAGGTGAGCCCGTGACACAATTTCTGAGGGACAATCCTGCAATTATTCGAAAACCTACTTCATGTTAAGACTGTGCCATAAAAATGAGCAGAACATAATTCCCAACTGGAGCCTCGACTCTGGATTATGTTAAAAATCTTGTTTACTTAATTCTGGTGTTTCAGTGAATTGGTTCACTTTTGCTTCTGCAGGCATCCTCACGTTAGGAAAAAAAAGGTAACGCAATTGGGTTTGAGTCATCCTATAGGAGAAGTCTTCCCTTGCGTCTTCGAGAAGGAAAACTGGTGTCCTAAATTAAGGACGACTTCGGAGCCCACGCATGCCCCCTAGTGGAGGTCCCAGGGTGCCACAGCTGTGGGGTGGCCTTCAGGATGACGGGAAGCTGCAGAAAGAGGCTTTCTGATTTTTTAGAGGACATCAGAGGCAATAGAACTTTTTCCCTAAAGGGCCAGGTTTAGGCCTTTGGGTCCACAGTCTCTGTCGGAACAACTCAACTCTGCCTGCCACGTACAGGCAACACATGAATGAATGAGGCCTTGTTCCCATAAAACTTTATTTATGGATGCTGAAATCTGAATTTCCTGTAATTTTTATGTGTCACAAAACATTATATATTTTTTTCTCCTCAACCATTCAAAAATGTAAACACCGTTCTTAGCTCGTGGGCTGTACAAAAACAGGCGATGTGCTGAGTTTAGCTCATGGGCCACAGCGTGCTAGCTCCTGCCTGGTTTTTATAAGGTATGATTGTGTCCTTTGACTACTTATAACATGGAAGGAAGGGCATCCTGTTGTCGAAGGTAATTAGATTTTTCTGGACTGAACGGCCTAGGCACTGGTACATAAAGGCAGGAAGAAGTATCTATTTTGTGGTATTTGAGTTGAGGCCGTTTTAGGTGGCCTTGTCCAGCATCTTTTTCCCCTTGGGCTATGGGTGATATATACATTATCTATGTACACCAAGAAACTTGGTTTTTCAAATCCTAGATAAAAACACCATCAGTAACAAAACCACAAGACTTATTTACAAATAAGACATCTTCCTAGAGCATGACAGCTTTCATGATAAATTAGTCAGGATAAAGAAATATGTGCAATTCTGCCTAAGTAATAAAAAACATTCAAATTATCATGTCCTGATGGCACTCAAAAAATCCACTGGGCATGTCTTCTGACTTGAGGGCTTTTTCTTTTCCTCACGTATCCTGGCTGTTGCTGAGAAGAAAAGAGTCTCTGCAGGAGCAGAACAGTCTAGTTTGTCAGGGTTGTGTGCTCTTCAGAGAACATACTTAATGTTTACCCCAAACCTTGCTTTGAAACCAATCCACGAACCTGCTGAAGATCAAAGTACCCATTTGTGTGTTTATTGATTTGGCAACTTTGCTTCTAGAGAAATAGTCAACCAGTACATTTTTATCTCCTCACTTTAACACCTACCACTCATCACTGCGTTACAGAAATGCTGGCTCCATAGATGTTCCCGATGAGATCATGTGCAGTGACATAAGTAAACCCTTTCCAAATGGCTCCCTCATTCTGCTACATGGACCCACAGACCCTCACTTAATAAACAGAAAGGCAGCAGTTTATCTCCACACAATGGCAAAGATTTTCTTACACGATTCTGTGATTTCTGTTCAATCCATAGAAAAGCGGTCCATTTCTCTAGAGAGGGACAAATACCTTCTCTTCATTGAGAGACAGCCAGAAGGTTGAAAATTAGAGGAATGTGCTCTTTGTATCCTCCTTCCATCCCTCCTACAAATGGGTCAACAGTGAAAAAAAGGATGAATGTTAACATTCTAGCTAGAAATGTGTTCTATTGGTCACCAATGGATGTTTTTCCATCTTTTCTGTTACTGACACTTCGATGTCACTTAGGTTGTGCTTTTATTCTTTGGAATGGCAGTTCCAGGAATCACTAACTAGGATATTAACAAATGATGACATCAGAGTTCTAGAAATAGAAATATCCATCTACTGTAATACGAGTCCAACCTAAAGGGAGGGAAGAAATGGAATAGCAAAAACAAGTGAGCAAGAAAAATTATAATGTAATACAATAGATCTATATTTTTAAAAAGCTACTAAAGAAAAAACCTCTCAACAATCCAAAGAGAAGCAAATATGGGATTTTCTAGGTAAATTTATCAAGTTTACAAAAGTTTATCAACTTCACTTACCTTTTCAGACTCTGTCCCTGGACACCTCCAGTTGTACAAGTAATACTGTAAATTGCCATCACCTATGCCAAACTTGAGTTTTTCCAAGAATGTTTTATTTTCCATCAAATCTAGTGCATTGAATACATCAAATCCTTTCTGTCAATGTAAAAAAATTTTTTTTAATTTTTAAAGTTTCAAAGGATTAAAGTGTTTTGTATATTATGTATTTCAGTATAACATTTCATTCCCCTACTAATAGCTTGAATTGATAATGCATTTATAATAAGGTTTAATGTCTGCAATATATAGTATGGGTTAGGAATTCAGTTCAAAACTGTCTTATTAAACTAGCAAGCAGTGAATCTGATGGACTCAGCAAGATTATCCAGAAATGCTGAATCGAAAAGTGAAGTCTGATGGCTGACAAAAAATAATCCATTAAAATTTCAGGAAATATTTTGTCCCTGTTTTTGAAGCAAACAGTTGCCTAGATGGCTCTATCACCAGAACTGTTAGTTACTGGCCTTTCTACATTCTGACTTACCTGAACCTACGCTAAGAAATCAAAGCTGTAAAGACTTTAAATTGTGTATCTGTCTTGGGCTGATAATGGAAATAAATTTAGTAACATTTCAATAGTAAAAACAGAATTAAAAAAAGGTTAGATAATACTATGCAAAATGTGATATAGATGAAGCACCTACATTTCTATTTCTCAGGGGTTTTACCTTAAATAACTATTACTGGCCTTTCTGGGGAGGTAGTTGAAAATGATCTACAAGATCAAAGAAGCAAAGGAGAATGCTTATTTGGGGATCCACTTATAATAGATTAAAACAAATGTTTCCAATGATCAAATACTAGAAGACTACAAGGAAGACACTTTTGAAGTGTTGCTCCCAATTTCTCGTGAACAATATTTATCTTCTCACTCAGCAATTACATCAAAATGACCCCGTCAGCTGATTTCAATTTCTTTTTAAAGGAAAATGTTTATTTGTAGCAAGAATTTAACAATTACCCTAACTACCACACTGAGGAAATAGAAAAATAATGCAAATATAGTAAGGAACATTTTGAATTTAATTCTTTTCATTTTAAATCCTCTTAATAATAATAACTCTAATAGTTAAAATTAAATTTCTTTAATTTTAAAATTCAGAGACTATTTATTTGAATCAAAAAACCTACTGTTGCCAATTATTCACTGCAACACACTCATATTTTCCCCATACAGACAGACCTTGTTTTATTGAGTTTCACAGATTCTGGGTTTTTTACAAATTGAAGGTCTATGGCAACCCTGCATCGAGCAAGTCTATCAGAGTCATTTTTCCAATAGCATTTGCTCACTTCGTATCTGTATGTTCCATTTTGGTAATTCTTGTAATATTTCAAACTTTTTCATTATTATATTTGTTATGGTGATCTGTGATCTCTGATATGACTACAATTCGCTTGAAGGCTCAGATGATGGTTAGCATTTTTTTAGCAATAAAGTATTTTAAATTAAGGTCTGTATATTGTTTAAATATGCTAGTGCACACTTAACAGACTACACTATAGTGTAAAGATAACTTTTTTTTTTTTTTTTTTTGCCGTACGTACGCGGGCCTCTCACTGTTGTGGCCTCTCCTGTTGCGGAGCACAGGCTCCGGACGTGCAGGCTCAGTGGCCATGGCTCATGGGCCCAGCCGCTCCGCGGCATGTGGGATCTTCCTGGACCAGGGCACAAACCCATGTCCCTTGCATCAGCAGGCAGACTCTCAACCACTGCACCACCAGGGAAGCACCCTAAAGATAACTTTTATATGCACTGGGAACCAAAAAACTTGTGTGGCTTGCTTTATTGAAATGCTTGCTTTACTGCAGTGATCTGGAACCAAACCCACAATATCTCCAAGGTACGCCTGTATCATGGGATCACTTTATTTTTCTTATATTCCTTATATTATGAATTTCGTGTATCTTTATATAAGGGTTACAAGTTTCTAATTTGTACAAAATGTCTTTTTGTACAAAATGTCTTTTTGGTTAAGTTACAACAGAATTAATGATGAAAATAGCCACTAAATTAAAAAAAAAAACCTCTTATCAAAATTCTTCCTTTGACTGTCAACAGTAAGAAGTATCTCAAACAAATCCCCCCACCGTGTGGAAGAAAATACGAGATGTTTTATATACTCCGATATACATATTTGGAGACACACACGGGATGACAAGGAGTGAGTCACGTACCAGCTTGGCGATGATGAGCGCATCGTTCATGAGGTCCAGCAGCGGCGTCTCTGTGTGGATATTGTAGAAGGAGTAGGCGGCTTTGAGGCTCTTGTGGGCGGGGTGATGCATGACTGTGGAGGGGAGCGTGTAGAAGCTCAGGAAGTCAGTTAGTTTACCACTGGAGTTCTAAAGAACAAAGGCAATGTCAGGTAAACATCTCCTTGAACAAGTTTCATCCAGGCATCTCAGCTTACGTCTTGATCTCTGACTTGCACCACAGCTTTCCGTTAGAATGAAAAGCAACAAACAGCTCATGCTCCGCTCTCCAAGTCTGATGTGGAGCCCCTTACCATATGCTGGGCAGAGGCCAAGGAAGAGCATGGAGCTGTGCCTCAGCCTAAGTGCTCATCAGCAACTGGCATCAAGTTCTTAAGAAGTAGAATGTTCTAAAAGGAATGCTCTCTGGTTGACTAATGAGTCTCTCTAGACTTATGGGACAGTGATAAAAGTAAATTCATTGTTTTGCAGGAATAAGAGCACCAAGGATTAGAAGGCTACCTTTTCCAATGAAAGGATACTATATAATAATCTTCTTGGCACAAGGCAGGACTTGTATCAGCTTAAAGTGAAGTTGGATAGGATTTGGAAGCTGTTTTTTTAGAAGCTTGTAAAAAGGCATTGGTACTGCACCAAAATATATGTGTGTGAATAACTGAGAAAATCTGAAGCTATCAAAAATCAAAAGGGATGCAAAAGATGGTGTTTGTTTTGTCATCACTGGTACACTTTCAATACAAGAAATTAGCCAGTATTGTTTGCATTGTTTCTATTACCTGCAGTGACCTATGCAAGTCTGCATATAATTCAAACCATGATATATTTGAAGTATATGGCTGCGGAGGCTAGACCACATATGCCATTGCTAATATTTGTTTTAGCAGAAAATTCCAGAGGATGTATTATCTGGTTTTTGAGTGCTTCTGATTCATTAAAACTTTTTTTTCAGACACTATGAAATTAAAGATGTTAAGCAAAAGTGAGAGATGACTTAAAGACCTAAATTTTCAGCTTTATTAAGGATTTTCAACTTGAAAAACACCACAGCAGAAATTAGAGGGAAAAAAAATCACTGGATGGGCTCAATAGTAGAGTGGAGATGACAGAGGATAGAATCACTGAACTTGAATTTACCCAATCTGAAACAACAGAGAGAAAACAGACTGAAAAAAAAAAAGAATTAATCCTCAGGGATCTGTGGGGCAGTAACAAAATATTCCCCATTCATATCATTGGAATCCCAAAGGGAAAGAAGAGAATGTGGGGCTGAAAGAGACAGTGGCCGAAAACTTCCCAAATTTGGCAAAACGGACATAGTAGATTCAAGAAGCCATGTGAACTCTAACAGGATAAACCCAAAGAAATCCACACCAAGACACATCATAATGAAATTTCCAAAAACTAAAGACAGAGAGAGATCTCAAAAGTAGCCACAGAGAAACAACACATTACCTACGGGGAAATACTAATTCAAATGACAGCAGACTGCTCACCTGAAACCACAGAGGCCAGAAGCAAGTGGCACAAGAGCTGAAAGAAAAGAACCGTCCACCATGAATTCTGTATCTAGCAAAACTTTCTTCAGGAAAGAAGGGGAAATAAGGACATTCTCAGACAAATGAAAACTAAAAGCGTTTGTTGCTAGCCAACATACCTTTAAGACTGGCTGAAGTACATTCTTCAAATAGAAAGGAAATCATAAAAGAAAGCATCATGGAGCATCAGAAAGGAAGGAAGGAAGAAGGAAGAGAAATCTGGGTACATACTTTGAGCTATGCTTCTTCTCATGAGTTTTATAAATGACTCGATGATTGAAACAAAAATTATGACACCACCTGATACTCAAGACAGTGATATTTGAACAATGAGACCATACAGCAGAAACTAACACAACATTGTAAAGCAATTATAGTCTAATAAAGATGTGAAAAAATGATGAAAAAGTAAAGAGAAGTAAAGTCACTTGAAGTGGTAAAACATGGATACCAGAAGACTGTGATAAGTCACATCTGTATATTGTAATACCCAGAGCAACCATCATGAGACCTACACAGATATACTCAAATGCACTATAAATAAATCGAGACATCCAAAAATGTTCAAGGAACAGGAAGGCAAGGAAACAGCAACAGAGGGACAGAAACCAGAAGAAACAAACAGAAAACATGTATTATAATATAGAAGACTTAAGCTCTAACATATCAATAATCATCAAATGTAAATGGTCAAAAAACACCAATCAAAAGATTCTGGCAGAGTGGATAAGGAAACATGGCCCAAATATATACTGTTTATAAGAAATTCACTTCAAATTCAATGACAGAGATGGGTTGAAAGTAGAAGGACTGAAACAGATATACCATGCAAACATGAATTTTAAAAAAGTAGGAGTGGCTATACACATATACCTCAGAGATACTGTGGGTTGGGTTCCAGACCCCTCAATAAAGCGAATATTGCAATAAAGTGAGTCACACGAAATTTTTTGTTTTCCCAGTTTATATGTAACTGTTGTTCACACTATACTGTAGTCTGTTAAGTATGCAATAGCATTATGCCTAGAAAACAATGTACATACCTTAATATAAAAACACTTTATTGCTAAAAAATGCTAACCGTCATTTGAACTTTCAGCGAGTAGAAGTAGTAACATCAAAGATCACCATAACAAATTTAACCATAATGAAAAAGTTTGAAATATTCCAAGAATTACCAAAATGTGACACAGAGAAACAAAGTGAGCAAACGCTGTTGGAAAAAATGGCACCAACAGACTTGCTGGACACAGGGTTACCACAAACTTTCGATTTGTAAAAAATGCAGTATCTGCTTAGTACAATAAAGCGACGTGCAATAAAACGAGGTCTGCCTGTATTAATATACAAGGAAGTAGACTTCAGAGCAAAGAGAACTACTGAAGACAAAGAGGGGTATTACATGATGATAAAATGATCAATCCACTAGAAACTCATGCAGGTCCAACATGTATAAGTACCAAACAAGACCCTCCAGAGACATCAAGAAAAACTGACAGAACTGAAGGGGAAAAAGACAAATCCAGAGTTATAGTTGGGGAATTCCACACCCCTCTCATTAACTGACAGAACTACCAGAATTAAATAAGGGCTAGGACTACAGATTCTGTAGCCATTAAAAGGGAATACTATGAACAACTTTATTCTTACAAATTTGACAATTTAGAAGAAGCAGACCAATTCTTCTAAACTGTATTAAAACTCAAACAAGATGAACAGTCCTATAATCATAAAATAAAGTGAATTCATTATTTCAACACAAAAGAATTCTCTAAGGTCAGATGGTTTCAACTGGAGAATTCTAGCAAACATTTAAGGAATTGACACCAATCCTATATAATTTCTTCTAGAAAACAGAAGAGGAGGTCATACTCCCCAACTCATCTTATGAGGCCAGTAGTATCTTGATACCAAAACCAAACAAAGATAGTACAAAAAAAGAAACTGCAGACCAATATCTCTCATGAACTCAGCAAATACTCAACAAAATATCAGCACTCCAAATCCAATAATGTATAAAAATTATATACCATAACCAAGTGGATAATTTTTCTAGGTATGCTAAGGGTGGTCAAACATTTGAAAATCAATAAATGAACAGACTGAAGAAGAAAAATCATGATTGTATGAATTGAAGCAGAAAAAGCACTGGACAAAATCCAACACCCATTTATAATAAGAACTCGCAACAAGTTGGGAATTTTCTCAAATCAGTAAGGAGCTTCCATGAAAAACCTACAGCTAACATCACGGAATAAGATTCATGGGGTAAGACTGAATGCTTTTCCCCTAATATCAGGAACAAGGCAAGGATGTTGATCTTTACCACTCTTATTCAATAAAGTACTGGAATATCTAGCCCCTGCAATAAGGCAAGAGAAAGGAAGAAAAGGCATACGCATGGGAAGGGAAGAAATAAAACTGACCCTATTTGTAGATGACACAATTGTCTATGTGGAAATCCCAAGAAATATCCAAGTAAATTCCTGGAACTAATAAGTGATTTCAGCAAGCCTGCAGGATACAAGAGCAACAAAGAAAAACCAATTACATTTCTACATACTAAAAATGAACATGTGGAAACCAAAATTAAAAACACAATACCATTTATAATCACTCCAAGGAAATGAAGTATTTAGGTAAACACTTTAAAAAATATATACAGGATCTGGATGCTGAAAATTACAGAATGCTGATAAAATAAATTTTAGAAGACCTAAATAAATGGAGACATACCATGTTCATGGATTGGAAGACTTGTTAATTCTCCCTAAATTAATCTACAGAGTTAATGTAATTCTTATCAAAATCCCAGCAAGGTCTTTTGTAGATAATGACAAGCTTATTCTAAAATTTATATGCAAAGGCAAAGGAACTAGATTAGCTAAAATAATCTTGACAAAGAAGAATAAAGTGGGAGGAATCACTCTACCTGGTATCAAGGCTTACTATACAGTTACAGTAATTAAGACAATGTGGTATTGGTGGGGAAATAGACACAGAGATCAATGGAACAGAATAGAGAACCCAGAAATGGACCACAATACAAAGTATCAGTATTCAGGCTATAGAAAACTTTTACAGGGAATTCCCTGGTGGTCCAGTGTTTAGGACCTGGCGCTCTCACTTCCAGGGGCCCAGGTTCTATCCCTGGTCGGGGAACTGAGATCCTGCAAGCTGCACAGCGTGGCCAAAAACCAAAAAGAAAACCAAAAAAAACCGTTTACAAATCAAGAAGACAAGGGTTGAGTGAAGTGGTTGAATTATGCCATCTTGAACAAAGGCAGTTCAGTTCCAACCAGTTTTGCAAAAGCAAAACAATATTAAACTTTGGGACACATCCCTCTCAGATGAGATCATCCAAACTGGCCTTTTCAAAACTAAGAAAAGCAATTAATCACACAGACAACAACAGAGCAGATCAGAACCCTGATTCCCCATGATTAAGTAGTATAAGTGTGCTCTTCTGCTAGGAATGGAAGCTGTAAGAACAGCTGGTTCTGAAAGGGTGAGCAGGAAGCTGGTTCAGAAGCAGTGAGTCATGTGGGCAGGAAGGGAATGGACACTCTATGATCCTTCTGGAAAATGGACTCAGTTGCACAGTGTTCTCATACTTCTCTGTACTATCTTATCACCTTCTCTTTACCTCCACTACAAAAGTGTCAATGATGTGCTCTTGGGGGAGGAACCAGTGGGCTACTTCCTCTTCATCCATCACCGGGGCTAGATGAAACTGCTTCAGGTAACTGTTGGTTAGTTCTTGAACAGCTTTGATATCTCTTGGTTCCATTGGTCTCAAGCCTGAAGTTTTTGTAACCTGTTGGAGTGAAAAGAAAACCAGTTGGGAGGGGCTTCCCTGGTGGCACAGTAGTTAAGAATCCGCCTGCCAATGCAGGGGACATGGGTTCAAGCCCTGGTGCAGGAATATCCCACATGCGGCAGAGCAACTAAGCCCGTGTGCCACAACTACTGAGCCTGTGCTTTAGAGCCCGCGAGACGCAACTACTGAGCCTGTGCGCCGCAACTACTGAAGCCCACGTGCCTACAGCCTGTGCTCTGCAACAAGAGAAGCCACCGCAATGAGAAGCCCGCGCACAGCATCGAAGAGTAGCCCTTGCTCGCCGCAACTAGAGAAAGCTCACTTGCAGCAATGAAGACCCAACACAGCCAAAAAAATAAAATAAATAAATTTATTAAAAAAAAACAGTTGGAAGGTTTAAATAAGAGGAGTAAACAAACTTGGCGCCAAAGCATGATCCCCAGACCAGCAATATTAGCATCCCATGGGAGCTTGTCAGAACTGCAGAATCTTGGGCCCGCCGCAGACCTACCAAGTCAGGATGTGCAGTTTCACAAGATCCCCTGGTGATTCGTATACACATAAAGCTTGAGAACCACTAGTTTAGAATATAAGCTACACGACATGTTCTATCCTATCTTTGTGTACCAGGTCTTTGGTCAGTATTGCCTATGACCCAGACAAAACCAACGGGAACACTACAAGTTCATCTATATCCCCGTGCCAAGAACTTTAACAGCCTACACAACAGGGCAGAACAATCTCAGCATGTGTTCTGGAGGATCACGCTTTTAAGACCGCCACGTCTGACATTTTGAAAACACAGTTGAAAACGGCTGAGAAACTTTTTGTCCGATAGCCCGTGGAAAAAATGTAGCTCTTCTGTTCTCGTGAGCGATAAAAAGGAAAGAAAAGTAAAAATCATATCGGTCAGTATGGGAAGGGAAGCATTTTAATTGCCAAGAATGAATGGCTGGTTGCCAAGTAGTGGCCCTGGTCTCTCATGCCATCTATGGATTAAAAGGTGATCAGAATACGCATCTGAATCCATCATTCCAGAACATCAAAATTTTTACATTAGGCCATGGGAATAACAAACCCTCAAGGTCAGGACAAGTCCCTATTTGGATCTGTTCAAGTCTTATCCTTAAAAGAGCTCCAGACAGCAACTATAGGAAGTGTACAGACACCAGGACACTTGACAACAGAAGTGAGAAAGGTCACTACATTTGCTTGTTTGTACAAAGAAAAAAACTTAATACTTACAAATACAGCTGTATTTTTCCAGTTAACTCGATATTTTTTTTCTTGAAGAAATACTGGATAAATTTTAAGTGACAAATAACTTGTATATAAATAGTGCTATTCTATCTTTTCTGTCCTAAATTACCACTAAGTACTTTTAGATTTTTTTAAATTGAAGTATAGTTGATTTATAATGTGCCAATCTCTGTTGTACAGCAAAGTGACTCCGTTATACATACCTATACATTCTTTTTTTATATTATTTTCCATTATGGTTTATCACAGGATATTGAATATAGTTCCCTGTGCTATACATTAGGACCTTGTTGTTTTATCTAAGTACTTTAAAATTAAACACTGCCTTTAAAATTAGATCATCACAATTCCTGCATGCCCTCAGACTAGTGGTAGGGGAGAAGACCAAGGTGGAAAATGGGTTTTCATCTTGAGTGTCGGCTCTGATGGATGTTAGTAGTTGTGCTGAGGTTTCTAATATTCTGTGACAAGAACCGCAGATTGATTACTGATTCACTTTGGGAGGAGATGGGCTTTGTGTTTACAGACCCAGCAGTCCTTAGCTGAGTATGTACTATGTGCCACTCAGGATTTATGGAATCTACAAAGACGCAGCAATGCAGCTAAAATAGTTTAATATTCTAAACTGAGAGAATTTAAGTCCTTGACATTTAATAGAGAACTCATACTTTTAGTATTTCTGTGGATCTCAAAGCCAAAGGACCTGAAATCTCCAGGCCCCAGGTTCCACCCAAGGCTTAACCCTTGGTTAATAATGGCCTGAATAGGTGTGGAATGAATGAATGAATTCCTAGGTTTTTAGCACAATCATTTACCCAATAAGGTGAGGCGAAGGCTGCAGACACGGAAAAAAGTCACTGTCAGCTCTGAAGAGGTGACATTTCTACAGCCTGGCATTCAAGTACAAGCCAGGAGTGAAACTGTATTTTGCTTTGTTTCCCTAAGCCAATTTTAGTTATTCAGAGCATTTCTACACTGCAATTCATGGGAAGAGGGAACCTATGTGATTGCTAAATGGTGTTACATGAAATAAATATACATTTCTAAATGCTGGTAGGAAGGCCAAAGCCATACCAAATGTATACTGCAGTCATTTGAAAAGATTATTTTTCACCATGAGGATGACCTTGATACATTTTAAACAGCCTTTCTCAACATCAGATTGCTCTTTCTCTTGTTACTGGTTCAGTAAGAATCAATAATATCAAGCCATCAGATTAACTAATGAAAGCAACAGGATACATCTTCTCTGTTCATAGAGAACATTCAGAAATGAAGACTGAAGCTTGCCAACTCCTTTTTGGAGCAAAATATGCTTCTGCAGCACAGTTCTTATTCACTGAATTTTCATGTTGTGTAATCACTAAAATCAACTTCCTTTTTGCCCAGAAGACACCCTTAAAGCAGCAGTTCTCAAATATTGTGTTCTGGGACTTGGTTATGCTCTTAAAAATTATTCAGTACGCCCAAAGAGCTTTGCCTACGTGGGTTATATTTATCCGTATTTATCATATTAGAAACTAAATTAGAAATTTTAAAAAAAGAATATATAAGCTCACATTCCATAGAGCCTCTGGAAGACTGCACAGCACGCTTGTAAGACAATGAAATGAAAGATGCAAATTATACTTTTGTGTTATTATAAAACACTGACTTCACAGGCCCCCCAAAGGCTTCTGGGAACTTCCAGGGATCCCTGGACCACACTTTGAGAACTGCTACCTCAGGTCTCTGAAGGTCAGAAAAATGGGTAGTAGAATTTAGATAAGGAAGACTCAGTGAAAACAGTATTGTTGGGCTTCCCTGGTGGCGCAGTGGTTGAGAGTTCACCTGCCGATGCAGGGGACACGGGTTCGTGCCCCGGTCCGGGAAGAGCCCACATGCCGCGGAGCAGCTGGGCCCGTGAGCCATGGCCGCTGAGCCTGCGCGTCCGGAGCCTGTGCTCCGCGACGGGAGAGGCCACGACAGTGAGAGGCCCACATACCGCAAAAAAACAAAACAAAACAAAACAAAAACAGTATTGTTTGGCAAACCGGCAGGGAGAAAACACATAAACTTGGTAATTTCCAAGCACTTCAAACAAGTTTTTATAGGAGCATCAAAGCAGGAGAGAACATCAGACTATATCCAGCTATAAAAACATCTAAGGTCCCAGAAACAGGGGAAGAATATTTACTTTTGCTGATTAACAATGGCTTATGTGTCTCAGAGCCTAAACTTGTTTCTTTCTAACATCAGAAAGTCACATCCTCTCCAAGAAATCTACAGAAGCACGAAATAAATTTTAAAATATAAAATTATATTTTAGGGAGTTCCCTGGTGGCCTAGTGGTTAGGATTCCGGGCTTTCACTACTGTGGCCCAGGTTCGATCCCTGGTCAGGGAATTGAGATCCTGCAAGCTGCGCAGCATGGCCAAAAAAAAAAAAAGAATTATATTTTATATAATAGCTGTTGTCTTCAGGAAGAGGTGGGGGAAATGTTATACCTAGATAAAAATTTCAGCTTTGGCATAATCTGAAAGAATCAAGTGGCAATGTTTTCTGAGATTTCAATGAAAAGCAGAAAAAACTTCCAGTAACTGAGAAAATCTTAACTTACATAAACAGACTCTATTTCTGAATCAGATACTTTCCCACCATCCAACTAATATGCATTACTTGTTGGTCTCTATGCACTGAAATCTGTGTAAAATCTGCTTGTAAGTACATAAGGAAACAAAGCTCAGAGCCCTATTGAAAAACAGAAGCAGTGCCGTTCTCTGTCAAACTATGTGGTGTGAACTGATTTGGAGCTAAGATTCCATAGTAGAGATGTCAGCAATGATTATGATTATTTATTTGATTTAAGAAGGAGCAGTAGGACATTAAACACTAAAAAAATCGACAGTTACTAAATCGAGAACACCTGAGTCTTAGCATGTCTTCCTAGGCGTAAAGTTCTTGCAACACAATGTAAAGACACTGGGAGATTAACCTGACTCCTGCTAGAGCACCGACCAAAAAAAAAAAAAAAAAAAAAAACCTGCAACGTGGTTTGGAAATTCTCAACACCAAATTAAAAACAAACCAACACTGAAAGGGTAGGAAACTGTGTTCCTCTTGGGAAAACCTTAGTCTCGCAGGTAACAGTAGCTAATGGCATGGGCCCCGGGGATGGTTCTGTCCTGATTGTAAGACTCTGGGCAAATCAATCTGGTGTCTCAATGTCCTCTTCTGTGATTGGGGACAATGACCCGCCCTCTCTGATCGGTGTAGATAATAAATGAGATAATGGATGTTAACTGTCTGGTATAATGCTGGCTGCAATCAGTGTTGACTTTTATAGTCAGATGTCCACAGCAAAGATGTAAAGCCGGCACGGTAAGCAGAAACGGGCCTGGCAAATCAGAAAATGAGATAGAATCAAAGAGCAAAAGCTGTATTCAGTAAGGTTCTTGTCTTTACGCTTCAAGGTACAAAAATGTTCTTAAATGATGGAGTTGCCAGCGGGGGCATCATCCACCTGGGCCCTCGGGAGAGAAGGAGGTCGTCTGGTATATGCCTCGTCCAGCTTCTAACTCAGGAGCTGACACCACGGTGGCTGCTGGAAGCACCTTCCAATTTTCCAGTGTCTCTACTTGCATCTCTTCTATCTTCTCTCTTTTTTTTTTTATTAATTTACTCTTTTCTTTCCTTCCCTATGACTTAAAAGGAGGAAGGGAGGCTGGAACACACCAATGAGAGGTGTTTGGACCTTGACACTCATCCCTTCCTGCCTCAACCTGGTCTCTAACGACGGCACAGTGAGACGTCTGCTTGGACTGGGCCTTGGTGCCCCCAAGGCAGTTGTGTTAAGAGGTGAGGGTGGTGGCAAAGGGACCTCACGGGAGAAACACGGACGTCTAGGGCCTGCCTGCCAAGTCCTCCACCTACTAGTGACAGGCCCTGGTCTAAGCATCAACCTTCACAAGCCTCAGTCTTTGCATCTGTACGATGGGTATAAGAATACTGACTTCCAAAGGTGGTTGGAAGAATATACTGAACAATATATGTGACAGCACCTTATAAACTTCAACTTATCAGGGGAGAGAACAGGCAAATCACCATAGCAACACGGCCGGAAGAGGGCTGCTCCACCAAGGAAACCAGGGCAGCCACAACCAAGATGCCAAAGCCTGGTTTCACCACCAATGCCCGACCAGCGATTTATCACCAACTTGTCAAAACTTTGTTACCTATGAGTTGATGGATGCTTGTACAAAAATATGGAGGCTGGTGGATAAAGTCAAGTCAAAAATAACTTTCAGGGCTTCCCTGGTGGCGCAGTGGTTGAGAGTCCGCCTGCCGATGCAGGGGACACGGGTTCGTGCCCCGGTCTGGGAAGATCCCACATGCCGCAGAGCGGCTGGGCCCGTGAGCCATGGCTGCTGAGCCTGCGCGTCCGGAGCCTGTGCTCTGCAGGGGGAGAGGCCACAGCAGTGAGAGGCCCGCCTACCGCAAAAAAAAAAAAAAAAAAAAAAAAAAAAAAATAACTTTCAGTACCTCTAACTCTAATCATCCTGAATAAACCTACGACAGCTACTAAAATTCCTTATTCTTCATTCTATGCTAGGCAACTATGTGTAAGGGGGCACTTTCCTTACCCACAAGCTAGACAGGTTTAGGCTCAAGAAACTTAAATCTGGGGAGACCAAAGTAGAACAGCATTTGCCCCTAGTGAAAAAAGGAGGCACGCCTCCAGTTCTTATTTCAACTCGCATACGGCAAAGTATCTGACAATCGGCAGGGAGGATGCTGAGAATCAATGGTGTCTTGCCTTGCTGTGCACTGTGCCTCTCTTGTGCCTCTTTATTTCTCATGGCCACTTGTGCCGCTACATGACTCTGTCCCTCTCAGTGGCTCTGGGTCTCGGCCACTAGCAGAAATTATTTCTAGCTGATCAGTAAATTACGGTGGTCATCATCATGGTGTGACCCCTCAGAGCAGTTTCCTGCATCTCCATTTCAGTGCACGTGTCTCCATACACTTACCTTCAATTCTGTCACCCCAACTTGAGGGGGCCTGGTCCTTCTTCCCCAGGACACGTGGACCCTCCTTCATTATGTCACCTGTGCTTTTTATTTATCTCTGTTCTGATCTACGTTCCCCCCTCTGTCCTTGACCTCACAGATAGGCAGTGAGTTCATTAGTTCGAGCCCCACTGTCTGCAACTACAGCTTAGGCAGAAGGGAGACCGTGCCTTCCAGGCCCTCTACCAGGTGGTGAAGCCCCGGAATGACGACCCTGACATCTCCAACACCTGGTTGCCTTCACCTCCACTTTTCTCCGTATGAAATTCTGCCTGAGTCAGAAATTAGTTGATTCTGGTCTGTCACCAGAAAAAAGACATCAATTCCTGCAGCCGCTGATCACATGCATTTGGTAAACACACAACCGGCCCAAGACAAAAGGCGCTAGAGTTGGCTGCACCTTCCACAGGTGAAGTCCTCTCCTTCTTTGGGAGGAACATGGCTATATTGCACAAGAATCCCTCAATCGAGTTAAAGTATCTACTACAACCCAAAAGAAAGAATAGCTCTGACGAAATCAAAACTTTACACAGAAGATCCCATCTTTGGCGGACAGATTCCACGATGGCCCCACTGATGCCTGCCCTCCTGGAGTTCATGTCCCCGCCATCCACTTGTCTCGAGTGTGGGTGGGGCCTGTGACTTGCTTCTAACCAGTGACATACAGCAACAGTGATTCCACTTTAATTGATTACGCAGGGTCCTAACTTCCATCTTGCTAGCAGATGCTCTCTGTAGACTCTCCTCGTTGGGTTCGATGAAGCAAGCCGCTGTGCTGTAAGCTACGCTACAGAGAACCCCAGCCGACCAGGAGCTGAGACAGCCTCAGGCCAACGGCCAGCAAGGAACCGAGGACCCCAGGCCAACTGCCCACAAAGAACTCAAGGCTGCCAACAGCCATGTGAGCTTGGAAGCGGATCCATCCCTGGTCAAGTTTTCAGAGGAGGCCCCGACCCTGGCTGACACCTTGATGACAGCTTCATGAGAAACCCTGAAGCAAAGGCCTCAGCTAAGCAGTGCCTTGATTCCTGACCCACAGAACCCAAGAGATAGCACATGTGTTGGTCTGAACTTCTCCATTTGTGGTAATTTGTTATGTAGCGATAGATAATTCATTCACCATCTGAGCCCCAAATAAAGCTAAGACTGGTAAGCACGTTTACATTTCCACTTATTAGGAGACAACTGTTCACACTGGGAATTTACTACTTTAAAAAGATGCTAATTTAATGAGACATTATTTCCTCTCCCTGGGTTTCTTCTTTAAACCTTATTCCTTAGTTCCATGTGTTAAGATATCAGCAGAAGCCTGAACTTTTCTTTCCTCTTCCTAAACAGAATATAAATACTCAAAATTTCAATACTTACATGTCTGGAATTCAAGCCCTTCCAACCCCAAGCTGAAGAACTTTAAAAAGCCTTAAAAAAAAAAACACCTCCTTTTTTCTGGCCCCAGAGTTCTATGCAGTCTTTTTAGTTGTATATTCACATCCTCAGACCCATGAGCCAGTTTTTGGCTTCCTGCAAATAATTCTTTTCTACATTAAAAGTTTCAGTTATTAACAGCTTTGAAAAACTGCAAATCATTCTTACTTACATCTGGAAGTCTGTACAGCTTCATTGTTCTCTGCAAAGTCATATTTCTACTCAAGTGAGAAAATTTCACTTCTACCAATTTTCTGGGGTTTAGTGATCGATGCCAGTATCTGGAATACAATACAGATTTTAAGATCTAAGTGATTTCTAACTCTCCAAGTTTTTAACCTTTGTCTAAGCTCAGCTGTTATAGAAGCATTGAATGAACACTTATGTTGGGCCCAGCGCAGTGCTGGGTGCTGGGCCTCTTCCTATGCAATTATTTTATCTGTCATTTTTGACCTCTAAATGATGTCCCAGTTATGTTCCTTTGTTGTTTGTAACCGTCCATCTCTTTCAATAAAGAGAAATCTTAGAAGTGCAGAAGGAATATTGATAATGCTCAGTCTGTAAGTATTGAATGAGCATCACAGATTCTAAGATGGCAAACCAAAAAGTTTAAAAACATGAAAAAACTCTCAAGTTTAGTAGCCTTCACATTTATATAACACACACCAAAGAAGACAACTTTTTGAAAAACAAGCTTGAATTTCTTAAGTGTTTCTAGTTTAGGTACTCGGATAAATGATTATATTAAAATAACACCTGTGAAGTCTTAGTTATTCTGTTTATTTATGAATAAGTTAATAGGAGAGAGTCATTTTACAGTTTTGTCTTTTATACTCTGTTTTCCTGAAGTTTCATCTTATTTGAGTCAATAAAAATAACAGAGGGAGATAAACTCTGATGCTCTAGGAACAGGTGAGTCAAGTGACAATCTGATAAATAATTTTCTTACTAGATTAACCTTTGAAAGCTTGATAAAAGCAGATGAAGAAATAAAAACAGCTTTAGCCTTCTTATTACTCTTAGCAAACGAGTATGAAAAACGGGTTTTTCAGCTGATGTTTATCAAGCTTTTGGAGCAGTTCCTGATAGCACTGGTATAACACTGAGTATTAGAGAAGGAAAGAAAATCGTACTACAGGGCATCTCGAGATAACTGATGCCCTGGGTTTCCCAAGGCAGAGACTATTCTTTCAAATGGAAGAGACACAGAAATGGAGATGCAGCACCATTAGTATACACGTGACTGTGGGGTTTACTGCAAGAATACTGGGCTAGTGGTTCTTGGTTCTATCTCCATCTCTGCTACCCACCAACTGTATCATCACGGGTCAGCCGAAGTCCCTCTGGGTTACTCGGGTGGAGACTACTACTTGTAGCAACATGGCAGGGAGGCTCAAAGCGTTAGGTACAGGTGATATGCAAGATAAAGGTGGGATGCTATTACCTGCATGTGGCCACTGGCTTTGGAAGAACCACTCCAGCAGTATAAACGGCCTGAAAAATCCCTTCCAGGTTCACTCTTCTGGTTATTTCTCGAATCAACACTGGGGCTACCCGTTTTGATCTCAATTTCTTATGAACACAAAGAAAGTTGATTTCGACCATCTTCTTCACGCTAAGAAATAAAGGTGTTGAACGTTAGAGCCAGCGTAAGAGGAAAACATTTTCAAAAAACAAGACAACACCTATAACATTTCAAAGAATAAGAAACTGAAAGCCCTCCTTTAACACAATATTTAAGAAAAATATTCTATCTTTTAGATATTTCACAGATTCAGCTATTTTCCATACTCCCCCACCAAAATGATCAAAACTTCAGGCTGTGGAGATGCAAACCCTCCTGTTCTAAATAAATTTGAGAACTTTGGTCTCTTCTGAATTTTCAGTGTAGAAACTGGATCAGCTGTGCCTCAAAGTTTCTATATCTGTTTTTCCTGTAATGTATACAATTACGACAATAACTGGGTCACCCAGATGCAGAATCTAATAGGACGTTGCTTTGGAGCATAATGCAATACCCAGGATCCCTGGGAAGTGCCTCGACCAGGCCAGAGCTGGTGCTTTTCTGAGTGACAATAAACCTTCTAGAGCTTCAAAGCCCGTCCTCTGCTCTGGTTCCAGATATGCAGGCATTTCATTTGGCACAAAATATTCCTTGAGATCAAATGTTTTTTAGCAGTAAATAAGCTCACCCAGTACATTGAAAGGTGAAGAGACCTATTATGCATTAGATCTTCGCGTTTCATAACTGTATCTTTGACTTTCTGGGCTGAAGACCCAGAGCAAAAATGGAACAGACATATCCTGTGGATAGAAAGACTTAAAAAGAATCCCTCGAGTAATTTTTTCCCCAGAGACAAATCTGAAATACCTATTTACAGTTTTGTTTTTTCTGCTACGGACATATATACATACCTGTGTGTGCATGTATGAGATTGAGAGGCAGAGAGAGAAGAAGAGACAGAGAAAAATTCAGCTCTTTTTTTGGTCACTGTTCACAACCTGTTTTTTATGAATTATTTTTAACTTTATTTTTTAGAGCGTTTTAGGTTCCCAGCAAAACGGAGCAGCAAGTACAGTTTCCATACACCTCTGCCCTCCCCACACACACAACCTCCCTCATCATCAGCAGCCTGCATTCAGTCATTTCAAAAAGCCTATTCTAGGGGATTCCCTGGCGGTCCAGTGGTTAGGACTCCACACTTCCACTGCAGGGGCCGCGGGTTCCATCCCTGGTTGGGGAACTAAGATCCCACGTGCCGCGCGGCATGGCCAAAAACAAAAAGAAAAAGCCTATTCTAACCACAATTCTTGGAGAAGCAATGTATCAAAACTGACAAGCTTCACTATGTACCTGTCGTAGATCCGAATGTTCGCGGGAATGGCGCTGATGAACCCCACTAGTTTTTTGTTCGAAGACACCCTGACTCCACAGTGCCATTGGAGGAGCCAGCCTGGGGGACGCAGAGCCCTGAAGTCAGTGCGGGAAAGGAAAACAGGTGCGGTGAGTGTCCAGGAAAACAGGGACAGACAGAGACAGGCCGACCCCACCTCGCCCTGTCCCCAGCAAGCACATGTAACCAGCGAGACTCACCACAGCAGGAACTCGGGCGAATAGTCAAACCGGAACATGTTGTCATCATCCTCCACGTAATTCTCATTCAGCAGGGTGTACAGCTCCCTGAGCTATGAGACCAAACAAGCGTCCTGCCTGTGATGCTTGGGACCAACGCAGAAGCAACCCACGCCAAGTCGGGGACCAAGGTCAAGGGTTTTACTCACCACTTCGGCGTTACCCAAATCTAAAGTGTCCCACATAAAACCCTGCGGCAGGGAATACGGTTCTTGACGCACGTTTTCTTTATCAGCTTCAATTGCGCCATGAGATGTTATTACTTCATCTGGGACGGGGAGGAGGGGATAAATAAAGACAAAAAGAGAGACGATTCAATTATAGAGTGTCCCGAGGATCCAAAATGGTCAGTTACAGGAAACAAAAGCGTGCTTAGGGCTCTTGAGCTCCACATAATCCTTAAAAGTACTGTATCGTTTCAGCTGCTGCCAGTGTGAAGCAGGGTGGTTACGCAGGGTGGAGGGTAACTGCTAGTGGACCAGTTACAGGAGAAATCCTCTGTCATCCACTGGCAAACTGGACATTACGAAACAATGGTGACTTCTCAGTCCGAACTCCTAGATTACAGATTAATCACAGCACAACTGCCGGCGACACAGGCTTGATATGACCGCCTTAGAGATGTTTTCTGTTTAACTGCTTTTTCAACAAATGGGGGCAAGGGCTGCAGTGACGTGACCCCTCCCAGGAAAATTCAAAATTAATCTCAGGACTGTTTACTTCCGTCTGGGCTGCTGGCCGCACAGTTCAAGCCATCAGTGTCTCCAGCGATTTCCACAAAGGCGCCCTTTCCCACTTCTTCCTCCGGAGCTTCCCAGTGAGGCTGGGATAAAATCCAGGCCCTTGACCGGGGCCACTGCTTGCCTGGCCACCGTCGACACTTGCCTGGCCACCATCGACACACCCAGCCCTGCCCTCAGGGCTTCGGGCCCAGTGCCCTCCCTCGGACTGGGCCTCTGCCCAGAAGGCCCGTCCCCTGTCTTTCACACGGCTGGCCACTGGCATTTTTTCAGCTATAACCTTACACATAATGTCCTCACAGCATCCTCCCCGACTAAAGCTTCTTCCTACGTGCAGTATGTCCTCCCCGCCAGCCCACCGTTTATCCTACTTTCCCACCACTGTTTCCCAGGTCTGCACCCCAGTGCCTGGCATTTAGTGGTAGACACTCAATAAATATCTGCTGAATAAATGAGCTTCAGGTACAGTTATTACCGTCACAGACCTTTTCACAGGGGGGAAGTCACAGGGTTTGTACCAGCCCCAAGGGGGTTCTTCTTCTCTATTTCCTAATCCCTAACTCTGCACGTTCACCTTATCTCCACTCCGCCAGCTCATCCCCAAGTGAATACCTCAGGCTCCAGGGTCAACCCTAGGAGCCAGATTCCCAGCTGTTCCCCTGGGGTTCCTTGGGAGTTGCTCAGGACTTGGCTGATCCACACACCACCACCAGGGGCCCACCCCACGCAAGCAGCTCCAAGCAGCTGGGTGTGTTTGACTGAACTGGGACATGGTTCTGGAGAGAAAGGAAGAGGCAGCGTCTCCCTGACTTTCAAACGTTCTCCCTGACCTCAGGCTCCCTCTTCCGCCATTTACCTGGTGTTGCCTTAACTGAGATATGTAAAGAACATTCTAGGAACCCGAGAACACGGCAGGGATTTAGGGGAGGGGCCGAAACGAGGTGAGCGGCAGGGCAATCTTCCCAGAGAGGTGCGCTGGGGTGAGGTGCCAGCTGGAAGAGAATTTTCTCCCCTGGGCACTGACCCAAAAGCCCCCAGCAGAATTTAGCCAAACCCAATACATTCAGATCAATAAATCTACACTCCTGTAGCTAATGGTCACTCAACTCAATGTCATTTAAAATCCAGTAAATTCATTCTAGAGGGTCTTCCTCCACTACCAAATAATTTCTAGAGCCTGAAAGAAAAAAAATCAAGCAAAGATCATTGCTTTCTTCTTTCTTTCATGCTCTGAAGCTCATGATTTTGAAGCTGCTTGGCGGGGGCATGGGTGGAAAAGGAATGGTCACTTTAAAAAAGTTTGAAACCCATTATTTGAAGGCACAGAGAAGGACTGTTCCTTGCTTTATATTTGTTAAAGCTGATTATGTGTACATAACTGGGCTAATAAGAGTTTGGGATGGCAATGAATACCTTCTATTATACAGATTTTGGAACCGGAACTATCAAGGAAGAAAAATATGGAAATAATATATGGAAATATGTATCTTCATATAAACATATGATAAAGCAGCAGGTTTAGCTTGTAATACATTGAAAAACATTTTTATGGCATTTATATCATCTTTTTCTGGCATAATGTGAAAGAGTAACAATGAAACTATTAAGTTTCTTTATGAATTATTAAATTATTAATTTAATAATTATTAAATTATTAAGTTTACAGAACCTTAAGTGGTAAAAGTTTAAGTGAAATGTGATGGAGCAAGCCGGGCACTGAGGGAAAGAGGCCTATTACAGATTTCTACACGACCCAGAGCACTTATGAAGGCCTTCACGGGGTATCCCAATTCGCTTATTATACTGGAACGTTATCACATTAATAATTAACAACATGGGTGAGTGTTCAGAATCCTATTGTTAAACAGAGCAAAATTTTCCATTTCAGTAAGATTTAATAGGGCAAATTTTCTGTGTCTTTTGGGATAACTGAGGTGTGAGATTGCTAAAAATTTATGCAGAAGAAAAACCACTCCATGAGGATCAGAACCAAAAAACTGGGGGTGGGCGAGACCCCTTTTATACATATATTTAATACACGAATGTTTGAAGTGTGGGGAAATTAGATTTTTTTATAGGGACAGGAGTTAGATTAAAATTGTTGGTACTGAAAGCCAATGTCGCCACCCAACACTTATTTTAAGAAGAAAAATATGACTTTTGTATAAATTTCAAATCTGTGGTCTAAAACAAATCATATACGTGAAGTAAAGTCTCTTTTGTGTTTTTTTGTTTTTTGTTAACCCAGCTTTGTTTTGGGGGGGAAAAGGCAGAAAAGCTTACTTAGTTTGGGTACCGGCTGTGTGTCCCAAAACTGGTATCTGTGTTTGGCAGCCTCATCAATGTTCCTGGCGGGGCCCTGGCATGCGGATAACAGCTCCATTGCCCTCTGGATATCCTGCAACTTCTGCATTGGAATGGTGGGATTCTACAACAGCAAAGACACACAGACACAAAATATGAGGAAGCTGCCTGCCACTGCTCCCAAACCTGGGGCAGGTCCACGTGCACCTGCACTGGAGACTATACGGCGTTCGCTGGAAAAACGCACAGTCCTCCTCTAAGCCTGGCCCTTGGGCTCAAGTATGCTAACGGATTAGAATATAAGCAAACGTATTAGATTGAAGGCAACAACAGTCCTATGGCTTCAATGGGACTCTGACAGTCTGGGAACTCTCAAGTAAACCGAACCACTCTCTGCTTCCATTTCCCACCCATCTGCAAAGGGTCCTCGGTCCTCACCATTAATTACTCATGTGGGCGGAGCAGCAGAGAGGGGCGCTGTGCGATGCAAATGTTACTCTCATACAGCAGCCAGTCAAGACTCCAGCCTTGGCTTCACTGTTGGGGTTAATGCTGGGGTGGGGGACGACAGCGTGGGGACAAGGGAAATAACTTGTAGAACGGAAACCAGGCAGACAAGGGAAATTTTAGTTCATAAAAAGAAAGAAAGAAATCTGAACTTAGTGCTGGGCTGGGAAGGAAGTTCATCAAGAAAGGACTCTCTAAGGATGCCTCCTCCTGGACCACACCCTGCCCTCGCCCAATCCTGAGGCTCCTCCAGAGGCCACGAGGATGAGCAGTTTCCTCTATGAACTCAGATCTTCTGCAACCATAAAAGCCTTTTCTCCCCAACCCAAGTGGTGGAAGCAACCTCCCTTTTAAGTAATACATATCCTCAGTGTATAAAACTGACAATGCCTTTAAATACTAAAGTTCCTTCCTCAAAACCAATATTCCTGTCATCTCTGAAGATCCCACAGCTCTTTTTTTTTTTTTTTTTGGGAAATCCCTCATGGAAAATGAGACTATAATTGAAATGAGCAAGTGCCATGTAGGACTGAATATGGAAATCAGTGAGGTTTTTTCCAACACGTGAAGTTATTGATTAGTTTTAGAATTTTGATGCCATACAAAGAATGCTCTTCACTGTGGGTTCAGAATTGGTTAGAAGGAGTCTCAGAGTCTTCGGTTTCCCTGTATGTCAACACCATGGGCACCAAGGAAAGGTACCATCGACCCTCAATGGTTTATTAACAGCAGCTCTGGACTTCTGTTCCGTTTTGACTCTGAAGTCTGTGGTCTGGAGCAAATCTTTGAATCTGGGAAGCTTGCTTGTTTGACCCAGTACAGAACAGGGTTTACTTAATACAGACCATCCTGTGGTGGCTTTACTCACTGGGTTCCCTTAAGATTCTTGTCCCTAAAATGATTCCAAGAAACAAAGTGCTGGAGTCTAACCCAGAGGTAGGTTAAAGTCTTAATGTCTCCTCTTGGAAGTCTAACAGCATCACCCAGGACTGCCACAAATTCTGTAAGCCGTTCATCTTATATTTTGATTGAGGTCTGAATCATCAGGTTCATGTATATCAATTACACATACTAATTTAACAAAATAATTTTGTTGTTCTAATTTCCTGTATTTTTATATTTCTCTTGTTTGGGCCTCTTTTGAACCTCCCACACAAAAGTAACTGATTTCTAGCAAAATGAAATTTACATTCACTTGAACCCCCAACAGTGCAATCAACTAGGAGATCTGCAGCTTACATAGGGTGAGAGCACAGCGTATTTCAGCTAGTAATGCTTGAACATGTACCCGTTTATCTTAAAATAGGCCAAGTAGAACCCAGTCTTACAAAAATATACCTATAGTATCTGCACTGCATTTGCCATGGTAACCCTTCTTTCCTGCTATCTGAGTTAAATCCTCTAACAGGACTATATCAAACTCCAACCCTTTTGTAACAAACATGTATCAGCATCTTTGTTCCAAAGGAGCCAATGATGGTACCCCGTCTGCATGAAGAAGCCTTCAGAGTGGTTTCTGCCTTGGCAGGTTAACCAGCAGTCTTTACATGAAATCACCATTCATGAAATAGTCATATTCCAACGCTCACTATTAAATGCTTTCGTTTTTTATTGAAGTTAGGTTGATTCACAATATTATATTAGCTTCAGGTGTACAATATAGTGAGTCAATTTTATTTATTTATTTATTTATTTATTTTTTGCGGTACGTGGGCCTCTCACTGCTGTGGCTTCTCCCGTTGCGGAGCACAGGCTCCGGACGCGCAGGCTCAGCGGCCATGGCTCACGGGCCCAGCCGCTCCGCGGCACGTGGGATCCTCCCGGACCGGGGCACGAACCCGTGTCCCCTGCATCGGCAGGCGGACTCTCAACCACTGCGCCACCAGGGAAGCCCCGTGAGTCAATATCTTTATAGCTGACACTCAAAGTAGATTCAAGTAAGTACAACTTTCAAATCCATAGCGACAGAGCCGTAAGGAAAACTCAGCTATGATATTCTTAAACCTATCCAATCACCTACCAGAGCAGCACCACATGGGGTGTTTGGAAAGGTGAGAATGTGTACTGACCCCGCATTAGCCTCCCACTATCATATTCTGGTGTAAGAGTCAGACACGCCTCTTTTCCTCCATATCTGCTCCTTGGGAAATACTAAACACCAACTGTACTCTTTGCCCATTATTTTCCAATTTAATACCTTGGAAAAAACGTTCAAGTCCTTCATCACTAAGAAGTGTACAAGAACCCAAATATCATTTTATTTTGGTTCTTGAGTGTAGACCGCAATATTCTCTAAACTGAAGAGTCTCTAAAGGTCACTGTAAATGACGGTGTTATGTACAGCTGACATCAGTTTCAGGGAAAGGAGCCGCAGTTTTTAAAATGCAGTGAAAAGCCCACATTAAAACAATTTTGACTTAGTCTTCATGAAAAAAGAAAAGAATTTCTCTACCATATCATGGTAGCAGTTCCTCCTGCCTTGCTTGGCTGTAGTTTCTTTTTCTTCTTCTTTTTTTTAAATTCCAACCACCCACTCATTTTATTTTTTAATTTTTAAAAATTTATTGAAGTATAGTTGATTTACAATGCTGTGTTAATTCCTGCTGTACAGCAAAGTGACTCAGTTACACATATATGTATTTTTTTCATATTCTTTTCCATTGTGGTTTGTCACAGGATATTGAATATAGTTTCCTGCGCTATACAGTAGGACTTTGTTGTTTATCCATCCTACATATACTAGTTTGCCTCTGCTAATCCCAAATTCCCATTCTGTAGTTTCTTATAAGTGACCAGAGGCAGGGGAAGGGCCCTAAATCACCAGGGGTACAGGGCTGGGCAGCAGCTGATGGTGATGACAGAAAGAATAAGGAGATGGTCACAACTGCATGTAAATAACACCACATTTGTCTGCTGAAGCAACGACGAGAAATGGAAAAGATATCTTGCCAGCTTACGGTGCACCTTATATGAGTTATTTTGGAACTTATGTCTGTGGATAGACTATTTATTACCAGAGAAGCAAGTTGAAAAGCTAGTGAGGGAAACTGCACTTTCTTCTCACCCCACAAAGCCAATCAGGGAAAAATTGGGGCAAGGAATTTTCCTTCTCAGTGATTCCTGGTCCTTATGTGTAAAACAGGGAACAACGACAACAAAACTACCTGCAAGACTCACTCGACGTCGTAAGATGTAAAGTTTGTGCAAGAAAAAAACCTGAGACCCCACAAAACTGGCATAACGGTAACAACTGCCATGTATACACTGTGCTTCACAGCAGAGGTCCCACCCCCCAGGGCCACGGACTGGTACCGGTCCATGGCCTGTCAGGAATCGGGCTGCACAGCAGGAGGTGAGTGGCACGCGAGTGAGAGAAGCTTCATCTGTATTTACAGCCGCTCCCCATCGCTCGCGTTACCGCCTGAGCTCCGCCTCCTGTCAGCATTATGGCGAGTTGTATAATTATTTTATTATATATTACAATGTAATAATAATAGAAATCAAGTGCACAATAAATGTAATGCGCTTGAATCATCCCAAAACCATCCCCCCCGCCCTGGTTCGTGGAAAAACTGTCTTCCACGAAACCGGTCCCTGGTGCCGAAAAGGTTGGGGACCGCTGCTTTACATGGTATAAAAACCACATTATAAAGATGGTCTGATTGTGACCTCATTAACAGCCTATGAGCTGGGGAGGAGGCATGTCCCCAAGGTGCAGATGAAATGAGCTTAAGGAGGGGCAGAGCCTGGCAAAGGCTCACAGCTTGAGAGCTTTGGGGCAGGACCAAGCTCCTGCCATGACACCACGCACTGCCCAACTTACTTGGAGCTACAACAATCAGATAACCTCTGCTTTGTTATACTTCTAACTCTACGCCTTTTCGCTGTGAGTTTCTGGCATCGAGGGCTCTGTTTCCTTGGGCCCAGCACACAAGGTCTCTGTTCACAGCTAGGATGATGGGTGGCCCCAGGGAAGTGGCGCCTGGCATTGGCATCTCCAGAAGCATACAAAGGTGCAGGGCCCAGCAGGACCACTTCTGGTTTGGTCCAAAATGGGTTACTTCCTACCCTTGGCAATAGAATTAAGAATGGCCACTGCAGACTGGTCCAAGGCAAAGTCAACGTGAGACTTAGCCATGGTTGCTCCTGCTGAAACCTGCTGCCAGATGGTGCTGTGCTATTCAGGTAATTAGACACCCAGAAAAATGAAAATGTGAATATCTTCTGAACAAAAGGGAATCAACTATTAAGCGTAACTACAAACCCCCCCCCCAAAAAAAACAGAAACAAAAACCTAACAAGGTCACCGTGAGACTTTCTTCTATGACTACAACCTATGTACTAATTCACTGAGAAAGGGGGGATCTGGGCAGAATACACACACACACACAGAAGCCCAGCACGGACCTCTTAGTTTTCTAGGTGCCAACGTCAGTTCTGGGAAGGCTGTAAATACCTGCTGTGACCACACAGTACACAGTCATGGCAACACCCTAACTACACCTCTGACCCAACAGGGCACTCGCCTAAGCTGCCCGGACCCGCTTTCACACGCATGGGACACCACGGAGGTTAAAATAAAACATGGTTCTCACTTTTGAAGGCGGCTGAATTTTAATCTCCTGGGAATCAGACGCCGAGTCTGACTTGGTGCCTCCGGAATTCGGTTTCTCCTTTTTTCTCTTCTGTTTCTTCTTTTTCTTTTTGGCACCCAAATCACCTCCAGGACTTCTGTTAGGAATTTCACAGGGTTTGTAAAAACAAAAACAGGTCATTATGTAAAATCTGAATTGCATGAAATTAATCATTTAGGAAAAACACATGTTATACAAAGGAGGGAAAAACTACGTTAGGATGTGCAATATTCTGATTGATAAAAATATATATATATTCTGATGACCAAAATATATATTTTTCATCTATATTTGGTCTTGATCCATGGTTCCTGGGTCACAGCTTCCAAAACCCTTGGAGTTTCCTAAGACTAGAACTTCAAGGTGTCCCTTATGTCATGTTAAGGAGGTCACTTCTGGAAGCACCTAAGGATGGGGGCAGGTCACCAGGGGAGCCAACCCGGTGATTAGAGGGTTGGAATTTTCAATCCCACCTCCCTGACCTCCGGGAGGGGAGAGGGGCTGGAGGTTGAATCAAACACCAATGGCCAATGATGTAACCAATCATGCCTATGTAAGGAAGCCTCCATAAAAACCCAAAAGGATGGGGGTTCAGAGAGCTTCCAGGTTGGTGATTTCTCTCCATGTGGAGATTTGGGGACAGTGGCACCTGGAGAGGACATGGAAGCTCTGCGCCCCTTCCCCACACCTTGCCCTGTGCATCTCTTCCATCTGGCTGTTCCTGAGTTACATCCTTTTACAATAAACAGGTGATCTAGAAAGTAAATGTTTCTCTGAGTTCTGTGAGCTGCTCTAACAAATTGACCGAATCTAAGGAAGGGGGTCTTAGGAACCTCCAATCTGGAGCCCAGTCAGAAGCACATGTGATAACCTGGGTTTACACCTTGGAGGGGTCGGGGGGGACAGTCTCGTGGACTGAGCCCCTAACCTGTGGGATCTGATGCTGCCTGTGCGTAGACGGTGTCAGAACTGAGATGAATTTCAGGACACCCAGCTGGCGTCTGAGAATTGCTTGGTGCTGTGTGGGAACCCTCCACCCCTACCTCCCCACTGGAACTGGGTCCAGGAACCCAGAAGAATATTAGTCTACGCTCAGTCATCCTGCAGGGTGCTTAGATGTCATTGAAGCAGGAAAACTGTAGCAATAAACTCTATTTTATCACCAAAGTCAAATAGCTTTCACAGGTATCACTGCTCCACTAACTTACTTTTAAATCAGCCTTTCCAGGGAGAGATACATGTCGTAAAATATTCCATTATAAACATCTCTTGGGCACAACAAACCACTAATCTTGACACAAGAGAACCAAAGAAAGGGCATCTCTGCAGGGGGTGGCATTTTTCCTGATAAAGATTTTTATTAGAAGGATTAACAATAAAAAAAACTCTACAAGAAAAAAAAAGTTCACTGGTAAAACATTTCTGTTTGGAACCCTTGTCATATTAGAGCTGTAATCTTCTGAAACAGAAAAAGAGACACAAGGAGATTTAAAATTTCCCTTTCTTTGGGCCTACTCTCCCACAGTATTCCCAGAAGTTAAATTCAAATTTTGAGTCAGAGATTATTATTGCATTATCCCCTGATGCAGGGAAAAGTGATGGAAATAAGCAATTCTGTTCTATTGTTCTTTTTTTTTTTTTTTTGCGGTACACAGGTCTCTCACTGTTGTGGCCTCTCCCGTTGCGGAGCACAGGCTCCGGACGCGCAGGCTCAGCGGCCATGGCTCAGAGGCCATGGCTCAGAGGCCCAGCCGCTCCGTGGCACGTGGGATCTTCCCGGACCGGGGCACGAACCCGTGTCCCCTGCATCGGCAGGCAGACTCTCAACCACTGCGCCACCAGGGAAGCCCCCTGTACTATTGTTCTTAATTAGCTCTATCTGTTCCTATTTTCTTTCTTGAATTTTTACCTAATTATCAAATACATATTCATTATATAAGACACAAATGTCATTAATTAACAGCCTTATAACACGGTCCCTGAAAGGCAGCCAATAGTTCGTCCGGTATAAATTCTTCTAAAATTGTCTTTCTTCTCTAAGCATGCCTTCGTTTTTACTACGAGTAAGTTTTCAACAAAAACTGAATCTTAAACACACTATTTTGATACTTGGCTCTTTTTCTCCTTCCACTTAACGAATGTGTCTTGGATTTATTTTTTTCCATGTCAGGATATATTGAGCTACCTCATTTCTTTTTAGCAACTGGGTAGCATTCCATTGTGTTAGTATATCATATTTTATGTAACCATTCCTATATAAAATATGCTGCTGCAAAAAAATATTCTGGTTCTTACATCTTTGTGCATTCATGCTAGTATGTCCAGAGGTGGAAATGTGAGGTCAAAGGGCATGCACATTTTTAGTTTTAGTAGATAGTTAAGCCTGCTCTACTAAATACTACTCTAGTTTCCACTATACCAACAGTAAATCAGTTTCTGGTTCTGAATACAAGGAGCTTGGAAGTCACCACTCCATCCCAGCAGACTGAAAAATCAACAGTTCTTCTGAGATCCCTAAGGGAGGGAGGCAAGGACACAGGACAAACTGATGCCCCCAAGATTGGAGAGACAGCTTCTGGGAGCAGAGACTCACGCGTAGAAACCTCCATGGGAGCCAGCGCTCAGGCAGGACCCCCTGGACCGCAATTCACAGAGCCCTGGAGGCTACATGTGGACAAGACCCAGAGTTACGAGCCCAGTCACAGGGGTCTCCCATGCTTTTGTGAGTTTTACCCCCAGGAGCGCAGTCAGGTTCCCACAGTAGAGAGCAGAGAAAAATCCCCTCGTGCTTCTGGTAGAGGGAGGGGAAGAGGAATCACTTCTGAAATAGGCCAGACGTTCTGTGCTTCTTAACAAGGCCTGTCCTCAGCAGAAACTAGTCAACCAGAGCCTAAGCAGCTGGGCTACGGTCAGAGCTTAACTAATCTGGGGAAGAGAAATACCTGGCTCCAGCCCCCCGTTAGCCATCCTGTTCACATTTGTGAGCTCACGGTCCAGAGGCGCAGGCTCACGAAAAGACTGAGGCCGGATCACAGGACCCTGCAATGCCTCCCGCCCCACACGCCTCACCACCGCATGACCAAAGGCCTCCTTACAGCAGTTCCTTTCACCCAGGACATCATGTCTGGCTATCAAGAAAAAACTACAAGGCATTCCAAAAGGCCAAAAACGTGGTTGGAAAAGATACAGCAAGTATCAGAGCCAGACGTGGCAGGGGCGGTGGAATGATCAGGCCTGGGATTCGAAACAACTATGACTAATATGCTAAGGGCTCAAATGGACAAAGCAGACAGCATGTGAGAACAGACGGGTGATGTAAGCAGAAATGGAAATCCTAAGAAAGAACCGAGAAGAATCAAAAACGCTGCGACAGAAATGAAGAATGTCTTTGATGGGCTTATTGGTGGACTGGACGTGGCTGAGGAAAGAATCTCTGAGCTTGAGGATACAGACGTGGAAACCTCAGAGGCCCCCTAAACCTGAAAAGCAAAGAGAACAAAGACGGAAAAAAACAGAACAGAACATCCGAGGACTGTGGGAAAACTACAGAGAGTATAACATACGTGTAATGGGAGAACCAGAAGGCGAAGAGAGGAAGAAATGGAAGAAATACTTGAAACAATAATGACTGGTGCTAACCCACAGGTCCAAGAAGCTCAGAGAACACCAAACAGGATGTGTGCCCAACATGCCCCAAAAATGGCACCTTGGCGAATCGTTTTCAAACTACAGAAAATCAAAGCTGAAAGGATCCAGAGAGGAAAAATTACCTTACCTGTAGAAGAACGAAGGACCAAACAGTAAATGAGAACAGCAATTTCCCTACATCTTTGCCAGCACTGAAATATAACCATTCTTTTTCATACCTGACAATCTGATAGGTAGAAAAAAATTTCACTGTAGATTTAATGTTCCTTTAGTTAACTAGGGGTGAGGCTACATATCTTTTTTTAAAAATAAATTTATTTATTTTATTTATTTATTTTTGGCTGCGTTGGGTCTTTGTTGCTGTGCGTGGGCTTTCTCTAGTTGTGTGAGCCAGGGCTACTCTTCACTGCAGTGCAAGGGCTTCTCACTGCAGTGGCTTCTCTTGTTGCGGAGCACAGGCTCTAGGCGCGCAGGCTTCAGTAGTTGTGGCACGTAGGCTCAGTAGTTGTGGCTCGTGGGCTCTAGGGCGCAGGCTCAGCAGTTGTGGTGCATGGGCTTAGTTGCTCCGCGGCATGTGGGATCTTTCCGGACCAGGGATTGAACCCGTGTCCCCGGCATTGGCAGGCAGATTCTCAACCACTGTGCCACCAGGGAAGCCCTACATATCTTTTTATATGTTTACAGACCATTTATATTTTTCCACGAATAGCTCATTCATATTCTTTTTCCATTAGCCATCTTAAAAAACAATGATTTGTAGGTGCCCTTTATAAAAGCATGGATAGAACTTGTCATTTATTAAGAATTTTTACTTTGGGCACTTTAATCTCATTTAATCCTCACAACAGCCCTATGAGAGATACTACCCTCTGCTTATATTCCATTGCCTAGTTTGTTGTCTGTTGTTTAGACTGTAAATACTTTACACAGTCTAGTTTTCAGCATTCCACTTAATTTATGGTATTTTTTCCTGTTACAGACACTTATAAATTTTATGGGGTCTAATATTTAAAATTTTTCCCTTGTGGCTTTTTGGCTTTTAAATCTTGCTTAGAAAGTCTTCCCAATTCCAAAATTACATAAGTATCCTTCTGTAACTTTTTCTCTTTTACCTTTTGACTTCTGGGGGAAAATATTTAGCTTTCTAATTCATTTGGAATAAAGTGCGTAGAATGTGAAGTCCTGTATTCCTACTTTTCAAAAATACGTTTCAAATACAAGAAAGCCCCATTATAACATAGCTTGTTATTACAGGGGTCACACTGTAGCGCCCAAAGACTAACAAGCAGATATAATAAGAGAGGCGGAAGTGCCTACGCATTGCATACAATTGCATGGCAAGGTCTTGTTGCCAGACGTCGCTCCAGGTGCAAGCAGTTTCGAAACATGTCTGCCAATTCTTTGATGCTTCTCCCATCGAGAGGTAGGGGTCTCTTTCCTTCCTCTTGAGTCTGGGCAGGCTTGTCACTTGCTCGTAATGCAGTGTAAGTGACACTACATGACTTCTGAGACTAGGTCACAAAAGACCACGCACTTTGCACATGGCTCCCTTGGGATGCTCAAGCCTGGGGGCAGCCAGGAGCCACGTAAGAGGTCTGACTGCGCTGAGACCACCCACCACAGCCACGGGAGGGAGCCCTCATGAATGCCCAGCGTGGTCAAGTCTGCAGAAGACTCCAGCCCAAGGCAACATCTGTCTATAAGTGCATAAGAGACCCTCGATAGGAACTGCCTTTCCCAGCCTCCTCACCCACCGGATCTGCAAGCCTGATAAAGCAACGTTGTTTTGTGTCACCAGGCCTGTAATCGTGTTGCATGCAGCAATAAAAACTCAGCCGGATACGTGGGGTGTGAAAGTGGAGGGCTGCTGTAAACCCGAAACACACGGCCCTGGCTTTCAGACCAGGTGGATAGAGCCTGTGGCGACTGTAAGCAGAAGCCTGATGGTCTCAAGGAGGCTGGTGGTGAGGGCTTGGGAAAATAAAGGAAATGATATGGGAAGATCAATGGAAGGGGACCCTCGTTATGTAGTAGAGGAATGTTTATAAAACTGCTGCCAGAGATAACATGGGAAATAGAAAATGGACATAATGAGCATGAAAATCTAAAACGATTTCTGGGCAGAAGGTTGAAATCGTGCTGGCTTCTCCCAGCTGTCTATAAGAAAATGAGAGCAGAGAGAGATTAACTCAAGAATGAGCTTCTTGGGGCTTCCCTGGTGGCGCAGTGGTTGAGAGTCCGCCTGCCGATGCAAGGGACATGAGTTTGTGCCCCGGTCCAGGAAGAGTCCACATGCCGCGGAGCGGCTGGGCCTGTGAGCGGTGGCCCCTGAGCCTGTGCGTCCGGAGCCTGTGCTCCGCAACGGGAGAGGCCACAGCAGTGAGAGGCCCGCGTACTGCAAAAAAAAAAAAAAAAAAAAAGAATGAGCTTCTCAGCAGTTGAGAGGAAGTTAGAGAATACATGAACCCAGGCAGGACTTGCTAGACTCAAAATTAAACTGTCCCTCATCCCCAGCATCCCAGAAGGCAAAGGCTGTACATATTAAGAAATGGTCTCAGGACAGAAAGTCAAACCTGGAACGGAGCTGTGGTTAGGACCTCAGAAGATCCAAGGTGGTGTTCCATAGACCATTTCAAACAGACAAAACACCCTCTCAGTTTCTGAAGGATGTGCCTCTTCTATTCTGTCTCTAAACAGTACAGCTTCTAAATCTTCCAGACATTCAACCTCACATAAAGACCAAGGTAGACAAAAGCTTATCTTGAAGAAGAGATTGGTGGGTGTGGCTTTAGTGCAGTACAGTGGATTATACCAGGGGTCCCCAACCCCCAGGCAGCAGACTGGTACCCGTCTGTAGCCTGTTGAGAACTGGGCCACACAGCTAGAGGTGAACAGCGGGTGAGAGAGCGAAGCTTCATCTGCCGCTCCCCATCGCTTGCCTTACCGTCTGACCCATCCCCACACCCCTCCCCGTCCGTGGAAAAACTGTTTTCCATGAAACTGGTCCATGGTGCCAAAAAGGTTGGGGACCGCTGGATTACACATTGAAACAGGAAGTCCAGTACATTCGTTAAAGAATTACACCAGCTTGAAAGAGACAGAACAGCACAGAATGCAAAGAGGCCTTTGGACCCTCAGCCTTGTACAGGCAGGAAGCAGACAGAAGGTCACTCACTCAGATGCAAAGTCATCGTTTCTTTTGGAAGGAGGATTTAAAGGGCAGAACCCAGAGCCCAGGGACAGAGGCCAGAGCCATGGAGAGCAGCTCCTGAAGATTAGGGCTGAGCTCAAACCAAGGGAGTGGCGACAGGCTCCCGGTTGGATTTCAGAACTGCTATGGACCCCTGGCTGTGCTGTGCTGCTTCCCCCTTTTTGAATGGAACCAGCACCGTGGCTCCCCTACACCTGTCCACCCTTCCACAATGGGCGTGTGGGGAGCAGACAACATACCTGCTCAGTTCACAGGTATTGAGATGGACTCTGAGGGCCCTCATCCGCCTAGACTTGGTTTAGATGATGAGATCCTGCACTTCAAGCCTGAGCCTCATATATAAGCCAAAACGCGATAGGATTTGCGGGAGAGCCTCAGGGAGGGTAAATGTATTCTACTTGGGCGAGGATGTGCATACTTTTAACGGCCAGAAGGTGGACTGTGGTGGTTTTCAATACATCCTCCAATTGTTTGGAGACTCCTCCCAATGAACGATGGAATCTAGCTCCCCTCCCCATGAAGGTGGATGGGCCTGTGACTCACAACCAATCATTCACAACAAATGTGTCAATATAGGACTTCCCAGTCTAGGTGAGAAGCTCCCACCCACTTCTAGAGATGCGCATGCCGGTGAGGCCACGTGGGTGGGCTCTAGTCAACAGCCAGCGTGGACGGACAGTCATGTGAGTGAGCCCCGCTGGGCGTCCACTGTAGGGGAGCCTTCAGCTGACTGCAGCCCCAGCTGAAATCTGACTGTGACCCTGTGAGACCCCCAGCCAGAACGCCCTCCAGCCATGCCCTTTCCAAATTCCTAACCCACAGAATCTGTGAGCCTAATAAAATGGTTGCTGGCTTATTAAACAGCAAGTTACTGGAACATAAAGATACAGCAATGAACAAGGCAACATCCTGCCCTATGGAGCATATATTCTTTTTTTTTTTTTTGCAGTACGTGGGCCTCTCACTGTTGTGGCCTCTCCCGTTGTGGAGCACAGGCTCCGGACGCGCAGGCTCAGCGGCCATGGCTCACGGGCCCAGCCGCTCCGCGGCATGTGGGATCCTCCCAGACCGGGGCACGAACCCGTGTCCCCCACCTCGGCAGGCAGACTCTCAACCACTGCACCACCAGGGAAGCCCTGGAGCATATATTCTTAAGGCAACAGACAACACACAGATGGGAGGCTTATGGGAAATTAAAGGAGGTGGAGTCTGCACAGTGTGTAGCTTAGCGTCTGGCATGGAGTAAGCCATTCAATAACTGATAGGTACTGTTATTATTACACATCTAGGCATGTTGTTTCCTCTGCCAGGACACCCTTCTCTCCTTCATTTCCTGGCAGATTGCTTTTCGTTCAAGATTTAGGCCAAGACAATAGACACATGAAAGGATACTCCACATTGCTAATTATTAGAGAAATGCAAATCAAAACTACAATGAGGTATCACCTCACACCGGTCAGAATGGCCATCATCACAAAATCTACAAACAATAAATGCTGGAGAGGGTGTGGAGAAAAGGGAACCCTCCTACACTGTTGGTAGGAATGTAAGTTGGTGCAGCCACTGTGAAAAACAGTATGGAGGTTCCCCAGAAAAATAAAAATAGAGTTGCCATATGATCCAGCAATACCACTCCTGGGCATATATCCAGACAAAACGATAATTCAAAAAAGATACACGCACCCCCTACGTTCACAGCAGCACTATTCACAATAGCCAATATGTAGAAACAACCTAAATGTCCATCGACAGATGAATAAAGAAGATGTGGTATTCCATATATACAGTGGAGTACTACTCAGCCATAAAAAAGAATTAAATAAAGCCATTTGCAGCAACATGAATGGATCTAAAGATTATCATACTAAGTGAAGTAAGTCAGAAAGAGAAAGACAAATACCATATGATATCACTTATATGTGTAATCTCAAATATGACACAAATGAACCTACCTATGAAACAGAAACAGAATCACAGACATAGAGAACAGACACGTGGTTGCCAAGGGGGAGGGGGTTGGAGGAGGGATGCAGTGGGAGGTTGGGATTAGCAGATGTGAGCTTTTATATGTAGAATGGATAAACAACAAGGTCCTACTGTATAGCACAGGGAACTACATCCAATCTCCTGAGATAAACCATAATGGAAAAGAAAAAAAAAGAATGTATATGTATATATGTATAACTGAATCACTTTGTTGTATAGCAGAAATTCACACAACATTGTAAATCAACTATACTTCAAAAAAAAAAAAAAAGATTTAGGCCAAGAATCACCTCTTCTGAGAACCCTTCTTGCTCCTTTCTAACCTGAAGTAGATGCTCCTAACTCAATGACCCCTCTGCCCTCTGAGTATCCTCCCATCTAGCACACTCAAAACCCAGTGCTCTTACCTCTTTCCCCACTAGAGTGTAAGCTGCCTAAGAACAGAAGGTCTCCCATTTCTTTAAAAAATGTGTGAAATAATAGAGAAAATATACATTGGTCTTTGACCCCAGTCCCTGGCACAGAGTTCCTAAAACCCTGGTAATTTCCTGGGAGCGAGCAGTGTCTTTTGTTCCAATGAGGTGCCTCTGTGTGGGCTCCTGGATGGTCACCACAAAGACCAAGCCATGATCAGAAGCTTGAAATTTTCAGCTCCGTCCCCAGTTCTCCAGAGAGGGGAGAGGGGCCTGAAATGGAGTTAATGATCGATCATAAGCCTTCACAGAAGTCCCCAGAAGTGCAGGGTTCAGAGACCTTCCAGGATGGTGAACACGTGGAGGTGTCGGGAGGGTGGTGCCCGGACAGGGCATGGACACCCGTCCCCCGCACTCCTCGCCCATCTGGGTGTTCATCTCCATCCTTTACCATGTTCTTTCACAATCAACTGGTGAACAGTAAAAAGTGTTTTCCTGAGTTCTGTGGATTCAAACTAATCGAATCCGAGGAGGGGTTCTTAGGAAACTCCAATTTGTAGCTGGTCGGTCATTAGCTCAGGTGACAACCTGGACTTAGCATTGGCATCTGAAGTGGGGAGGGGGCAGTCTGGCGGGACTGAGCCCTCAACCTGTGGGATCTGACGCCGCCTCCAGGTAGACAGTGTCAGAATCGAGTTATATGGTAGGACCGCGGCCCGTGCTCGCGCTGCAGGAATGCTCGGTGTGGGGAGGCCCCGACGCCTGGTGTCCGAAGCGCTGAGGGTGACAGTCAGGAGAACGCAGGAGGAGAACTGGGGTTTTCCTGCTCAGGTGAACACTGTGCTCACCCATATTTCTTTTTCTCTTTTTTTTTTTTAAAAATGTTGAGCCTTCTTTTAATTTATATATTTTTATTTTTGGCTGTGTTGGGTCTCCGTTTCTGTGCGAGGGCTTTCTCCAGTTGTGGCAAGCGGGGGCCACTCTTCATCACGGTGCGCGGGCCTCTCACTATCGTGGCCTCTCCTGTTGCGGAGCACAGGCTCCAGACGCGCAGCCTCAATAGTTGTGGCTCACGGGCCCAGCCGCTCCGTGGCATGTGGGATCTTCCCAGACCAGGGCTCGAACCCGTTTCCCCTGCATCGGCAGGCAGATTCTCAACCACTGCACCACCAGGGAAGCCCGCTCACCGATATTTCTGAATTCCCCTCCTGTGGACATTCCAGAGGATGACGCATACACTCCGCATCCCACCCACCCCCGCCAAGTGAGAAAGGTAGGCCCGAGCAGGCTGAGCCAATGGAAGTTGAGGAGATGGAACAGGTGCTGCTCCCAGGTGAGAGCACGTGAGGGCTGCCACACCTTCTTCTTTGCTGACTTCCCCTCCCAGCGAGCCCCAGAGGCTTGTCAAGACGCACCAGGAGGGGATGGGCCTCCTTCAGCTGAGGCCCGAGAGGCCTCTGAGGAGTCGAGGTCCCCACGTGCTGCATGTAGTGCTGGGGGAGACCAAGTTTTGCTGACTTAACGTGACAGAGTTGTGGGCTTGGTCTTTACCACTTAGAGGATCCTAAGGGCCAGCCTCATCACCCAAAATCTAGGTCACAGACAGACTCTTCTTTCTGGCAGTTATTCATGTATTAAAATCAGAAAACTTCCTGAGTTTAAAGTAATTCATTCCTCTGTAGAGTCAAAGCATGAAAGCCATGTTCAATAGTGAGAAAAAGTGTTTAAAAGACAAGCGCATGAGCTATAAATTCGTGTTTCCCTGTTCTCCCTAATCCTGGAATAGAAACTAGTGCTCATTTTTGGAGATATGAGAAGACCCCGCCAAGTGGCACCCTCGTGGTCTAAAAACAGTAATGCGTTCCCACCCCAAAATGAGCAGTTTGTTTCCATCAGTAGAATCAAATCTGTACTATGTATTGTGATGTTTATGTTTAAAATCATCTAGTAGTTAAGGACTTCCATAAATATCTGACTAGCAATTGGGCTTAAACAAACATATCACAGCCAGATACCAGAGCTAGAAATATGCCATGGATAGTATGGTTTTGTACACTCTCTGATTTGGGAGTCTGACTATTTTGGGTTTTCCTCCCTCAGTGTTCCCAGGGTTGGCACCTCATAAAGTGGTGAACTTGCTGTGCTGTGCTTATGTGATTTATGTGCGCATTCGTGTCAGTGTGTGCAGGGTACAGAAGAAAGCTATTCCTATGTGTATCCCTGAGATCGCTAATGTTTTAATGCCTGATACTAGTAGATTTTTATAACAAATGTTTGTTGAATGAATGAATAATTCTTGGGGTAGCTCCAATCACACACTGCCAGGAAGTAGAATATCTCTGAAAGCTACAATTCTCCCTACCTGCATGGTAAAGTTGATTGCAGCCTATCATCATGTATTTACTGAGCCATCTACTATGTGCTCAGCACTGTGTTGGGTGCAGGGGAAGGGTGGAAGGGGTCTAGCCTCAAAGAGACTAGAATTTGGGAATCAGAGCTGACAGGCATACCACTAGTCCCTCACTAGGACAACTGCAACCAAAAAAGATAATAACAAGTGTTGGCGAGGATGTGGAGAAACTGGAACCCTCACACACTGCTGGTGGGAATGGAAAATGGTGCAGGTACTTTGGAAAACAGCCTGGCAGTTCCTCAAAATGCTAAACAAAGATGTGCCACATGACTCAGCAGGTCCACTCCTAGGTCTATAACTAAGAGAAATGAAAATATTTGTGCACACAGTCACTTGTATACAAATGTTCATAGCAACATTCTTCATAACTGCCAAAAAGTATAAACCACCCAAATATCCATCAACTGATAAATGAATAAAGAAAATGTGGTATATCCATATAATAAATATTATTCAGCAATAAGAAAATTGTAAATTAGAAAAAGTATTGATACATACAACAACATGGATGAGCTGTGAAAACATTACTCTAAATGAAAGAAGCCAGTCACAAGGAGGGATGCGGGGTTTCAGTCCGGGGTGACGAAAATGTTCTAAAATTGATTGGGGTGATAGCTGTACAACTCTGTGAATATACTGAAAGCCACAGGATTGTACACTTTAAATGGGTGAATCACAGGGTATGTGGACTATATCTCATCAAAGCTGTTGAAAAAGTGGCAGGTGAAATTCCTGTCCCCGGCGGGTGATAAGATGCTGCAAAGGGCTCAGGATAATAAAGGAAAATCCCAGCTCAAGAAGATTCTTCTTAGAAATCTGAGGAAGAAAAAGATTCAGACTCTAAGTGCCTGAGGCTGATTACTGAATCCCAGACGTTTAACCATGGAAATCATGCAGCCCTTTTACAAAGATCTCGTGGCTCTTTAAGAAGAGAAGTTCCGGCTTCCCTGGTGGCGCAGTGGTTGAGAATCTGCCTGCCAGTGCAGGGGACATGGGTTTGAGCCCTGGTCTGGGAGGATCCCACATGCCGCGGAGCAACTAGCCCCGTGAGCCACAAATACTGAGCCTGCGCGTCTGGAGCCTGTGCTCCGCAACGAGAGGCCGCGATAGTGACAGGCCTGCGCACCGCGATGAGGAGTGGCCCCCACTTGCCGCAACTAGAGAAAGCCCTCACACAGAAATGAAGAGCCAACACAGCCATGAATAAATAAATAAATAAATAAATAAATAAATAAATAATTAAAAAAAAAAAAGAAGAGAAGTTCCAGGCTTCCCTGGTGGCTCAGTGGTTGAGAGTCCACCGGTCAATGCAGGGAACACGGGTTCGTGCCCCGGTCTGGGAAGATCCCACATGCCGCGGAGCGGCTGGGCCCGTGAGCCGTGGCCGCTGAGCCTGCGTGTCCGGAGCCTGTGCTCCGCAACGGGAGAGGCCACAACAGTGAGAGGCCCGCGTACCGAAAAAAAAAAAAAAGAACAGAAGTTCCATTTCCCACCTCCCCAAGAATTTGTACAAAAAATCCATAAGGAAAAGCCTCTTCAGCTACCCCAGGAAGGAAAGATACTTGTGCCTAAGGAGAATCTTTGGCACATTCAAACCCCAAGTGTAAACCAACAAACTCCTTGTCAGCCACGGAAATGTCAAACTAAATTTAATAAACTAAGGAAATCTCTTCAAAGATATACTCAGGGATTCTGCAGACAGGACTTAAGGGAATGAGCAAAGTAACACATTTTACAGGAAACTGTAAACGTTTTACAGTTGCCCCAGGAGAAACGAGTGAGAGAGAGACCGCCAGCTGCCCACAGAGATCCATCCTCCCCTCGTCCGGGAGCTCACAGTGTGTCAGCGAGACCACACTTCCCCCTGCTGGCAGTCAGGTACGGCCACGTGACTGAGTCCCAGCCAGCGGGATGGGAGTGGAAGCGAGCCTGCCACGTCCTGCTGGCCCAGACAGGCTCCGGGGGTGCTCCTCCACGCTCTCCCTCCCCTGGGCCGACGGAAGGCAGGTGTAGGATAGGACAGTAGAGGACGGCAGAGCCACGTGACAGGAGGAGGCAGCCGCTGAAGGACAGGATAAAGGGAAGTTCCCTCGCCGTCCACTTGAACACCTGTCTGGGACTGTCCCATCAATACGGAAAAAAACTGGGACTTCCCTGGTGGTCCAGTGGTTAAGCCTCCGCGCTTCCAATGCAGGGGGTGTGGGTTCCATCCCTGGTCGGGGAACGAAGATCCCACGTGCCGCACGGCGTGGCCAAAAAAAAAAAAAAAGGAAAGAACTTCCATTGTGTTGAGCAGTGACACCATAGGGTCACCACAGGGTCCACCATAGGGTTACAGCAGCTTAGCCTGTCATAACTAATACATTAATTTTAAGAGCTCGATTCACGGTATGCGAAGCCCAAAGATAAGAAAAAATTTAGATTTCACAGGATTCCACCAGAGAGATCACTTAGCTGCTCCCCACAAGGACCATTAGTAGTTTGATATTATAATTATTTTACAAAATTTTCCCCCTTGATTTCCAACTTGCTTCATAGAAAATGGTGGGATTATAGGTGATTTAAATCGCTGCTGTATTTTCATGCATTTTCTAAGTTGTCTATAAAAACCACAATGCCTCTGCAACTAAAGCATTATCAAGATACAACAGAGCTCAAGAACAGACAAACAGATCAAAGAAATGGAGTAGACAGACCAGTTACAACTCACGGCATACAAGAACTTGTGATATGATAATGATTACATCATGAATCAATAGTGAAAACATACACTTTTAAATAAATAGTATCAGAAAACCTGACTTTCTATACAGAAAAAACTAAATTAGTTTGCTACTACCCAAGAATCATAAAAACAAATTCCAAATAAGTTAAATACCCAAACACGGGAAACAAAACCGAAGGCGGTGATTAAGGCAATGATTAAGACCAAAGGCAGTGATTTTTGTTGGTTTTGCTAACATCTATCCATGCCTAGTACAGCGTCTGGCACATATGGTCAAATAAATATCTGTTGAATGAATAAGTGGAAGAATGACAATAACTTCATAATATCCGTGAAGAAAAGAATTCCTTAAATAAGGACCCAAAAGTACAAACCGAAAGATAAAAAGGGGTAACTTGACTACATCAAAGTTAAATATTTTGTGGCAAAGTGATTATAGACAAAATTTTAAAACTACAGAAGTAGGGGAGGTATTTATAAAGCACATGATAAAATATTACATCAGAACATATAAAAAGCTCTTTTCCCATTCACATTTTATCTCCAGCATAGTATAGACAGGCAACATAATACCCTGGTCAGGACTGCAGCCATTAGCTAGATTCAGACCACCTGATTTTGTATCCTGGCTCCACTACTTCCTAGCTGTGTGACTTGGAATATCTTACTTAATCTCTCTGTGCTTCAGTTTCCATATCTGCAAAAGGATGAAGCTTTCGATGAATGGTGTTACAAAAATTGTCAGGGTAAAATGAGCTAATACATTAGTATCAATAGTTGGCAAAGAGAAATCACTCAGTCAATGCTAGCTATTATTATGATTATCCTTTACTTTTCTTCATATAACTTATCACTAGCTAAAAACGTATTATTTATTTATTTGTCTTCCTCTGACTAGAACATAAGATCCATAAGACAGCCTTTTCCATTGTATTCTTAGCACCTAAAACAGTGTCTGAGGTATAAAATAAATATTTGCTGCGTGAATGAGAAATCAATGCAAAAATCAATAGGAAGACAAAACACTGACAGAAGAATGGACTGAAGATACGAATAAATGATTCACAGAAGAGGAAACCCTAACAGCCAATAAACTTATGAAAGGATGTTCAACCTCACCAGCAGCAAGGAAACTGAAAATGAAACCACTTCAGATTCTACTTTTTACCCACTGACTCGCCAAACATTTTCAAGTCTAATAATATCAGAAGAATGTGAGGAAAGGTAGTATTTGTATAATGCTGGTACAAGCAATTTGGAAACAATCTGGCATCCCCACCATAACTGTCATCCACATCATCACTATCATCACCACCATCACCACCACCATCACCACCATCATCACTCCCACCATCATTACCACCATCATCACCATCATTATCACTATCATCACCACCACCATCATATCATATCATCATCACCACCACCACCACCACCACCACCATCACCATCCCCACCATCATCACTGTCACTGTCATCATCGTCAAGGTCATTGTCAGAGCAGCTAACACTTTAGTGCACTCACCGTGTAAGCACCTTATATATATCAACCTTGTAAATTGTCACAACAACCTTGTGAGGTTAAGTCCCACAATTATAGTTAATCCCATTTTATAGAAGAGGAAAGTGCAAGACATAGAGGTTAAGTAAATTGCTGAAAATCACAGCTAAATAATGGCAGAGCCAAGAACTCAAATCAGCCAATCAGGCTCCAGGATTCAGGTAATTACTACAATGTATCGTCTCTTGTTTATGCGTTTCCACTGGATGAATATCTGTTTAGATATTTATTGGCAATCTTGAGGTCTTCTTTAGGGAATGACCTCTTCTTTTGTGAACACTTTTTATTAGCCTAGTTGTCTTTTATTGAATGGTAACAGATCTTTAGTGTGTGTGTGTGTGTGTGTGTGTGTAGGTGTGTAGGTGTGTATGTGTGTTCTGTTTGGGATACCAAATCACTTTATTTAGAGGGAAATGCACTACCCAGGAGAGAAAATACATGAGGCAGTTTTGGCAGTTTATGAAAAAGGTAACCCAAAGCAGCACCACAGTGCCCAGGCGATGGAAGAGAACGCACAGCCACAGCTGCGGGGCAGGTGGCTGCGGAAGACTGAAACTCTCCTGGGTACTGGCCACAGGCTGTTCTCATGCTGGATTGGGGCACCCATCTGATACAAGCTGATCACCCGGCCGCCCAACTCAAGAACGGATTTTATCTATAGTTCAGGTTCTTGAAGGCCCACGAGTGAGTCTGTTTTGTCAGTGGCTCATGTGTGCGACTCCAGACACGACTTCTTCACCTGCTTCCTGCACAAGCGTGATGCACAGTCCAGAGCAAGAAGCTAACCTTGCCGCTGTCATCACCCGGCTCTGTCACGGCCTGACCTCCAGCAGGATGTCAGCCACCTCTTCAACGCCGGAGCTTCGTCCCTTGCCCTGCACCTTCCTTCCCCGCCTGGGGCTGATGGAGGAAACACCTGTCAGAAGTTCTTTAAAGCCACATCATCTCTGGTCAAAGTGGTGCGTCACGGGGAAGCCCTTGGAGGGAGGGTTCCGAGCTCAAAGCTGCCCTAGAAGTTTATGATCAGTGAGGGGCAGAAAGCTGACAATGATCCTTACAATTATAAAGGTCAGCCATGGAGGCAGGCAGGGGTAGCTACCGAGGCTGGAGCACTGGGTAGAGGTCACGGTAGGACCAGCCAACAATTCCAATATTTCCATGGGTGTCAGCAGCAGAGGGTGGCTGGCTCCCAGCAGTGTCTGACCGATAAGCCCTGAGCAATCCGGGCCCTGCTGGAGTAGGACCTGGATGATTCCCTTTGCTAGCTTCTGGTCTAGAGTTTGCTAACCAATTCCCCTTTTTTAGATATTGGGCTGTTTCCAAGGTTTTAGTTCTCTTCCCTCTTACTATAATCTTTTTTTTTTCTTTTTGCGGTACGCGGGCTTCTCACTGCTGTGGCCCCTCCCGTTGCGGAGCACAGGCTCCGGACGCCCAGGCTCAGCGGCCATGGCTCACGGGCCCAGCTGCTCCGCGGCATGTGGGATCTTACTATAATCTAAATGTGGGAAAATACGTTCTCTCTCATTAGCCTTCCTCTTTCCACAAGTATTTCATTATTATTTTTTTAATAAATTTATTTATTTCATTTATTTTTGGCTGCACTGGGTCTTCGTTGCTGCGTCTTGGCTTTCTCTAGTTGCGGCGAGCGGGGGCTGCTCTTCGTTGAGGTGCGCGGGCTTCTCATTGCGGTGGCTTCTGTAGTTTCAGAGCACGGGCTCTAGGCACACGGGCTTCAGTAGTTGTGTCATGCGGGCTTTGTAGTTGTGGCTCTCGGGCTCTAGAGCGCAGGCTCAGTAGTTGTGGCGCACGGAATGAGTTGCTCCGCGGCATGTGGGATCTTCCCAGATCAGGGCTCGAACCCGTGTCCCCTGCATTGGCAGGCGGATTCCTAACCACTGCACCACCAGGGAAGCCCAGTATTTCATTATTATTCAACACATTTGGGGCCTACTTCCCATAAAAACCCAATTCTAATAAGAGTTAATGTTAACTCCTCATAAAATTTTATCAATACTCATTGGCCAGAAACTAGTCTAGCGTGAAATTTAGTTTGTGAAGTAAGACCTGTCTTTGCAGATTATCCAAGATCAGAATAAAGGAAGAAATATGTAAAATGCTCCTAAAAATTGTTTGGATATCTTTAAGGTCACTACATGTAACTGAAAAACTACATTCAAATTGCCCAGCTATTCCACAAGCAAATTTCTTAAAGGCTTACTTCCTTGTATCTTAGGTAAAACTGTTCCAAAAGATAAAATGGTGAACAAAACAAGCATAAAAATCAAGTTTTCTAAAAAGGCTGAGCTTGTTGGCAGAGTATAACCTTCGAGACAGTCTAGATTAGTGAAAAACTACCCTATTTCCTACAGCCTTTTCTTACTCACGCTCACAAATGTTTTTCTGATAGAAGAATAGCCCATTCACACTAGCTCCAACTTCTATGACTTTTCTCATTTCTGGGCCTTTCAGAGCTTACTGAAGGAAGACGATTAACAAGTCCAAAAAAATTTTTTTTTCTGGCTGAGATTCATTTCAATATTGTATTAGCACTGTTATAGATAATAAGATTAACGTGTCAGCAAAGTTCACAATTCAATGTGCTTTTCGAATGATATTCCTATTTGTGAACTCCCTTGCTAGATCCAATACTCATTTTTTACTCTCTCTTTTGTATATTCCGATGCTGCCCATGGACCTACTCAATTCTTTCATTAAATGAACGTTCCATATTTTGATGAAATCCTTGTGGTTACAGAGTGCGGCAAAATATTAGGCTCCCCCTCTCCCCTAGAAAAATCTGGTGAAGAAGTAAGGGGCAAGGCATGCCGGCGGGAAAGGCAAATCACCGTCTCAGGCGGTTAAATCTGTGAGAAGGGGCCAGGAGGCGCCCACAGCAAGAAGGTGATGGTCAAATCCCATCTAGGCTGGAGGGATTCCAGGGACTGATAGCTCCAAAGGGGTAGAAACACTGGAGCAGAGAAAACACCAGCTCGACCTCGAGTGGAAGGGCTGAGCGATGAGGCTGGGATATGAGACCAAGTACTAAGGCCAGAAACAGGATGCAGAGAAAACATGATTTCAGTGGACAGTCAAGGGTCAGAGGCCAAGCAGAGGTAGCACAGGGGTCTCTCTTCTCCAGGAATCACAAAGGTGAACTTGGAGTTCTCAAACACAAAGGACAGGACCTCCCAGATCCAGAAGGGAGCCAGAGGTCATGATCCACTTTGTGGTGGCAGAGGAAAGAGACAAGGACATTTTTTTAAAAGTACAAGCATATGCAAACTATTATATACGGAATGGATAAAAAACAACGTCCTACTGTAGAGCACGGAGAACTATATTTAATATCCTGTGACAAACCACAATGGAAAAGAATATGTATATGTATAACTTTGCCATACAGCAGAAATTAAAACAACATTGTAAATCAACTATACTTCATTAAGATAAATTAAGAAAAGAAAAGAAAAGAAATGTAAAAAGCACAGAAACACCCCAGGGCTCAGAGAAAGTGTCTAATAGAGAAAGAACAGCTGGCAGTGCCTAGAAGTACAGCTTAAAAGTGGGACAAGGGCTTCCCTGGTGGCGCAGTGGTTAAGAGTCCGCCTGCCGATGCAGAGGACGCGGGTTTGTGCCCCGGTCCGGGAGGATCCCACGTGCCGTGGAGCGGCTGGACCCATGAGCCACGGCCACTGAGCCTGCGCGTCCGGAGTCTATGCTCCACAACAGGAGAGGCCACAACAGTGAGCGGCCCGCGTACTGCAAAAAGAAAAAAGAAAAAATAAATAAAAATAAAATAAAAGGCCTTTAAAAAAAAATGAAGTTGGGGAATTCCCGGTGGTCCAGTGGTTAGGACTCCACACCTTCCCTGCCGAGGGCCTGGGTTCAATCCCTGGTCAGGGAACTAAGATCCCACAAGCTGTGCAGCGTGGCCCCAAAAATAAATAAATAAATAAATAAATAAATAAATAATGAGGGTGGTCTATGGGTTTTGATATATAATATATATGCAAGGATTTCCAAGATACACTGTTAGGTGAAAAATCAAGGTGCAGCAATGGAAGGTCACATTCCCACTGCTGGTGAATGTCCGTGCACACGTAAGCATGCCCAGGCACGCGTGCACCTGCCCTGCATCCTTGTACGTGTACAGAATGCCACCATGAGGACGTGCCAAGAACTGGCATCAGGAGCTGCTCACAGGGATGGAAGCTCAGGGCTGGCAGATGAGACTTTCTTCTCACTGGATACCCTTTGTGCCTTTTGAAGTTTGTACCATATGCTCATACTACCTATTCGAAAAATAATAATTAAAAAAAGAAGGGGGCCTCCCTGGTGGTGCAGTGGTTGAGAGTCTGCCTGCCGATGCAGGGGACACGGGTTCGTGCTCCGGTCCGGGAGGATCCCACGTGCCGCGGAGCGGCTGGGCCCGTGAGCCATGGCCACTGAGCCTGCGCGTCCGGAGCCTGTGCTCCACAACGGGAGAGGCCACAAGAGTGAGAGGCCCGCGTATCACAAAAAAAAAAAAAAGAAGAAGAAGAAGGTGTCTACAAAATCACAGGTAATATACAGATGTTCTATTAGTTAGTGTACAGGTCGAGCTGTGCAGGTCGAGTCCCATAATAACAGCAGCATGGGACACAGAAGCCCACGTCGCTCTCACAGGAAAGTCTCGCTTCCCTCAGTGGGGAAGTTCTGCCGGAAGAAGATCCAGAATCCCTTCACCTGCTCTCAGCCATCCCCAGGACCCCTGGGATGTGTGCCGGGCTCACCTGGTCCACGGAGACTGACCATCTCAAACAAGCACACCCTGGCCCTGCTCCTTTGGAAGAAGGGGCCACTAACGGCCTCGGCCACTGGGACCCAACAACAGGAGACTGGACAGATGAGGATATTCTGTTATCTCCACAGAGTCACATGATGGACTAGCCAGCCAGTTCCTGTGATGCCGGAGAAGGCTCTGTAACACCCTGGAAAGATGGTCCTGGCACATCAAGTGACAAACAGGAATTTCCAGTACCAGAGGAGCAGTATATTTTCATTTTTATAAATATATATGAATTGGAAAATGTGTAAATGAATATGCCAAGTCATTGTCTTTTTGCTTGGCGATATATTCTAATGTTCCATTTTAGAAATGATGCGTTTTTGCAAAAAGGGTTTTTTTAAAAACTTCAACTGGGAAAATAAAAAAGGAACGCTGCTTTCAGGGGCTCTTTCTTCGGTTTCTTTAAAATGTTAATAAATACCCAAGGGCAGTAAAGAGCAAGTATCTACCCCACCGCCAAATACTAAATGAAGAAATTGTGGGAAAGTATCATAGTAACTGAGTCGCCATCTTTCTCCTGGAAGCAGTACATGAACTTGACCATGGAGTGAACACAGAATACAGGAGCCCACATTCCCCTGGCGTGTGTGTTCAAGCCAGCAACAGAAGTGCAATGTGCTTACAAAACAGAACTTGCAAAGGTAAATCCCAGCTCAGCTTGGGGCCCGCACCGGGTGACCGTGTGCTGGGTTCTCTCCTGTGACGGGCCACCAACTGAGAGGAACTCAAAGCGTCACCCAGAAGCGCTACCCGTGGCGGGCGCTGCACAGGCCGGGCCGTAGAGCTGGGGTACCGGGCACCGAGGGGCTGATGTGGCTTCCTCCGGCAGTGCTACCACCCAGAGATGTTCAGTAACCGGATTCCTAAGCCCATGTTGCTTCTTACAAGAATCTGACTTGGTGCAGGCGTGAATGACGACAGTGCGGGCGGGAAAGGACACTGGCGTGTGACAGGTTACTGTGGGCCACACGGAACTCGAACCAGAAAGGAGACGAGACAGCCAGGAAAGAAGCAAAGAAGAAAAAGGATCTTATTGCAACTACTGATGCTATCATTAGACGCAGTCCTTTGACGAGACCAAAAGACAAACTCCGAAAGGGTCTTCTATAATCAAGGTGCAATGTCTTTTAAAAAAGAAATGTATGCATTTATTTCCTTTTAAATTCACTGACATTTATTGGGTTGGCCCAAAAGTTCATGTGGGTTTTTCCATCACATCTTACGGAAAACCTAAACAAACTTTTTGGCCAACCCAATAGTATGCCCATTACGCTGGTGAATCTTGGCTCCAGAGGCGCTGAAGCTGGTAATCTACAACATATGGGGAGATGAACTTGAAACATTATCAAACAAACTGCTCTGTATTGAGAGTCCACTAGACCCTGCAGTTTGTGAACATGCAGGGGTCGGACAGTCAGACCCCAAGAGGCCCCAAGACCTAAATCTGAATCTGAGATGTGGCCTGGGCAGGTTATTTAAACCTGGAGAGGCCTCAGTCTCCTCACCTGTTACTATAATGATTCAGTGAGGAAAAAAAATGTATATACAAGGAAAGAAGCCCATAGCAGGAGGAGTTTAAAAGATGAGCGATCATTTTCCCATGTTGGGTCCTATACAGCAAAGAGCAGAACTAAGGATGCCACAGTCCACATCCTTCCAAAGCAGAATTAGGAAAAGGAAATCCTTCACGCCTTCCTAATGGACACAGGGGAACATCTTTTAAGTTAGAAGTTAGCCTGTCAGTGAAGATGGGGAAACACTGGAATCCACTCAAGAGACCTTTATGAAGCTACCTATGTGTGCAATTCCCAGATATTACAAGGATTGGGGTCTGTGTGAGCAGACAGGTAGACACATGTCTCGTGTTCCGTAGGCATATTTTGAGGTGTCAGCCTTGTTCATTATCTCCTTATCTGAAAACTACTTTGATTCCAGACCTCCCTGAAGGCCTGGCCCTAAATGGCCATGTTGTACCACGTGACAACCCCCTCCAGCTGCCGGCTTACCCTCTGCCACCCCTGCCTGGACCCAGCCTGCTGGTAGCGGATTGATGGAGGAAAGGCTAGACAGACAGAGAGACCCACCTTCCTGACCTGCTGGTCCTCAATTCTAATAAAGTTCAGCCATGCTTTATTTCAAGACAACCTATTGTATGTGTAAAATAAAATCTTTTATGTGAGCCAGTGTGTAGATGTTACACATACATGTTAAACAAGAGACACCAGGAGTTCCCTGGAGGTCCAGTGGTTAGGACTCAGCACTTTCACTGCTGAGGGTGTGGGTTCAATCCCTGATTGGGGAACTAAGATCCCACAAGCTGTGTGGTAAGGCCAAAGGAAAAAAAAAAAAAGAAGAGAGAGACACCAAAAACTCTGTTCCCACCTACAACGCACCATGTGACCCTGGAGAAGTCACTTACCTATGAGCCAGAGCTTCCTTCCCGTAAAACAAGGGTCTGCCTGAGAAGATGGCTGGGGGGCAGAGTGACTGGTGGAGAGGCACGCGTGAAGGATACACTCAGTAAGGGTCCCAGGGTCTTTGCGAGGGGTTGTCACCCTCAGTTCTAATGACCGGAGAAGGTGTCATGAAAGAAAGGACACTGGAGCTGGACCTTGAACTTGGAGGAGAGGCAGAGGTCGGAGGATTAAGAGACCACTCTCAGAGGGACGCTGAGGGAGGCCGTGGCCTAGGGGGGAGCGGAGGATGGGCGCCAGTAAATCCCTTTGGTGAACAATGATGTCTGACATTGAACTGGAAGTTGTTTTCTGCCCTAGGCTATAAGCAAACCCCTGCACTCTTGATTCACAAAAGTTTCAGCAAATGCTGTGCAGGACAGCCCCGTATTAGTGGTTCCTGCCGGGGGAGGGGGTGAAAGAGAGCTGACTGGATTCCACCAGGGTCAAAGGTCTGGGGAGAAATGCTATAGGATCCAAAGCATTAAGAGCTAGTGATGGGCCAGCTGGGGCCACGTGGACGTGCTGGAGGACCACGAAAACCTCGGTCCCCACGAGACCGCCACAAATACTGTATGAGCTTGAGCCATTTTGTTAGGTATTAAAGAAAAAAGAGACCCTGGAAGGTTAAAGGATGTGGAAACACTTGGGTTTTAGGAAAATTGGGAGAAAAATCCTACCAGCTTCTAGACTAAAAACAAGTCTAAACAAAGAAAAAGAATACGGCTACCTATAAAAGAAAGAGAAGCAGACTGGCAGAGAAACATCTGTTCCACTAAATGCTAGAAGATAATAAAACAACGTTTCTGGAGTTTGAAGTAAAATGATTATCACAGAATTACACTTACACCCAGACTCTGGTTCATGCGTGAGAGCAAAAAAAGGCATCTTCAGACATATAAGAGGTTAGAAAATATATCGTCCGCCGACTGTAATAAAAAAATTAAGGGAGGGCTTCCCTGGTGGCGCAGTGGTTGAGAGTCCGCCTGCCGATGCGGGGGATGCAGGTTCGTGCCCCGGTCCGGGAAGATCCCACGTGCAGCGGAGCGGCTGGGCCCGTGAGCCATGGCCGCTGAGCCTGTGCGTCCAGAGCCTGTGCTCCGCAATGGGAGAGGCCACAGCAGTGAGAGGCCCGCGTGCCGCAAAAAAAAAAAAAAAAATTAAGGGAGAAAATAGTCAAAGAAGAAAAGGAGAGGGTGTAGTTTATAAGAAATAGTGGTAAGCAATGAAAACAGTAATGCAGTCAGGAAAGTTTAAGAAGTTTTTGATACTATGGATGTGACTGTAACGTTAATAGTTAAGAAAAAAGCTTTAATAAGATATAAGGGCAAAAATAAAAGAAGCCACATGGAATTGAAATTTCAGATTATTTCAACAAAATCTAGGAAATGTAAAGGAAGGAGAAGTCCAAACATCCTACATGGTTTGTCTTGTTTGGTAGTACACAGAATATTTTGGACATTGGTTAATTTTTGACATTGATAGAGAAATACAGAAAAAAAGCAAGCTTGCTTGAAATTAATGATAATTCCTAGAAGAAGAAAAATAGGATACAGAGCTCCTAAACCACTAGAAGGAGAAAAAAAAAAGGAAGAATGCAAAGTTGACATATTCTGCAAAACACAAGAAAAGAATAAGGAAATATTCTGAGTACCGAGAAGGCTTACAAAATTCAAAGGCAGGATATGATCTGAGCTGTCCAACACAATGGCCATGACCCACATGGGGCTATTACATTTAAATGAATTAAAAATGAATAAAATTTAAAAGTCGTCTCCTAAGTCACACTGGTCACAAGTGGCCAGTGACCTCTGTATTGGACATTTCCATCACCGCAGAAAGGTCTAGCAGACAACACTCACAGTCAGTGCAAAATACAACGTAATATGAGTCATGTAAAGTATGATCCTATTTATGTTAAATATACATTTATATATACATATCAACAGATAAATGCTAATTGTCAGTGGAAAGTAATAGATAACAAAAGCGGCTGTGTATAAAGTATAAAGTACGATCTTATTTATGTAAATATGTGTGTAGGTGTATAAATATGTATATAAATATAAATAAGTCTGACTTGATTACACTGTCAATAGTGGTAGCTCTTAGAAATGAGATGATGGGGGCTTTTACTCTCCATATACTTTACTGTTTGCATTTTTAATAAGCATATTTTAGAGGACAATGAGTAAAAGTCATTTACATATTTTCAATGGGAGTAACCACAAACCAACCAACCAACCTCTTTCTTGAACTTGGTACAGAACCTGGTTCCAACCCAGGGTTCCAACCCCAGGGTTAACCCAGTAACTAACTTGAACTCATAAATATCTACTGTGTACACTCAGGTTAATAAACAATTTCAAGATGGCACAGTAGGTGGCCTATACTTGGAGACTTTCTAGAGTTTAGCCAAGCTCTGCAAGAAGTTTGTTCTGGGCCTCAGGGTGATGTCACCCTTTCAGATGTTAAGCCTGAACCGACATTTGATACTTTTAAATGTCATTCCCTAAATTGGGAGGTTGCTTGGGCAAAGGCTGTTAGCTCACCTTTCCATCTAGATTTATACTATTGATAACAGATCACATTTCAGAGGCGCGGCTCTGAATTAGCCCTTAAATTTTCCATGACAAGAAAAATCTCTGGAGAGTTACAGTAATTTTTTGCATCTTCCCACCGACTCTACAGTTGACTAAGGAGAAGTTCCCACCGCCCATCTCAACAACAGATAAAATCAGAACTAACAACACAGTGCACACAGAATAACTTCCATTTTTCCTCTTTAAATTGGGGGTAAGAAAAGAGATGTTAGGGTCTCTGTTCAAAGAATTCCAAAGTTTTAATTTTAATCTTCCCAAATACCAGATCTCTAATTTTTCTAAGAAAAATAACTTATTTAAAATGTCTGGGAATACCCCTCAAATACCAAAACTATTTCAGATTTACCCCAGGGAATAATTTGGTCATTTATCTGCCAACACAGGCATCTTCATATATGCTTATTTTATTCCCTATGTAAATATTCTTGGTCGCTGCCTCTATTCACCTCAGTGAATAATGAGGGCAAGGCTCTCTGCGAGAAAAGGAGATGAAACACACCAGTTCATCCAGGAACTATGCATTTTGCAAGCCAGTGTTGGTAAAGCAAGGAGAGAGATTTGCCAACTTGAAGGCTAATTTCATGTAGGGCTAACTGTGTGCTCCCGTTTCCAGCACGGAGCAGTAACTATGCTTAACGCGGGGTAGGCAGGCTAAGAGATAAAGACCAGGACCCACTCTATTTTACAAACGGAGAAGATGCAGATCAACGGGGCAAGGAGAAGAAGATAGGTGAAGGTAACTCCTACCTATGTAGACAGATTACCTTAGAACATTTTTTCAGAACGTTTTTTTGCCGCTGCGCGGCAGGCAGCATCTTAGTTCCCTGACTAGGGATCAAATTCATGTCCCCTGCAGTAGAAGTACAGAATTCTAACCAGTGGACTGCCAGTCCTACCTTAGAACTTTTAATATGCTTTAAAGTTTTCAAGTTCCCTCAAATGCTTTACAAAGACACACTTCCCCTAACTGTAAATCATGTGTTCAAGCAATATTTAAAGCTTGTTTCTCGGTAGTCCTCTGTTGGTCTACTTCTAATTGCTGCATTATCGTTTGAAGATAATAAAGCTACACTTTTCTGAATTTAGTCTTGCTAATTAAAACGGACAATCCCTGCCCTCCCCCATGATTTTTGGAATTCATGAAATCTGGGTAGTGGTGTGCCACTTTCATACTTGGGTGGACCAAAAAGTGAAACGAAGAGCACATTTTCCACAAAAAATAAGATACAGAGATAGTGAGATGCAAGTATTTTATAATATGTCAGCCACTGCTTTTAACTGAACAAAAGTCGTATTTCATTTATGGACTTCTGGCATTATCCACAAAATGAAATAACTACTGTTTTAATTCATAAAAAAAAAATTCTACAAAAATGAAAGAAAAGCATACACAGTAGTATTTACATTGTGCGGACAAAAGAGTCTAATTTGGTAATTTCCTTTTCCCTGAGGCTCTAGTTTTAATATGTCTAAGACAACCAGTAAATACATTATACTCAATAGTGTGGGTGAATTAATTCTTACAGGCCACAAGGGTACTATTTAGTTAATGACTGCTTTGTGCACTGACCCATACCTAGTGGCCTCAAAGTGATAACTCACCTTTAAAAGGTAAAGTGTATACATACCCATTCCTCCAAAGCCTCATTATTTGTCACCTGATTAAACTGGTGGAATGAAGAGGCCAGGTGTCAAAAAGAGGAGTCTTTCAAAATTTAACATTTACAAACTTGAGCTACTTAAGAAAAAAATCTAGGTTTCCACTGAGCCATATCATCAGAACCCGAGCCAAATAAAACACAATTACTCCCCCAAATTTGGCACACAGCATCTGAGTTCAAATCCAGGAAAGCAGTCCAACTAGCACAGAAACTTGGATTTTCACTAATCTCCTTACTTTTTTTTTTTTGCGGCACGCGGGCCTCTCACTGTTGTGGCCTCTCCCGTTGCGGAGCACAGGCTCTGGACGCGCAGGCTCAGTGGCCATGGCTCATGGGCCCAGCCGCTCCGCGGCATGTGGGATCTTCCCGGACCGGTGCACGAACCCGTGTCCCCTGCATCGGCAGGCGGACTCTCAACCATTGCGCCACCAGGGAAGCCCCTTCTCCTTACATTTTAATAGACTACAATAAACCCATTACAACCATTTCTTCCTTCTAGAAGCTGAAATCATGTTATCTGTTCTTGGTGAAAACCTTTCAGTCCATTGAGCAGCTCTAATTTTGAGTAATTGTGCTAACATATAATTAATGTGCTGATGTACAAAACTGAAAATGTCTGAAGAAGGCATGGAGATGCTTCTGGGTGCTAATCTGGGAACTTCGCACAGCCTCCTGCAAGGTTCCCGGGGGGCAGGTCCTGATCAATGGGTACACAGATGGGGGCAGGTCCTGATCAATGGGTACACAGATGAGTAACTGTCTGTACCATGGACATTCTTGACTGTATAAGCAAAGAAGTACATAATCAAACCTTCCAAAGGATGAAGAACAACAAACAGACATTACAGTGGAGAAGCAGACGTCCAGGGCCTTGCCAGAAAGACAGGAGCTAAAGTTTTTTGGGTAATGCATCATATTTGCATCTGGGCCCATTTCTGGCACCAGGGCCACTGTTTCAATAACATATCTATATTTAGCTATCTATCACAGACAAATTTCTATCACTGCACAAACAGAAGTCGAGCTCAGATGTCTGCAGAATTTCCTTTCCTCTCTTTAAAAAAAAAACATTCTAGACCAGACTGATAACATTCTGTACTTGCAGCTGCCACTGAAAAATATTCATGCCAATGAAAGATACATTTAGTCAGCTTTCCTTTTTCTTGATCTTTTAGTATTTTATAACACAGTAAAGCTCAAAGTTCCTTTCTTAAACAAATCTTCAAGCAGACGTTAAATAGAATGCAAATACTTTACACTTTAAATCATCAAGCATTTAAAGAATCCTCTCCATGAACTGAATCAATAAGCCATCTGTGACTACGGCCTCCCTATCATGTTCTTAAGCTGACCCACTTCTTCCCCGGTCACCATGGTTTGTAAAATCTCACTTCTAAGGGGATGAGTGCTCGGTGCCAGCTCATAGTTCGCATTCAACTGGGTAAAAGGGTAACGTAAACCCCAGGCAGCATTTAAAATGACCTCCTCTACCTACAAAAAGAGAACTTCAATACCCTCCCCCCCCCACCGGAAGCAATCTTTTCTCCAACCGGAGAGCAAATCAAGTCTACGAGGGAGAAAACGAGCCAGTTAAAGGAGGAAGAAACCTGATCAGGTGTTAAAACGCATGGCTCTGGACATCAACCAGCAAGCAGGATCGGGTCCGATCGGCGGGAGCTGCTCCCCAAGACTGAGCTGAAATCAAGGTCGGACCCACTTCTAGAGATGCTGACCCACTTCTAGAGATGCGGACCCGCTCGGCGGCGGCGAACCTGCGCGTCCCCGGGAGCCTGGCCGGGACCCCCGGCGCGGGGCGGGGCGGCCGGGGCGGCACAACTTTCCGCAGCTCCCCTCCAGCGGCGCCGAAACGGGCAGGGGCAAATCTCAAGCCGCTCCCCGCCATCAGCGGCTCTTTTCTCCCGGTGGTGGTGGCGGCTGGGGGAGGGGTGGGAGGACTTCAGGAGAGGATGACAAGGAGCGGAGAGAGGAGGACCACTTCCCCCCGGCCGCGCCGCCACAAAGGGAAGGGCGCCGCGCCCCCCTCGGTGCCACCGAGTCTCACGCCTGCCGGGATGGGGACGCGCGAGGGCCGGCGGGCCGCGCGGCAGGTGACAGCGGCGTGGCGGGTCCCCGCGCCTCCCCGCCCACCCGAGGCCTCGCCTCCGCCGCGCGGCTCCGCGAGCGAGACGCGCCCCCCGGACCTCCCGCCGCCCGTGAGCCCCGCGAAAGCCACGCGGGGGGCCGCCCACCGCTCAGCGGTGCGGCCGCCGCGCCCCGGAGCCGGCGCCCGCGAGGAGCCCCGGGCGCGCCTACCCCTTGGCGTGCTCCGTCTCCTCTTCATTGTCCCCGTCGATCCCGCACGTGTCCTGGTCGTCCAGCTCCAGGCTCTGCTGGCTGGCCGCGGACTCGCTGTCCTCCGCCATCGCGGCGGCGCGGGCTGGGGCGGCGCTCCGGGCAGCTGGCGCTGGGGGCCGGCGCGGCGGAGGCGGCGCGGCGAGCAGCTCCCTCTAGCGCCGCCCGCTGTCTCCTCAGAACCGGAGCCGCAGGCGTGCCCGCCCTCCTGGCCCCGCCCGTCCTCGCATCGCCCCGCCCCTCCTCGCCTGGCTCCGCCCCCCGGGCCCGCCCCCTGCGGCCCGGGTTGGGTGGAGGGCGGTCCGCGCGCCCCTGCGGCCCGGGGTAGGGAGCGGGCGGGGCGGAGGGCAGTAGTGGTACACCGTCGCGGCCCGGCGCGCGCATGAGCGTAGTCCTGGATTCCCGGCCGGTGCCTGAACCCTGCGCTCGCCTCTGAATGGCGCAACCTGAAGACCCCGAATCGTGAGTCTTCGTTTTGGGAGCACAGGCAACGCGATTTTACATCTCTTCGTATTAGGAAGACTTTTAACTCTTTGCAGGAAATTTTTACTCAGGGGTAGGCGTGCCAAGACCACTGATTTCCAGAACCCTAACCCCCACCCGTCACCTCATCTCCAACCACGTACGCTTTGTAAAAGTTCCATTTCATGTGTCTCTGTCTTTCCAGTATACTATAAAATCAAAGCCAGAGTCAAAACAGAGTGCTTCCAGGCTTCCCGCCTCTCCGTTCCAAGGAGACTCGCAGCCCTAAAACTCTTGACAGAGAAAAATGTGGAACTGCCCCTGTTTTTGCTGGACGGCTTGGACCACAACCATCTTTGGGGAAGTGAGACTTGTCCATGATGCTGGGGCCTTGGACAGTGTCAGTGAGTGAGGCCACGCTGGCATCCTCAAGTGAAGGTTATGACCTAGACCAAGCAAAAGTGGGTGGCCTTCGAGGCTCAGATGGTCCCTTTTCTCTCCCCGTGAACGCAGGAGGGGAAGGAGGCACCCCGCGGATTGCCAAATAAAACGCGGGTGAAGTCCAAACTCTTATTTGCTGTTGCAGTCTGTACACCCCGGTCCCTTCCTTTGTTCTCCTTTCATGAGCAGAGTTCAAGGTCCCACTGGGTCATGGGAAGCCTACATGGCTTTACAAAGGCAGTGGAAAGATAGTTATCAGAAATGCTCAGAGAGGAAAAAAGAGACTTTTAAAAGCTACCTGAAATTTTTGGTGCGGGTCCTTTTTCTTGCAAAAGGCATTGGGAGCATTTTGGGGCTCCTTTTTTTCCCCACAAGCAAGACCATGCCCTTAAAATACGGTAAGATTGGGCTTCCCTGGTGGCGCAGTGGTTGAGAGTCCGCCTGCCGATGCAGGGGACACGGGTTCGTGCCCCAGTCCGGGAAGATCCCACATGCCGCAGAGCAGCTAGGCCCGTGAGCCATGGCCACTGAGCCTGCGCGTCTGGAGCCTGTGCTCCACAACGGGAGAGGCCACAACAGTGAGAGGCCCGCGTACCGCAAAAAAAAAAAAAAAAAAAAAAAAAAAAAAATACGGTAAGATTGAAGTATCTAGAGACAAAAATTGCAGAGCTATTTCAAAGTTCACCAGACTTTTATGACTGACTGAGGTTGAACCAGCAAAGGTTCTGTACGAAGTGCAAAATGGGGCCAAACCACGAAGGAAATACAATGCTTTCTTTCACAATTGCAGTGATTTCTGAGGCAGAAAGTCACATGTGGCCTCTGGCTTCAAACTTTAGGCAAATACAGATCAGTGAATTTCCCGCTGCTCGTCCCTGTGAACGGGAAGAGCTGGCTAACGGAATCCTGGTTGGGTAGAGTCAGCAGGATGCTGCAAATCTGCCCCATCAGTTGCTGTAGCCTATTGGAAGTGTTCTCTAAAATGGTTTTAAAATACAAAGCAGAGTCAGCAGACACGTATTATTTATATGAATTCTCAAGAAATGTTGACTGAGAACCTCTCAAAAAGAATAAGAAAACAATCCTGGAGAAATATTAAAATGAGGGTATCAAAAACCAGTTAAGGGCTTCCCTGGTGGCGCAGTGGTTGAGAGTCCACCTGCCGATGCAGGGGACGCGGGTTCGTGCCCTGGTCCCGGAAGATCCCACATGTCGTGGAGCAGCTGGGCCCGTAAGCCATGGCTGCTGAGCCTGCGCGTCCGGAGCCTGTGCTCCACAGCGGGAGAGGCCACAACAGTGAGAGGCTCGCGTACCGCAAAAAAAAAAAAAAAAAAAAAACAGTTAAACACTGGAAAGCAATGATAAATAGGGAACATCTGTTCCCCAGAATGCAAAGAAGTTGGCCCAGATGACTTTTTGGTACTGGATGGAGGTATTACATAATACAAACGTGTGTCATCATGAATCATTTGAAGGAGGACAGAGTTTGCCGACAAGCCTGGAAAATTCTTAAATCCTATTGTTATGCATAGAAACTCACTATGTTTCTAAAAAATTTTGCTTCTTCCTCTGGTTTAATCCCAGAATTTGGGGGACTGGAAGCAGGTGGTATCTTCTAGAATCTCAGATCCAACATTTATTTGGGGGAAGAGAGTACTGTACAGTGGTTACTAGTGTGTGAAAAGAAGCTCTTGGAAATTTCCTATCCTACTTGAGTCATCTCTTATTATAGATGTAAGATCATAGTTGTATAATTAGTCTTGTTTTATTTAAACTACGGTAACTTTTTGCTTTGAAAAAAAATTGCGCTAAATTACACATACCATAAAATTTACCATCTTAACCATTTCTAAGTGTACAGTTCAGTAGTGTCAAGTACATTCACATTGTTGTGCAAGCCCACCTCCAGAGCTTTTTCATCTTGCAAAACTGCAACTATAACCGTTAAACAACTCCCCATTTACCCCTCTCTCCAGCCTCTGGCAACCACCTATGGATCTGACTACTTTCTATCCCTCTGAATTTGACTACTCTAGGTACCTTGTATAAATGGAATCATACAGTCTTTTTGTGACTAGCTTATACCTTAGCAAAATGTCCTCAAGGTTCATCTGTGTTGTACCATGTATCAGAATTTTCTTCCTTTCTAAGACTGAATAATATTCTGTTGTATGAATAACATTCTGTTGTATGAATAACATTGTATCATTGTAAATCATAAGATCCTGAACTTTGAGGCTGATGCTGTGATTCGGGTGAGATGCTGGGGAGTCTTGTGGGCAAGAGGAAAATGTGAATATAAGATGGATGTGATGTAAGAAGGATGTGAATAACTGTCCAGAAGGTAGATTGATAGATTCATTGCAAAAGTATGGCCTCAGATCTCTACTCCTGTCGTTGGCAGCTCCTCCCATCAAGAGATGGAACCAATGTCCCCACCACTTGATTCTGGGATGACCAATAACATTTGGCAGAAGTGACGGTGTGGCAGTTTTGGCACAGAGTATATACCCTTTTGCTTCCTCTATCCCTTTACTTCCAGCAAAAAGAAATTCTGGTGATACAGGGTGTGTACCTAGGATACATCATATTTATTGATATGAGAACTAATGAACTCTGGGCAAAGGGAGGCTTGCACACTCTACTCTACCCAGTGGAATGCTTCCCCTCCACAGGCACAAGCCTAGGTGAGCCTGTGGGCTGGACCTGGAGTGGGCCCAGAACTCCTGGGCTCTCCAGTTCTTGGTCAGTCGGCCAACTGACCACAGACATATGAGCGAGCCCCACTGAGTTCAGCATAACTGCCCAGCTGACCCATAGATGTGTGAGAAATAATCCATGGTCGTTGTTTAAAGCCATTAAGTTGTGGAGTGTTTGTTTGTTTTTTGTTTAATGCAGCAATAACTAAATGAGATACTACAGAAAAGCAAAGACCAAAAGAAAATCTTAAAGATGGACAGATTCTTTATCATCAACTCGATAACTGTCTATATATCAGGGTACGTCTGAAAAAGACTCCTGCCAAGTTGAAAGTTTGCATGTTCCGCTCTGTACTCACAAAAACAATGCCCATTACTTTTGCATTGTGTGAACTCTTCCTGATAGCCGGTCTGCTTCACGCTCAGGTTGACTTGATCTTAATTAAAAAAAAAAAAGTGACTCCATTTCTAATTGTGGAGGAAGCTATGACTACACTGTACCTTTTGCAATTGTGTGTTTGACAAGCACTTCTTGGGGTCAGTGTGAGCACAATTTTCACCTCCCATTGCTTATGATTCTGCTGAAAAGCTTTCCTAGTTGTTCAAACTAGCAGGGTGGTGCCACCAGACCAGCTGCATTATGGAACTTCACTGTTGGTCCGACTGTCTTGCTCCCCGTAGGACAAAGTAGGGTGTGAGGGGGATGCCAAGGCAACTGCCAGAGGATGTAGAGATGATGCCATAGCATGAGCTAGAAGGTGCCTTAAGTCTGTAAACAAGGTCATTTCACAACCACACCCTGTTGCCACCTGTGAATATACCCAGGCTTTGTTCACCAACACATCACTGGATGGTGTAGTGCCAAAGTTCCTTCATGAATAAAAACTGTCTATTCCAGAAGCACATTCTCATCAGAAATTTTTACTTGAAGTATAAGTACGAAAGGAGGCAAAAGGATCTATTCTAGCCTGTCCAGGATTAGGGTTTCCCAGTCCTCTCAGGAAGAAAGGGTGGAGGAGAAAGGAAAAGAGTAAAGGAAGTAGGGAGAGTAGGTAAGGGAGCGGAAGGGGGGAGGGGCAGAGCAAGATAGGGACGCTAGTGGGATTACAGGGAAGCAAAGAGAGGCGTAGGGAATCAGCTGCCAGCAACCCAAAGGCCACCAGGGCCTCCCAGATGAGACGACTCCCTGCCTCCAGCCTCCACCTCCCTTTAGATCCTTTTCAACAGTGTTACTCAAATGATCCTTCTACAGCAATCTGATCAGTCCCCTGACTTAGACCGTCTGGGAGTCCCAACTGCTTTCTGCACTGAGTCAAAGCTCCTTAGGTTAGCATTCAAACCCACCCACAAACTAGCCTCACCTTGCCTCTGGTCTCACCCTCCCCAAGCCTCCCCATGACCAGCATACTGTTTCCACTAGGATAGCCCGTCCAGTCTCTAAACGCACCAGGTCTTTACTCAGATTTCACTTCTCTCTTCCCCCTTCTCTCATCCATCACTAATGACAGGTCAAATGTTGCTTCCCTGTCAAGCTTCCCAGACACCAGAGAGTTGCTCAGTGTCCTCTGCTCGCAAGGCCCTCTGTTCATGCCTCCGTTACCAGTGCAGTAATTAATCGTTTTCCGTGCCTGCAACCATCCCATCGTGTGACTGTCAGCGCCTGAAGAGTCCCGCTCCATTTACTGGTCTCAGTAGCCCTATCACCCAACAGTGCCTGGCCCAGAATGAACGAATGAATGAATGTCTCTTCCACCTCATTTCTCCCTAGATGCAAACCCATCACCTTTTGATGGTTTACTTGCAGAGGCATTCAGGCAAAATTTCTTATCGTGGAAATCCATGGTAAAATCCCTACCATGGATTTTCATGAAAACTTAAAGATGGGAAGTAGAGACACAGTTTAACTTGTTTCTTCTAAGAACAGAGATTTCTCCCAGGAATCATATGTGAGCACATGATTCTTGTTCCCACTTTTTCAAAAGTAAAATATGTGAGGGAAAAAGAGGAAGGGAATCTATTTGAACAGTAAAAGAGGAAAAAATGCTTTCTCATTGCTAGGACCTTTCATCTTTATACAAGCTAATACCATCACCGGTACATCAGCCCCTGAAGCCAAGTCAGTGGGGCTCCCTGGGAACCTCCCATGCACACTCAGTTGATCTGCAAGAAAGGAAGATGTACATCTCGCCCAAACTTGCTAAGATGCAGACACTCACGGGCTCACACTGGCACTCCTGTTGTGTCACAGCTTGGTGAGAAAGTTCCTGGGAAAGCCAGCTGTATTTCCTCGGAAGTTTGGGAACACACATGAAGATTGGATACTGGCCACCCAGTAGGTGTTGATAACCAAGAGGAGATTATATCTGCACCAATTAAGTAAAACAGGTTACACCATTTTTCTCTAATCCCTCTTCCCTACTACCCGGGCTCTGGAGGACCCAGAACCGGGCATGTGGAGAAATCCTGTGAACCACGGGGAAATGCCAGAACCAAGGGTGGGGTGGACTTGGCATTGGACAGATAAAAGATTAAAGATTCAAACAGAATGTGATTGGAGTGAACTTTTTTTTTTTTTTTTTTTTTTTTGCGGTACGCGGGCCTCTCACCGTTGTGGCCTCTCCCATTGCGGAGCACAGGCTCCGGACGCGCAGGCTCAGCGGCCATGGCTCACGGGCCCAGCCACCCCGCAGCATATGGGATCCTCCTGGACTGGGGCACGAACCCGTGTCCCCTGCATCGGCAGGTGGACTATCAACCACTGCGCCACCAGGGAAGCCCTGGAGTGAATTTTTTAATACCTGCAATCACTGAAAGCTCTGGAATCTGCCCAAGATATCACTAAGGGTGGGGAAAGGGAGATTTGAAAGCATGGGGTTTTTTTTGGCTGCACAGCGTGGCACGCAGGATCTTAATTCCCCTACCACGAATTGAACCCAGGCCCCCTGCAGTGGAAGCGTGGAGTCCTAACCACTGGACTGCCATGGAAGTCCCACACCCATTTTATTTTATAAAGACAAAAACAAAGCCAAAAAAACCCCACCTATGTATCATTTTATTTATTTGTAAATAGTGTCTCCGAGCAAAAATGGTACCATCCTTTTAAGAAGAAACTGTAGATAGATTCAGATCCCTGTACCTTCCTGTTCCTGTTTATGGCCAAGGAAGATACATATTCACAAGATTTGCATAGAGTAAACCTCAGTGTTAAAATTTGTTGAGGGTTACAGCCTGGTTGAATTTGTAAAAATTCTGAATTGGAGAATGTTTTTACAGAAATTTGTAGAAAGTGATTTAAGTCATACTTTTTCATTAGACACAACCATTTACCCACAGAGATTTCTTAGTGTTTTCCTTCTTGTCCACTCAGGACGGGCACTTCAGTCGTTTGCTCTGCAGTGGAAATGGGCTGGTGCGGATCCAACCACGTTCTCTCATCCTCATTGGCCTCAATTTTCCCCCTTTAGTGTAACCAGAATCTCACCTACTGGCAGTACATCGTGTGGCCATCAACCAAGGAAACCAATTCGACCCTTGCTAGAAGCCAATGCATGATACTGGAGTTGTTTAATCCTCACAGCCTAACTTACAGAAGAAGAACAGAAACAGACTCACAGATACAGAGAACAAACTAGTGGATACCAGTGGGGGGGAGGAGGGGTAAAGGGTGAGAAAGGCGTAGGGGATTAAGAGATACGAGCTACTGTGTATAAAATAAATAAGCTACAAGGATATATTGTACAGCACAGGGAATATAGCTATTATTTTGTAATAACTGTAAATGGAGTATAATCTATAAAAAATTGAATCACTATGTGGTACACCTGAAACTAATATGATTGTAAATCAATGACTTCAATAAAAAAAAGAAAACACTAATTTGAAAAGATACATGCACCCCAATGTTCATAGTAACATTACAGTTGCCACACTATGGAAGCAACCTAAGTGTCCATCAGCAGATGAATGGATAAAGAAGATGTGGTATAAATTATATATACAACAGAATACTACTCAGCCATAAAAAGGAACTAAAGTTTGCCACTTGCAGCAACATGGATAGACTCAGAGGGCATTACATTAAGTGAAATAGTAGGAAGTTGTGCAAGAGAAAGTATTTCAGAGAAGTTCAAGCACCACATAGATGTATAGAATTATCGTGAGGCCAGGCCTCCCACAGAGCACGGCAGCACTTAACAATTCCAGTGAAAAAAACTAATGATTTCTCACTGTCCATTGGTTTTTCTGCCCTGTTAAAGACCAGATGTTCAAATGGTCCTGTTTCGTGGGACAGATGTGACTACACATCATTGCTGGTAGGAGTTTCCTGGAGCTTGTGGGTCTGGAGATGAATTTTGCATAAAAAGAATTCTTGGATCTTGGGTAGAGGGAGCAGGAACCTTTGATGACGAATTGGAGCAGTGAGAAGAAAACCAAATGTCTTTTGCATAATTGGCAGGGAAAGAACCCGTGAGTGAAGCGGGGAGGTGATATAATTAGGATACTTTGATAAAGAGTCCTGAAATCAAATGTGAATAAATTGAATCCACCACAGAAGCATCCACCGATTATGTTGTCAAAGATGCAGGTGGGAGAAATGGATTTCACTACAGTGTTTTGAATGCCTTGTAAGGAACAGTGTCTGGAGGCAAAACTGCCGGTTAGTGTGACTTATTTCAGATGAGAAATGACCACAGACTGTCCCAGAGACTCTACAGTGGAGGAAAAAAAACCAGCCAAACACACACAAATTAAGAAACAACAACCAAAAACCCCCAACACTTTAGCAACGGGCCAGTTGCAGGAGGGGGCGGGACATGATTCAGAGGCTCCATGCCTGAGGGAGGGTGACAATGGATACTCCCATGATCTAGGGGAAATGTGTTAGAGACTAAGTGTAGTTACAGAGCTTTCTTGTAAATACGATGAAGCATGATTTCATTTTAAAGTAATTCCTACCAGGCCAGCCTTTGGATTTTTTATGTTTACTCTTATTTTGCATGTCAAGTTGATTTTTTTAAAACAAATATCCAAAAATATTCAAGAGGATCATGTTCCAGGTGAACGCTGTTTTATTTGGTCAACAAGTATTTATTGTGTATTTTCTCTGTAAGTGATGGGGAGGATGAAACAAATGTGTATTTATGGTGTCAGGTATTGAAGCAGAGACTTTGTACCGTATTATTTCATACTGATCTCTACAACAGCTCTGTGATGTAGGCATTATTCTCATTTTCCATTTAGGGATCTGAGCCTCAACGAGGTTATGTAACTTATCCAAAATAGTGTCTTAGCAAATTCTTACAGCACTTACAGCTCTGCGTTGCAAGTTCCAGTTTTCTTGTTAGAGCAGACACTTGTCTACACAATGTGTTACCCTATCCTGTCATCAGAATCCACCTGCCCCTGTAGACACTGCAAATGCCAGCTACTCACTTTGGTGGCTTGTCTCGCAGCTCGAGGTGGCACTATGACCCCTTTTTGTCAATGAGACATAAAGACTCCTCCTGGGGGCCATCAGGGGAATTGAGCAGCTGCAACTACTGCCCAGACTCTTGGCAGAGGGAAAGGTGTGAAGAGCTTGATCCTCAGTGGGGTCACAGAGCCTCTGAGCTCTAGGACCACCACCTGCATGCCTCTTGTTAGGGGAGAAAAATAACTCCCTAGTGTTTGGGTTCCTTGTATTTGGATATTGTCTTACTTGCAGCTGAGAGCATTCCATCAATACAGGCAGGCCAGGCTTGCCTCTGTATGTCCAAGTTCTCGCCACTCGCTTGGAGGGAGAGGGCCCTGCTACCAAGTCACTGCAGGGAGACAGGGCGGCCTGCCTGGGGCCAGCAGGACCATCAAACGGCCCTGCATGAAAGCATCCCCCCCAAAAGGGTCTGAAGACCAACTTGGATTCTCTCTTTTGGGAATTTGAACTGGAGATATAGGCAGATGGTTTTTTATTTAACAGAGGAGGGAGACATAAAAACAAAAAGGAAACAAGACAAAACAAACAAAACAGAGGCTACGAGAAAAGCTGAGTCACATCAAGGCAGTGAAGTGCACTCCAGTGAATACCGTCTGTCAACTCCCGACGCCCAAAAGCTGGGATGACCAGAGGTGGAGATCATGGTGTGGGCCAGTTATTCTCATCAATTCCATGTAGGCCTGAGGCCTCAGCCCCTGCCTCAGCTGAATCCTGTGATTTAATGATCCTCTTCTCAATTTCATTTTTAGTTTCTGGGGAGAAGTGGCTGAGAAGGGAGGGGGGCTAAGAGAGCCCAGGCTGAGATTACTGTTTAGATAAGTGGCTCTGCTGTTTGCTCCTTAAGCATCTAAGAGCTTAGGAAAGCAGGCCTTGGTTTCAGGGGCTCCCAGAAGGCCATGGGTTCTAGGAAAACCCCTGAGATCTGAAGGATGTGGAGGCTAGTGCACCCCCAGGACAGAATCCAGGGAACTCAGAGCAGCCTAGGCCTTCCTCTCCATGATCAGGACCATGCCGTTTCCTTGCCAAATCCTCCAACTAGACTAGCACATTCTCTTTTTTTTTTAATTAAAGTGTTGTTGCTATACAATATTATATAAGTTACAGACATACATTATAGTGATTCACAATTTTTAAAGGTTATACTCCATTTATAGTTATTATAAAATATTGGCTATATTCCCTGTGCTGTACAATATATCCTTGTAGCTTATTTTATGCATAATAGTTTGTGCTTCTTAGTCCCCTACCCATATCTTTCCCCTCCCCCCTTCCCTCTCCCCACTGGTAACCACTAGTTTGTTCTCTATATCTGTGAGTCTGCTGCTTTTTTGTTATATTCACTAGTTTGTTGTAGTTTTTTGATTCCACATATAAGTGATATAATACAGTATTTGTCTGACTTATTTCACTTATAATGCCCTCCAAGTCCATCCATGTTGTTGCAAATGGCATTATTTTCTTTCTTTCTTATGGCTGAGTAATATTCCATTATATATATATATATTCCAAATCAAATGCTGAACAAGTGTTGGGAGATATATATATATATATATATATTACATCTTCTTTATCCATTCATCTGTTGATGGACACTTAGGTTGCTTCCATACCTTGACAACTGTAAATAATGCTGCTATGGGGTACATGTATCTTTTCGAATTATTTGTTTTTTTGGATATATACCCAGGAGTGGAATTGCTGGATGATACGGTAGTTATATTTTTAGTTTTTTGACTGTTTTCCACAGTGGCTGCACCAATTTACATTCCCACCAACAATGTACAGGGTTTCTTTTTCTCTACATCCTTGCCAACATTTGTTATTTGTGTTCTTTTTGATGATACCCATTTTGACAGATGTGAGGTGATACCTCATTGTGGTTTGATTTGTATCTCCCTGATGATTAGCGATGTTGAGCATCTTTTTATGTGCCTCTTAGCCATCTGCATTTCCTCTTTGGAAAAATGTCTATTCAGTTCTTCTGCCTGTTTTTTAATTGGGCTGTTTGTCTTTCTGTGTTGAGTTGTATGAGCTGTTTATGTATGTTGGATATTAACCCCTTATTGGTCATATCATTTGCAAATATTTTCTCCCATTCAGGTTGTCTTTTGATCTTGTCAATGGTTTCCTTTGCTGTGCAAAAGGTTTTAAGTTTAATTAGGTCCCATTTGTTTATTTTTGCTTTTATTTCCTTTGTTTTAGGAGACGGATGCAAAAAAATATCGGTACAATTTTTTTTTTTTTTTTTTTGTGGTACAAGGGCCTCTCACTGTTGTGGCCTCTCCCGTTGCAGAGCACAGGCTCCGGACGCGCAGGCTCAGCAGCCATGGCTCACGGGCCCAGCCGCTCCGCGGCATGTGGGATCTTCCTGGACCGAGGCATGAACCCATGTCCCCTGCATTGGCAGGCGGACTCTCAACCACTGCGCCACCAGGGAAGCCCTCGGTACAATTTATTAGACCAGCACATTCTTAAGCAGCTTCAGACTTCCACGTCATTCATTGCCCCAATCACTCCCTGTACCTGTGCCCCAGCTGCTGCCAGTGTCTGGGCCCAGAGCAGCGGCTGGTTCCCAGCTATCTCTGTGAGGCCTGGCAGCAAGGCTGCTTCTGGGTTTCTTGCTTGCTTCACTGTCACAAGTAGCTGTGTGGGAAGCTCCCACCAATCTGATGCAAGTTGATCCACATCCTGCTAACAAACCAGCCTGCCTAACACAACTCATCTGCCTCTTCTCCTAAATCCTAATTTCTTTAGGTACTAGTCTGCTTGAGGTACTGTCACAAAATACCATAGACTAAGTGGCGTAAAAAACTGAAATTTACCTTCTCATCATTCTGGAGGCTGGAAGTCCAAGGTCAAGGTGCCAGCAGGGTTGGTTTCTGGTGCGAGCTCTTTTCCTGGCTTGTAGATGGTCAGCTTCTCACTAGGACCTCACATAGCCTTTCCTTGATGGGTGTGCAGAGAGAGAGGGCACAAGAGTAACTTCTGGGGTCTCTTCTTATAAGGACACTACCCTATTGGATCAGGGCCCTGCACTTAATGACATCATTTAGCCTTAATTACTTCCTTAGAGCCACCATCTCCAATTACAGCCATACTGGATGTTAGGGCTTCAATATCTGAGTTTTGGGGGAGACACAATTCAGTCCATATTGCCTTGAAAGTGGTAGCCGTGCCTGACTAAGCTTTTACTCCCCCATCGGAGCATAGACCTCACATAACTTGTGTCCAATTAATGCTTGTCAGGGAAGTCATGAATGAAATGACAGAGCTTGGATTTTAACACAGGTTTTCTAGCCTCCAAATCAAATGCTGAACAACTGCTGGGAGTTACAGGAAGAAAAAGGCATGGGTCTCCCTCTAGGAGCTTAACCTCTTTATGGAGGCAGGTCAAACCACTGAAGTAAATTATATTATGAAGCATCATGCCGTGGTGAATGGGCCCATTGGGACACACGGAAAGCATTCTAGAAGATCCCTTAGGGACACGAGCTGACCCTAAGAGGCTGGTTTGCTTTGGGACCTTGGAGGATAGATCAGGGGAGAGGGAAGGGCACCCAGCCAGGAAACCTTGGGACCTGAGATCTGAGATGGAGGTCTGAGATTCAGCGTGGTGGGGGCTGGAGCAGAAGTGCAACACAGGGTGAGAGTTCCAGAACAATCGGGGCGGGAGGGACCAGACAGCAGGACAAAGATGGGGAGAGTTCTGGAAGATGCCGAAGGAGAGGATGACATCTTCAAGTCTAAAGTAAACTTTCCACTTAGAACAATAGCTCTGACATTTTAACCAACCATTTAAACATTACTAGAAAATGTAATCCTGTCCTCAGTAAAAGGAATTATTTCATAGTTTAAAAAAGTTTTTTTTTTTTTTTTTTTTTTTTTGTCATATGGACTGTTGATATAGTTGTGCATAAGATGCTACCATTTGGGGCTTCCCTGGTGGTGCAGTGGTTGAGAGTCTGCCTGCCGATGCAGGGAACATGGGTTCGTACCCTGGTCCAGGAAGATCCCACATGCCACGGAGTGGCTGGGCCCATGAGCCGTGGCCACTGAGCCTGCGTGTCCGGAGCCTGTGCTCCGCAATGGGAGAGGCCGCAACAGTGAGAGGCCCACGTACAGCAAAAAAAAAAAATGCTACCATTTTAAAGTTAGAAGTGCATCCAATATTCATGGTGAAATTTTAAGCAAGTTCTTTATACAACTAAGTATATCTTTTCACATATTTTTTCAATCCAGATATTGGATTGTATAATACCTGCAGTCATGCTTTATGCTTTAACTTGTACTTCGTTTTTCTAAAATTATTTGTTATTTGGGACAAGTGAACTCACAGAGGTATCTTTCCGAGACCAAGCGTGACTTCAGAATTTTCACATATATATTTCAGGAGACAGTGCTAAGAATGCTGTATTTTTCGAAATAGAATAACATGAAAGAATAACACACCACTCCTTAGCAAAACTATTGAAAACCACACCTACTCTTGGGAAAATATTCCGATAGTGTGGTAAGATGACCTGCTCTGTAAATGTTAAGAAATTCAAGCTTGAAGGGCACCACACGCCCACCATACACTATCTACAATGTGTCATCATATCCGTCCCCCAGCACCCCCTGAGGGTCCACCCATGGAAGCAGTGATGTTTGAAAATTACTGTGAGACATTTAGCGTTTCTCAATACAAACTTAAGTAAGCCAGAAGCTTTTAAGAAGTGTGGGTATTTAAGAGCGCTCCTTCCTATTTGTGTACGTGTATGTCTGCGACTTTTTTCATAGTATAACACTAAGAGAAGTCAGCTTTTAAATTTTCACACTACTTTACAATGATCTTTCTGAATGACGTCACACAACTTTCCATATTTAGTGGATCGATCGGTCCATTCATTCTTCTATTCATTCTTTCAACATCTACATGCATATTATTACCCCAACTTTGGGCATATTTGGGGCGTAGAAGAACAGCTATTGAGGTGGTAAGAGTCAAGCTAAATCCCACTTCAGTGTTGAGTTTAATAGTCAGTTTTGGATAGAATGTTCTACAGCCCCATTATTTCACACGAAACATTTTCTTTCACTCTTCTTCCTCATTCAAATCAGCATATGGTTGCCCTGGCAGTCTCTGCCCTTACCCTCCCTTCTCCCTCTTTCTTTCTCTCCCTTTGGATAAAGGAAAAAGAAATGAAGTGTCATTTTACTTTTTGGAGATTTTTCAGGAACCCAACCTCCCTGGAGGGCAGAAATACTACAATAGAAAGTAAAGGTCAAGTTGACTGCGGTGAAGCTCAGGCTTTTGTTTGGCTGTCCTATGGGCTCCTCTACTGGGGCCTAGAGCCTCTGATTGCTGCAGCTTTTAGCAAAGGAAGAACAGCCTGGTGCTTACAAATCCTGCAGCTGCTTTCATCACAGTTAGGGACAGGAAGAGAAGGCTTGGGTGTCAGGGAAGCTGAATTTCTAGCTGCCTTTCAAACTTCTGGTGAGTCATCCTTTACTCTTGGACAAGTAGGAGTAAGGATACAGAGTGGCTGAGGGTAGGCAAAGATGCTACCTCCCATTTACCTCCTGCTTCCTGCCCAAGCATCACATTTCCTAACCAGATCCCAGCTCTGACTTGACACCTTGAATCTGGACTGTTAAGTCGGGTTCATTTCACTCCTGGCTCTGAACAGCCTGCTTCTTAGCTTACCCGTGTCTGGCTTTGATCCTGGATTTCAGAACCTGATACTGCTTCCTTCCTTCTGATCTTCTGGCATAGATTTATTCCCCCTGCTGTTCTGGATTCTCAACCTTGGTTTCTGATAGGGTGGGATTGGGAAACAGAACTGGGTCCCTGGGGAGCACTGGGTCCTCAGCTCTCTGTGCATCTGCTATTGGATGTGGCCACGCAGATGCAACTTGCCTTGCTACCAGCATTCCTGAGCTCTTGAACTGCTTGCTATACCTTATTTTCTAATCCTCTTTCTTTTAAAAGGTAGAGTGTTCTTCACATCTGCCTGTGAGTAGAACAAATCCTTTGTGCTGTGGTAATTAGAGACGAAGAAAGGAGTTTTGCTTTCATCACAATTTTCTAAATTACCTGTTGTACTCTTAGCTCAAATCACACCTGATTTTCTTTTTAAATAACTGACAGTGAGAGCTATCACCTAGCACAATTGCACACCTCTGTGGTGGCATTTCTCCTAATCATAATGCAGCCAGGGGGACTTCTGGGGGCTCACACGAATAATCTACAGACATTCAATTTCAGTTCTCACACACTGAGTGACTGAATCCCATGAAGCGTTCTTTTTTTTTTTTTTTTTTTTTTTTTTCTTTTTGCGGTATGCGGGCCTCTCACTCTTGTGGCCTCTCCCGTTGTGGAGCACAGGCTCCGGACGCGCAGGCCCAGCGGCCATGGCTCACGGGCCCTGCCGCTCCGCGGCATATGGGATCCTCCCAGACCGGGGCACGAACCCGTATCCCCTGCATCGGCAGGCGGACTCTCAACCACTGCGCCACCAGGGAGGCCCCCATGAAGCGTTCTTTGACACCAGGCTTTTGGAAAACAAAAAGCCTATTTATGAGGAGATGAACAAAAGGAAATGATAAAAATTGCAAGTGAAAGCATTGGCCCAACTCTAATTTCATAACCCTGACCCTGTAGTTAGAAGGTTCTCAATGCTGGACATCTCTCCTTAGGAAATATTTGATGGGAGAAGGATGTAATAATGTTGATGACTTTCTCTAGCCAGGACGTGGCTGCCCCTGGGCTTCCACTTTTAGTGAATTTTTTTGTTCTTATGGAAGCTTGGGAAGGGCCAAGTTGGCTGTTAAGATATCTGAATGTAGAAAACAGACTTATGGTTACCAAGGGGAAAAGCAGGGGGAGGGATAAACTGGGAGATTGGGATTAACAAATACACACTGCTGTATATAAAATAGATAAACAACAAGGACCTACTGTATAGCACGGGGAACTCTACTCAATACTCTGTAATGACCTATATGAGAAAAGAATCTAAAAAAGGCTAGATATATGTATAACTGATTCACTTTGCTGTACAGCAGAAACTAATACAACACTGTAAATCAATTATACTCCAATACAAAGTAATAAAAAAGATATCATCTGAATAAGCAAGATATCACTGCTGCAGCCCCTACATTGGACTCAGTCCTCTTCAGAGCTCTCCTCCCAGCTTGGGTCCTTCATATCCCACTGGCCCTTGTCCCCTGGGGCCATTACAGCAGATGGGAATGGCCGATCTTTTATTGTCCCATTTATTTTTACATGGGAGTACGATACTGATCCATACCAGACCTCAATCCATTTCTCTGTACTTCTTGTGCTGACCAGTACATTCCATGGCATGTCTTAAAGCATTTCTGAACCCTAAACATCAGCATGTCCATAACGATTTACAACAGAAGCCCTAACACACAGGAACACTGTTTCACCTTTCGTGGTTCTTACAAGGTGAGATAATCACAAACAGAGCTTTAAAAGTAATCAGTTATGCTGGATGCTCAACTGGTTGCATGAGTGAGCTTTGAGGGCAGAACCCTGTCGCATTTCTTTCTTTTTTAAAATAAATTTTTAATTAATTAATTAATTATTTTTATTTTTGGCTGCGTTGGGTCTTCGTTGCTGCCCGCGGGCTTTCTCTAGTTGCGGCGAGCGAGGGTTACTCCTTGTTGCAGTGCGCGGGCTTCTCATTGTGGTGGCTTCTCTTTGTTGCAGAGCATGGGCTCTAGGCACGCAGGCTCAGTAGTTGTGGCACACAGCCTTAGTTGCTCAGCAGCATGTGGAATCTTCCTGGACTAGGGCTCAAACCCGTGTCCCCTGCACCACCAGGGAAGTCTCTGTCACATTTATTTCTGTACCCCCAGAACTTTGTTTAGTGCTTACTGCCTGGTTACTACTTGAGAAATAACTGCTTAATACCGAATAATCCTGCATGAACTAAACCAACATGCACTATTTTAAGATAATTTATCCTCTATTACTTCAGCCTTAAGGATCTCAGTAAATGCAAGAGGAATCATTAGAAAAACTGGAAAGATACAAATGGACTAAATCTGACTCTTACTCAAGAGGAAATTTTGCTTAGCAGAAGTCACCCACCTTCTCCGATAAAGAAGGGAACAGGGGGCTTCCCTGGTGGCGCAGTGGTTAAGAATCTGCCTGCCAATGCAGGGGACATGGGTTCGAGCCCTGGTCTGGGAAGATCCCACATGCCGCGGAGCAACTAAGCCCGTGAGCCACAACTACTAAGCCTGTGCGTCTGGAGCCTGTGCTCCACAACGGGAGAGGCTGCGACAGTGAGAGGCCCGCGCACCGTGATGAAGAGTGGCCCCCGCTCGCTGCAACTGGAGAAAGCCCTTGCACAGAAACAAAGACCAAAAAAACCAGCCAAAAATAAATAAATTAATCAATTTTTTAAAAAAGGGAACAGGGAATAGTTAATGCCAATTCAAGTTAAAAATAGCAACATGTAATTTATGCATAGATATTTTTCAGCTAACAACCCCCCGAATATCTTCAGGGTTGAATGCTTTGGGTAGATGATGTCAGGGAATCCATATGCAGAGCAAACAGCGTGTGAAAAAATTCATCAGTTGTGTCAAGTTCCTGATGTACTGTCTTTGAAGATCCTCAAATCATTCTCTTTAGAGCCGAATGTCCATTTTTAGAGGGCTGACCTTGGGCTGGTTGGTCACTCTTGCTGTTCACAGCTGTAGGTCGCCTCTCTGTGGTCAGTGAAACCAGCCTCAGTCTAACCCTTCATTAAATCCGCAAATAAGGAGACTGGACCAGGGGACCTCTGAGGGCCTTTCGGCTCCCCCTTCTGGGATGACATCAAACCATCAGAGTAGATCTGGAAGCAGTGAGCTTCTCTCTCTGCATGTTTTCTCCCCTGTTCCTCTGAGTTACAGCTGTGAGGGCAGGTGTGAGGTTACTTTTTTTTAATCCCTTAAATGGCTCAATTTTGGCAGTTCCTGTACTCCCTAATCCATCCCTTGAGAGCCAGCGTAAGAGGTCTTGCTACTCCCCCAGAAGATGCTGAGTGGATTCAGGCTCCCCACTTTGTTTCTTCTTCTGGACAAGAGCCCCCGCTCCCCATGCTGTGAAGTACCTTCCTCGGTCCTCGGACTTCTGCTGCCATCCTCCACGGCCTCCTTCTATGTACTTCTCTCCTTCTGATACTTAAAAAAAAAAAAAGCCCAACAGCAGGACTGCAAGCTAAGAACAAATCCTTGTGGCCACTGCCTAGCACAATCCTTTTCAAATGCTGTTATTTTTTTAAAAACTGAAATCATTTTAGAAAAAGTCATTACATGAGGCCCCCTAAAATATAAATCAGTAAAGACTGGAAGATTCTGTCTTGGCTTCTGACCTCAAAGAACCCCAGTATACTTCAGAGTAATTTTAAAACCAATTGCTGGGTTTCCCTGGTGGTGCAGTGGTTAAGAATCCACCTGCCAATTCAGGGGACACGGGTTCAAGCCCTGGTCCGGGAAGATCCCACATGCCGTGGGGCAACTAAGCCCGTGTGCCACAACTACTGAGGCTGCGCTCTAGAGTCTGCGAGCCACAACTACTGAGCCCTTGTGTCACAACTACTGAGCCCACGTGCCACAACTACTGAAGCCCGCGCGCCTAGAACCCATGCTCCACAAGAGAAGCCACCGCAATGAGAAGCCCACGCACCGCAACCAAGAGTAGCCCCCGCTCGCCACAACTAGAGAAAGCCCCGCGTACAACAACGAAGACCCAATGCAGCCAAAAATAAATAAATAAATTTATATAAAAAACCCAAAAAACAAACCAATTGCTTAGGATACTGAAGAAAGAGAAATTATTGGGGAAAAAAATAAGTATCAGTAAAAACACTCTACCTGATCCCTTAGCTGTTACAAATGTTTGGTAAAAAGAAATAAGGCAGGCTTCCCTGGTGGCACAGTGGTTGAGAGTCCACCTGCCGGTGCAGGGGACACGGGTTCGTGCCCCGGTCCGGGAAGATCCCACATGCCGCGGAGCGGCTGGGCCCGTGAGCCATGGCTGCTGAGCCTGCGCGTCCGGAGCCTGTGCTCTGCAATGGTAGAGGCCACAGGAGTGAGAGGCCCGCGTACCGCAAAAAAGAAATAAGGCCAACTTAAGATCTTTTTTTTTTTTTTTTCTTTTTGCGGTACGCGGGCTTCTCACTGTTGTGGCCTCTCCCACTGCGGAGCACAGGCTCCAGACGCGCAAGCTCAGCAGCCATGGCTCACAGGCCCAGCCGCTCCGCGGCATGTGGGATCTTCCCGGACTGGGGCACAAACCCATGTCCCCTGTATCGGCAGGCGGACTCTCAACCACTGCGCCACCAGGGAAGCCCTTAAGCTCATTTTTAAGAGAGTTTTCTTCGGGTTCTTTCATTTTCCCATTCATATTGATGGAGACATTATGACCCGGGTCAACCAAATAAAGAAAAAAAAAAAACTGGAGTAGGAAGTCAAAGATTGTGAGTCATACAGAACTATCTCTTTAGCAGGACCAGCTCCAACGAAAAGAATGATGAACAGAAAATGTCCAACGTCACAGCATGAGGTTGGAGTTAAAGAAACAAGTTCTACTTAAGTATAACAAGAATAGAGTCAACTTCATGGGCTTGTAACCAAAGCCAGAGAGCGTGGCTAGCATACTCCTTCATTCTCTTAGCTATACGTTGTCCATGCCTGGCCCTTAGTTTAACGGCCATGTGTCTGTCTGGGCTTCTGCCCTGGAGAAATTCAAAATAATGATTTAGGATGGGGAGCTCGGTTCCTCTGTTGCCTGTTTCTACACCGCGTCCCAGCATCCGTGCAGGCAGGGTTAGCGTCTCTGTGTTTAGCGGGAGAATCATGACTCCCCCCAGCCCTGCTCAGCTCTCCTGCAAGCTTTTCCTCTGTTGATCTGAAGAAAAGAGTTTGGCTTTTTCAACCACGTCAGACTCAAGTCTGTCCATCCGTTAAAACTGTCAGATTGATGACATTTCTGGTCACTCTCAAGGAACAACAGTCTTACAGACCATTTGGTGAAAAAAATGAGTTTCGATTTCTTAATCAGAAGGCTCAGTCCTGTGAACAATTAAAACTTCTGCTGGTTTTGGCACTGGACTTTTCTTCCCAGGTGGGGCCGCCATGATGGAGAACACGCGGTCAGACAGGAGGGCTGTGGTCTACGCCCCTCCAGCCACTCCAGCCTTTTCCCTCTCACAGGTTTTGCCCCCTCCCCAGGGTCTGGCCCTGGGCTTGGGGGCAGGTGGCTGGAGTTCACAGCACCGTTCTGTTTAAAGAAATCCTTCAAGATGCTCCCACCCTCATGACCTTTTTATAAGTGGGCTAAGAGGGTGAGATCAGTTCGCAGACATTTCCTTTGTAAGTTTTGTACACCCACTCTCTGCTGCACTCGCTTTAAATTCTGGCAGAGTCCTTTCCCTTTCTGAGTCATTCAAGGCATTCTTTGCAAGACTAACTCTTTTTCTTTAAATTGATGTATAGTTGATTTACAACATTGTGTTAGTTTCAGATGTGCAGCAAAGTGATTTAGTTTATATATATATATATATATATCTTTTTTTCAGATTATTTTCTATTAGAGATTGTTTTAAGATCTTGAGTATAGTTCCCTGGGTTATACAGTAAATCCTTGTTGCTTATCTATTTATGTATGTATTTATTTATTGATTTATTAGCCATGCTGCGCAGCATGCGGGATCTTAGTTCCTCGACCAGGGATCAAACCCATGCCCCCTGAAGTGCAAGCTCGGAGTCTCAACCAGTGGACCGCCAGGGAAGTCCCTATCTATTTTATGTATAGTAATTTGTATCTCTCAATCCCATACTTCTAACTTCTCTCTCCCCCACCTCCCTTTCCCCTTTGTTTTCTATAACACTAACTCATTCTTAAGAGAGTGAAGGCTGAAGTTTGTAGATGAATCTGCTCCTGGCCTCCCCGACGTCTCTGAACTCTGTGCCACGTGTGGCTGCAACATCATTTAGCAAGAGGCATCCCTCCTCTGTGCCTCCACACAGAAGCAGCTGGTGTGCCACTCTCAGTAATTCCATGGCATGGTTTTCTCCAGCGGTCGGAATTTGTCTTTCCGACAAAGAAGCTCGCTCTGATCACAACTTTACGATCTTGGACAGGCGCATGCTGACTGTACCCCTTAATCCATTAACTTCTTCACGATCTTCTGGGGGCTCCAGGGCTTCAGTCCTTCATGAAACCTATACTGCTCTTTCCATTTAGTTTTTCTGTGTGAATTAACCTAAACTGAACCTTCCTTCGGGATGGGAGAGTTTCATATATAGACACAGAGTCTTATATCCCGTCTACTTGCATGGTTAATGTCTCAAGTGTGTATATTAGTTTCCTCAACAAAATTGTAAGTATATCAGGAGAACCAAGGGTGAGAGCCCGGCATTGCAGGGGCAGGAGCCCACTCCTCTTGGACGACAGCAGTTTTACAGGTAAAGTAGTTGGAGCATCTTCCACAGAAGCAAATGCTGCGGCTACAGGGCTTGGGGCTCTGTAGACTGGTTAGGAGTTCCACAACCTGAAGCAAGAATGCAAATCTTCTATTCACAACCATTTTAAACATCTCACAACCTTTTTATATTGGGGCTGATGACGCTTGGAAGGAGGGAATGAGATAGAGCCATCACCCTGTTACTATCTCAGCCATAAGCATAGGGTATGAATATATAGATGACAGAGGGCAATGATATGATTTTATCGGTAGAGCCACACATTGAAACAATCAGGAGTGACTCTATCAAAGGAAGCAGATAGTGGATAAGCATCCTGGTGAGTAATCTCATTGAGAATGTGGTGACTTAATCCACCAAGAGTTTCTGGAATCCTGAATTCCTAGGGCAGCATCCGTGTTACAGGCCTCAGAGGACAGGGGGAGAAAAAATGTTGAGTCATACTATGGCATTTTTCTAATTATTCCCAAAGTTATTCTCAGATGAAAAAAGAAGTCATTGTTACGATGGTATTCCTGAAAACGGAGAGATTCTGATTCACAAGAGATGCCATCATCTGACACCTAATGTCCCCAAGGATAAAGTTAAAGACACTTTTTTTGTGTGTGAAAGGATTCCGACCTTTTAATTAACACATGCATCACCTCACATAGTTATCTTCTTTTTTGTTTGGTGAGAATGTTTACATTTTACTCTCTTAGCAAATTCCACTTACTATACAATACAGCGTTATCAACTATAGTCACCAGGTTTTTCATCTTAGAAAACTTGTACCCTTTTACCAAACTCTGCCTATTTCTTCCACCTCCCAAGCCCTGGCAACTACTCTTCTACCTTCTGTTTCTATGAGTTTGATTTTTTTTTAGATCCCACATATAAGCGATACCATGCAGCATTTTCCTGTGTCTGTCTTGCTGACTTAGCATAATGTCCAGGTCCATCTGTGTCGTTGCAAGTGGCAGGATTAATTTTTTTTATTCAATTAAAATAAATAATTAAGGTACAGCTGAAAAAGTCAAGATGTTAACACGGTAGTAAGTTCACCTTTATATCTTCTAGGTACATCTCTCTAGAGTCTTAGGCACAAAGAAAAAGCATCCAAAGAAATGCAACTTGGGAATCGGAGAACCGACCACATCCCACCCTTGGTTCCTGTTGCCTCCCCGTCCATCTCTTTTCTCAAAAAAACTTCTTCCCTTGATGTTCCAAACCGAGTGTAAGTCTCACCTCCTTCTTGGACCCTCCCGTGCCCTCCTTATCATCTTAGCCTTTATCTATTTTACCTATGAATTGTGGTTAAGACATTCTGGGCTTTGTCTCAGCAGAAACGGCACCTGTTCCTAAATTGACAGCTGTGATTGACATTGACAGTTAGCACTGTGATTGGTCAGGTGAGTTGGTTGGCTGCTCACTTCCTGTGCTTTCGGCTTATCGTATGGTTGCATGTCAAGGCAACATATCACCATAAAGTCAGCCACAAGCACATCTGTCCTTATGCAAATTCACAGGTGTACCTGCCAAGGCGTATAGAAGGTTGAATGTAGGCCTTAAGAGAAACAAAGAAGCTTAGTTAAGAAAAAAATGGAAGAAGATTTTTTGAAATTAATTAAAAGCAAATCAACACAGGAGAAAAAGGAACTCTCCTACACTGTTGGTGGGAATGTAAATTGGTGCAGCAGCTATGGAGAACAGTAGGGAGGTTCCTTAAAAAATGAAACATAAGGGCTTCTCTGGTGGCGCAGTGGTTGAGATTCCCCCTGCCAGTGCAGGGGACATGGGTTTGTGCCCCGGTCCGGGAAGATCCCACATGCCACGGAGCGGCTGGGCCTGTGAGCCATGGCCACTGAGCCTGCACGTCCGGAGCCTGTGCTCCGCAACGGGAGAGGCCACAACAGTGAGAGGCCCGCGTACCGCAACAACAACAACAACAAAAAAAGTAGGGTAAGTTAGGAATGCTCTTTCATTCTTACTTGTAGAATGGAGAGCATCTAAAATGCAGCAAAATGAGAGTTCGTTGTTTTGTCATGGTGACTTGTGGTCACTACCGTGGTGACTTACGCATGTAATGACTGGGTAGCATGAACAATCTAGGACTTTATGATGCAAATGTTCATATCTTTTCACAGAAGTCAGGTTCAGAACTTCTAGAAGTGTATATTCCAGTTGATTTAGCCTTCCAAAGCACAAGCATGTCTTCAAGTGTCTAAGTTGTGTTTGCATAATGTAATGCAAATAGATACCCCACCTTCACTGATGAGTTTATTTCACGAGCTGAGTTGCCAGGTGTTGAGATGCTCAGTTAAGACAACACGCCAAAAGGAAAGTCAAGCCTTTAATCACTGCTCTAGGATAAGCCAAGAGGCCAAACAGGAACACGCACCAGCCCCCGAAATGTTCCATCTTCCCCATGGGATGGATATGTGTGTGTACACATTGTCTGGTGTGGGAGAGCAGCTTCCCTACCCAGCAAATCTTTGCAATTGCCTACGGTTGGACCTGAAAAATCCCACGTAGGTTTTTAACCAGGTGCTACATCTGGCCAGTAGGATGCTTTATTTCTGGGCTCTGTGAGATACTAGTGACAAACGAACTAGAACTATCTGACAATAAAGGGGAATTTACTGGAAGGGTATTGGAACATTTTAAATAATGGAAGGGCGGGGATGAATAATAAAATTATAGGATCCAGGTGAGCATTGGCAGCCAGGATTCTCCTCTCACTCACCTCTTCTCTGTGTGAGTCAAGTTCACTCTCTCTTATTGTGGCCTGGATGCCTTAGGCAAAATAGGGACTTTACTGGAAAGTTAGTGGAGTGGCTCGGATAATCCAAGGAATACGACTATTAGCAACTTTAGAGTTTCATATATGCAGTTCCACCACTAGCCCTACCTCTCCCAGTTCTAGTTAAAAAACTAAAAAAGCCAGAGAAGAACTCTGATTGGCTCCTGCCTAGATCAATCACTGTGAATGTGACCAATCACTCTACTCCCGTCATGGAGACATGACCACTGGGCTCCACCCTGTCTATTGGGCATCATTTCCAGAGAAGGAATTATCAGTCAGAAAGAGGCATAGAAGATACATCTTTAAACACATGAGAAGAAATGTCATTTTGGTACCGTGTCTAAGGATGTAAAGGAAAAAAGGTTATTAAGAAAACTGAGCTCACAGCTTTTCATCTGCCAAATAACTTGTTTTATAAGTAGAGGTAACACCAAAAATCACTACAGCATTCAGTAACTTTGTTTTTATAATTTTAAAGTTAATTCCTTTATGAGCCAGTGTTTCTATGAGCTTATATACACTGTCCCTCTTCTCCTTTACACACACACACACAAGTGTGCAAGTCTGAGGATACAAAATGAATGAAAGATGAGGTTTCTGTTCTTGAAGGAAATTATATTTCCTCTGTCTCTCTTGATTTTCACCTGCAGTGTGCTAAAATTTTAGTTGACTAGCCTATATAATTAATTCAGTACATGTACCTCTGGAAGTATACCAGCTTTCCAACCATAAGATTTTTCTGAAAGTCTACATTTTATTCTATTTGCCCAGTGAAAAAGTTAAGCTTAAACAGTGTGTTGTATTCTTAACAGAAGGACCAACTGTAGTTCTAGTTCATATGAAACGACAACTGATGCTCACATAAGTAAGTGTCATAAACAAGAGCAAAAGACAACCCTCAGAATGGGAGAAAATATTTGCAAATTAAGCAACTGACAGAGGATTAATCTCCAAAATTTACAAGCAGACCATGCAGCTCAATAACAAAAAACAAACAACCCAATCCAAAAATGGGCAGAAGACCTAAATAGACATTTCTCCAAAGAAGATATACAGACTGCCAACAAACGCATGAAAGAATGCTCAACATCACTAATCATTAGAGAAATGCAAATCAGAACTACAATGAGATATCATCTAACACCAGTCAGAATGGCCATCATCAAAAAATCTAGAAACAATAAATGCTGGAGGGGGTGTGGAGAAAAGGGAACACTCTTGCACTGCTGGTGGGAATGTGAATTGGTACAGCCACTATGGAGAACAGTATGGAGGTTCCTTAAAAAACTACAAATAGGACTACCATAGGACCCAGCAATCCCACTACTGGGCATATACCCTAAGAAAACCATAATTCAAAAAGAGTCATGTACCAAAATGTTCATTGCAGCTCTATTTACAATAGCCCAGAGATGGAAACAACCTAAGTGTCCATCATCGGATGAATGGATAAAGAAGATGTGGCACATATATACAATGGAATATTACTCAGCCATAAAAAGAAATGAAATTGAGCTATTTGTAATGAGGTGGATGGACCTAGAGTCTGTCATACGGAGTGAAGTAAGTCAGAAAGAGAAAGACAAATACCGTATGCTAACACATATATATGGAATTTAAGAAAAAAATGTCATGAAGAACCTAGGGGCAGGACAGGAATAAAGACACAGACCTACTAGAGAATGGACTTGAGGACATGGGGATAGGGAAGGGTAAGCTGGGACAAAGTGAGAGAGTGGCATGGACATATATACACTACCAAACGTAAGGTAGATAGCTAGTGGGAAGCAGCCGCATAGCACAGGGAGATCAGCTCTGTGGTGTGTGACCACCTAGAGGGGTGGGATAGGGAGGGTGGGAGGGAGGGAGATGCAAGAGGGAAGAGATATGGGAACAGATGTATATGTATAACTGATTCACTTTGTTATAAAGCAGAAACTAACACCATTGTAAAGCAATTATACTCCAGTAAAGATGTAAAAAAAAAAAATGTTCCGTATCTTAAAGCAAAAAAAAAAAAAAAAAAAAAATTTCATTGCAGTTCACAATGACTATTTGGCTATTTATTTGTTGATACTCTGTGTCATTCCAATACCCACTGGAGACAAGCTAACTTTAGTATTATAAGATAATAACCACTTAAAAAAACAACTCCCTTTCACATGAGACTCACCAAGTGCTCTCTGGCCAAGAATCACCTCTCCTCCGTGAAGCTCCTTCTCTGAAGATGCCTCTCTCCAGCTTTCTTTTACCTCCCAATCTAGAAAAAGGAAAACCTCCCTGAGAAATAGTTTACATTCTTCTTCTCTCACTCAAGAGAATGAAAATCTGTCCTTCCTGGCCCCTTTGAAGGAAAAATGTAATTGATCTCCAATGCAATTTGAGCTATTCTCTATTTCCAAGTAGTTCTACTGATATATTCATCACCATGATTCCCCTTTTGTGTGTCTCCGTACATCAAACATGAATTTTTTGCTGCTGTACATTTGATCTCACTTTAACCTACTTTCCTACTTTTTCTGGCCTTTAAGGGGTGACTGATATCACAGGACTCCAAAATTTCCCCCCTTGGGGGATAAGTATCAAGTTATCTTTCTAAGGCTCACAGGATCCCTTAGGACCTCAGTGACCACTGCCATGTTTCTTGAAGGAGTTTATAATTGTTATACTCTTTATCAAATTGTTGGCATTCTGGGAAACAACATTTTTAGCTTCCCGTAAGACAGTTAACACTATTTCATAAGCATTGCAGAAAGGCAGAGAGCATATGTCGCCTGCCACATCAGTAAACAAAGGATCAAGCCATAGCCACTGCAGCCTCCCCTGAATGTGCACCCTGAGGGGATTCACCCTGAGGAGAAAAGCAGGATATTGGCCCTAGATAGTTAAGATGCTTATCAAAGGAATGATTTCAATGAACCCATATTCTTGCATCTTCCCACACATAGAAAAGTGCTAAATTCATTAACTTGACATGTATGGTTTTTTTAATGAACAGTAATCTTTTGATGGTCTGTCTACCTGTTTTCTGTTTGTTTGTTTGTTTTGCAAAAACTCCTATATATCCTGGCTCTCCCCTTACTTCTCTGGAGGGGTCTCTCAGAGCCATCTGAGATGATGCCTCCTGGGCTTAAGTCCTCAGCAAGTCTGCCAAATAAAACATAATTCTCAGCTTTTAAGTTGTGGATTTTTTTCAGTCGACAGGTCCATAAGGTAAGTTTCTCTGCTTCTCTAGTTTCCTCATCTGTGAAATGACAGAGTACTGATCTCGCAGATTCTGGTGAGGATTCACTGAGTTGATCCACAGGAGTGCTTAGAATCTTACCTGAACACAGCAGGTACTCAGTGTTAGTTCTGTGACCATCCCTGAATTCGTCTCTATGAGGCAGCCAGGTGCTTCGGGGAGAATATGGACTGTACTTCCGGGAGAAGTGTCTGGGTTTCTGCTCAAATCCTGGGTCTTTACCACTGTTTGGGCAAAACAGTTCTTTTCTGTATCTTTGGATGCCAAAGTAGATTCACATCACCTGCTTTAGCTAGATGACAGGGATGTCGTGATCAAAGAAGATCATGCATGATGAAAGCAGTCTATAAACAAGAACCCCTTCATGGGGCTGTGATTGCAGGCAGATAGGGTAGTGGGTCCCAGGAGAAAGGGAAACGGACATGGCATTTTGACATAAGAGAAGCCATTTTAGGCCTAACCCGTTCTGTGATCTAAACCTGGTCACAGCACTTGCCCTTGCAGAACAGGTCTCAGTAGTTAATGATTTTAAGGGAACAAAAGAATGTAAGAACAAATAGCTATTAGCAGCCCAGCGAGATAACCATACTGGGGACAATAAATCAGTTGTAAAGACTCCCAGTTCTGTTTCAAAGGTAAAGATTAGCCTGAAGCACATTCTTGAGCTGTTTTGCAGGATCGAACCCCCCTTGAGCACTCAACCACCAGACTAACTAGAGCCTAAGGACTGAGGATGCTGACCTTTGCCGACCCTCTGACTTCAATCCACTAGAGCCTGCATGCTGTCAACAAACGTTTACCCCAGTTCTATGATGAATTCTCCTGTGCCCAAGCCCCTTCATGAATATGCATGTACCCTGAAAACTTCCCCAATTTTGCTGTTTGGGGAGACACTGCTTTAGGAAATATCCCTGGTGTTCCCCTTACTTTTGCAGGTAATAAATCCTTCCTTTTCCTGCTCTTTGGCTTGGTTGTATCTTTTGGCTTGACCAAGAGGTGAACCCAGTTTTGGGGTATCATTATTACACTCTGTCTGTTGTGGTTTGGTTCCCTTGCACAGTTTGGATACCAACTCTGGTATGTGGGTGTCAACACCACCGAGCAATTCTCCAACACCAGTTGGGTGTCCAACAGTTCAACTCCATTCCAACACTACCCACCTGGAAATAGCATCAGATCTCCTGAGTTAAGGGCTCGGTCCCACAAGACCGCCCCCGCTTCAGATGCCAGTCTCACTCCAGGTTGTCACCTGTACTTCTGACCAAATGGCGATACACCAGGGGGTCCCACCACCCCTGCCTTGGGTTCCATTAATTTGCTAGAGTGGCTCACAGAACTCAGAGAAATATTTTACTTCCTAGAATACTGGTTTGTTATAAAAGGATATAACTCAGGGACAGCCAGATGGAAGAGATGCACAGGACAAGCTGCGGGGAAGGGGGGAAGGAGTTTCCATGCCCTCTGGGTGCAGCACTCTCCCCGAATCTCCACACATTCACCAACCTAGAAACTCTCTGACCCCCCTCCTTGTGGGTTTCTATGGAGCCGTCATGGCGTAGGCACGGTTGATTACACCATTGGCTGTTGGCAATCAGTGCAACCTCCAGCCCTGCTCCCCTCTCCCAAGGTTAGGGGTGGGACTGGAAGTTCCAACCCTCTAATCACAGGGTGGGCTCCCCTGGTGACCAACCCCCATCTTTAGCTTTGGCCCCAAAGTCACTTCACTAACATAACCTCAGGTGTGATTGAAAGGGGTTTGTTATGAATAACAAGACACCTTTATCACGCTCATCACTTAAGAAATTCCAAGGGTTTTAGGAGCTCTGTGCCAGGAACAGGGATGAAGACCAAATACAGATTCCTTTTCATACAACACACTATCACAACCTTATTTCACCCACCTCCCAAAGCTCCCTTTAATGATGACGGAGTCCCTCATTTAATTGATGCTAGTTTGAGTTTGGCTTCTGTCATCTGCAACACTATGATATATAAGTGACATGACTGGATTGTACATCACACTTGTGGCAGTGTGGGCGTGGGTGGTGAGGGGTGGGGTGGGAGACAGGGGGTCTGTGACAGCCCCGCCGCTTAGAAATGGTGATGGGGGGACAGGAGGGACTGTCTGGGAGATACTTAGCATATGATAAGTCTTTATGTATTTTATCCTGACAGCAAAAACAAGGTTTTGGATCAGAGGCTGATCTATTATTTACTTTAAAAATACCTTTGCATTATGCTTCATTTTACCCCTTGGGGGATGTGATGAGGGCAGATATCACATCACATATATAAAGGGGGTTCTGTACTACAGGAGAGGAATCCCTGAATTATGAATTTTGGAGCTTTTATTTACTTTATTTTTGGCTGTGCTGGGTCTTCGTTGCTGCGCGCGGGCTTTCTCTAGTTGTGGCGAGCAGGGGCTACTCCTCGTTGTGGTGTGCGGGCTTCTCATTGCTGTGGCTTCTCTTGTTGCGGAGCACGGGCCCTAGGCACACAGGCTTCAGTAGTTGTGGCATGTGGCCTCAGTAGTTGTGGCGCACGGGCTTAGCTGCTCCGCGGCACATGGGATCTTCCCGGACCAGGGCTCGAACCCATGTCCCCTGCATTGGCAGGCGGATTCTTAACCATTGCGCCACCAGGGAAGTCCAATTTTGGAGCTTTTAAAACAATCCTCTCTGGGAAGAGAAGGAAAGGTCCTTCTCTGTTATAATGAATGTAAATGAAGATCAGTGAATGAATGGCTCCAGGGGAGATAAATCTGTAAATCTCTCTGGAGTAATTCACTCTCTTTGTCTTCCAAGGAATGGTTATATTCATGTATCCTTAGACCTAGGATGCCAGTAAATCTTGCTCAGAAAGCCCTGGCCAGCCAGAAGCATGAAATTTTCACACTGTTTCCTGACAGCAGGTGAAATTGATAGGATGTGATGCCTAAACCCAGGTGGTAAGGTTGACAGAGGTTTGGAGGGTGACCCTGAGGTTTCTGGCTGGGGAAATTGTGTATGGTGAGGCTCTTCACTGCGGTGGCAGATGTGGGAGGAAAGTAGGAGAACTGGGCTTTTTTTTTTTTTTTTTGGTGGGGGGCAGGCAGGGAGGTTCATGGGATGATACATGATGATTCCACCTTGGGACAAGTTGGTTTAGGTGCTTGAGGGTCATCTGGATGGAGATGCACGGTCAGCAGTTAGAAACTGAGTCTGAGTTTCAATAGCAGATTTGGCTGCTGATATAGCCATGGGAATCCTTCACAGGCAGTACTCTGAAATAGCCATGGTTGTGATAATAATGGGTATGTGTAGTTACCCCTGGGCAGGATAGATGACAGTGCCTAGGCGTTGTCAACATTTAGATTTTTGACAGTGTGAACAAAGCAGAGAAGAGCCCTGGTCACATCTCTTAGGCATGTGCCGCTCAGCTGGGGGGACTGTTATTGACTGCGTTTGCCAGTCTCAACTGCAAATCTAGGACAGGGATGCTAACCTACCCTAGAAACAAAGGGGTTTTCCCCTTTGTTTTCATCACTCTCAGAGCTGCCCAACAGAAGGCGCTATGAAACCGTGATGTATCTTCAGAATTTCTAAGGCAGTGGTTTACAAGCCTGACAGTATCAGAATCAGTTGCGGAATTGTTGTTTTTCTTTTTCTCTTTTAATATCAGTGCCAGGTTTCCCCTGCAGAGATTCTGATTCTGATTGGTCTGTGGTGAGGCCAAAATACTTGAGTACGTTTTCCAGCTCCCAGGTGATGCTACTGTGCTTCTGGGTTTGAGCACCACTGTTCTCAGGTAACAAGCACATGAGCAACTAAATTAAGGGATGAAGAGGCTGCTGCTGCGTTTTGCAAAGGTATTTATCTTTGTGGCCAGTAGCAAATAATTTAGGGTTATTGGGCACCTACCCCAATGTTATTGTCTTGTAAGCATGTCTTCATACATGTTTCGAGACCACCGTGTAAGGAGGCTGCGTCTTCACTGAGCTCCCTGGTTTATGTCAAATACCTGGCAAATCATCTTACTTGTGCAAAGAGAGGGATCACTCCACTGAAGGCTGTGGGACGCAGTAAGCACGGGAAAGAAGAAGATCCTGTTGTTCTGTCTACCATTTTCCTAAAAACCAGCGGCGAAGCTGCTGGTATAACAAAAAAAAAAAAAGATCATTGTTACATTGTAGCAGCAGGATTAGGGAACTACAAGATTCAAAGAATAATTAGGAAGAGCCACAATTTATATTTGTACCATAACTTACATTTTACAACGAACTTTAATTATTCATTGTCTCATTTGAACTCAACTCCCACCCCTCCTCCTCCCGAGAGGTTGGCAGCCAAGGTACCACCATCCCTCTTCTGCAGTCCTTGAAGCTAATCACCTGTCTCATTCATAGCGTCAGGTCTGATGCCCAGGTGTTCTGCATCCAAATCCAGGGTTCTTCCCACGGCCCTGAAATTTTAATACTTAGCATGGCTTACAATGCCTTCTATTCTGGATATTGCGTATCTATTGTACATGGAATGTGAACAGATGGCAGACGGTACAGAAGAGCTGCCAGGAAGAGCAGTGCGTGGGGAAGCCATCTGAGGAGGTGGACACACACAGAGCCAGGGGTCGGGAGATGGGGCCCTGTCTCATGCTATGGCCTGAATGTTTGTGTCCTCCCCAGATTCATACGTTGGAATCCTAAAGCCCAAGGTGATGATGGTATTAGGAGGTGGGACCTTTGGGGGTGATTAGGTCATGAGGGTGGAGCCCTCATGAACGGGATTAGTGCCCTCGTAAAGGAGGCCCCACACAGCTGCCTACCCTCTTCCACATTGTGAGGTGGCAACAAGGTGAATCAGGAAAAGGGTCCTCACCCAACCATGCTGGTGCCCTGATCTTGGACTTGTGGCCTCTAGAACTGTGAGAAATAAATGTTTGTTGTTTATAAGCCACTCAGTCTATGGTATTTTGTAGCAGCCAGAACAGACCAAGACACCCCATGTGGTCTCTCACTGCCTGCGTGGGGGAAGTCATCCCAATACTCTTGGCTCCATTTCCTCCTGTGTGAGATTATCAAGGCTCTTCTATGTTCCACATTCTCAGGGACTCTAATGCCTGCTGATCCTGCTGAGGTGAAACAGCCTTACAGGAATTACTAGTCATTTTTCAGGTACCAGAATACCAGCATTAAACAAGTTACAATCTCTGTAAAGAATGATAAAAACACTTATCAGGGATATTGGTGTGTATTTATAGCCACAGCTTTGAAAATACAGTTTGCAGGGGGAAAAAAAGGGGGTTGAAATTTCCATTTCACCTAAAGAAACTGAAAACTTCTAGTTATAAGGTAAATAAGTCAGGGGGTTTCCCTGGTGGCACAGTGGTTGAGAGTCTGCCTGTTGATGCAGGGGGCGCGGGTTCGTGCCCCGGTCCGGGAAGATCCCACGTGCCGCAGAGCGGCTGGGCCCGTGAGCCATGGCCACTGAGCCTGCGTGTCTGGAGCCTGTGCTCCGCAACGGGAGAGGCCACAACAGTGAGAGGCCCGTGTACCGCAAAAAAATAAAAAAATAAAATAAATAAATAGATAAATAAATAAATAAGTCAGGTTCTTTTTTTTTTTTTTTAATTTATTTATTTATTTATTTTTGGCTGTGTTGGGTCTTTGTTGCTGCGCGCGGGCTTTCCCTAGTTGCCGTGAGCAGGGACTACTCTTCATTGTGGTATGCGGGCTTCTCATTGCGGTGGCTTCTCTTGCTGTGGAGCACGGGCTCTTGGTGCACAGGCTTCAGTAGTTGTGGCTCGCGGGCTCTAGAGCGCAGGCTCAGTAGTTGTGGCTCACGGGCTTAGTTGCTCCACGGCATGTGGGATCTTCCCAGACTAGGGATCGAAACTGTGTCCCCTGCATTGGCAGGCAGATTCTTAACCACTGTGCCACCAGGTGAGTCCCGAAAGTTCTTTTCACAAGAAAAAAATTCTATAACTACGTATGGTGACAGATGTTAACTACACTTAATTTGTGGTGACCATTTTGCAATATATATGAATATGGAATCATTATGTTGAACAACTGAAAATAATATAATGTTGTATGTCAATTATACCTCAATTAAAAAAAACTCTAAAGACAAAAAAACAACTGTGGAACTATGAAATAGTTGAAAAGTCACCACACACATCTACCTTTAACTGTACTCATTTTTATCTCCTTGCCCTCCAAATACAGAGGGTCTGAAAAAGTAAAAGTTTAGGAGGATGAACACAAGAAATCATAGAGTTTATCATACTTGTGGCTGGATTATTTTTAGGTTTTATGGTCTATTTCCTTTTTGGTTCCAGTCTCATTTTCTTGGGCACTTTGCCTCACTGTTTTAGCATTATCTGTGTTAGTTTATACTAAATAAAGTTCCCTAAAGCACAGGGTCTCTGTCATTTAAATGATGTTGCATATCTCCCAGCATGGTTTAGGGCACATAAATTCATTTCTTTCACAAATTCCTCCAAGTCCTGCAGCCAGACCCAAACCACAAGAAGATACCTGGTTCTTTTCCCAGTGAACACTGCCCATCTTTAACTCTGAGTTACACTACAGCTTGGAAAACAACTGCACCTCAAATTTTCCGTTCTAACTAGGGGTTTCAATGTGAAGCTTCATAAAGCTAGAGACCAGGCTCTGGAGTCAAGCAGACTTTGTTCCCAGGCTCCTACCTTCTTGCTAGTGGCCCGTGGAGTGCTCTGACTCACGCCCTGAACAAAGCTTAGCTAACACACCTACTCTCTACACCAGGCACATCACAGCCTTCTCGCACTTAGGAAAGCTAAACAGCGCTTCAGCACAATGCTTGGGGGCTGTTTTCAGCAGCAAAATCACCAACAAAAAGCACAGAACTGCAGAAAATGTGGCAATAAGCGGACTGTAAACTAGGGACACTTATTTACAGTCTGAGAGCTGAAACAAGAAGGCAAAGCGTCGCCCAGTTCAGCCTTGGCTGGGAACATGTGTGTTGGGCAACTCAGATTTTTCATTGCTCTGTGCTTGTCTGTGAATGATCTCGAAATCCCAGTGAGGAGTGATTTCGGGGTTACAAATAAATTTTAGCAAACAGGCAGGTTCGACAATATGGAATCGCCACATGATAAGGATTAACTTATATTTGACTATGCTCTGAGGTTATTTATCTCTAGTGTATCTGTTCGGTGCAAATATAACTATGTGCTACTGTGCATCTCTCCCAACTTGTGTGTGAGGTGATGTCACTTTAGTTGCTTGAAACTGGCCACATGGGAATATTTACACCGTGGATATGGACAAATGCTACAAATCAGAGCTTGATTTGTTGATTGTACAGATTTAAGAAAGCGATGGAGAAAAGTTAATAGTGCAGACTAAACTTAGAACTGTATCATGTCTGGAGCCATTACATTGCCAGTAACACACACAAAAAATCAAGGAATTATTCTTACAGGGTTCAAAAACTATTATGATCCAGCAAAGAAGTCACTCCATGATTGATCACTGAGTGAAGTTCTGACATGTATCTTCGTTGTTTCAGTTACATTAATTAATCATTAATGTAAAAAAAATCAACAAGTGTTTATGTCACAACTACATCCTTCTGTCAATTGCAACAGGTTGGCTCTGACTGAAATCAACAAAAGCATTCTGTGAGAATGAATTATCAAATGGAATTGACAATTATGCATTTTATTATGATTTGTAATACATTTTTAACTTAAATGCATTCGTTTCCAGAGAGCTGGCATGTAAGTGACACACCCGATTCTAGCTGAGTGACCTCGATTACTTAACCCCCAGCCTCCATGTAGTTAGATGTAAAAAAAATGAAATAAACCTCACAAGATTTTGAGAATTGAATGCATTATTGTTTCCAACATAATGTTTCCAGGTAGAGACTCAACAAACGTCAGCCCCATCTCCTCACTCATCTCACCAGGGGTTCAGAAGCAGCATCTGAGGCATCCCTGTACACACTCACCTGTCTTCCCAGACCTGGCCGCAGAGAGCTGTTTGACTAAAGTCTCCTTAAGAGGCAGGTGAAAACTCACCACTAGGTGGCATAAGCAAGGTGCTTTTGAAGGTTTTAGTTCTTCACACAGTATAACTGATTCGGAACACGCAACACTGTGATGAAAAGATAAATACAATGTTTAAAGTCCACACAGTTAGGGTGCCCTTTTCAGACAACTCTAGTCTGGTGACCAATCTTGGCTCCCCGAGCAAAAACATTAGCCTCTGAGCCTCCTTTTGGACGAGCGTAAAACGAGTGAGCTTCATCTTCGGCAGAACCAATTTCCCTTTGGCAAACCCACTGTCTTGTCTTTCTAGGGACATAGCGTCTCGTGACCACTGCTGGCTGCTCCACACCTTCCATAATCCTGGTCGTCCCAGGTATGTCCCATCTAGTGAGAAGGAATCAGAAAAGCCCCTCCCCAGTCTTCCTGCTGAATCTCCCATCATCAGTACTAACAGGTAACACTTACAAGTCACACGTAACATGCACTGTAAACGAGGCTCTTCTGGAAACTAATGCTTTAAGGAGATTATGGCATTAGCAGCGTGGCAAAGGGGTGGGGACCTTCTGGCATTCCCCCATCACCCATGCCTGACCTGGGTATGCTGGGAGAGGCCGCCTACTTCTCCTTCGGAGAGAGACAAGTGGTTCTTACCTGGAATTTTAGTGGCATCCGCCAGGGTTCACCTGCCACCTATTGGTGAGAATGTTCACTCCCAAACAGTCACTTGTTAAACTCCAGACTCCCATCCATTCAGATGCGTCAACACTGTCAGGCACTCTCTCAACCATTTTAAAAGCAAAACACTAGACATCAGCATTTGAAAATTAAAATCGTAAAAATCAGCTTGACTCATTTTTCTGCCTGTGTGAAATGCATGAATAAAGATTTTATAACGAAGCTAGCTAGCTTAATTTATTTCCACCAATCTGTGCTATATTCTGACGGCTCCAGTAATGATTTTGATTAATAGTTTCACACATCGGGGATGGTTCTGGTCATTTGAACGACATATTTTTGAAGCTGGATCAATACTGAACATAAAAGAAAACAGTAGTTTTTTGTAAAGTGCGTAAACACAATAAAACGTTACCTTGTATTCTTGAATGAAATTAAACAGCAAGGTTGATTTTTAGGATTTAACCATCATGTCAATTCGTAGGCATCAATGTGTTAGTCTTTTTTGTTTGTTTACTTTTTATTGGAGTATAGTTGATTTACAACGTTGTGTTAGTTCTCCTGTACAGCAAAGTGAATCGGTTATACGTATACATATATCCACTCTTTCTTAGATTATTTTCCCATATAGGCCATTACAGAGTATTGAGAAGAGTTCCCTGTGCTATACAGTAGGGCATTATTAGTTATCTATTTTATATATAGCAGTGTGTATATGTCAATCCCAATCTCCCAGTTTATCCCTCCCCCCATGTGTTCGTCTTTGAATATAAATCCAACAACTGGCCTTCCAGACTGCCAAGGGATGAAGAGAGAATTCTTAATGGCAACTCTAAAACCAATTATGGCTCAGAATGAATGAAAAGGACCACAAGACACGTTTTGTTTTTTTTTTTTAGTTTATTCTGAGTTTTCATTTTTGGATAACCAAGCAGCTCTTTAAGGAGAATGCACAGAAGAGTCATTCTGGCACTTTTGGATAGTACATAAGATTTGTTTAATAGTCACATTCAGTCTACTTGCTCAGCCCATACTCCGTGTTTGGTGAGCAAGATCAGCCCATAGGATTCCAGAGTTAATACGTAACCGTATATACAAACAGCCAATAAAACCATAATGGTGCCTAGTGGCCAAAAGGATGGCGGAGGAAAGGGGATCACTAAAGTGTCCTCTAGGCTCGCTTAGCTAAACAGAATCCACGTCACACGTGAGAACGAGAGAATACACTGAGCTGAAATGAGGATTCGGAGCACGAATGGGCACTTGGCGGCATGCAGTTGAAAGAAAAGGGGGATCGTTTCATAACTTTATAAAATCCAGGCAGTTCAATTAAAGAAGTTAAGAAAAACAAACGAAAAAAAGCAAAGTAAGGGACTGTCTGTTGTCACTGTAAAAAAGGCACTTGGAGTTAATGGGACCAGAAGTGAAGGACTGGCAGCTGATAAAAACTTCAGTACGATTTCATTAAGAGGCTTGGATGTTCAGAGGTGACACTCAGAAGTTCCTGAAAGGAGATACCGAAATAAACCACCGGGAAGCAGAACAGGTGAAAACGAAGGAATAAATTCCTTACAACCAAATTGTGTGTGTGTGTGTGTGTGCGCACGCGCGTGTATGTGTTTAACAAAAGCAAATCGGAAACGAAACCTAGCCAAAGCAACAATCTAAGCAAAGTAAGACCACGAAGCAGCGATGCATAGTTTTCCTTTGAGATAATGCATACCTCCAGACACTAAGTGCCAAGCTAATTTCTCCATAATAACTTCACAGGAGCATTATTGTGATAGAATGGATTCAAGCAATGCAACAAGAGTTTCATCGGTTCCCAGAATCTGCGGGAGAACTGAGGTTATCATCAGAACCCAGCGACATCACGTGTGGTTTTTTGGTGTCCTCGGGGGTGGACACATCAAGTACTGGGAACGACGCGGACATTCAGACACTCCGTTCGGCCATCTCCCTGGAGGCGACGCATTCTTTCTTCCGAGTAAGAACTTTACTTCCAAACACTTTGACAGCAAACGGTAATTGCAGAAAAAAAGTCCACTTCCCACGGCGGACGTGGTTCCACTTCCTCCGCAAACAGGTCGGCGCTTCCGTAAGAAAGAATTTTTGGCAACTCAACTGGATTCCAGTCCCCCCCTGGGCGGCTCGGGCCGCTCATTTGATGTTGAACGCCATCAGGGGTCGCTCCTCCCGTTTCTGCCACGGGCTCTTCTTGCCTTCGCCCTGGTCGTCGTCGTCGTCTTCGTCGTCCTCGTCCTCCTGAGCGGATCGCCTCTGGTCGGGACTGGCCGATGGCGCCGGGGGCACGTCCGAGGTTCGTTTCGTCGTCTCCTCCTGCAGGCTGGGCAGCTGGCCGCCGCTTCTCCGGCTGGAGCCGTCCAGCAGGCACCGCAGGGCACTGTCCTCAGGCGTCCCGACCGCGGTGCCGCCCTCGCTGCCGCTCTGGTCCATGTCGTCCAGGTACACGAGCTGCGTGTAGGCCGAGCCGTCCGCGGCCCGCGGCTCTTTCTGCGCATGCTCCTGGACCGGTGGGCGGTTCTGCGGCAGAGACAAGGGGTCTCCTCTTCCCTTCCGGGCAGATTTGGGTTCATTCATATCCACGCCAGAATCCAAACTGGCATCATTGCTTCCGTTCCTCCCAGCTCTTTGGAGATCAATGTAGGAATGTCTGACATGTGCATTGGACCGGCCGTCCAGGGACACGAACCAGGCCCGGGGGTGGGGAAGGGGCTTCCCACCCCCAAGTTCCAACAGCGCTTTTTCGGTCAGGAGCTGGACCTCGCTGTTCATCTGCGCCAAGGCCGCGTCGTTCAGGGATGCCGGGATGGAGAGGGACTCGGACATGGACGCATTCTGCGGGGTCCACTCCCGGGTGCCCGCGTCCTGCAGGTGCTGCTGCGAGATGGCCTGGCAAGATAAGGGCTGGGCCTGGATCTGTGAGGAGGCGTGTGGGAAGATGCCCGCGTGAGGGCTGGAGAGCTCGGCCTGCAGTCTTTCGATCTCGAGCTGCTGGTCGGCTGGGACGACCAGGGGCTGGCCCACATACGAATGGTCCCCTGGGAGTTTCATGTAATGAGCCGGGATGACCAAGGCAGGTAGTACTTTCCTGTAAACGCTGTCATTGACCTGGTCCACGGAACTACAGCAGATCAGCTGGCCGGGCCGCGGGAAAGAGGTAGGTCTCTCCAGGTGGTCTACTGATCGCGACATCATACATTCAGTAGGTCTGCGCTCCATCAGCTGGTCTTTCTCCGGAGATGAAGGCGCGGGGTACATGTGTTCCTGCATGGTGAGCTTACTTCCTGTGGAAATGTGGGTCACGGAGGCCTGACCGTCTCTGTCTTGCTTTTCAAATAAAGGCTGCGAGAGCATGGCATTGTAATTCCTCCTGTAGTCACTGTTGCCGGGGGACTCATAGCCTTCCCTTTCCACAGATTTCCTGGCCTTTAAGGGGAAAATCTCCACCGACTTACAGTAGTCTTTTCCCAACGTCCCACTCGGTGTCAGGTTGTCAAAGGAGATTTGGCTTTTATCCTCCTCCTTGTGAGACAGGAGTTCCTCCCGAGAGCTGAACTCCTGCGAGGTGCTGTAGGAGAGCTTCAGCATGGGCGTGTGCATGTCCACCTCCCCGCTGGAAGACATCATCTCTAAATGGACTCCACTCATCAGCTCCTTTGAGCCCGGGGCGTCCGGGGGGCGGCCCTGGCTGGTGACGGAGAGCGGGCCAGGGAATTCTGATTCCCGCCGAGAAAACAGCAGGTTGATGTGTGACATGGAAGTTGACTGATCCCTTTTGGAACTCTCCAGGGTGGCAGGAAGTTGCAGTTTTCTATGGTGCTGGCGGGGTTTCAAGCACTTCCGCCTACAATCAAAGATACAAACCCCAAGATTAAAGATTCTCAGAACAGTGAAGGTTCAAGTCGAAACCTAATTCTCAATTCCCACAGGAAGAAACAAGACAACACAATGAATTGGCAGCCAGAGACCTTCTCACCCCGCACCCTCAGCCCTAGTTTGATTCTGAGGGTCGCAATGTGCAGATTTTACCCCAAGTACATCCAAGTTATCCATTCAAAAGCAGAGTCGACGATAAACATTCTTGCAAGTCGATCAGATGAGGCATCAAAATAAGAATAGTTCTGCTCTGTCCTTGAGAATATCATCTCTTCATTACCATTTAGGACTATTCTGAATGAATCATGACAACTTATTTTTTTGGGACCGCCCTTCTAAGAAACATTTTACACAGTGTGCCTCCCACTTCGTTTGCAACTTACGTGACAGGTGTTCAGTTCTTAGGTACTTTTTCATGAGAAAAAAAGAACCTCGGCTCAGAAAAGGACCTCGATTTCAATGCTTGTGCAAGAAATTCCAAATTAAAAAAGACAGTGCCTCAGTGGTAAAACTTTACCTGCAATAATATAAAAGGAGACACAGCAAAACCAAAAGAATGAAAGCCATTCCTCCCAAGATGGCCAAAAGAAACACCGTGTGATACGTGGCGATGTCCTGTGTGACAACGGGACCTAAAAAGTCAGAAAAGAGCATTTGAGATTTGTGAAAACCTTTAAATAAAAAGAGGGGAAATGAACTGAGAGCGTGATGTTTTTCTTGCTCTTACTGTCTGGGGTGTGGAGCGGCGGACAGATGCAAACACCCTTTAGATGATGTACCTGCAGCATCACCGTAACTTCCCTCAGTGAAAAGGGATTACCCAAACCATCACTAGAGCACTCCGAATACTCAAATTCTATGCAGTGTCCAGGGTCCTTCCTTAGCACTGGGTACCATTTTCATCATTCTAAATATGTGATCGTTTAATAAAAGAAAACTAGATGCATGATCATATAATGAGGGGGACTCATCCATTCAGAGACATGGCCTGAAGACCTGGGGATTTTATGATACTGCAGAAGAAAAAAAAAAAAAGTCATGAAATTTGATTCTCACTTTCCCTGGGCAATGATTACTGTGTAATCATTGGCCTAAACCCTTGGCCTAAATGAATCAGTTGAAATGTATGAAATAAATTTCTATGACTTAAAAAAAATAATCCGCAGCTTATGACAGGGCTATCAAGGGTTTCTAAAATGTCTCCCGTTTTTAAAAAATAACATCTTTCTCTCTAGTATCTGTTCAAAATGGCTAACCTGATGTGGCAACAGACCTTTCCAGAACTTACAGACAAGGTGATCAGAGGTAAACATATTTTCTTTTTAATCTACATTAAAATCCATGAGAATCCATTAAATTAAATTGGGATTTAATTTACATTAGAATCCCAAGAGGTAGTTTAACTTACTCCTTATGTTCAACAGTAGTAAGAATCTAAATGTTGCCAACAATGGATTGACAGCAATAACGAAAACCTCCCCAAATTACAATACTGGGGCACCTATTGGTGTCCAGGTATCTTGGCAGTGCTCCAAAAGATGGGAAGGAAGGAATGTGGTTATATCATACATTACGTCAGAGGAGCATGGTTATGATCACTAAACACCATAAACACCCATTTATTGATTGATTTTTTATATTCTAAGGGACAGATTTCTTCAAAAATCTCTTAAAAGCTAGATAAGTCCAAGGAGACTTGTGGATTTTTGAAAATAGTGACATTACTTAAGTTCAAAAGATGACATCGTTCTCTCCCAATTACAAATCATTTCAATGGGGCGAGGGTGAATATTTACAAAAGTTGGAAAAATTACTGACAACTATCTACCGCCTTAATTGTTCAGAGAAACTTTTTTTTTTTTTTTTTTTTTTTGACACAGAGACAACCCCACAGACATAGGTAATGCCTTGGCAGGGGTCACCAAGAAATCTGGGGTACACATAAAAATCATTTCCAAATAACTGAAGCTTGGTCCTTTTAAGTACTTAAAAATGCTATTATTTTAATTAACTTCTGCCAGTGGAAATCTTGATAAACCTCACAGTCATACTTCATTTCCTTCTTAACCAGAGAATGAAAGAGAAAACTCTATTTTCTTGTTGGTTTTGGGCTCACAAAAGCACAGCATCACTGTAATTTGTTTTAATATAAGTGATGGCTGGGGGGTTACCAACATACATATTTCCACGTTAAGTGCCGTCAGGGCTGTACTATGTGTGCTTTTTATGGCTTTTTGTCTCTTCCTTCACTGCTCTCAGGAAGCTTGGGTCGACCTACATCTAGCAGTTCTTCTTCCCCTCTTTACAAAAGTATCTATTCATCTGTCGCATGATAGGAACACCGATCGCCATGGTTCTTTGAAATAGATCTAAAACAAAAGTTAACTTTAATGTACGGGCTTTGTGGTCTCTACTTTGGTACTTAAGGACTTTTTTTTCTTTCTTACCTTACTCATAAACATATTCTAGATATTTCAGATTTGGAGACTGAGGCATTTCTGTAGCTGGTTCATGCCTACGTGGCTACAAGAACCATATGGTAAAGGGAAATGCATACTCTTATATTTCAGATTTGGAGACTGAGGCATTTCTGTAGCTGGTTCATGCCTACGTGGCTACAAGAACCATATGGTAAAGGGAAATGCATACTCTTATATTTCAGATTTGGAGACTGAGGCATTTCTGTAGCTGGTTCATGCCTACGTGGCTACAAGAACCATATGGTAAAGGGAAATGCATACTCTTATAACCCAGATGTGAAGTGTACATTTTCCCAGGATTGGACTATAAAGTAAATGTAACTGATTTTTCAACACCCATCTAGGGTTGGCCTCCATCAGATTAGTTACTTTGGGAGTCTAAGTGTTCATCCCAGTGATGATTCCATTGGTAAAGTATTCTGGACTCCCATTTTGGAACTGCCTTCATGGTTAATTGACGAGACAACTTTTAATCATAGCACATTTTGACCTAGCTCAATTACCTACTTTATTCACCAGCCTTGGAGGTGGGTGACTTTTAGATGTGTCTAAGAAAAAGCAAAGGGACCCTCTGAGCAAAAAGATTGGCCACCTATGAAGAGTTTCGCTAATGATGACAGTCCAGGGGAAAAAGGTTCTAAAGGCATTTTGAGTACTGGAAGTCATCCACTGGAAACACTTCTCCTAAGGTGACTATTTTGAAAAAAGCAATTCTAGAATACTCCTAGGGATAATTCAGGGTGGTTAGGTTAAAAAAAAACCCAAACTTTTAGTCAAAATATTTGTGAAATTAAACTTCAGTGAAAAATATGAGTTAATTCATATATTCTAAATGGAGATGAATATTCTTTTAGATATAAAACAGGTTTGCTTTTAAGCCTTTCAGAAATGCCCGATCAAGGTTTTTGCCCCAAGAAGCCTCCAACGGTGACTTTCTGCTGGTCCCTCTGGTGACTGCCTTATACTACGTTTTTCTCTTGCACCAGGCCACAGCTGTTTCAGAAATTAGGGAGGAGGCCTGACCCGCCTCTGTGGGCTTTAGATTAAGAATTCCCTACGGCAGCTGTCTGAGCAAAACAGAGATTCGAGACAAGGCTATTTTCTATGCATTATTCTTATCCTGGATGGGAGAGTTCCAACCAGAGCTCCCCCAACCCCCAGGAAAAACCTTTGACTCATCATTTGCTTTTTCACACTTTCAACCATATTTAAGGAAGATGTGATCTCCCTGCTGACATCACTTTCAAAAGCACACTTAGCCTGAACCCTCAAAGGAATCGGTTCCCATCACTGCAGATTTCGGGGGTCCTGTTACCTGGGTTGGGAGGAGGCATGGCGGCCACCCAGTACCCCAACTGAGGGGCGATGTATGTCCACGTCAGCTGGCTGCCTTCCTGGTGCACGAGGCCGAGACCACTCTTCAGCCACGTTCCTGTGGGATGCGGAAAAAAAACTTCAGCCACATGCATGCTAAACTCCTATTTAAGGCTTCAGCCCATTGTACAAGTCACCTTCAGTATCATGCTTAGAACCCATCAGAGAGCAAAAAGGGTCCAGCTCTCACGGAGGGACTGCATTTCGCTTTCAGGAAAGAGTCGAACTTCTGTTTTGCTTCCTGATTAAAGGACTTTCAGCCACTTTATCACACGGCCCTGCTTCCAAACGCAGATAATTTTAGCAGAAGCTTTTGGAGTTTACTCCTCCATCATGTCCCATCTCCTCCGGAAGCCTTAGGGGTTTAGAAGCAGAATAAAGGTAGCATGAAAAGGGCTGGTGGGACGGGAAAGAAGAGGGGAAAAACTCCAGCTCTGTTTATAGTCTTCATCCTCAAGCAAATAAACGGATTTCCTCTCTGGAATCGCAGACCCATGACATCAGAGTTGCTTGGGGAAGTTTTTTTTTTTTTTTTTTTAAAACATCTTTATTGGAGTATAATTGCTTTACAATGGTGCGTTAGTTTCTGCCTTATAACAAAGTGAATCAGCTGTACATATACATATGTCCCCATATCCCCTCCCTCTTGCGTCTCCCTCCCACCCTCCCTATCCCACCCCTCTAGATGGTCACAAAGCCCCGAGCTGATCTCCCTGTGCTATGTGGCTGCTCCCACTAGCTATCTTACATTTGGTAGTGTATGTATGTCCATGCCACTCTCTCACTTCGTCCCAGCTTACCCTTCCCCCTCCCTGTGTCCTCAAGTCCATTCTCTACGTCTGCGTCTTTATTCCTGTCCTGCCCCCAGGTTTTTCAGAACATTTTTTTTTTTGGATTCCATATATGCTCCGGGAAGTTTAAAAAAAGTATATAGATTCCTTGGTCCTATCTTTGCAAATTCTAACCCAAAAGACTGGCTTAGGCGAGTATTTTAAGAAGCTTCTAGTTGGTCCTGATGCTGGGAGACATGGAGTACGTCCAGGTCAGGGCTGTCTTCAGTCACTACCGTAACTAGTACCTCACAGTAGTGAGCACCTCCGTGTGCCGGCCTGTCGCAGCAGTGTGCTTTCTACACAAGCTATCTACGGTTCTCACAGCGACCCTACAGAGGGGGACTTATTTTCCCCTTTCAGACACTGGACACTGGTGAGACACGGAACTCTTCCGAGGCCTCCCAGGGGTAGAGGGCGGAGCAGGGGCAGACTAGGTCTGTCTGTCTGGCCTCAAGGCCGGTGCTATTTCTTCCACTCTGCCCTGCCGCATCTCCTACAAAACCTGCCAGCGTTTGAGAACTTTTTTACTTTGTAAGGTTTCCAGGAGCCCGTCGCCCAAGGCTGCCTGGCTGTCACCTGTCTCACCTGCAGAGAACCTTGCTCTGAGAGCCGGGGGGCAAGGGAGATTGCTGGCTAGGGCCCCACCAGCCCGGAGACACAGGTCACTCACACAGCGTTCCTGCGACGATCACCCACCCCCTGAAATGGCCGCATGTGGAATCCTGTCCCCTCCGGGACTAAATGCGCCAGCTGTGCACCAAATATTCCACCTTCCACTCTCCAAATCCCTGCCTTTCCTAGGTATACACATCACGGAGGTGGCAAGAGCAGTTTTCTTTCCCCCCACCGGAGAAAAGAAACAATACTTGGCAGGCTTCCTAGGGCCTATCAGTTGCTATAGCAACATTCAGATGTAGGGGGTGGAAAGGTGCCCCAGCAACGCCTCCCATAGCCCTCCCACCCCTCCTCCTCCTCCTCCTCCATCTCCTCCCCGCCTCCATCTCCCCCTCCCCCTCCCTCCTCCTCCCCCCTGTCCCCCTCCCCTTCCTCCTCATCCTCATCCTGGAAGACAGAAGGTGAACAAAGAAGGAAGGTGGGAAGAGGCCAGGCGTCAGCGGGTGCCCTACATAGTCTGACTGCCCCCTGCAACAGGCTGAATCATGGCTCCGGAGGATTTCAAGTCAAGTTAGACGAGAATATACGTTGGAAGGTTTCCAAAGTGAGGATGAGGATGCTCACTTCAGATTCACTGGCTGAAGAGCATCAACCCAGAGGTGGTCCAGCCACTCCGAGCATCACTCACTCCACAGGGCTGCTGAGAACATGGAAACAGGGAGCATGTGACACAGGCGGCTAAAGGGGTTCTGCGTGGGGTCAGAAAGTTCGCCTGAAGGCAGAGAATGGATTGTTTGTTTGCCACCACTTCCGGTTTTCCCCTCGGGGACCCCATGCTGTTTAGCTCGTGACTTACACACCCGACCCCACTCCCACACGCTCTCCCACAGGAGTGGCCCTGCCAGGATCTCCTATCAGCCAGGAAGCCGCATGCACTCTTTGGTTTGCAGTTTCCCTCTTGAGTCACTGCTCTTCAAGTGGAGCGGATTAGGTTAGGCTAAAGGCAACCAGAGGAAAACAGCTGGAGGCTCAGAGCCCTGCGCGCTCACTCAAGGGCAAACCACCTACCTGGATGGCTAAGTCGCCTTGGCTTTCTACGACACAGCCAACTGGAAACGGGCTTTTAAAACACCTCCCAGTTACACTGGGAACAAGCTAAAGGGTGGACGGACACACACACCCCACACCCAGCTAACAGGCCCCCAAGTCCAGCCTGTGATGCTTGTGGGAGCCAGAAGAGCCAAGAAAAGGCACAATACAAGCTGCTTTGGGAGCTCAGTAAGAACGAGTGCCTCTTGCGGTGGGCAGAGAAGGCTGTGATGAGCTGGGCTCCGGTGAACAGGCAGGACTGTCACTGGGGTGGAGGGTGGCCAGGAACAGAGAGAAAAAAGAGGGAACAGCATGCACAGAGGCACGGTAATTAAGCGTACTGGCCCGGGGAACGGGAGGGAGGGAGACTGGGGAGGGCTGGGCAGGGCTTCTGGCACCATTAGCAATGGGAGGTCACCCGCCCCCCCCGCCCAGTTCTTCCCAGGTTGGTCCTCACAACACACACTTTTACCAGAGTCTGTGACTTTGCCCTCAACTCTTGTTCCAACCTCACATGCTTTTCCTCTCTTCCAAAACTCTACCCATCCTTCAAGATTCAAGTCACATCCTGTGTCCATCCTGAGCCCCTCCTGCGCGCAGGGACCTTCCAGGTCTCGGCGACCCCAGGGCACGTGTTACTACATCACCCGTTTTCCAAAGCATACCTCGCCGAAGTTGCTAACCCTCATCCTATGCTCCCTTTGTCTTCTCAACACCCAGAAACATCCCTGGCGTGGGAACGTGACAGTACTTGAGGGTGAAAGCCAGACGTGCAAACGCCCCACTCCCCGTCAAATAATATCAGATGACCTCTTGTGCAAAGGTGGGTGTGGCTGGCAGGAAATGCAGTTAAGCTTGGGATTCTACTCTTTCAGACCAGACGGAACACAGCCCGCTGGGAAAGAGGCATTTATTTCAGCCTAAGTTTTCTGTGAAACATACATGTGTACGATGAATAAAGGGCAGCGCTGTCTTGGGATTCAGCAATCACGCTGTTATTGGCAAAAGCCATTTCCAAGCTTTCTGTGTAGGAAATTAGCTACAGGGAACACAAGAATTAATGAATTGTGTACTAGAAACATATGCTTCTCATTACTGAAATCCTGATGCTGTGGTGTGAGGCTGTTTTCCCACCTGAAGATCCTCCGCACACGTAAGAGATTCTTGTGCTCATGGCTGGAGAGCCAGCGCCGGGAATGGTCACTGGTTACCGGACAGCCGGACAAACAGACCTCTGGAGAGTCTCTTTTGTTGAGCAGGTTATATGACCACCAGACCCGTGGCCAGGGTACCAAGAGCGGGTCCCTCCCATCTCTGTGGGAGCCTCGGCGCTGGTCAGACAGATCACAGGAAGACCTGGGTTGCTCCTGCTTAGAAAATTCCAAGTGCAAGGCCACTGGCTTGTTCCCCTCCCTCCTGGGTGGGGCCAGCCTCTGAACACCCCTGGGTCATCACAGCTGCCGGCAGGGCTGCCCGGGTCAATAAGCTTGTCTCCCCTGTGGTCCGGATATTAGGGCAGCTGCTGAGGTCATAACAGCATAACAGGGCTTCCTGCCGACTCTCCAGGGTTCTTCGCGATCGGGCCGTCCAGGCAGGTCTCAAGGTGGGTCACCTGGTGAAGGTGTGCAGGTAGGAGGAGGGCGCCATGCTTCCTTGTGCTCCACAACGCCAGCCCAGCCAGGCTGCCACCTTCATGCACGGCGGTCACTGCCCAGGGAGGGTGGCTGGCTGTGAAGCGGGTGTGCCAGGAGCAGGCGGGCTGGCGGCCGCGTGCGTCTCTGTGCTGACGGAGCCCCGTGCCGCATCCATTACTGGGACTCTGTGTGTGAAGGTGGGAGAGCGATCCCGCTAGCATCACTGAGGGATGAAATTCCGCAGTACTGAAATTTCTAGATCATCAGCTTTCAAAGCATTTGAACTCTTTCTCTTTAATGGAACCTTTGTATTAAGAAAATTAAGAAATTAATATATAAAACGGATAAAAGACAAGCTTCTTGGGACTTGCCTGGTGGCGCAGTGGTTGGGGATCCGCCTGCCAATGCAGGGGACACGGGTTCGAGCCCTGGTCCGGGAAGATCGCACATGCTGCGGAGCAACTAAGCCTGTGCGCCACAACTACTGAGCCTGCGCTCTAGAGCCCGCGAGCCACAACTACTGAGCCTGCACTCTAGAGCCCATGAGCCACAACTACTGAGCCTGCGCTCTAGAGCCCGTGTGCCACAACTACTGAGCCCGCGCGCCTAAAGCCCATGCCCCACAACAAGAGAAGCCACCACAATGAGAAGCCCGCGCACTGCAACGAGGAGTATCCCCTGCTGGCTGCAACTAGAGAAAGCCCGCGCGGCAATGAAGACCCAATACAGCCAAAAATAAGTAAATTTATTTTTTTAAAAATTAAAAAAGAAAAAAAAGACAAGCTTCTCTGCAAACAAGTGACAAGAAACACCCCCCCGCCCCGGCACAACCCCCAAGACATGTCCTGAACATGGTTTGGAAGCTATTCTTCTATAGAACTTGGGTCTTATTTGCCAAAGTTTGAAAAGGCAATTTTCTATAATTCTAAAAAGTATCATTTACTCCTGCCTTATAAAGTTGAATATAATTTTGATGTTTTTCATGATAATACAGGGTCATGATCATGATCAACTGATGCTGGTCCTAAAATACTGATGTCCTTAGGTCCCTACTGAGGAACGAAGTTGTTTGCTCTTATGCTAAATACTCCCACCCACAGCTGTGCTGTTTTCCTCCCTCCTCCCCCCACCTCCTCCCCCCACCTCCTCCCCCCTTCCCTCCCCCACCCTTCCTACACACTGTTATCAGCGGTTCTGTTATCAGCTCTGCTTCCTCACCACCAACGACCCCCAACTCCCCACCAGGGGCATCTACTACTGGGGACTAGATAACCCACCTGCAAAGACTGCATCTAGAATAAACTCCACAGGCAGCCACCATGAGAGACTAACCCAGACGTGGAACAGAGATATGCTAAATCCAAGTTTCTTCAACACACATCCTCAGATAGGTTTTTTTTTTTTTTTTTTCGGTACACGGGCCTCTCACTGTTGCGGCCTCTCCCATTGCGGAGCACAGGCTCTGGACACGCAGGCTCAGCGGCCATGGCTCACGGGCCCAGCCGCTCCACGGCATGTGGGATCTTCCGGGACCGGGGCACGAACCCGTGTCCCCTGCATCGGCAGGCGGACTCTCAACCACTGCGCCACCAGAGAAGCCCTCCTCAGATAGGTTTTTGTCTGAATTCTTATTCTCTAGAGTGAAACCCTGCACAATGGAAAGATTTTTCAAGGAGAAATACTTTGTTGAAAAACCGTCCTCATCTTTTTTTTTTAATTATTATTTTTTTAAAGATTTGTTTATTACTCATTTATTTTATTTATTTTTGGCTGTCTTGGGTCTTAGTTGCATCACGCGAGATCTTTGTTGAGGCATGCAGGATCTTTTGTTGCAGCGCAGGATTCTCTGTAGTTGTGGCGTGCAGGTTTTCTCTTCTCTAGCTGTGGTGCGCAGGCTCCAAGGCGCGTGGGCTCTGTAGTTTGTGGCACGTAGGCTCTCTAGTTGAGGCTCTTGAGCTCAGTAGTTGTGGCACGTGGGCTTAGTTGCCACATGGCATGTGGGATCTTAGTTCCCTGACCAGGGATTGAACCCACGTCCCGTGCATTGTAAGGCAGATTCTTTACCACCAGGGAAGTAAGTCCCTGTCCTCATCTTTTGAAAGTGTGTTATGTATTCTGCTGGCAAGGTTCATTGTGTGTATAAAGCACCACAAGATCTTAACTTGGAAGCTACATTTAACTGCAATGATTATTACACACAATAATTGACAGGCTGAAAAAGACACGCCTTATGCTCGTCTGTAAGATCTGATGGGGTCTCTTAGCGATCACCAAGGGTGCCGTTTTCTTGCTTGGTTACCAAGAAGGAATGAAAGCAGCTTTTATTTGCGAAACATAAAGAACATTGAGTTCAAAATTTAAACAAATGACTATTGAAAGGGAAAAGAACTCTAAAATATGAAAAAGGGCCAAAAATATAATGTCTAATTAGAATACGACTGATACGGTTCAGATTTGCCTTGCTTTTTCTGCCTGGCTCACTTATTCTGCCCAGAAGCCCCTATTTTATCAGCTGCATGAGCTCATCTCAGCATTTGGTAACAAGCAGAAAAACCCTGTTCGGGTGAGCACTACTGATTTTGAAAAGGAAACTCTAAGTGAAAACCTGCCCTTTTAACAGATTACACATTGAAGCTGGCATCTTGCACCTTCGCCAATATACAGAAAAAGAAGTCATTGCTCTTATACTGGGACTTGTGACCATGTCACACCTCAGGACACCGGGCAGATAAAAGTCCAGTACGATCAAGGGCCGAACGAGTGCATGGACGACTTGCCCGGCCTAAGATAACGCCGCACGTGAATCCCAGCTTTGCCACTTTCCAGCTGTGTGACCCAAGGACACGCGAGGATGGCCCAGCTGGGGGATGGCTGCTTCACACTTCCTTTGTCACATAAATAAATGGTCTCATCATTTAAGCACTTGTAGTTGGGGATTCTACTACCCTGTGCAGCTAACATATTCTAACTGATGTATTTTTCCTGAAAGAGGCTGCAGTGAGTTCTACTAGGTCTGTACGCTGGGACATGAAGAAATGCCACAGCCATGCAGAAAACCCATCTCAAAAAAGTTCTGTCGATTAAAAGGCGAATATTCACTCTGTGAAATAGAGCCATCTCTATTCCTACGACTTAATTGTTCACTGTGAACTATTTGGGAACGTTCATGGCCAGAGGTGAGACATATATGCATGACACACACGCATGGATCTGGACAGTAGGAACCTCTGCTGTCCTGCCCTTCAGCTGTTGGTTTTGGCCAATGACTGTCTCCTCGCTTGGGCTGTGGTCACTCTTGCTCAATAATCAGGATGGCGTGGCCATTAGCTCATTTGAGGGCAGTCCTCTTAAGAGGTATGTACCGCTCAGATCCACAGTGAATAGTTATTACTATTATTGCTACTTATAATCATAGGGGTTCCCCAGCTTCCGGAATATGCTGGATTTCTCTAGAAACCAGCATAGACTTATTTCCCAGGATTTCCATCTGCATTATCTTAAGCTATAACCTCTGCTCTATTTTTCTACCAGATGTACAATTAGCAGTGTCAAGGTCTGAGCCTCTTTTATCACATGCTTTAACAAAACTTTAGTGGGACGAGATCAACCAGAAAATCAGAAAAGTCCATCAGCCCTTAAGTCACATTCATCAGTAGAGCAGAAACAGCAACAGTGTCTATTTTTATGACATTGTGGAGTAGCCTTCTTTTTTTCCCAAATTAAAGTCTATGCCTTTGAATAGCTATGTTCCCTTTTTTGGAATTATTTTTCCATGAAGTCTGTGAGGAGGATACATTCCTTGTTAATTATACTGCAAAGTGTTTACCTGGTGGTCAAGTACCTAACCATGCTTGTTGAAAGCAATGGAACTGAAGAGTGAAAGTCCTGTACAGATGGTTGCATTCCTGTAGCTTCGGGCAAGTACATTTCAGGACCCGTTTAAACAAGAATAAAATTAAGGGCAACTCACTACAACCAATGACCTTCTGTTCAAAGCATAAAATCACAGATATAATCAATTATTAGACATTAAAACAAGAAATGCATCTGTATTTAGCTACAACATGTTCCCTGGGTATTTTTAGGGTAAATTTTGAGGAATGGATTCTTAAAAATAAATTTAATCTAAGTGACCGATTTTTTTTTTTTCCCCTTTCAGCTTTAGCTGAGCGATCACAAGACTTACTGAAACAAATTTTAGGAGAGAGCAGTAATGGGAAACCATAATGCTTCTGGCAGAGCTAGAGAAAGCTTATGCCTTAAATAGGTAGCCAGAAGTATCAGCATGCATAATAGCATTAATAAAATTTAATGAGAGAATTTTGAATTTATGATAGGTATATATAAATTTCCAGAAAGCAGCATCAGAGTACTGGCTAATTAAGCCCATATGGAGAGAAATTTTGTTCATTACCCACTAAATCCAACATCCATCCTGCAATTACATGTCAGATGGGACTGGGTGGGGGACGCAGACCAGGATTCTGGGAGGCACAGCCACAAATCCCCAGCATTTAGGAAACTTGCTCAAAACGAATGGTGGCAGAACAGAGAAGGCGGCAAACATCTGGACAGATGCGGTAAGATGCTCTCAACCAGTGCCTGTTCAAGAGCTTGTTACAGTGGAGAACTTGTTAAAGTGCACATTCTGATTCAGTGGGTCTGGAGCAAAGCATGAGATTCTGCAGTTCGAACAATCTCCCCGTCCACAGACCACTCTTTGAGTAGCAAAGCTCTAGATGGTTTGCACTTTCGTGGGGTGTGGCGACCCTTTCAGAAAACCCTAAGACCATTTCCCACAATGTTGCTGGGGTATATCAACTGGGTGGCCAGTACTGGAAGCAACTTCAGAAATATTTCTAATATATTCCAGAAATAATCTAGTCACTTGTCAGATTACCAACAGGGAGCTGACAAACACTTATCTGAGTTTGTTCCAGATGCTTGAAGAGGCAGTGCCTCTCAGGGAACTGGCTGCTGCGGTTGTAGACAAATTGGTTCCAATCTTAAGACCTTTGCGTTGACCATTTTTTTTCTGTCCAGAATGTGCTGTCCCCAAGACATTCCCATGTTAGACTCAGAGGAATCTTTGGGATCTCAGCTCAAATATCACCCCTCCATAGGCTCTGACCAGCCAATCATTCTCCCCGACATCACCCTGCTTACCTGTCTTACAGCACTCATGCCAGTCAAGTAATAAACTGGTGCACTGTCTGTCTCCTCCATTTAGAACACAGACTCATAATTACAGGGACCTTCCCTGACTTGTTTTGTCATTGCTTTATCCCAAGAGCCTAGGACAGAGTAAAAATCTGGCACAAAGAAGACGTTTACTATCTATCTGCTGTAATGAACGAATGGTTCAACTTTTAAAAAGAGAAGCCAAGAACAGAATTCCTCAGGAAATCTTTCAATATTTAAATGTTGACAGTAAATTAAAACACAACAAACAGGGCTTCCCTGGTGGCGCAGTGGTTGAGAGTCCGCCTGCTGATGCAGGGGACACGGGTTCATGTCCGGTCTGGGAAGATCCCACATGCCACGGAGCCGCTGGGCCCGTGAGCCATGGCCGCTGAGCCTGTGCTTCCGGAGTCTGTGCTCCGCAACGGGAGAGGCCACAACAGTGAGAGGCCCGCGTACTGCAAAAAAAAAAAAAACAAACAAAAAAACCCAAAAACACAACAAATAAATGCCCCTAAATCAACTGTATGGGCCAAACAAAACATCTGGGAATGGATTGCTGTTTTGTATCCCCAGATCCAGTCCATCATTCTATTAAGCCACATTAAGTCTTGGCATAGAAGCAGGAATGCACCAAAATCGGAGATTCTAGAACAGGAAGAGGATTTGAAGTCTGAAGGAAATCATGTGTTGCATCTCCCCTTCTCCGTTCCCAGCATACTGGACATGTGTGCCAGGTACTTCCCTGTGCTGAATTTTGGCTTCTTTCTGATTAAGAAAGAATGTAGTCTCCCAACCTCTAGGGCTGTTTTGAGCATAGTGATGAAAAATGCTGGTTTATGGTCATACCTGTTTTGCTAATGAATAAGCTCAGCTGAGAGTGAGTAGACAAAAAAATGCTTTCCCCAAACGGTCCTGTTTTTCTTCCCCTTCAATATAGGCGTATTTCAAACTGCCCACCATGTGAAAAGGCGGGGCTGCCGTATACAACTCCACTACGGGTCATAATGAGAGCCAGCAAGCACGCTTCTGCAGAAACCTCTAACGCAGCACATTCTATGTGGGCTGGTTCGATGGGTGTGTTCGGTGTATGCATGTGCATGTGTGTTTATGCAAATAATTTTAAAGGGGTGATTCAAGAGAAGGGGTAAAAAGAACCACGATATTAAGAACTGAATACATGCCTGGCAATGCGCTAGGGGCTTTATGTACATTACCTCAAGTCAAATGAAAAGGCAACACCTATTCTGAACTTTGAGTCATTTAGAAATAGGGAGACAGCAATGACATTCAAAATATGGGACAACTAGTAGAACAAGAGCACCAACCAATTAGACTGGATGTCCAGGCATACCAGCTACAAAGCAGGCTTGGATGAGACTGGAAATTCAATGTAAAGACACTAAGACTTCACTGTACTTGTCTTGTCTTCCTTATATCATGCTTTACCCAAAATGCACAAACTACATGTGGGCTGAATAAGGGCAGTGATGATTATAATAATGGCTAACACTTATAGAGCACTTTACCCCGTGCCACGCACCATTGTAAGGGCTCTCCATTCTCGACAGTTCTATGAGACGGGGATGAGAGCTATTATTATGCCCATTTTATAGATGAGAAAACTGAGGCCCTGAGAGGCTAAAGGACTTGCTCAAGATCCAGAGGAGCCATTGTTCATGTCCAAGCTGTCTCGGTTGCTGGGCTACAGGCTGCCTGTGTTCTATACACTCCTGCCAAATGCTGTACAACCAGTGCAATATTCAAATCAAAAATAATTTTACCTTTTTGTTTTGTTTTGTTTTTGTGGTACACGGGCCTCTCACTGCCGTGGCCTCTCCCCCCGTGGAGCACAGGCTCCGAACGCGCAGGCCCAGCGGCCACGGCTCACGGGCCCAGCCGCTCAGCGGCACGCGGGATCCTCCCGGACCGGGGCACGAACCCGCGCCCCCTACATCGGCAGGCAGACCCTCAACCACTGCGCCACCTGGGAAGCCCAATTTTACCTTTTAGTTACTCATTCCAGTGGAGATCACTGAAAACAGAAGACATTTATAAAATATTTGGTTTTAAAATAAATGACGGCAACTTTGCCTTCCTAGTTATTTTTCACCCAGGCTGATCTTAGAACGAGCATGTTAGATGCAGTGCTTAAAATCCAGGCCACGTGGCAGCAAAGCAAGGCAGCTCTGAGGCTTCTAGGTGATAGGCAAGTCACTGGAGGATACACACTTGCCACAGGTAATCCGCAAAGTGAATATTCCGTAAGTGGTAATTAAGGGCTGACTATAACATGAGACGTTTTCTTTTAGGAGGAACATATGGATCTATACACTCTAAGGCCACAAAGCGGGCAACCATCATTTGTTAAGCTTTCCAAAAACTGTTTCTGTTCAACTCAAGCATGGGAAGTTCTCATTCTATATAAAAGGACCCTTTAGAAAAATTAAGTCTCTAAGAACAGGGTTTCAAAACAAAAGCGGCCCTGAACCATGGCTACAATATACCTAATATGTGATGGTGTTGTTTTCTAAAAATTATCTTTTTTGTCGCTGTTGGGGCGTATGGCTACAAACACAAAAGGCTTAACAAATTTTAGGAATGGTCTGATATTACAACAGTGTTTTTTGAGTTGCTAGGCAACATCAGAAAACAAATGTCCATGTTCTGAGATCATTCTGCATTCGGTCTCCCCACGGACAGCCCACATGTTCCGTGGCCGGACTCCGTTCCACTTGGTCAGCAGGAGTGGAATATCCCAACTGTGATGCTGATGGTCCGGAGTGGTCAAAAGACACCAATCTGTGTCTGAAAAACAGATCAGTTTGTTGGCCACCTGGCAGTCAAGATCTGTGGCCAAAGTTTTCGCTGGACTGGTATCATTTATCCAAATTGAGTCCTACACCTTCAGGGTTCTTTTTGATTTGTTACATCACTTCAGTCAGCTTTCTTTGCAGGTACATTATCTTTTTCTCCCCTCCTATATATCTAAAGGAAGCCCAATTCACTTTTATGGGCAATTTTAACATCTGGGAACATAGAGACTCTTCCTGAGAAATCTTTGTTTCTAACAAATCATCTTCATCCTCATTTCAGGTCCATTTCAGATCATCTTTCTTAAGGATATACTGACATTATACTTTGACAGGTAAGTCTGCTTCCTTCTTTGTTTGATTCCATTAACTACTGAGTCTGTTCTTTTTGAAAAAAAAACATTATAAAGATGATACACATGGTTCTAAAATTAACATCACACTTGTAAATACATACTTAACTGTTAGAAACATGAACTCCCTTCTTTTGCCCACCCGATGCACTACAGCTCATTCTTGTAATTCAATCACTACACCTCTGCATGGCAATATGTCACCTCCTATGTAAGATGCATGGCTCATGATACATAGAGGAAAAGACACACCAGTAATACTATTTTCATTTTCTTAAAGTGACAAACAGAATTTAGTGCTTTAAGAACTCCCATCCCTTTCTCCCCCTGAAAAACAATGAAATGGAACAAAATCTTAGCTCTGTATTTTAAATCAAGCTCCACCTTCAAGGGAAGGCTGGCCATGACTTACCTAAAAGGACTAGTTCAGTGAGCACAGCATCAGCAGTAATCCTCATCATCTACGCAGAGATGAATCCACTACAGGCCAATTATGAGCGGGTATTGCTGAGGGCCTGATACGTGTGCGCCATACGTGATAAGAAGCTGGTTCGGTAACCACCATTTCTATAGCAACGCACACCACTCTGCAGGCTGCGTTCTGGGAAGGCAGTTAAAACTGGATCCTGCAATGTAGCTTCACTTGGAATCTGCTTTTATTTCTGTCACCTCATTAGAATGAGAGTCTTCAAGGCACATAACTTATTGTGAAACAGCAGAAACTTATCGCATAGAGGATCTTAAATCGTGATTTCTCTGCCACTCAAGGTCAGTCAGTCACTTTCAATTCAAACCACTGACCTGGTTTGCTTATTCATAAGTGACCATTCCCCAGGGCACCACCCAGGACATGGAACAGCCATCTGCTGTCCCAGTTACAGGCTAAAGAGAGTAAATGCCTGTGAAGCTGAGCTGACACGCCATCTCTTACTGTCCAGAAAGCCTCAGCTAAAATGCATTCACCATGACCCACAAAACTGCATCTGCCAGACTAGGGGAGGAAAGCTGCTTCTTTCAAAGGTCAAAGTGGCCCCTGAACGTGACCGATAAGGTCACTTTATCCCATCCCCTCAGACACGCCTGGACACCCACGCCCCAGGCACTGGCACTATACAACTTTTCAAAAGAGGTAGCACCTTTAGAAGATCTAGGTTAAAGAAATCTGGTAATTCCTCAGAGGAAAAGACTTATACTCACTAAATAGAGGCCTCCCTTGCACCATAAATCAAGTGGCATTTTAACACGGTAGCTTCAGCAAAATCAGCGTTGCCCGTAAATGCGGCAAAAGTTTCGATTCTGATATGTGCAGGTCAGGCTTCTTAAAAAAACCATTTTTCTGAGAGTGCATACCATAATCAGCCAATTCATACCGTTGTAACACATGAAACAAAATCCAACTTTACTTATGTTCTAGGAGACTGTTAATCTATTAGGTCACCCTCGGATGAACACGTGGGTTAAAATACAGAGGTGCTAATTATTATAATGGGAAATTCTTTGCCTGTTCCCCCCACCCACCCCCCAAAAAAAGACAACTGTGGCCATTAAAAAAAAAAGAAAAAGAAAACTGTGATAAATGATAGCACCAAATACTGATCCTCTCTAATGGTGCTGGAGAGGGTGTGGAGAAAAGGGAACCCTCCTGCACTGCTGGTGGGAATGTAAATTGATACAGCCACTATAGAGAACAGTATGGAGGGTCCTCAAAAAATTAAAAATAGATAGAGTTGCCATATGATCCAGCAATCCCACTCCTGGGCATAAACCCTGAGAAAACTGTAATTCAGAAAGATACATGCACCTTATGTTCACTGCAGCACTATTTACAATAGCCAAGACATGGAAACAACCTAAATGTCCATCAACAGAGGGATGGATAAAGAAGATGTAGTGTGTGTATATATATATATATGTATGTATGTATGTATATATACACATATATGTGTGTGTGTATATACATACATACATATATACACATACATACATATATATACACACATAATGGACTATATTACTCAGACATAAAAAAAGAATGAAATAATGCCATTTGCAGCAACATGGATGGACCCAGAGATTATCATACTAAGTGAAGAAAGCCTAACAGAGAAAGACAAATACCATATGATATCACAGATATGTGAAATCTAAAAAGAAAAAACAAAGGGAGTACCTCTACATTTCTCTCATGAGTAAACTTTCAGTTACCCAGCAGTCAGGAATGAAAGTATTTGAGTTAGCATTAAAATGTGGATTTATTTTTCAAATAGAAGTCCCATGGAACTTAAAAAGAATTTCATTTTTCTTTAAGAGTTTGAAATCTGCGCCCTATAACCAAGGTGTTATCACTGAGCATCAGCTGTCACTCGGGGCCAAATGCTGGAAGGCTGCCTGGATAACAGGGCGTAGAGACTGTGACTGAATCAGGCACGCTGTTCGGCCCTGCAGATGGAGAATACACTTGCATTTTAATACTAAGTGGTAAGAGCTTCCCTGTTGAATGTATCTCAGATCAGAGGGTCACAAACATTTTCTGTAATAGTCCAGGTAGCAAATATTTTTCAGTTTGTGAGAACATACACTCTCTGTTGCAACTATTCAACTCTGCTGGTGTAGGAAAAACACTCACAGACCACAAATGAACAAACAGGCATGGCTGGGTTCCCATGTCTTATTCCATTTGGGCTGCTGTAATAAAATAAACTGGGCAGCTTACAAGCAACAGAAATTCATTTCTCACAGTTCTGGAGGATGGGAAGTCCAAGATCAAGGTGCTGGTTGATTCAGTGTCCAGAGAGAGCCTGCATCATTGATTCATGGATGATGCCTTCTTGCTGTGTTCTCACATGTGGAAGGCGGGAGAAAGTTCTCTGGGGCCCCTGTTATAAGGGCACTAATCCCATTCAAGAGAGCTCCATCCTCATCACCTCATCAACTCCAAAGGCCCAACCTCCAAATACTATCACTTTGAGGGTTACGATGTCAACATGCAAATTTTGGCGGGGGGGAACACAAACATTCAGTCCATAGCACCCAATAAAACTTTACTCAGGGATGCTTACTTTTCATATAATTTTCATGTGTCTTGAGATACCCTTCTTCTTTTGATTCTTTCTTCAAACATTTAAATATGCAAAAACCGGACTTCCCTGGTGTTGCAGTGGTTAAGAATCTGCCTGCCAATGCAGGGGACACGGGTTCGATCCCTGGTCCAGGAAGATCCCACATGGTGCGGAGCAACTAAGCCCGTGAGCCACAACTACTGAGCCTGTGCTCTAGAGCCCGCAAGCCACAACTACTGAGCCCGCGTACCACAACTACTGAAGCCCACGTGCCTAGAGCCCGTGCTCCGCAACAAGAGAAGCCACCACAATGAGAAGCCCGCACACTGCAACGAAGAGTAGCTCCCGCTCCCGCAACTAGAGAAAGCCTGGGCACAGCAATGAAGACCCAATGCAGCCATAAATCAATCAATCAATCAATCAATAAAAATGTATAAAATAAATAAATAAAAATGTAAAAACCATTCTTAGCTTTCAGGCCATAGTTTGGCGATACTTAATTCGACGAAAAATTCTTAATGGATTCACGAGTTGCTATTTCTGGCTGTGAAATACTTTGAAATTGCAATTACTTTGATATACCTCAAAAGTAGATAATTAAAGTGTTAAACTGGTTAGAAGTGATTATCATATGTGACTTATTCATAAATAGCAGATAATTAGTAAATAGTGAGTGCTATGTGCTTAAGATGTGTTTTTTTCTGATCTTATAATACACTCTTGAAACTTTTCATTTAACTACAATAATTTAATTTCTACCTAAATAATGATATTATTGATTACACATAATAGAAAACCCCTTATGAAATATGTAGGCTTCTACTGAGTTTAGTGAGTTAAAGAACATATGGTTTCTTTGAAATGTCCATCCAATCTTAAAGTTTTCAGAAAACATATTTTAATTCATCTGATCATTTTTGAATGACTATCCAAATGTTGGCTTTTCTCTGCACACATACAATCTGTTAGAGCCAGGAATTTGGCAGTTACATTTTTCACTGTAGATGCTAAGTTAGAAAGACCATTTAAGTGGGAAGAGATCAACGACACAGTGGGGATTCTCAATGACAAAAGTAATAATGCCATGGGGATTATTTCCAGAGAGGAAGTAGAGAATTGGATAACTGATATTTCAGAGGCTTTATAACAATGCACATTTCTTTGTTTTCACTGACTTCTATAGTGTATTAATTTCCTTTTGCTCCTGTAATAAATTACCACAAACTTAGGGGCTTAAAACAGCACAAATTTATTCCGCTATTGCTCTAGAGGTCAGAAGTCTGAAATCAGTTTCACTGGGCTAAAGTCAGGGTATCAGTAGGGCTGGTTATTTCTGGAGACTCTGAATGAAGAATCCATTTCGGTGCCTTTTTCAGCTTCTCACGGCTGCGTCTGTTCCTTCACTTGTGGCCCCTTCCTCCACTTTCAAAGTGCATCCCTCCCATTTCTGCTTCCGTCATTACGTTGCTATCTCCTCCGATTCTGATTCCTCCTGCACCCCGCTTATACAGACCGTTGTGATTACAGTGGGCCCACGAGGATAATCCAGGAGAATTTCCCCATCTCAAGATTCATAACTGAATCACATCTGCAAAGTCCCTCTACCATATAAGGTCATATTCACAGGGTCCAGGGATTAGGATGTGGAGATATTCCGGGGGGGCATTATTTAGTCTGCCATAGATATCAAAAAAATTTTTTTATATGAACTTGTGTTGTTTGTGAGCTGTATACAAAGTAAACCCATGAGGGCAAGGATGCTGCTTCTCTAGACCTGTGCCATATTGTTATGACATATCTGTGTATGACTCTCTAGTGAAAGCATCACTGTATTAGGAATACAACCTTTTATACCCCAGCCTTATTTATCTATATTCAACTATATACATTCAAAAATGAAGAGTCAGGAAGGAGTAGAATTATAGCAGCAGGGTTGGAAGCTCTAGGATGGAGAAAATCCAATATAACTGCTCCCTCTCTAGACAAGCGCTCAAAGCACCGTTCTTTCATTAAACATATATATACACAGATATGTAAAGGTAAATTCTGTGTGTAGAGTCATCTTTTTTTTTTTTTTTTTTGCGGTACGCGGGCCTCTCACTGCTGTGGCCTCTCCCGTTGTGGAGCACAGGCTCCAGCCGCGCAGGCCCAGCCGCTCCGCGGCACGTGGGATCCTCCCGGACCGGGGCACGAACCGGCGTCCCCTGCATCGGCAGGCAGACTCTCAACCACTGCGCCACCAGGGAAGCCCCATCTTTTTTTTTTATTGGAGTATAATTGCTTTACAATGTTGTGTTAGTTTCTGCTGTACAATGAAGTTAATCAGCTATGCGTACACATCTATCCCCTCCCTCTTGGACCTCCCTCCCACCCCCGCCCCCCATTCCACCCATCTAGGTCATCACAGAGCACGGAGCTGAGCTTCCTATGTTTTATAACACGTTCCCACTGGCTATCTACCTTAACGCGTGGTAGTATGTATATGTCAATCCTCATCTCCCAGTTCGTCCCACCCTCCCTTCCCTCACTGTGTCCACACGTCTATTCTCTAAGTACCAGTGTTACATTGTAATATCTTAAACCGCCTTGAATCTTAGAACACCTAAAAGCTCCCCATCTGATTCAATCATTTAGCAAACATTCTGCTTAGATACCTAGCAAGTGCCAGGGACTGTGTGTGGTCATGAGGACTCAAAGATGAGGAAGTCTCAGTGAGGACCCAGGTAATAACTGAGACGCTGCAAGGCCGTGTCCTCACAGACCTCTAGTGCCGCTGCTGAATGGACAACATGCTTGAGAGAAACCAAATTACTGTTCAGCACATGGAGAAGGGGATTTCAGAGGAGAGATCCTGCTCACACAATGTGACAAGTGATGAGGGAGACCCAGGCACATCCAGGGAACGGCAAACGGTTTGGTGTGGGCGTGATGGAAGGTGTGCAGGGAACAGAGACTGGGAGTGAGCTGGACAGCTAGGCAGGGACCAGCTCTGCAGAGATCTGTGTGCCGTGCCAACGAGCGTGGACAGCCTCACGATGAGTAGCTCTGAGATGTTCTCATGTGGGAAAGGAGTCTGTGCTTCTGAAAGACAACCCGAGCAGCAACCCAGGAGTCCTGGTGGAGGGAAGGAGAGAGGAAGACAGGCAGACGGCTGCAGGAATTGGCCAGAGAAGAGGGAAGAGTCTGCACCCAGACAGAGGCAACCAGAGAAGGAGAGGAGAAGGTAGGTTGGAGAAACGCTGATTTGACATCAACGTGACCTTGCAAGGGACCAGACGTGGCTGCCGGTGCGGCAGGGAGGTGAAACAAAAGAGTAAATGGGGGATAACCCTGGGGTTTCTACTTGGATGGTCTGGTACCCTTAACCAAGAGAGGAAACACATAAATGAACAGGGGTAGGGGTTGAAGTGAAGCGAGTCAGTGGGTCCGTTTCAAGCATGTGAATCTGAGTTTCCTGGAGGACATCCAAAGATGGAGGTCTAATAGACAGTCAGGAACACAGATCAGAGAGCAGACCTGGTTGCACGGGGTGGCTGTGGGAGTGTGAGAAGCAGGTGGATGTCCCAGCAACTGCATGTAAAGGAAGTCAGGAGCTGGGCATGGGGCAGAGCCCATATGACAGGAGACGAGGACCCCAGGGACACTGAGTCACAGAGCCGAGGGAGGCGGGCCTTCCTTTCTAGAGAAAGGAAACCCTCCGACGCTGCAGACATGTCCGAGGGGATGAGGTGGTCACCTGATTCCACGATCAGGCAGCTGCTGCTTAACTTCATGACTGTGGTTTCAGGAGAGCAGAAGGCAGAAGCGGGACTGCAGTGGGTCGAGAAGTGGAAGCAGCACACGGAGAACAGTCCTTCAGGAGATCTGGGCTGGGGCTTCCCTGGTGGCGCAGTGGTTGAGAGTCCGCCTGCCGATGCAGGGGACACGGGTTTGTGCCCCGGTCTGGGAAGATCCCACATGCCGCAGAGCAGCTGGGCCCGTGAGCCATGGCCGCTGAGCCTGCGCGTCCGGAGCCTGTGCTCCGCAACAGGAGAGGCCATGACAGTGAGAGGCCCACGTACCGCAAAAAAAAAAAAAAAGAGATCTGGGCTAACGGGAATCTGGGCAAGTGGTTTAGAGGTCACGGGTCGAGAAACCCTTCTGCAGAGGAGGGGAGACCTTTGTTCCCTGAATAAACTCTTTGGGTGTACCATGTACCAGGCACTGAACTGAGCTTCTTACAAATATTAACTCATTTATTCCCTGGGGTGCTTAATTTGATGTGTCAACTTGGCTAGGTCACAGTACCCAGATATTTGATCACACACACCTGGAGGTTGCTGTGAAGGTATTTTTAAGATGAGATTAACAATTAAATCAGTAGACTGAGTAAAGCAGATTATGTTTCCTGTAGGTGGGCCTCATCTAATCAGTTGAAGGCCTCAAGAAAAGGCTGACCTCCCCCAAGGAAGAGGAAATTCTGCCAGCATATGGCCCTTCGGATTCAAACTGCAACATCAACTCTTCTCTGGGTCTCCAGTCTGCTGGACCACTGCAGATTTTGAACTTGTCAGCCTCTTCAAGTGCATAAGCCAATACTGTAAAATAAATCTCTCTCTCTTTCTCTCTCTCTCTCTCTCTCACACACACACACATGCACACACACATCCTACTGGTTCTGTCTCTCTGGAGAACTCTGAATAATAAACACACTCTTCATAACAGCACTAGGTATTGATACTATTATTATCCCCATCTCACAGTTGAGCAAACTATGGCACAGAGAGGTTAAACAACTTGGCCAGGGCCACACAGCTGATGGCCAGCAGAGCTGGAATTCCAATCCACTGTGCCTCAGTGTTGCTGCTCTCAACCACACGCTCTACTTCAGAGCACTGCCCTGGCATGTGGGGGCCCAACCTGGATGGACAACGGTGAGTGGAAGACTGTACAAGGGACGGAGAGCCTCGATCAATGTGCGCCTTGTACAAGTGAGGAAACAGGACAGGTGATTCGCCCAAGGTAGGCCTTAGAGTTTTCCAAGTGGCGGATCCAGGGTTTCAGGAGGTCAAGTGCAAGCTTTCCCCTCTCCTTCCTACTTTCTTTCCCTGCTTTGTTATCCACGTCCTTTCCTCCCTTCAGAATTCCCGTCTTCCCCAGGGGTTCCCTCAAGTCCCTTTCTCCCGGGAGCCCAGGGCTCCTTACATCCTGATCAGGACCATGTGCCTCAAGAAGTCACCAAGCCGTGGAGAACACACGCCAATGACAAAGTGCCCACATGACCCAGTGCCGCATGTCCACGTGGCAGCATGATCCTTCTAACAACATCAAGTTCAGTGCGTCTGGTAAAGCCAATGAATTCCACACAAATAGTTATGCGGTCTGTTAGTAACTGGAAAACGAAACAAAACAAACCCCAACTCCCCCCAAACTCCAGACAGCCCAACAAGCATTTATTTCCAGATATAAATTCCTAGAACTAGAATTTGACTACTCAAGGAATTAGGTGTCTTTGAAAATACATTTGATACCAAAAATCCCCCAAGAATTTTTATGCGTATCCTAACAGTTTAAAACTCTGAATGGGGTTATTTGAAAACCGGTCTTTTCAAGTTTGACTTTCAAGTTTGGGATTCAGAACCAACAGGGCATAGGGACCAATGTGCTGTCCAAACCCGAAACACAAGCACGTTCTTCTTCCCTCATTCTTACTACGAATGTCGACTGTAAAACCTCCTGGAGGAAAATTTGGAAATATGTATTAAAAGCTTTAGAATTTTGTACTTTTTGAAGTCAGCAATTCCACTTCTTCTAAAATTTTATCCTAAGGAAACAATCATGGCCATGTATAAAGATTTTGCTATAAAGGTATTTATCACAACGTTGGTAACAAGAGTAATTTTTTTTCTAACTTAGGGGATTGAGCAACTGAATTATGACATAAACATATAAGGGAATACCATGCAATCTTAATATTGACATTGCAGAATAACAGCTGCTATGGAATAATAATGCTAGGGAAAGAGGTTCATGACATACAAATGGTTTTTAAAGGCAAGTTATAAAACGGTACATAGCATATAATCTCTTTCTGTTAAATGTGTATTTTTGGAAGGCAGTCCCTAAGAGGGCCCAATGACCCCCTACTCCTGGTGTTCACACACCTGTGTGGTCCACCCCCTACTGTACCAGCATCGGGCTCTGCGACCACCGGCGTATGGAAAGAAAGGAGTGGAGGCCACTTTGACCTTAGGTGATAGAAGACAGTGACTTCCATTTTGCCCATGTGTGCTTCTGTACTTTTTGTTTATTTGTAAATTTCTCCTGGGTCACTTGCTCTGTTGGAAGCAAGCTGTCACGCTGTGAGTGGCCCTGTCGGGACGCCCACATGGGAAGGCACTGAAGCCTCCGGCCATCAGCCAGTGAGGAGCTGGGGCCTGAAAGCGTGCATGCAGCCCCTGTTGAACCCTGAGATGAGCTGGTTGACAGTCTGACTGCACCTTTCTAGAGACCCTGACCCAGAGCCACCCAGCTAGGCTGTGCCCGGGTTCCTGACTCTCCAAAACTGTGAGACAACAGGTGTTCACTGTTGTTTAAAGTTACGAGTTTTAGGGCCATCTGTTACGCAGCAAAAGATAACTAACACATACATCCATAGTGCAATGGCTGGAAGGAAATATAGGCTCACTTTGGAGATACTGTGGGTTCGGTTCCAGACCTGCTGCAATATATCAAACACTGCAATAAAGCAAGTCACGTGAATTTTTCATTTCCCAGTGCATTAAAAATTATGTTACACTACACTGTAGTCAATTAAGTATGCAATAGCATTATGCCTAAAAAACCAATGTACATATTTTAACTAAAAAATACTTTACTGCTAAAAAATGCTCACCATCATCCGACAACACAGGGTTACCACAAATGTTCAATTTGTATAAAATGCAGTACCTGCAAAGTGCAATAAAGCAAAGTGCAACAGAACGCAGTCTGCCTGTAATCCAGAATACTGTTAGTGGGTTTCTCTACATGTGGGATCATAGGTAATTTTTCTTTTCTTTTTTTTTGTACAATATTGGCAATGTTTTTTTCTTTTTTCAGAACACAGGACCAAGAGAGATCATGTGACCACCTAAAGACTAAAAGGATAAAGGTTAGGAGAGCCAATTTAGTTCTAATAACCTTTAAAGATTCTTTTCAAGCAAATTAGCTTAAATGTGGAAAAAACCCCAACTCCAAAGAGCGTGTAAGACTTACCCACTAGAAACCATGCAATGCACCATGAGCAGTAGCATTCAATAATTTCAAGGAAAAGGAACTTGCCCAGGCTTCTTAAAAGGGAAATCAGATGGTAATGAAGTTATCTGTTAGCCGATCGCTGGCACGGGAGCTTGCTTACCTAGCTTCTGATCAAACCGCCACGCTGTGACATAGGCATTGTGCCTCAGACTGCTCTGTGTGGCCAGGGGCACGGTGACATAAATGGGGCCATCCACCAGCACCGGCGTTCCATCATTGCTGAGCAAGTGGACGCTGACGGCTGTGACGGGGGTCAGGTCGTACCTGGTGCCGTTTCCTGGAAGCAAGAGACATTCTCCATCACATGCACACACAGGACTGACATGGGGCTGCAGAAACTATTCACAGAGAAATATCATAGCTACCATCTACTGAGGACTGGGCCTCCTATAAGCCGGGGACTCTATTCAGCATCTTACACACATAATCCTCACCACGACATTCTAACGTAGGTAAAATTCCCATCTTACACATAAACAAACTGAGGCTCAGAGAGGGTAGTAATAAGAGCTGGTCTTCGGATATAGGCTAGTTTGAATCTGCAAACCTGATCCAAGCTTGGGTTTGCAGATTCTAACCACTGTGCTGTGCTTTCAAAAAGGGCCTCAAGGGACTTCCCTGGTGGTCCAGTGGTTAAGACTCTGAACTCCCAATGCAGGAGGAGCAGGTTCCATTCCTGGCCGGGGAACTAAGATCCCACATGCTGCGTCCCTCCCCACAAAAACAAGGGCCTCAAAAGAGAAGGGATTGTCTATAATGGGAGAGGAGGTGTGGGTGGAAATCCCTGAAATCAACTTCTATACAAAGTGAGCACTGTGCACATGTTAATTACTCGGCAGGTCACCATAATGGAACCAAATGATTTAAATCAGAGACTGCTGAAAAAAAAAAAAAGGAGTGAATTTCTTCAAGGAGTACTTCAAAATATTAACTTACTGCTACTAAAAGTACACTATTGAAAACTTGGACTTGAAATATTTATGAGTTATTTTGGTTGCCATTGTTATTTTGATCTGTTTAAAAGGAATTTAATATACCAATTATTTTGCATTAGAGGCCTTTTATCCAAGCCAATGCTTTAATGACTGTCTACAGATAAACTGGGGAATGCTTATGAGAGCAATATTATATTTATACAGTTAAGTGGTCCATTTGAGAAGAATTTTTCTCCAGTGGAATATAATATATCATACAAAATGTATTTGGTCATAATTTAAAATCTTCCCTTGAACACGATGAAAACACACTGGTGGAAAAATTTAATCTACATTAGAACACCATTTATAGGATTTCTTAGTAAGCTACTTATATACTTACCTACCTATCGACTAACTACCCAAGCTAATGCAAACCTCCAATGAGGACTAAATTTAAACATTTCAAACAAATCTGGTGAATTTTAGAGTCTGAACAACCAGTGAGAGATAACCCCTTTGTAGAGCAATCTCTATACGGCTAATGTCAGCACTATCTTTTATGATTCATACCCATCTCTGTTTTCCAGTGAAGGGAACGGCATGGAAATGAGGATTTCATCAAAAGGTCCACGTTGGAAGCATAGATTCAAGTTCTGAAATCTTTTTATCCTGGCCATTTCATTTTAGGGTGAAGTAAAACCAAAACCCAGAATTTACCATCTTTCTGGTCAAACTCTCTTGTAGATGGAGGACCTAAATGTGTCTGTTGCCCAAAAGCAACACAGAAGCAAAGCCAGGTCTCCAATGAACCTCTCTAGGCTCTGTTAGACTCTCTAAATGAGACAGGACTTAAAACAAAGAGAGATTAAGTAACTTACTAGACCTTACATAAACAATTTAAAGATCATGTTTTCAATCAGGAAGCACTGCTTCTTTCATCAAACCCGAGGCAGGAAGTCTTCCCGGGGAAGCAGCAGGTAGGGCAGAAAGCTGCTCCAGACTCATCACCCTTTCGCCCCACTTAACACTGCCTCTTGATTCCCAGAAATGGCATCCCCATTGTCCCCGCTCATCCCCTTTTGAGACTTCCTTCCTATATCTTGCACATCCCTGGCCCAGGAAGCCAGGGTCCCAGTACCAGATCCGCTACCAACTACTTACGTGGCCTCTGGTGAGTTACTTCCCTGTTCCGGGGTCCCTTTTTCTTATCTGCAAAACTAACGAGGTTGGACTAGATGCTTTCCTGTGAGGCTACAGAAAGGAAGGAACTCGACTATAAACATTCAGAAGTAAGAACAGCACTGCAGAAAGGGGCATATTCTTTTAAAGCAACATGGCCTAGGTGCATGTGCTTTAATGTTCTTTAAAATGTTCTCTGTTAGAAGACATCACAGGCAATTATACCTGCTTTCCTGAGGCCTCTTTCCTCTCTCAGTGCTTCCAGTCCATGCCTTCCAAATGACAGTCTACCCTCCCACTTTCTTTATTCTGGACATACCTTGAAGGGTTACATTGTTTTCCTTCCAGCCCTCCTTATTAGAGGGCAACACAACACTGAGTTCTCTGTATAAGGAGTCTCTCCTTCCTGTTCATCTTGATGTTACCTGACTCCCATCATGTCCGAAGAAAGACAGGTGTCTGTCAGGCAAAAGCAGCAACGCTGGACCAAGCTAGGAGGCCACCAATTCATCACTTAGAACAAGAGGGGTTTTGCTCGTATAGCATCTCCGGTTCTGTTTGGCTTTGGACATTAGTCATGCTACTGACTCCTCTGTTGTCTTGGATCTACCAGCAGAAGTAATGTCTTGAAAAGCCCTCGGGAGCGTCACGGAACAGGTCTGCGCTTTCTTGGCAACCACAGGGGAGAGCATGAGGCTGCACGGGAACGAGCAAGTGAGGAAGGGACTGAAACCTCCACGTGGCTGCGTTTCTCTGTCTACAACTCTGGATCCCTCCAAGGGGGGGGAATAAACAACCCCCCTTAGGACACGGCAGGGAAACCAGCCTCTTTCCAACCGCATTTGTGGCCTCTGTGTATTTTGCTGAATTCTAGTGATAACCTGTCACCTCACACGGGTTTGTGTGGTCCAGGCTCTCACACTAGGTTGAAATCTGTTAGATGCGGTTTATGAAACGGGAGGCCAACGTGGGGCAGAGAAGAATCCCTAGTTGATGGGCTGCTGGGGTGCTAGGCAGACACCACGCTACCCTTCCCTGGCAGGAGGTCTGATTCTTCCTAGGTCAACTGGCCAGTTATCTCAGTGGAAAACAAATTGAATATAACCTTCCAAAGACCTTCCCTCTTCCCTCTGAAATAAGAGAGTGATTTTAAAATAAACTCCTCTAAAATCAATAGTCCTATGTCTTCTCCACCTTACCATCGTCTCAGATTTCATAATTTATTCAAGAGCTCTTGGAATTGGGGCACAGAGAAAAACTGAATGAGCTCCAAGGAACGAGGTTGTTCTTCCAACTCGCGGTTTTATGATGAAGGCTGAATGGAGGTTTCATGATGGCCTCGGGTCATCCTGTTCCCAGAAACACTACTTTGCTCCCAGGCCTGTCCATTTAAATGAAAAGTCAACTTTTTTCTTCCCAATAATGTGCACTTAAGATGACCACCATGCCACTTTTCTGGTGGTCAGTGACTGACATATTCATTGCATCATCATCACGCAAAAATTCAAGGGAGAAGAAACGTTTCTCAAAACGGGTATCGCAGAGGGAAGAAAAGCAGGTTACAAATCACCACGTGAGCTTGATCTGTAACCAGACATTTATTAACACTCTACAAAACGGATCAGATGTGGCAGGTATAAAAAGCTTTTGCAGAACGATCAGTTTCTGTAAAGCACTGGACAATTAAGTGAAATTCAATCAAAGCGTCCCTGGGAAATGCACTAACGTACTCACCTAGCGGGATTTAACCCAGAACAGCCTTTGGTTTTCAAGTTTATGTTGTGACCCGTGTAAAGTGTTGGGGAAAAGAAGAGAGGGAGACAGGAAAATGATTCAGGGCTTGAGACTCGGCCACCATCCATTCACCAAAAGGAGGACCGGGGACCACGTCAGCACCGAGCTCTGTTGGCCGGGAACGGAGGTAAGGGCGGTCTTTCACTGGTAAGGAACGATTACCTATTTTCTGGCTGGTGGCTTTTAGTTTCTGTGACCTTTGAGCAGTGTGTGTCCTGCTGGCCTAGGGCGAGAACGACCGAGCAGACTTAGAGGGCTTCCAGGAGATGTTTCAAAGTCAAGTATGAAGCCTCACCACTCTTCGCAGAGGGGAAGGCAAAGAGAGGGCAAACTCAGAGAAAGGGAGGTCGTGAGAAAAGGCTGGATGGACTCAGCCGGTGGAGCCCAGAGGCTCCCTGCCCCCAAGTGCTCCCTGTACTGGTGGGCGGGGGCATGGTGTGCTCCTCTGGGAATCAGGCCCAGGGCCACCCCCGCCTCTCCCAGCTGTGGCACGTGCCCGGGGCGGGGGTGGGGGGGACAGTGCATCTCCACACAGCTGGGCAGGCTGCTCTACCAAATACACGTTCCAGGGGCAAGTGGGGCGAGGCTGAGAGCAGGGGGACAGAAAACCTCTAACTCTGATCAGACACTTTAAAAAATTCAATTAAAAGAACTTCTGGGAATTAAATATACTTCGTTGGCCAACGGAGAGCTCAGGCAACTGGTACCAAGAGAGAGGCTCGGGGAGACAAGCTCGTGAACGTGGCGCAGGCTGAGGTCCTCAAATGACGCTTTCAGTGCCCTTGAACTTGTAGACGACAGATCTGCCCTTCAGCGCCTCGGGTTGGGTTCTCCCACTTACAAAGATACAAACACACAGAAAGATGCAAACGCAGACTCCCCGGCTGGAAAGAAACGAGCCTCGAGTTACCTGTTCCGTTTCCATCTAAACCCCGCAAATAAGGAAAGCCGTCCACCTCCGAGGGGGAGCCGGCGGCCGTGAGAAAGGCTGTCAGGTCACTGTAGCTGGTGTTCTCGGGCAGCCGCAGAGCTCTCCTCTGGAAATGCACGCGAGGCTGCGGCCGGGCACCTGCGGAAATGAACCCTGGAGTTACCTCTCGGAGGGGCGGTTTCTGTTTCCAGAAAATGCAAACCCCGGAAAAGCTGCCCTAAGGTTTCAGCGTGGCTGCCCCGTCTCCACTCCTCTCTCCGTCCCCTCACATCGCCCATTCACGCGGGCACAAACATGTGGCAGCATGTTATTATGGGGAGAGAAATAATAGCCCATTGTCACGCTTGCTGTGACACAGGATGTTCTTTAGCTTTTTCACAAAAAGCTCTATTCGTGAGCAGTCTTTTCACTGCCCAGCCTTCGCCTATGGGTAGGGGTAGCATTCTGGGAAAAAGTCCACGTAAGTGAAATGAGTAGATGACAGTTAATCTCTTGATACAAACAAGGCAGGAGAGACCTTTTGACACCGTTACAGACACGTCCTTAGTGTTCCTGGTAAAATCTGGTCCAAGCGCACAGACCAAGCTGAAGCAGAACAGGGCAACAGACGAGCAGCTGGACGAGAACTGCAAGTGAGAACCCACAGTAGTGAGTCCTTTCCCTTCGGCGGAAGCTGCCTTTTGGCATTCCATCTGACTCGCGACGGATCATGATACAGATTCTGTGATGAGCCTCTTGAAAGGATGTGAGAACTGCTCTTTTCAGCAAACTCAACTCTGTGCAGGATGGGTTGAGCCAGTGACCCTGTTACACAGTTACCTGTGACACCATCCGCAGTTTGACTTTGCTCCAGATCTTATTTTGACTGTAAAACCTGAACCCGTTTTTATCTATTGCTGTAGCGAGGGTCACAAGACGCAGATGTGCTATATCAGTTTGCACACACCCAGCAAAAACATCGTGAAGACAAAAATGAATAGAGATGGGAGTTGGAGCATTCCCTGATGGAAGTACGCATCTCTCTGGATTAAAATAAAGTGGTTCCTTGGACTTCCCTGGTGGTGCAGTGGTTAAGAATCTGCCTGCCAATGCAGGGGACACAGGTTCGAGCCCTGCTCCAGGAAGATCCCACACGTCACGGAGCAACTAAGCCCGTGCGCCACAACTACTGAGCCTGCGCTCTAGAGCCTGTGAGCCAGAACTGCTGAGCCCGCGTGCCACAACTACTGAAGCCCGTGTGCCTAGAGCCCGCACTCCGCAACAAGAGAAGCCACCGCAGCGAGAAGCCTGGGCACCGCAACGAAGAGTAGCCCCCACTCTCTGCACCTAGAGAAAGCCCGCACGCAGCAACAAAGACCCAACACAGCCAAAAACAAGTTAATTAATTAAAAAAATAATAAAGTGGTTCCTCAAACGTGGTGGTCTGCCCTGATGTTCTGGTCATCATATATCCCACCCCAGGCTTGAGGGATACCATGTTTCCCTGTGGTCGGCTGGGGGCTTCCTCTTCCCCACCCACGGATGTCCTGACACAACAGCCCTGCCCAGAGGTCATGGTCTTTATGTCTACAGCAAGGTCCCTCTTCACCCTGGATCAGAAAGTTTTAAAGGGGACTTCCCTAGTGGCATAGCGGTTAAGACTCCGCGCTCCCAATGCAGGGGGCCCGGGTTCGATCCCTGGCCAGGGAACTAGATCCCACATGCATGCCACAATTAGGAGTCTGCATGTCGCAACTGGGGAGCCCGTGTGCCACAACTAAGGAGCCCTCGAGCCACAATTAAGGAGCCTGCTTGCTGCAACTAAGACCCGGTGCAACCGAAAATATTAATAAATAAATAATTTTTTTTTAAAAAGAAACTTTTAAGGGAGGAATAAGCCTATCAAGAAGTGTTCCAGGGGAATTCTCTGAAGGTCCAGTGGTTTGGACTCTGCGCTTTCACTGCCGAGGGCCCGGGTTCAATCATGGGTCAGGGCACTAAGATCCTGTAAACTGCAAAAAAAAAAAAAAAAAAAAGCAGTGTTCTAGAATAACGGAGTTCTGGAGCTCCAAGGCTCAACTAATCCAAGGCTCTTCTGACAGGGGAGCCCACAAAATGGACTCACCACCAACACAGACTTACGGGGTGGGCTGCCTTGACCATGTATGACCAAGGTGGTCATGACGGCACCTGAAAATCACTGGCTGCATTTCTCAGATGACTGGTTCTCCACCAACACTGGCCCAGCTTTAGATCCCATGGGAGCCAGGTGCCCAGACTCCCAACAGTCCTACCTGAAGCTCAGTGCACACGGACATCGGTCCTGTTCTAGACCATCAATGCCCTTTCTTGGTCCCTAAAACAAAGCTCTGGTGATGCACTGGCAGCCACACAGCTGAATCTTTTCACTCCCAGCTCTTGTGAGTCTGCCCTCCTTGTCCTCTGATTTCACGTGACAGCAATGTCCTCCTGCTGTCGCCTTCCCGGTCTGCGCAGGGCTCGGACGCCTCATGCTCCCAGCGGGTGGGGCGTGCTCCATGCCGGCCCGGGGCCTCGCGCCTCACCCGACCCCTTTTCCCCCAGCCCGCTTCCCGCACGTGCTGTCTGCCTCTTTCCTTCTTCTCCGAGCTGCCCTCAGAGACGGAAGGTCCAAGCGAACCCTTTCTCGTCCACCTCCTCACCCCCAACTACGGGACAACATTCTCTGCTCCTGTTATCATTTTCTTTCAATCCTAGTGAATGTCCTGCGATTTGTTTCCTCTTCTCACCGTTCTTCAGCCGAAACAATGCTGCTGCTGCCTGGGTTTCACGCACTGGGAATCGGGGAACTCGCTACTAGGAAGGCCAGAAGGGCGTGTCTGCAGCGTGAAGGCGCAAAGAGGGGCTTGTCCTCACAAGGGTCAAGGCAGAAGGCAGGGGCCAGGCGGGTTACCCCAGAACACCGTGGGTCCTGTGTGCCCCTCCAGGCCCCGTGAGATGGGCAGGCTGAAGTCACCGTGAAGGCCCCTTTGGCTGAAAGGAACAGAACCCACGCATCCTGGACCAAGGAAAAGGGGACGTTGCTGAAAGATGAAGGGCAGTCTAGCTGAGCGCCAGGACACTAGCCCAGCCAGGCCTTGCAGGGACCGGCCTGGGACCCGGACACAACCGAGGCTGTTCCCAGCTCTCGGGCCACTGGGCGTCTCATTCCCATTCTTTTTTTTTTTTTTTTCTGATTTTAACTTTTAATAAATTGAAGTTTAAAGAAGTCCTCCTTAAATTCAATTTAAAATAGTATCCCTTTCAGATTGAGGGAGATTTTAAAGAGGTGGCTACTTTGGGCATTGGTTCCTCACTTTTTTTTTTTTTTTTGCGGTACGCGGGCCTCTCACTGTTGTGGCCTCTCCCGTGGCGGAGCACAGGCTCCGGACGCGCAGGCCCAGCGGCCATGGCTCACGGGCCCAGCCACTCCGCGGCACGTGGGATCTCCCTGGACTGGGGCACAAACCCGTGTCCCCTGCGTCGGCAGGCGGACTCTCAACCACTGCGCCACCAGGGAAGTCCTCTCATTTTTTTTTAAATGTTTTTTACTCTATTGAGAGATGTTAGGTTTTAGTTCTTCTCATTTATTTCTCTATTGGCTACATCGGGCCTTAGTTGCGGCACGTGGGATCTTTCGTTGCAGCGCGCAGCCTTCTCTCTAGTTGTGGCACTCTGAAGCCTGTGCAGGCTCAGTGGTTGCGGCGCGTGAGCTCTCTAGTTGAGGCATGCAGCCTCAGTAGTTGAGGCATGCAGCCTCAGCAGTTGTGGCGCCCAGGCTTAGTTGCCTCGTGGCATGAGGGATCTTAGTTCCCCGACCAGGGATCAAACTGGCGTCCCCTGTGTTGCAAGATGGATTCTTAACCACTGGACCACCAGGGAGGTCCCAGTTCCTCATTGTTTTTAGTTGAAGTATAATTGATTTACAATATTGTGTTAGTTTCAGGTGAACAGCAAAGTCGTTCATTCAGTTATACATATATTTTTTCAGATTATTTTCCATTATAGATTACAAGATATTGAATATTATTCCCTGTGTTATACAGTAGGTCCTTGCTGCTTATCTATTTTATATATAGTAGTGTTTATCTGTTAATCCCCTAAATTATCCCTTACCCCCTCCCCTGCTCTTTCCCCTTTGGTAACCATGAGTTTTCTATGTCTGTGAGTCTATTTCTGTTTTGTAAATAGATTCATTTGTATTATTTTTTTAGATTCCACATATAAGTGATATCACATATCATCGCAGTTCGGTGTCTTTCTGTCTGTCTCTGTGTTTGTGTCTATTTCTCTCTGCCCCTGTGCGTGCTTCTCTCTCTGCCTTTTTGTCTCTGTGTGCATGTCTCTGCCTCTGTCTCTCCCTGGCACACCATGCGTTTCCGTGGGAGACGCACCTCTCCCCACTCCTCTTCCCCTCCTGTCCCCCTTCCCTTTTCTGTACAGAAGAACTCGCTCCCTGACCAGACATCGTGTCTGTCCCCCACTTCTGGAGGAGTGGGGGGCACAGAGGGGCGATGCTGAGGCAGGTTTACTCGAAGAGGGTGTGGCCGGTCCAGCTGCTTTGACACACGCTGTGACCGGCACGCCCTGATGCCCCTGGGGGATCGAACACAGGAGCCCAGGCTCTGCCTGATGAAATGCCCCAAGAAACGTCTGAGGAGTGTAAGGGTCGAAGTACTCTGAGCCTCAGCGTAAATACGATCTAAAGTGGGTACGTGGCGGGTTGGGGGGTGGTTATGCTCTTAAGCCTAAGTTTATGGATTAAAGCTGCTGAGTTCCCACACATTTCAGGAGGGGGACCTGACTGGGTGGGGAGGGGAGGATGGAGGGGGATGGGCCTGTCCCTCTTCTGTGGATGCCTCTCCTCCACACTCCCCACAGCAGCTGTGTCATCCTCCATCCTCCTTGGGGCTCCACCATTATCCCCCAAATGCTCAGACCCAACTCTACTGAAAACACCGGGGCGGGCTTCTCATTGCGGTGGCTTCTCTTGGGGAGCACGGGCTCTAGGCACGTGGGCTCAGTAGTTGTGGCTCACAGGCTCTAGAGCGCAGGCTCAGTAGTTGTGGCACACGGTCTTAGTTGCTCCGCGGCACGTGGGATCTTCCCGGACCAGGGCTCGAACCCGTGCCCCGTGCATGGGCAGGCGGATTCTTAACCGCTGCACCACCAGGGAAGCCCCCTCCGGCTGCACTTTAAAATCCTTTTTCCCTCTTCTCTGCTGCCTCTTCTGCCCCTGCCCTCCCCTCCCCCAAGGTCAACCCGAGTTTCGTAACTTTTGCTTGTTTTATTGCAAGACGTGACTCGATCCACTATTCTTGCCTTCGTCAAAAACCTCTCTCCAGAAGCTTTTCCTCCCCAACCAACACATATACTCCTTTCTTCCTCAGCTAGAAAAACCACAGCAAGACACCACTTTCGCTGTTATCCCCGTAAGCCTCCTCTCTTTCCCCCCAACGCCCAGGGACGTGGCTTTCACCCCCCCCCACCACACACACACACAGGCCGCCCTTGGAAATGTCACCTGACTGACTGTATAATCTGCAAACCCGTGACCCTGGCTCGCCTTCCTGCCTCCAGCTACTCACAATGATGAGCGCTGTTCCCCGCCCCCGCGCGGGGTCACGGTGCTGCCCTCCGCTCTCCCCAGAGGAGCCGGCTTTTTCCTCTCCGAGTGCTTGTTTCTCCTCCTACTTCGGATGCGACAGCTCCCGAAGGCTCACCACAGTCGCCTCTGCTGTTCCTGACTGTCTCCTGACTTGCCTGGCTCTCCTGCCTGCTGGAGCCTCACCAGTTACCTTCCGGTCCTGCCGGGGGCTCCACGCGAGCGTTCCCGGTACCTCCTCTGCACCGCGACTCGATTGTGACGTCATCACTGCCTTCTCTCCTACTTAACGAAGACCCGCTCCCCCGACACCTGTGTTTGACTCCAGGTTGCCACCATCGCTTTTCGTCGCTCAAGTGCCAGGACGGCCCAATCTTCCCTTATCAACGTTTCTAGCATCTTCTTTTCCCTCCGTCCTGCCTCCACCGTACACTACGCTGTGACGTGACCCCCTCAACTATCGCAAAAGTCTCCTAACTTCCCCTGTGCTTCAGCCTCACCCCTTTCCCGCCTCATCTACTGATGGTTCTTCAGTTCCACTCTCATCACCGCCTTTCCCCACCCAGAAACCTTCAAAGGATCCACCGCTTCCCAAATGAACAACAACGGCAACAATCACAGACCAACACAGACCCGAACTGCGGCTCCACTTCTCTCATGGGAGGTGTAGTTCAGCACTTGAGAATTTACAAAGATCTTACATACACATTATTTCACTTAATAATCTACAGCAGGATAAAGAAGGTGTGGTACATGTACACAATGGAATATTACTCAGCCATAAAAAAGGACAAAATAATGCAGCCATTTGCAGTGACAGGGGTGGACCTAGAGATTGTCATGCTGAGTGAAGTAAGTCAGACAGAAGAAGACAAATATCCTATGATACCGCTTATGTGTGGAATCCAAAAAAAAGGGTACAAATGAACTTGTTTACAAAACAGAAACAGTCACAGATGTAGAAAACAAACTTATGGCTACTAGGGGATAAGGGGGGAGGGATAAATTGGGAGATTGGGATTGACGTATACACACTACTGTATATAAAATAGATAACTAATAAGGACCTACTGTATAGCACAGGGAACTCTACTCAATACTCTGTAAGGGCCTATATGGAAAAAGAATCTAAAAAAGAGTGGATATATATATATGTATATATATATATATATATGACTGATTCACTTTACTGTACACCTGAAACTAAAACATTGTAAAACAACTATACTCCAATAAAAATTAAAAAAAAAAACCTACAACAATCCCGTGAAGAAGGAGCTCTCTCCTCTCTTTACAGGGTAGGAAACTGAGGCCCCGAGAGGCCCACAGTCATTCTGTTTGCACGAGGCAGAAATGAATTCTTTGAATTCCGACCTCTGCGTCCCTTCCTAGCACACCTGCCCACGTCAGAACAGATGCTCTGCTATCACTGCCCCTGGCCCTCATCCTCTGGCCCACGCAGCTCTGCTTCTGCGCACGAGCTCGTGTTCTTCCCCGCATCTGGAGCTTCTCCGCATGGTCTCTATTTGCAGATCCTACCTGTCATCCAAGGTGCACCTCCAATGCCACCTCTCCTGTGTGGCCTTTCTGGATCCCTCCCCAAGCTCTAAACTCTACTTGTATCTCTCTTACAGAACCCATCTTCCTGTGCCTGGTATTATATTTATTTGTGTATTTGAGCATCTCCCTAACCAGAGGCGCCATGAGAAGAGAACATGGGCAGGAGCATCACTGGATATATCTCTCTGTTTCTATCTTTCCTCTACCACCTTTGAGCTGAGTGACTTTGGGGTTTGGGTTCTTTATCTTTAAAGTGGGTGTGGCCCACGCCTGTCTCATGATGTGGCTGCTAGGATGTTAGCTCAGAACACACATGCAGGGGGCTTCCCTGGTGGTACAGTGGTTGAGAGTCCGCCTGCCGACGCAGGGGACACGGGTTCGTGCCCCGGTCCGGGAAGATCCCACATGCCGCGGAGCGGCTGGGCCCGTGAGCCATGGCCGGTGAGCCTGCGCATCCGGAGCTTGTGCTCCGCAATGGGAGAGGCCACAACACTGAGAGGCCCGCATACCGCAAAAAAAAAAAAAAAAGATAAAAGAAAAACGAACATACATGCATTGATACGATGTCTCACACTGCCTCCTGGTACATACCAGGTGCAGGATCAGCAATGATTTCCCATCGCCTCTCCCTGTTTAGATGGCAGCTCCTTAAGAGCAGGTGTTCTGTGAAACCCATGGCACCACGTTCTGGGAATGCTTATAGGATTAAATGTAAAGATGAGTTATTCCGGGCAACTCACTGGGTCCTAGTTATGGTCTGTCTCAATTCTGACTAGGTCACCATCCCTCATTCTCAGCACTATTAACATTTTGGGCCACAAAGGCACTTCTTTGCTGGGGGACAGGGGCTGTCCTGTGCATTGTGGCATCTACCCACTAGATGCCAGGAGTGGCTCCCGAGCTGTGAAATTGCCAGATGCCCCTGGGGGAAAAGTGCCCCTGACTGAGAGGATTCCACAAGATACTCTGAGCATCCTCAGAATGACCCAGACGACACGGACAGTCTCCTCTGCCCCGGGGCACAGGATACATGATGGGGAAGAGGATGAAACTCCTGACATCCTGGAACTCCAGGGTAGAGAAGGTAGTCATGGCAATGGCTGAATCACCATAGTGTTTTGATGCCAAAATAGAGGGTTATGCCCAAAAAGTACAGGAGATACTTCAGCAGAGAACCATCAACCACCCAGGAGAGAAATTCCAGGGGTGACAGACACCTGGACCGTGGCTAGAGGCCAAGGCCTCCCCGTGAGCCCTGTGCAGGCTGCATGGGCTCCAGACAGAGGGGGAGTCTCGTGAAGGGCCTGGTGCACCCCGGTCAGGGGTCTGAACTTGAGGCGACCTGCAGGGGAGAGAGTCTCCGGGGGTTCTTGGGACGGGAATGAAGGAATCGTGTTTGTTTTTACCCAATTCTGATAGCAGAGCGGGGGGTGGCTGTGGGTAGAGAACTCCTAGAGTCAGAGCATCAGCCAGCCTCTTGTGAGATGTTTGGTGAGAAATGATGTAGTTCCAAATAAAGACAGTGGCCTCGGGGAAGAAAACAGAGGAGGTGGCTGGAGCTGAAAGCCACTTTTGGAACGTGGGTGAGGCGGGGAAGGGAGAACCAGGGAGGAGACGGGGAAGCAGTAAACAGGAGCCCAGGAGGGAGGGGAAGTGCAGGAGGAAGGACCCCAGCTCGGGAACGCAGGGAGGACGAGGCCCTGGAAGAGGCCACCAGAGCTGGCAGCTCAGTGTCCGTGAACTCAGCACGAGAAATCCCTAAAGAAAATTCTCGAGGGCAGACGGCTCCGAAGTTCGAGTGGGAAAGGAAATGGGGAATAGGGATGAAGATGGGTTTCCTTGGAAGGGCAGGCTTCGTAATTCTGGGAGCTGAGAAAGAACCAGAGGAGAAAGATGGAAGATTCAGGACCAACAGAGGGAGGTGGGAGGGGAGGAGATTAGACGAGGGACGGACCGTGATGTGAAGAGGCTCCTGGCGAGAGAGGAGCCACGGGGAGACATGTCACAAGGTCCCCTTAGAAGGGGATGCAGAAAAGCAGGCCACAGAAGGCAGCCTTCCCCGATGGCCTCTGTGTTCCCTGGAACCATCATAAAGGTCTTGGCTAAGAGGAGGGCACGCAGGTCGGGAGTGTGTGCGGAGCGTGGGAGAGTCCGACAGCACTGCCTGGGGAACAGAAAGGGGACTGTCCTGGGGACCGTAAAGAGAGCAGCGAAGAGGCCCAGCAGGATGGACACTGCTGGTTTGGGTGGTGCCAGCTGGCCTGATGACAGTGCAGCCACAAGCAGCCCGGGGCATCTTTATGGTACTTTCTTATTTACCGTCATCACATTCGGAGTCGACAACATGCTGTTTCTCCCAAGACAGCGCGAAGGTCTGAGAGAGCCGCCACTAGAGCAACAACTCCTACCTTATGGTTCATCATTGTGAGGTTACAGTTTGGAGTCACCATCAAACGCCGCCTTGAAAGCTTTCAGTTCCTCAGCAAAGTACAAAAAACTCTCAAAGATAATGATCCTTATAAAACAATTGACAGGGCTTCCCTGGTGGCGCAGTGGTTGAGAGTCCGCCTGCCGATGCAGGGGACACGGGTTCGTGCCCCGGTCCGGGAGGATCCCACATGCCGCGGAGCGGCTGGGCCCGTGAGCCATGGCCGCTGAGCCTGCGCGTCCGGAGCCTGCGCTCCGCAACGGGAGAGGCCACAGCAGGGAGAAGCCCGCATACCACAAAACAAAAACAAAAACAATTGACAAGCGTTCTCTCTTTCCACTCTCCTATGATCTCACTGCAAAGTTTAAAAGCCATTTGCACTATCATATGATCCAGCAATTCTACTCCTGGGTATATATCCAAAGAAAATTGAATGAAAACACTAATTCAAAAAGACACATGCACCCCAATGTTCATAGCAACATTATTTACAGTAGCCAAGATATGGAAGCAACCTAAGTGTCCATCAACAGAGGAATGGATAAAGAAGATGTGGTACCTGTACACAGTGGAATACTACTCAGCCATAAAACAGAACAAAATAATGCCATCTGCAGCAACATGGATGGACTGAGAGGGTATTAAACTTAATGAGGTGAGACAGACAAATACTGTATGTTTTCACTTATATGTGGAATCTAAAAAATAAAACAAATGAATGACTATAACAAAACAGAAACAGACTCATAGATACAGAGAACAAACTAATGGTTTCCATTGGGGAGAGGGGCAAGACAGGGGGAGGGGATTAAGAGGTATAAACTGCTAGGTATAAAAGAAATAAGGTACAGGATATAAGATACCGCATATGGAATATAACCAATATTTTATAATAACTTTAAGTGCAGTATCATATATAAAAATATCACTATGTTGTGCATGTGAAACTAATAGAACGTTGTAAATCAACTATACTTCAATAAAAAAAAGGTTAAAAAAATGTAAAAGCAATTTGCAAGCATTCTGTGATGACGAGCATACTTTTAGACCCAGCCTCTGTGGGGAAAGATCCCTATACGCAGTTAATCAATTACTGTGTCGGTCCTTCCCCTTCGCCACACTGTTGTCATAAGACTGCTCCAGGCTTTCTATATAAAATAGTGTCAACAGGGCTTCCCTGGTGGCGCAGTGGTTGAGAGTCCGCCTGCCGATGCAGGGGACACGGGTTCGTGCCCCAGTCCGGGAAGATCCCACATGCCGCGGAGCGGCTGGGCCCGTGAGCCATGGCCGCTGAGCCTGCGTGTCCGGAGCCTGTGCTCCGCAATGGGAGAGGCCACAGCAGTGAGAGACCGAAAAAAAAAAAAAAATAGTGTCAACAATGATAACGCAATCACTTTCCTCACTTTTCAAATGAAATCGAATGCTAAGGCCAGTTCCATTGGAAACATGCATTTACTCTGTGTGTGTGTGTGTGTGTGTGTGTGAAGGCACTGCACATAATCCCACCTCGTCTGATGGGAATAGTTTTAGGGTGTGTATGGTCAGAATTTAAATAGATACCATACCGAGAGAGGAAAACAAGTGAGTAGTCTTTTTATTCTTCAAGGAAAACTCTCATTAACCATGAGCTTATTCTATTTTATTTGGTTGTAAACATTTCAAAACAAAAACTTCACCTGAAGCATTAAACATCTTCCCATAGAGAACACCCCCGCCTCTCCTGTCTCCACCTCTCTCACCCAGTGGCCTTCGTGCTTTCAAATCTTTTGCTTCAGTGTCACGTAAAACCAAACCACGGGGCATCACCCAAAACTATGCACATAACACGGGTGAGGCTTTGTCACCTGTCATCACACTACCTCCCCATTTCCTTGGGGGGATCATCTGACACACGGTAACATCGAAGCAACACACAAAAACTCAAACGTCTGACAGTACTTACATTTCTGATCGGCAAGAGTTTATTTTTTCCTCCTCTGACTCCATTAAAAAAATAATAAATGCACCTACACTTGACCAGTTTGAGATTAAAATTTTGATATATTATTTAGAAATTCAGTTCTGTATTCACTTTATGGAACAGAACTACAAAGACCAAAAATTGTCTACACGTGGCTCTCCTTCCAACTGGTAAGAAAACGTGAAACAAATTCACCCAGTGTTATTCCTGCCGTGCCTCAACTCTACTGAGACAAGGAAAAGTACAACTAGCAATAATTAAACTCACGAAGAAGCGTAAGTTAAAAAATTAAAATGTAGACGATTTAAAAAAGCTGGAATGTAAATGAGATTTTGGCAAGGGAGAAATAAATGGTTCTCAGTTTCCGGTTACATACAGGAGGGAAGTGGTACACTAGACTGAATAAATTAACCATAACAAAAACTACCATAACAAAAACTGCCATGAATGTCTTACATCCTTGGGTTTATAACACGACCATACTTCCTGCTCCTTAGAGAGAGACAGTTATTCAAACACTCTGTATGTTTGTGTGCGTGTGTGTACATGTGAACTGTCCTCTTAGCAGTCACAACAAAGAAAATAATTAACCCAAGCTTGAGTGATCTCTACAGGAAGTGCAAAGAAAGGTGGGATTTGGACAGTTTTAAATATTTACTCAACCCTTCAGTGAATTGCTCATTGTGTACGGATCCTAAGGCGGGCATGGGGCCAGGCCCTGGGGATGCTAAGGTGAACATGACCTGCTCCTTGTTCTTCAGGTTTTTCAGTTTTAGTCCGGGAGGTAAGATATTACTACCAAATATGGCAGAAGGGGCGGCATCGTGGTAAGATACAGAACCCCCAGCTGGAGGGCTGTTTTAATCCATCCTCCTGGTTACTGACAAGGACAGGAGGGGGCATAAGGGAGACAGGACGTGTGGAATCCAAGGCTGGAGCCGGGGTGGGGGGGGAGGCGTGGAAGGCACGGGAACGCCTGGGTCTGGGCTCAGGGCAGCTCTGGGACCATGTGGCAGGAGTCTGTGGATTTCACCTGAATGCTGTGCCATTAACATGACTCCACAGATCCCGGTCTGCTTCTCTCTGGCCTGCTACCAACTAGCTCCCTTTTCTGACTCATACGTTCTGTTCCCTTCGAACCTGGGCTTACAGATGACCTGGTGTGATTACAGACCCACTGCATCTCGTGACCACACAGTCAGCTGAGAGTCTCATCTCTTCTGGGTTTTTAGTTCCCGGTAAAAGGAAGAGAGAGAAGAACTGATGGCTCCAGCTATTCTCCTCCAGCTGGGTCCCAGGCCCTGGCCACACTATGGACTGGTGACCCCTCTGAGTCGGGGGGTCCCATGATATAAGTCCCTTGGCAGCTGAAGGTGAAAGGCAAGACACCAGCATGAATCTCGTCTCCAGGGAAGACACAGAAAAGACCTGGAGGGTGTGGCCTTGAAGCGGGTCTTGATGTCCAAGGAGAATTTGAAGAAAGATTGAGAAGATGGGATGGGACATCTCAGATGGAAGATAGAAAAAGAAATTCAGTTACGCTAGAACACAAGACATGGAGGAGAAGAGCCCTTAGGAGGGAGGCTGAGGCCAGGTCAGGAGGCCGGGGCGTGCTGTGTAAGGAGGCGGGATTTCACTCTGTGGGCAAAGGGTTCTGCTCCAGGAAGATCACTCGGGCAGCTCAGGGCAAGGTGTGCTGGGAGGAGACACAAGAGATGGGACAACTGGTTGATCTTCTCAAGTCCAGCGCCAACGTTAGCTCAGCGAGCGGACACCAGCACACTAGCTGGAGGCCACTGCAGTGGCCTGGGTGGAGACTGAGACCAGGGCTGAATCAGGGCATGGGCCATGCAGTGCAAATGTGCAACACGTGGGCAGCAGAAAGAAGGCAAGTGTGGGACTTCCCCGGCGGCGCAGTGGCTAAGACTCCGCATTCCCAATGCAGGGGGCCTGGGTTTGATCCCTGGTCAGGGAACTAGATCCCACACGCGTGCCACAACTAGGAGTTCACATGCTGCAACTAAGGAGCCTGCCTGCCGCAACTACGGAGCCCACGTGCCCCAACTAAGGAGCCCTGGAGCCGCAACTAAGAAGGAGCCTGCCTGCTGCAATTAAGGAGCCCACATGCTGCAACTAAGGAGCTGGCAAGCCACAACTAAGGAGGCCACCTGCCGCAACTAAGACCCAGTGCACCCAAACAAACAAATCAATCAATCAACAAATCTTTAAAAAAAAAAAAAAGAAGGCAAGTGTGGGCAGACCGAGGGATAACCACTGTGGGATTACTCGGGTTAAAGGGCCAGGCTGGCTGTAACTCTGTGTGACTCATGGGAGATGAAGGTCATCAGGACCGCTGCATGTTCAGAAGGTGACTGCGTACGGAGGGCAAACGACACGGGCACCGAGGTCCTTCGTGAACCCCCTCGGAGCCACTGGAGGGGACAATTCAGCATCAGGGCTGGCAGGTGGCAGGGAGCAGCAGAGCAGGGGGCGACGGGGAGGTCTGGCACCACGATGGGGTAAAGCGTGGCCATAACAATGGACCCTGTGGGCTTCAGTTTGAGTCCTTGTCACAAACACCTGGCTAAGGTTAGTGCCGCTCCTGGGAAGGGGGACTGGGAAGGGATGACCCATGAGGGTGCTGTGCACGTCAAAGGTGGCCATGAAGGAGAAGAGCTCGACAAAGGGAACTGTGGGGCTGAAAGGGAAGTCGGAGGGGGGAGGGGTGCAGGGAAGATGCTCTGTGGGAAACTCTGTGTGTAGATACAATCTCCGTCCCTTCTCATCAGTGGCGACCTTCCAGGGAACAGTGGCAGCCACCAGAGGCTCAGGGCCAGGGGCTGTCCAGCCCTGAGTGTAAGGAATTGGGATTTTATTCCAAGTACAATGGGAAGACCACTGAAGAATGGAAGCAAGGCGACCTGATCGCTGTAACTTTGTGAAGACTAGATTACAGGCTGGCAAGAGTGGGCACAGGGCAACCAGTGAGAAACCCACTGCAGTTCTCTGGGGGCAATGGTGGTGTCTTGGATTCACAAGGCAGCAACACCTATGGAGAAGAGGGTCTGCAGGAGAACCAGATGTGGGGCGAAGAATCAAGGGTGAGTCCTAGAGTCTTGGCTGGGTGCGTAGGTGTGTGTGTACACCATTCACTGAGATGGAAGGTAAAAAACATCAAGAGTTCTGTGCGTCTCTGCTGAGTTTGAGGTGCCTACCAGACGCCCAAGTCAAGATGCCAAATAAGGGCCTCCCTCTAGGGGGAGATTGGGAGGAATCAGTGCCCAGGGCGCATGAAAGCCATGGGTCTATGAGCTCCTCTAGGGAGAGCACTGGGAAGAAGAAACAGAGGCCCAGGACAGTCATGGGAGCGTCCAGAGAGGAAGTAACCGAGAGCTGGAAAGAAAGGCAAGGCATGATGTGGAAGCGAAAGGAAGAAAGTCTCAAGACAGAGTGACCAGCTGTCGGGGTTGAATGTTGTGTGGACATCCCGGGAGAGGAAGAGAGAAGTGACCTTGGGTCTGGCCGCACGGGGGCCATAAGACACTCTGACGAAGCGCTGAGGCAGGAGCCCGGACCGGAGTGTGCTGAAGAGGCGACAAAGCAGAGATGAGGGAGCAAAGTCCTTCCCAAAGGACAGCAGAGAAACAGGGCAGTGGCTGGAGCACAGGACGCTCAGGGGAGCATTTAAGGGGGATGCACGTAGTGGGAGAAGACAGCAGTGTGGGAGTGACCGGGCACGAAATAGCCACCTCGGAGAGTCAGAAAACAAGTAACTAGGAAGTGGCCTCGGTCCTGCAGGGCTGATGCCCACCTTGAGGTCTGTGTAACCAGTGGAGGCAGCTGTGAGGTTTCCTCCAGCCACTTGTTCCGGTGTGGCCATGAGCGGAGGAGGTCGCCCAGGGTCAGAAGTTACTCATTCAGGCAAAGACAGGAGCATTATTCACAAAAGCCAAGACATGGAAACAACTGAAGTTTCCACTGATGGATGAATAGATACAGGAAATGTGTGTACACACACACACACACACACACACGTATATATATGCGATGGAATGTTACAGTAAGTCCCCTACCTACAAACCTTCAAGTTGCGAACTTTTCAAAGATGCGAACGTGTGTTCATCAACGTCAGGCGTGCGTGAAGTTGCAGCTTGCCCTCCGTCTCCTGTTGCTGACGACCCTTCAGCTCTACCGTCGCCCACCTCCTCTCCCTCCTCCAGTCAGTAACTCTTCTTGCCTGTTCACTCGATGCCAGCCCCTGGATGCCAGCTGTTGTGCTGTACTACTGTGCTTTTCAAGGTACTGTACGGTAAAATGTTAAATGTTTTCTTTATTTTTTGTTTTTTTTAATGTGTTATTTGTGTGAAAAGTATTCTAAACCTATTACAGTACAGTACTATATAGCCAGTTGTGTTAGTCGGGTACCTAGGCTAGCTCTGTTGGACTTACGAACAAATTGGACTAACGAATGTGCTCTCAGAATGGAACTCGTTCGTATGTAGGGGATTTACTGTATTCAGCCATAAAAAAGAAGGAAATCCTGCCATTTGGGACAACATGGATGGAGCTGGAGGCTATCATGCTTAGTGAAATAAATCAGAGACAAAAAGACAAATCCTGTATGATCTCACCTATAAGTGGAATCTTAAAAACAAACAAACTCACAGAAACAGAACAGACTGGTGGTCACCAGAGGCAGAAGGTGATGAGAGCAGATAAAGGTGGTCGAAGGGCACAAACTTCCAGTTATAAAATGAATAAGTCCTGGGGATGTAACGTACAGCATGGTGACTACAGTTAACAATTCTGTAGTGTATATTTGACAGCTGCTACGGGAGTAGATCTTAAAAGTTCTCATCACAAGAAAAAACTCTGTGTGGTGAAGGATGTTAAGTAGACTTACAGTTGCGATCACTGTGTCATGTATACACATCTCAAGTCGTTAAAGGTATATGTCAATTATATCTCAGTAAGACGGGAGGAGAAAAATTATCTTTCACTTTCTTCCACTGTCTTTCAGTTGTGAAACGACAATAGCAAAGCTAACTAAAATTAGCTGAAATTGGAGGTACCAAGGCCAGTAGGCCCCAGTGTCTTTCTAACATGAAAGGATGCTGAGGACTCGGGCCTAGCTCTGCTCTTAGGAGGAGAAAAAAAAGATGCTAACTTAGGGCTTTCACTACTGTGACACTACTGTGTCTCTGTTCCTGTTTTCCCTCCCAACTTGAGTCGCATATGCTCCCAGACATTGCTACTTATTTCTCTCTACATACATCTTCTAAGAGCAGCACGTGAACCTCCTTGTACGTTCCCACAGCTACGCGATAAAAAAAGGAATAAATCAGGTCACCTCGTTTGCAAATGGCACCTGGATGTGGTCAGGTAGAGAATGACTGGTGTAAAATGGTATTAAAAGAAAGGAATACAGTAAACAAAAACTGAATCTGAGGAAACCTTAAAAGCCAGGAAAAGGCCCATGATTTAGATGAAAGAAGCCCATCACCTCAGTACAAAAAAAGGTTTGACACAGGCCTTATTCCCAGTTCTAACCCCAGCCGCAACCAAAGGGCGAGTTCCACAAACCTTCTGTACCAGCTTTTCTGAAAGAGAAGTTAGAGGGATGAAGCCACATTTACACCAGTGCACGTGAGATGCATTAAAAAAATGAGGGACAAGGGAGAGAAAAAGGCCACACTCGAACACCTAGGAACCTTTTCTTTTTTCTTTTTTTTTTTGGTAAGGGAAGAGTTTTTTTTTTATTGTAAAAAACACATAACATTAAATTTACCATCTTAACCAGTTTTAAGTGTACAGTGCACTAGTGTTAAGTGTATTTACATTGTTCTGCAGCAGATCTCTAGAACCATTTTGTCTTGCAAAACTGAAACTCTAGGGAATTCCCTGGCAGTCCAGTGGTTAGGACTCCGCGCTTCCACTGCAGGGGGCAACTAAGGGGGATTCCCTGTTCTGGGAACTAAGACCCCACAAGCCATGTGGTGTGGCCAAAAAAAAAAAAAAAAACCAAAAAAACCTGAAACTCTATACTCTCAAATGCTTATGAACCTTTTCAGAGAGACCCCGCCCAATGGTCAGTGAGGCGCAGACAGGGTCTGGACTCTGACCCCAGGATGAATATTCCCGCCTTCGGAGGAGAGAGAGATGTGGTGTGAACAGAGGGTGGAGCCCCTCTTACCTCTCCTGCACTTAAAGGCTGGGCCGAGAAGAAAAAAGGCCACAGCCAAGAGACATTTCACCAAAATGCCAATGTGTCGTGCAATCGTAGGGACCACAGGCATTGTTACTTCCAGCTGTGGACACATTCACGGCCATCACTACCTGACAAGAGTCACCCCTCACAACATTTTCAGAGTTGGCCCCAGAGTTACCTTCACTTCTCTTTTTAAATATCAAACATACCTTGGAATCCTGAGACTATTTGGACAACATCTTCATACACCATCAGAGTAGCAGATCGTTCTGGAAGCAGGCCCAGGCTCAGTGAAGAAAACACTGCAGAAACAAGGATGGATATGAGGGAATTCAAACATTTAAATCAAAATGCCCACTCCAGATTTTTTTTTTTTTTTTTTTTTTGCGGTACGCGGGCCTCTCACTGTTGTGGCCTCTCCCGTTGCGGAGCACAGGCTCCGGACGCGCAGGCTCAGCGGCCATGGCTCACGGGCCCAGCCGCTCCGCAGCATGTGGGATCTTCCCGGACCGGGGCACGAACCCGCGTCCCCTGCATCGGCAGGCGGACTCTCAACCACTGCGCCACCAGGGAAGCCCCCCACTCCAGTTTTTTAAGTACTCTGCATTCCTTGGATTCTCTGATTTCAACTCAATCAACAATATTGATTTTTCGTAGTGTGGCATAATAATAAATACATATTTGGTCTCTGCCTCTGGTTCCTGGCTCTTAAATCCCTTGTAATTTCCTGAGTGATCAGAGTATCTTTTGCTCTGATGAGGAGACTCCGGGTGGGCTCCTGGAGGCGGGCTGCTCACCAAAAAGATCAAGCCATGATGAGAATCTTGGAACGTTCAGTCCCACTGCCATCCTCCAGAGAGGACAGAGTGGGTGGAGAGCTAATGACTGACCACGCCTGCCATGACTGATGAAGCTGCCATGAAAGTCCCAAAGGTACGGGCTTTGGGGAACTTCAAGCTGGTGAACAAGTATGTGTGCTGGGAGGATGGTACACCCCAACTCCACGGGGACAGAAGCTCCTTCTGGACCCTTCTGGATCTCACCCTATTGTACCTCTTCATGTGGCTGTGTATCTGCATCCTCTATAATATCCTTTGTAATAAACCCGTGAATGTAACTGTTTTCCTGAGTTCTGTGAGCCATGATAGTGAATGAACCCAGGGAGGGGATCACGAGAACCTCTGATTTATAGCTGGTTGGTCAGAAGTACAGGTGACAACCCGGGGCTTGTGTCTGAAGTGGCAGTTGGTCTTGTGGGACTGAACCCTTAATCTGTGGCATTTGAGCTAACTCTGGATAGTTACTGTCAGGACTGAATTGAATTGCAGGTCGCCCAGTCAGTGTCCAGAGAGTTGGAGAACTGGTTAGCTTGAGAAAAACCCCACCCATCGGGTGTCAGAAGTACTGTAAACAGGGAGAAAGGAAACAGTTTTTCCCTTAAGTATTATTAGCAAAAGGCTTTCAAAACGCCAAAAGAGTCCTGCAATCTCTCGTAGAACAACTGCTTGCCCTACAATAGTCAACTATGTATTTTTTATTCGTTAGAAGCTGTTAGTAAAGTATCTGAACCTCCTCCCATTAGGAATCTATTAAAAGTTACAATGTACCCATTACATGGATGTAAAACATTGGGTATTAACATTAAGAAAGACTTTAAAAATATGTGCTTAGATTACTGTGTGCCTCATGATAAAAATAAACTTTCTTCCCTACTCTGGGAACTAATAAGATGACAAAACTTGTGCTATTTTTTAAAATTCTTGTTTAAGTACCTGGACTTCCAACTAAAAAATTCACAAAGCCTACATGTTTCCGGGGAGATCATGAATTTTAAGAAACAAACAAATCAACATAGTATGGAATAACAACAATCACTAACATTACTGAACTCTCACTAACATGTCAGACATTATTCTAGGTGCTTTCATTTTGGTAATTTATTTAACTCTCAAAACAGCTTTATGAAATAGGTATTTTTAACATGCCCATTTGACAGGCAAGGGAACAGATTTATAGATAAGGAATTAACTTCTCCAAGACCCTGCAGCTGGTAAATACTGGAGCCAGGATTTGAACTCTGGAGTCTGACCTCGACTGCTATGCTTCACGGACTCAAATTCAAAGGCTTCTTGGACTCCATCCAGCCTAAGTCTCTAAGTTTAAAGAGGAGGAAAGTGAGGCCTAGAGAGGTAAAGTAACTTTCAAGGATAATATTAGGAACCAGAAATATCAAATGCTAAGAAAATCAATTACTTAGCACAATTGGCTCTGGATAATGCCAGAGGCGACCAGTGAGCGGCTGGCCTTGAACATGACCCTTCTCCCTACACATTTATTCCATTTATGTAGCTGCCAATATGTACAAGGCCCAGAGCTAGATGTGCGGAACAGATCAATGTAGGGGGCAGTCTGTGTCCTCAAGGGTTCTACATTAGAAGGAGACTTGGACGCACAACCAATAGCTGTAGGACAAGCAGAACGTGACAAGTGCCATGACAAAGATAAGGATGTACCTTGGTGCTGTGAAAACAATCCAGCAGTTCCTTCAAATATTAAACACAGAGTCACCATGTGACCCAGCAATCCCACTCCCAGGTATATAACCAGGAGAACTGAGAATATACATTCATGCATAAACCTGTACACGAATGTTCAGAGCAGCATCAGTCATACTAGCCAGAAAGTGGAAACAAGCCAATAGCCATCATCTGATGGGCAGATAAACGAAACATGGTCTATCTATACAATGGAATATTGTTCACCCATAAAAAGGAATAAAGTACTGATTCATGCTACAACATGGACAGACCCGGAAAACACCATGCTGAGTGAAAGATGCCATACACAAAAGGCCAACACACTGGAGGATTCCATTCATCTGCAATATGTGGAACAGGCAAATCCACAGCGACAGAGGGATCAGTTGTTGCTGGGGGTTGGGGGAATGGGAAACAGCGAGTCAGTCCTAACAGGCATGAGGGTTTTTTTGGAGGTGAAGAAAATATTCTGGAAGTAGACAGTGGTGATGGTTGTACAACCTTGTGAATTATACACTTTAAAATGGTGAATCGTATGGTGATATGCATTATATCTCAAAAATAAATAAATAAATGAAGCAAGAAGGAAAAAAAAAGAATTCACCTTGGGGGTTTAAAGTTGGAAGAAAAATCTATACCAAGTTGGGGGAGGGAGGATCAGGTCCTGTGTGTGAGCCAGGACTGAAGGGAGAAAGCCCAACTTGGGTAAATCCTGCAAAAGCACATCCCAGGGAAGCTTAAGCTTCTTTAACAGAGATCCCTGCACCCAAGGGCACAGGGCACCTAATGGCCAGGAAAGAAGAACCAGATTGCTGGTGCCTGTAGGGAGCAGCCCACCTCCAGACTTTGGCTTTGCCCTCCCCGCCTCTCTAGGTACAGACCTGGACCACACCGCTCCCTTCAAGAGCTCACACAGAGCCTGAAGGCATTTCCTTGGCCCTGAAAACCTCTGTGCTGTGTGGCTTGGGGGACTCTGAGCTGGAATCACCTGTGATTGGTCTCTCGAGATGCATGTGACCATTACAGAATTTTTTTTTTTTTTTTTTTTGGCGATACGCGGGCCTTTCACTGCTGTGGCCTCTCCCGTTGCGGAGCACAGGCTCCGGATGCGCAGGCTCAGCGGCCATGGCTCACGGTCCCAGCCGCTCCACGGCATGTGGGATCTTCCCGGACCAGGGCACGAACCCGTGTCCCCTGCATCGGCAGGCGGACTCTCAACCACTGCGCCACCAGGGAAGCCCTACAGGATGTTTTGAACCGTTTCTTGCCTATAGCATTTGGTGCTTCCAAACATCAGACATCTGCTCCAGCAAACTCTTCTGCAAACCCTATCTCATATACGAGAAAAGATGATTTCTTGTAATGACTGTGATGAGACGTGGGTGGTAGAGACACCTGCAAGGACTTCCTGGGCGGGAGGTGGCAGAGATGCCTCAGTCCTGCAGGCAGACGGTATATTACCCATCAGAGAGGAGATGCTGACTGCTGTCTTGTTTTTTGATAAGTAGACAGAAAGGAACATCTAACTCTACCTGGGAGAGGCTGGAACACTTCTGAGCGCAGAGAACAACCACACTGGGCATTAACGGATAGAAGACAAGCTTGCGAAGAGAACAGTAAAGGAGCAACAGTGCAGACAAGCACAGAGCAGGTAAAACGCCAGATTCCTTCAGAGAATAACAAACTGCCCAGGGTGACCAGACCATGAGAAATGTAGGGAGAAGCGGCTGGAGGAGGTCCCTGTGTTCTGTTTAGTCTAAACGTGATCCTGAGGACATCAAATGCCTTTAGGCAGACATATAACGTAGTTAGACAGATATATATACAGGCACACCTTGGAGATGTTGCGGGTTCAGTTCCAGACCACCCCAATAAAGCGCATATCGCAATAAAGGAAGGCACATCAATGTTCTGGTTTCCCAATGCATACAGACATCATGTTTATATTATACTGTAGTCTATTAAGTGTGCAATAGCATCATGTCTAAAAAACAACAGATATACCTTAATTTAAAAGTACTTTATTGCTAAAAAGTGCTAACCGTCATCTGAGCCTTCAGTGAGTTGTAAGCTTTTTGCAATAGTAATATGAAAATCACAGATCACCATAACAAATATAATAATAATGAAAAACTTGAAATACTGGGAGAATTACCAAAATGTGACACAAACACTAGATGAGCAAATGCTCTTGGGAAAATGGCGCCAATGGACTTGCTCAATGTAGAGCTGCTGCAAACCTCCAATTTGCAAGAAATGCAATATCTGCAAAGTGCAATCAAGTGAAGTTCAATAAGACGAGGTCTGCTTGCATATATATAGAGAGATGTATAAATATACATCCATATATAAATACATATATCTAATATATAAGTGTGTAAAATTATTATATTATAAAAATAATATAAATATATATTTAAAATACATTTTAAGACACTAATGGTCAGTAATGTAAAGGGAATTTTGAAGGGGTCAGACTGAGCTGGCCAGAGGCCACCGCAGTAGCCCTGAACTGTTGCAAAAGGCCTCAGCTATAGAGGTGGAAATAATTAAGATGTGGAATCACAGTCTTTAGTGGATGGATGACACGTCATATAGCTAAATTTGATCCTACCTGCTGCCAAAGGTAAAGGGTACTCTCCTTTTGCTGTGGTTCCCTGGTGCCCAATATGTACCCCCTTCCATGCAAGGGGGAAAAAAAACCCCACATCCTCCAGGAACTACTGTCAAGGATGAGAAAAGAAATCTATTCCCAAATCTCATAAGAATGCGTATGCAAACAAAACCACGTGTGGACATGTAGTAAAGAAATTATTTTTTAGGTTCAAATCTTAAAAATATTTTAGAAGAGGCTCCCAATTCTTTCTCCTCCTTACTCAATTACCTGGAATACCAAAAGTGCACCTTCAAAAATATGCATGAAAACAACAGTATACTCTGTTTTTCACAGCAGACCGGTCTAAATTTTGCTCACGTTTTCTGTTAGATTCTCGTTAAGAGGATCTTGTTATGTTGAGAGGGCAAGCAGAGAAAAATAAAGACATGGGAGGGTCCTTGAAAATTATTCGGTCTAATTGATTTAGTTTTAGAAACTAGAGATTTGGGCTCAGAAAGCTGTGATGGGCCCCCATGTGTGGGCAGAGCTGGAGGCGGGCAGGCCTAGAACCCAGGCATCTTCAAGCCTAGTCCAAAACGCTTGGAATTAAACTGCATTTTTTACCATTATTTACTCATTTAAGAAGAATGGATATTATGAAAATGGCTGCCTTTTTCTCAAATGATCATGTTTACAAAGTCAAAGCCAATGTAATTAAAGTACAGTCCGTCCTTATTTGTGGGTTCAGTATTTGCAAAGGTGCCTACTTGCTAAAGGTTATTTGTAACCCCAAGTCAGTCCTTGTGATGCTTTCTACGTGCACGTACAGAGGGGCCACAAGTCTGAGTCTCCTCCCAGCTGAGGTTAACCGAGGCGACGGACACTCTGCCTTCTCGTTTCAGCTCGCACACTATAAGCATCCTTCCTGCAATCAATTTAGTGCCAAGTTTTTGCATTCTTGTGCTTTTTGTTGGTGATTTCCCTGCTTCAAACAGCCCCTGAGTGCTGGCCCGAAGTGCTGTCCAGTGTCTCTAACTGCAGGAGGCTGGGATGTGCCTTACTACACATTAGACAAGCTTCCCTTAGCCATGAGTTACTGGTGCTGTCGGCCACGAGTTCAAGGTTAATGAACCAACAATATATATTGAGTCAGGTATCTTGCAACAGAAACACACATCAAACAAGGAGATGGACTGATCAGTGGATGAAAACGTGACCAGAGGCTCTCAGGAACCTAACCCTGTACTTCCCCCGGGAGCAGTGGCTCAGGATTCACGAACTCAGTGTTCACGGTGACTCTGCAGAACCTAACTCCTGTGACGTGAGAATCAGTGGTATTTTGTGCTGCTGCGCCCCCGCCCCCAGCAAAGGTGGAGGTGAGGTGTCTGGATACCGTTTAGACTTCCCCCAGGGTTGTTTCCAGTGATTTCTCAGTGTGAAAAATGGGGGAGGTCAAACATTTTCTTTAGCAAGAACCTAACAAGGACCAGCTTTCTTATCGTGCTGGCCTTCCCAGGGTTCTGCCCCAGGCCCACTCCCCTCCACTCTCTGGGTGAGACCATTGCTCTGAGTCTCCCTTAAAAGCTGCTGATGGGCTTCCCTGGTGGCGCAGTGGTTGAGAGTCCGCCTGCCGATGCAGGAGATACGGGTTCGTGCCCCGGTCCGGGAAGATCCCACATGCCGCGGAGCGGCTGGGCCCGTGAGCCATGGCCACTGAGCCTACGCTCCGCAGCGGGAGAGGCCACAACGGTGAGAGGCCGGCATACCGCAAAAAAAAAAAAAAAAAAAAAAAAGCTGCTGATGACCCCCAACTCCACCTCCACCTCCAAACCTCTTAAGCCCCAAACTCTTTTCAAACTAAAGCCTGAACACACTTGGCGTCCCAGAGGCAGCTCCAATCCAATCTACGCTAAATTCATCACCAACTACAATCCTGACTCGCATCCCTTTCTCCCCATCTCCCCACCTCCATCCCACTTCCACCCACCTTTGCCTGAGCCCCAAGCCTGGAGAGAGGGGTGCACACGGGAGGGAGGAAGAGGGCTTCTTTCAGCCGACGGCATGAATCCATCAAGTCAACTTGAGGGAACCACACGGTGGCAGGTCTGCCAAGCCCACCGCCCGTCTGGTATTCCATCCACTCCATCACCAGCCACAAACCCGAGACTCAACTTACATTTATTCTAATTCGTCCCTTCCCTCACATCTCTCCCACCCATTCTCCAAGGCTTTCTGGATTTTGCCTGCTAAATATTTCTCAGGTGTATCTCCTTTTCTCTAACATTTTGCTAAAGGATTTCCTCAGCTGTACCTCTTTCAAATCCACTTTCCATAGCTCTCAAAGCAGTGGTCCCAAACTATAGTGAACATTTTTATCCATAAATACCCAGCGGGGGTAGGAGTTGCTTGTGAAAACGCAGGTTCCTGGGTCAATCTGCCCAGTCTGAATGGTTGAGTCCTGGAATCTGGATCTTTTTACAAGCACCTTCTGATGCTAATATCTATTCATCCTCAAGACTCAGCTCCCTCCCAGCCTCTCCAGGAAGCCTTCCTGCATTCGCTCACCTAGGCCGGTGAACTGGTCCCCAGCATCCCCGCAGGCACCTAAATCTATCAGAGCATTGATCCCATCAGGAGGAATCGGGTGCTGTGGCTGACTTCATAACTAAACGATGAAGTCCCCAGGGGCGAGTTCTGCGTCTTTAGATCTGTATCCTTAGTGGTCAGGGTAGTGCCTGGCACACAGTAGCTACTCACTAAGTGTAAACTGAACTTAAAGAGAATTTTGTGGCTGAGGGTAGATGCTGGGGCTGGAAAAGACGGGCACAGTCACGCTTGGCTCCCGTGTGCCCCAGGGGCACAGTGGCACACAGGTGAGCACTAAGTGCTTGGCATTTTGCCAGGCACCGTGTTAGATGCTACACGTTTATCAAGCCCCTGCTATGCTGTAGGTACTGTAAGCTAGTGCACCTACGTTAACTACTGTTTACTCAGGACCACTCTGCGAGGTGGTATCAGCTCCCTTTTGCAGAGACTGGCGTCAAAGCTGGAGGGGCTGGGGCTTCCCTGGTGGCGCAGTGGTTGAGAGTCCGCCTGCCGATGCAGGGGACACGGGTTCGTGTCCCGGTCCGGGAAGATCCCACATGCCGCGGAGCGGCTGGGCCCGTGAGCCATGGCCGCTGAGCCTGCGCGTCCGGAGCCTGTGCTCCGCAGCGGGAGAGGCCACAGCAGTGAGAGGCCCGCGTACCGCAAAAAAAAAAAGGAGGGGCTCAAGCACAGACCGGGAGCCAGAACCCGGGTCCGAAGCCCATGCTCCTCCCACCCGCCCACCCCCGCTAGCCTCAGAGCAATAGTGCCGGCAGGTAATGTGGTCCAGTCACTAGATGGAGCCTGAGGTGAGGGGACTGAAGCAGCACCGTCTGCTGCTTCCCACCTACTCCATACCCAGCTGAGCCCATGTCAGGGACCATCCTCGCCCCTTGTGGTAGACCGGCTGCTTTGCAGCGGTGAATGGTAATGTGCAATTGTGATTTATAATAAGTCATATATATTTGGTCTTGGTTTCATTCCTGCCTCACAGCTCCTAAACCCCTTGGAATTTCCTAAGTGATAAGGGCAATAAAGGTATCTTTTGTTATTTATAACAAGCCACTTACCATGGGAGTTTCAGTTAATATAGTAATTTTTGGAAGGCCCCTAGATAACCCACGATGGGGGCTGGTTGGCAGGGGAAACAACCATGTGATTAGAGGGTTGGAACTTTCGGTCTCACCCTGTCCCTGAGCTCCAGGGAGGAACGGAGAGAGGGCTGGAGGTTGAATAAATCACTAATGGCCAATGATTTAATCAGTCATGTCTACATAATGAAGGTTCCATAAAAAACCAAAAGGATGGGGTTTGGTGAGCCTCTTGGTTGGTGAACACTTGGAGGTGCTGGGGGGGTGGTGCACCTGGAGGGGATGGAAGCTCCACACCCCTTCCCACAGACCTTGCCCTACGCGTCTCTTCCATCCAGCTGTTCCTTTAATAGCCTTTGTAATAAACTGGTAATCTAGTAAGTACCCAGCTGGTGTCACAGAATCCGCAAATTGCTGGATGTGTGGCAAAACGCCCGCATGTTTGGTGAACAGACACGCCAGAAGTGGAGTACAGTGTTGAGAGGGGAAGAAACACACAGCAGTGTCCTTCCTGAGCAGGTGAGAAAGAGAAAGACAGTCTCACCATCATTCCCCACCTTTTGGCCAGCCTTGCTCTCGGACCCTGAAGCAAGACGAGAAAGCCCCATTCCAGGGCACTGCCCCAATCCCATTGGCTGGTTACGATCAGTAAGGTACAGAGCGGAACGCTGGGGAAATGAGTTCCATTACATGGATAGTAACGTACAACCAGCTTCATACCGGGATCCCACCTTTCCTGCACATAAGGGGCCCCAAAAGCTAAGGCAGAGAATGGACAAGTATTTTCCTGATTGTCTGACTTAACCCTTAACACTTACAAAATTGTTTCTATGTCTGACTCCATCCCTAGCCCGACTATAAGCCCTGTTTTAGAGAAAGGTTAAGACCACCTTACCGGGTAACCGGATTGGCTTCCACGGGGCAGAGTTTGGCACGTAGGCATGCTTTGTGGCGGTGACAATCAGCTGACTGCCCAGCTTATACTGGAATTTGAGGAAGGCGACGCCATCTGTCCCCGAGGTGCCAGAGGCGATGGAGACCTGGTTGGTGAAAATCTCAATGAGGGCATCGGGGACAGGCTGATGGGTGCTGGCGTCACTGATGTGGACCTTCAGGGTGACCTCTGGAAGAAGGACAGAGCAACACAGAACAGTGGCTATTAACTGGGCAGCTCCAGCAGAGATTCTGCTACAACCGCGATGGGTAGTACAAAGTGGGATAGGCTAAGAAAATCTCGATCTACGCCCAAAATATAAATCATTTTAACCGGGAATGTTCTCTTCTTAGAGGTCCTTTTTTCACTTTACATGATTTCTTACCTTCCTCAAAACCACTGCCCATAACAAACTGCTTTCCCCCTGCCTCCTCCTGGCTCACACCAACAAATAGTTGAGAGAAAATTTCTACCCCTTTAAATAAATGCAATGCTCTTTTATCCTGCCCAGTGCTGCTGGCAAACACAGCCTAAGCAAGGCTCGGGCTGCTACAGAAAGACCCTGCAGGTGCTAAGATTTGCAGCAAAATTCTTCAATGGTCCTGGTGAACACGGATGTGTAGAGCTCAGGGTTGTTGTGCTAGTAATCATGAAGACGTCACTGAAAAGTAGTCAAAAATACCTTTAAAAGGGAGGACCCAAACAGTGGAGAAGGTCAGAAGCAGAAAAAAATAAAAGTAAACATTTGAAAAGATGGCTGAAGTTGAGTTAGTAGTATTGGCAAAACCAGAAAACGGATGTGGGAAATGGACAGCTCCAAATTAACGGTAAAAATTACGCTGGAATGGATAATTTTCATTTATTCATGCAAGAGATGTATATTGAACTGTTACCCCACACCTAGAATCCTGAGCAACTGTGCACAACTACAGTGATGAAGGGAAGGGAGTAGACAGGTAAGTGCTATGCCTGGGGGGCATCTGGAGGAGGCACCAAGGGGGCACTTACAGAACAGCACATGCAAAGGCCCAGAAGCAAGAGAAAGCCCTGCTTCCTGGAGCAACGGAAATAGGAAATAGGTTCTGAAAGCTGGAGGGGGAGTGTGAGGGCTACAAAGCCCAGGGAAAGACAAGGCTCGAGAGGCCAACAGGGGCCAGATCAGATATGGCTTTATAAGTGACCTAAAAGGATGGTTCTTTATCTTGATCGCTCTTCCACCTTGCTAACTTGCTGGAAATCAAACTTATGCGTAGAAACACCTGGTTTTGGATGAAGGATGGACTCGGGGATTGGCAAGACTGGAGACCGAGCATCTAGTTAAGAGATTTCTGTAATAACCCATCAAGAGATGGTGGTGGACCATGATGGACATCAGTGAAAGGATGCTGATTCCAGATATATTCTAGAACGATCAGTGTATTCTGCTCCAAGAAACCCCTTTGGCTAAGGTATGAAGGGAGTAAATGGTAGCCAGTGACCTAAGTTCACTAGCCACTTAGAGGCACTACTTGCCATACATTGTGAGCTGCCTCAGTTCTGAAAGCCTTACTGGTGATCTGGGAGAGGGAGGTGGGACAAGGAACCGGTGAGCAGGGAGGCTCATGTTTCAAGAACCACTGGAGAACCGCTGGCTCAGTGGAGAGACCATTGGGGAGGTCAAGGCTGGCTGGGGGCAACCTGAGAGTGAGAGGAGGAGGCGTCCAAGCTAGCCCCATGGTAACTGCCCAGCGTGCATCTCTAGAGTTCTAGGCAATTCACACTCTAGGTCTGACCCTTGGCTCTACCAAGCTCTAGCCACGTGGCCTTGGGCAAGTTACTTATGGTTTCCAGGTCTCGGTCTCCTCATCTATAAATGGGGGCTGATAACGACATATATCTCAGTATAATTACAAACACAAGCTAGTGCCATTACGTTATTCCAGTCACTATGCTTGAAAGCATTCGGTCACAGTGTCCCAGGACAGGGCACAGGGAGGAGAGCTGGAGAGGAAAAGGGTATGAAACTAAGGGGAGGAATGAGACATCCTTCTCGGGGGCTAATAACTCAATATCCCAAGCTCTTCTCCAACTGAGGCCTCTACATTGACTAGAACTTCTTTTGGTTCGAGAACGTCCACCTTGGCAACGTGCTGGCGATCTTATGATACGAAAGCAACCTTTTCAATACTGCAAATTTCACTTAGTCGATCATTTTCTCACCCTTTTCTCACATACCGATGAGATGTGCTGGGAGCCGGGACCCTACGGCAGAATGCCTGCACCTGGACAAACGTCTCCTTGAGCAGCAGAATAGAAAGAAACTATCAAGGAATAAAAAGTAACTGCACGCATGCACAGTGGGGCAATTATGAACAAAAAGATACAAAAGGCCGCAAATCAACCGCCACTCCTTAGGGGCCGGGAGCAAAAGCAGGGTCCTGTGCAGGGTCCCTGCACACGGCACCAGCAAGGGGGTGGGCAGACCACCGAAGCGACGTGTCCTGCCCGGCCCAGAGACCTGCCCCTGTTGTTCTCCCATTTGAGGAACCAGTTCGCCCCTCCTCGGGGAGCGAGCAAGGGCACCTGTTACTGGTTTCTGCTCCCTCACGCTGCCGCCTCCCCAGTAAAACCTTGCCTGACTTGTTCGGTTGGCCTCTTCTCAAGTTCTACTGATTAAAGAGTCCAAGGGCTCGGTCAGTATCACTTACTTAATCCATGTCTTGACTAGATGACCGTAAGGAACCCCTAAAGAATCCTAGACCTTGGTGCTATATAAGGTCTGCACCAAATAAATCTCTCAAAACCTTGTAGAGGGGCTTCCCTGGTGGTGCACTGGTTAAGAATCCGCCTGCCAATGCAGGGGACACGGGTTCGATCCCTGGTCCGGGAAGATCCCACGTGCCACGGAGCAACTAAGCCTGTGCGCCACAACTACTGAGCCTGCGCTCTAGAGCCCGCGAACCACAACTACTGAGCCCGCGTGCCACAACTACTGAAGCCTGCGCACCTAGAGCACATGCTCCGCAACAAGAGAAGCCATCGCAGTGAGAAGCCCACGCACCGCAACGAAGAGTAGCCTCCACTCGCCACAACTAGAGAAAGCCCGCGTGCAACAATGAAGACCCAACGCAGCCAACAATAAATAAGTAAATAAATAAAATGCCTTAAAAATAAAAAAGCCAATTCATGAAACCATTTGTGGAAAGAAAAAAAAAAAAACCCCAAAAACCTTGTAGAGAAAAAAAGTGCTACAGAAATTGAACCTGGGGGCTTCCCTAATGGCGCAGTGGTTGAGAATCTGCCTGCCAATGCAGGGGATACAGGTTCGAGCCCTGGCCTGGGAAGATCCCACATGCCGCGGAGCAACTGGGCCCGTGAGCCACAACTACTGAGCATGCGCGTCTGGAGCCTGTGCTCCGCAACGGGAAAGGCCACGATAGTGAGAGGCCCACGCACCGCGAGGAAGAGTGGCCCCTGCTTGCCACAACTAGAGAAAGCCCTCGCACAGAAACGAAGACCCAACACAGCCATAAATAAATAAATAAATAAATAAATAAATAAATAAAAAGAAATTGAACCTGGTTACTTCATACTACAGGAGGAGAAAACTGCCAAAAGAGGGATAAAATCAACATCAAGAAAATCAAGGATATGGCATTACAAAACACATTTAGTTGATTCCTTCCAATCTTATCATTGTTATCTTAATGCAGGTTTGCAGTATGTACAAACACACATTTGTTTTCTTATTGAACTGGGGTCTTCCTTGTCCCCAGGTGGTATGGGAAGTTATAAATGAATTAACATGTGCATAGCAGAAATCCTCTCAAACAGGGCAAGTGGGAAGGTGGCTTTGTAGTTGCAGTGATGATCTATGTAATCTTACGGTAATGCAACATTTACTAACAACTGGGATTACAAGGTTTCTGCTTTCTCTTAACTGTCTGCTGAGAAGGCAAAAGCATCTGAGATTTGGAAGAAGCTAAAGGATTTGTGAATGAACACAAGAAAGGAGTTCTCCTATAATCGACATCCTAGGTTCTACCACTTGAATTGCTTCTAAAACGGGAAGCCTAGTTTATGTTCTGCAATTGTAGTCCTTGGAAGAGATTACGTAGCTACTTCTTTTGGTGTGCTAGGATGTGAAAACATGTCACTATAGTTAAGAAGAACTTATTACAGACCACTGGGGTATCATATTTTTAAAACTTCTGCAATTTGCTTTATTCATATGACGGTACAGCATGAACAGTCCTCTTGTTCAGTGGTTCTATATCTAGTTCATTTTTTTAGAAATGGACTTTATCTTTTAGAGCAGTTTTAGGTTCACAGCAAAATTGAGTGGAAGTCACAGAAATGTCTCACTGGGGTATCATTTTTATAGAAATACTTATATTAGCCATTCAACAGCAAATAAAATTGTTCCCACTAAATGACAACCAGGGGAGTGATCTTATGACAAGGTGGAGCACTAGTAACTATTTATTAATCTCATCTTGCAGATAAAAGGAAGCCCCTATACATGGCCACAGACCTAAGTATGCATTAAGATCCACTCCTGGGCGTATATCAGGAGAAAACTCTAATTCGAAAAGATACACACACCCTGATGTTCACAGCAGCAGTATTCACAATAACCAAGACTTTGAAGCAACCTAAGTGTCCCTCGACAGATGAATGGATAAAGAAGATGTGTTACATATATACAATGCAATATTAACTCAGCCATAAAAAAGAATGAAATAATGTCATTTGCAGCAACCTAGATGGATGGACCTAGAGATTATCATACTCAGTGAAGTAAGTCAGAAAAAGACAGATACCATATGATATCACTTATATGTGGAATCCAAAATATGGCACACATGAATTTATCTACAAAACAGAAACAGACTCACAGACATAGAGAACAGACTTATGGTTACCAAAGGGGAAGGTTGGGGGGGAGGATAAATTAGGAGTTTAATAATAAATTAATAAATTAGGCATTAGCAGATACAAGCTACTATATACAAAATAGACAAGCAACAAGGCCCTACTGTATAACACAGGGAACTATATTCAATATCCTGTAATAAACCATAATGGAAAAGAATATGAAGAAGAATATATATATGTATGTGTGTATATATATATATATATATATATATATATATATATGACTGAATCACTGCTGTACAGCAGAAATTAACACAACCTTGTAAATCAACTATACTTCAATAAAAAAAAATAAGATGCACTATGTTTCTTTGTTGGTCATGACAGCTGATGTATCCTGCGGAGATGGGGCACCTGATTACTAATTCGAAGCCGGGACATTATTCTTTCACCCTTTGCCCTGAACATCCATCACAACTTCTGCTGATTCTGATTCCGGAATATAGATCTCAAAGCTGGCCTTTCCTTCCCATCCCTTGTTAACACTGCCCTATCTCAGGCCGTGGAAATCTATCACCCAGACTGCTGTTCAGCCTCTTCACAGAAATTGCCACTGTCTTAAGACCTGATCCCTGAGCTCCCACTGAAGCCAGTAGTTCAGGGAGCCGCCTGAAATACGGGTCTCACCACTTCCTGTCGCCCTTCAAACCCGACAGTGCTCCCCACCAAATGTGGCCGAGGGCCAGATGTGGCCAGCTGCCTGTTCTGTGTGGTCCAGAAGCCAAGAATGGTTTTTCCACTTGTAAATGATTGGGGGGAAAATAAATTCAAAAGAATAATAGTGAAATGAAATTTACCTGGAACTTGAATTTGTGTGCATAAATAAAGTTTTATTGGAACACAGCCACGCCCACACATATCGTCCAAGGCGGTTTTTGCATTTCGATGGTGGAGTTTAGAAGTTTTGACAGAGACCTAAAGCCTGCAAAGCCTGAACTATTTACTTTTGGCCCTGTAAAGAAAAACCTGCCCACCCCTGACCTACACGATCCGTTTTAAGGCACCCAAGGTCCTCCTCAATCCAGTTCCACCTGATCCGCACATACCACAGGCCCCTGACACTGTCCCCTACGTTTCCTACTTTCCTTCCTGCTGCTGCCTGTCATCTGTGTAGGAAATGCCCTTGTCCAACTTCGCTCTCCTGTTGCTAATGCCTGTTCATCCTTTCAAAGTCCTGGTTCAGGTTTATTTGAGAAACTGCTCCCAGCTCATCAACTGCTCTCCACACCGGGTTAGAGGCCCCTCACCTGGGTCCTCAGCACTGCATACACTGAGACTGCTCCCTCTCTGTTTCCATCTCAGCCCGTTTTTATTGCACACCAACAATGTGGGTAGACAGCGGTGAATGCACCCCCAACGCTGAGGAGCTCTTGGCTTTAGACATTAAATAAATAAAGACCAAGTATAATTACAAACTGGGAAAAATGCCTCCAAGGAAAGCTGGGTACCACAGGACAGCAGGATGGAGGACAGCCGAATTTCAACTGCGAAGGCCTTTCAAGGAGGTGTCACGTAAGCTCAGGCCTGAAGGATGCACAGGAACCCGCCAGGCAAGGGGGTGCAGGCAGGGCTACAAACACCTGGAGGTGAGAATGACCTGGTTACTTAAATGGAGTTAGGACCAAATGGAGGGAAATCCCGGAGAACAGCTAACCGTCTCCTAAGACTGCAGTGTGGGAGCCACCAGCCACACGGGGTGTGTGTCAATTTAAGTTTAAATTCATTAAAATGAAATTAAATTAGAAACTGGGCTCCTTGGATACACCAGGCACATTTCAAGTCCTCAACAGCCACATGTGACCAGTGGCTCTCATACTGGACAGCACAGAGAGAACATTTCCACCAACACAGAAACTTCTACCAGATGGCACTGATGATGCATTGCAAACACTCACCTCAGAGTCTGAGTAAAGAGATCCAGGGTATCTGGGTGGCTCAACAAACTCCCAAGGAAAGCACGTCAAGTGTGATTCTGCAGCCTGCCTGGATCTGACCTTGACTCGAGGCCCCTGCAGTGACTTTCAGGTTCCATGTGTTCTCCACCCCACAGCCAAATTACCTCCCAGACTCAGCTCCTACAACGGCTCCCACTCCCAATTCAAGGAGCTGCAAGGGGGCAGGCTCTTTGGGCTGTTTCTTTCCTCGGCAACCTCCCCCCACAAACCCATTCCCCGGGGCTCCTCCCTCCCTCACCTCCTGAGCCTCTGCTTAAATGAGGCCTTGACTGACCACTAGTTATGTCTTTTGAACTTTTATTATGGAAATGTTAGAACACATATAAAAGTAGAAAAAACAGTATGAGGATCCCCCCAGCATTGATAAGCTTCAAATATCAACTTTCTACCATTCTTGTCTCATCTGTGCTCCCCGCACCCGATTTTCCCTCCCCTCCCCCTCCCTCCCCCTTCCCTTCCCTTCTCTTTCTTCCTTCCTTTCGTCATTCTTTCCTTCCCTTCCTCATTTTTTTTTCTGAAACATTTTGAAGCAAATCCCAGACATCAGAACATTAGGTCACATTATTTCCCCATAAATACTTCAGTTTACAACAGATGAGGATTTTTTAAAAATACCCCAAATGCCATTAACAGACTCAGTTTATAGAACCACCTCTTTATATTGTCTCATACCCAGCAAATATTCAATTTTCTCTGATTGTTTAAAAACAATCGTTTTTACAGTTGTGACCATCCTCTCTAAAATGTCAATCCCAACATCTCCCTGAACTTCTGATATTATCATGCTTGGCCTTTTCTTTTATGCATTACAGTTATCGATTCTAACATGTTTCTAATTTATATGTGTATTAACTGTCTGACTCTTCTGGGACATAAACTTCGAGAGAGCTGTTTTGTCTGTTTCTCTTCTCTTCTTTATTCATGTATCCCAAGCACACAGAATAGTCTCTGGCACATAGGACCTCAATATCTATGTTGAATGAATTACTAAAACTAACAAGCATTTCTGGGTATCATCTGGTATATGGCCTAAATATACCTGTTTTTTGTTGTTGTTCCATTGATTTCTTATTCAGTATTGTTTTATTATTATTACTATTAATTAATTTATTTTGTTTTGGCTGTGCCGCATGGCTTGCGGGATCTTAGTTCCCCCACCAAGGACTGAACCCAGGGCCACGGCAGTGAAAGCGCTGAGTCCTAACTACTGGACCACCAGGGAACTCCCCGTCATTATTGGGGTTTTTTTCCTCATTATTTCTTTAAAATAGAAACTATCAAAATTCATTTGAGGAGCATTAATCAATCCAGATAACTAATTAATTGTACTTAATCGGAAAATGTTTATTGATCAGCTACTATGTGCTTGGTATTATACTAGGGACTGTGGAAGATGAAAAAGAGAAAAAAAAGACATGGTTACTGTTTTTAAGGAGTTTACAGTTTTTTGGGGGGTAGGGGTGGGGAGAGAGAGGTAAGACCAATCCACATGCCAGAGAGCAAAAAGGCTGAGGCTGGACAAGACAGAGGAAAAACAATAGAGCAAGAAAGAGACTAAGAGGGTCTGGAGTTTACAAACATAAACACAAACTAACAAAGAAAAAAGATCTGTAAGTACCTAGAGAAGTAGAGATGATGTAGGGGTGACATGAACAATTTAAAAAGGCGCCACTGGCTACACAAGCACGTATGGTATGAATACCGGACGCGATCATGGTTTATTGAATTCAATGGGGGAATGCTTCTTGGAAGAGAAGAAAGTTGAAGCTGAGACTGGAAGGGCGCGTGGCACAGGAAGAGGAACGTTGATGGCCAGCCCAGCATTTTCCGAAGATTTCAGTGTGTTCCTACATCACATATTTGGTCTAAGGCAGAAGCCAGAGACTTGTTTTCCCAGCCGCCTTGGTAGCTAAGATGGAGGAATGGATTTTGGCCTTGCTAACCTAACTTCTGCTCATCTGCTCCACCCTCATGCTGGATTTTGATTTAGAAGACAGCAGGTGCTAACAACAAGGCCCTACTGTAGAGCACAGGGAACTATGTTTAATATCTTATAATAAACTATAATGGGAAAGAATCTGAAAAAATATATATATATATAACTGAATCACCTTGCTGTACACCAGAAACTAACACAACATTGTAAATCAACTACACTTCAATAAAATTAAAAAAATAATAAAAAAGAAGCAGGGGCTTTTTCTGACCAAGGGACCAGGAAGGAGACGTCTGGTCGGGGGCAGCGGTGTGAGCAGCCCCGTCTCAGGGCAGGAGGGCAGTGAGCTGGTCCCGGCTCAGTCTCCTCATATGGCTGTGCACCTCATCCTCACAGGAGTTTTGTGAGCTCCCTAGCTGGAGTGGGAAGGGGTGGGTTGCACCCCTCAGGTTCTGTGCTGTCCTGGGATGACTCTACACGACAGAGGACCATCTCTTTGAAACTGCACCCACCTGGTTCTCCTCCCACCCCCTGGCCTTCCTTCTCAGTATCTGTGATGGTTAATGGTATATGTCAACCTCACGGGGCCATAGGGCGTCCAGATGTTTGGTCAAACATTAACCTGAGTGTGTCTAGGAGGGTGTTTCTGGAGGAGATGAACATTTAACCAAGCAAAGCAGCTCAGCCTCCCTCATGTGGGTGGGACTCGTCCAATCAGTTGAAGGTCTGGAGAGAACAAAAAGGCTGACCTTTCCCAGAGTAAAGGAAGACTTCCTCCTGCCTGCCAGCCTTTGAACTGGAACATCGGCTTTTTCCTGCTTTCAGACTTGAGCTGAAATTTCGGCTCTTCCTGGATCTCAAGGCTGCCAGCCTTTGAACTAGAACTTACACCATCAGCTCTCCTGGGCATCCAGCTTGCTGACTCACCCTATAAACCTTGGGACTTGTCTCCATAATCATGGGAGCCAATTCCTTAGAATAAATCTCTTCCTAAATGTCCGTGCATCCTATGGGTTCTGTTTCTCTGGAGAACCCTGACTACCAGAGTCCCCATCAGGGGTTCCAATTCTGCAGCATGGTGGGTGGACCCGTGGGTGTGTGGCTCAGACCTCTTCTTTTTTTTTCTTTTTTTGCTGTACACGGGCCTCTCACTGTTGTGGCCTCTCCCGTTGCAGAGCACAGGCTCCAGACGCGCAGGCTCAGCGGCCATGGCTCACAGGCCCAGCCGCTCCACGGCATGTGGGATCCTCCCAGACCGGGGCACGAACCCGTGTCCCCTGCATCGGCAGGCGGACTCTCAACCACTGCGCCACCAGGGAAGCCCCCTCAGACCTCTTCTTGCGTCACGCCTCCACTAGAATTCAGAACTCCTTTGCTCTTGGCAGGTTTGAAGAGTTTGACTCTGCAGGCACGAACCAGTCCATTTCCGAAGAGCACCTGCTTGGCGGGTAGAGCGCTAATCGTTATCTTTTAGACCAGCCTGATCTCTCGCCATCTCCTTTCTATCTGCCACAGACTTAGAACTCAATGCGACGAGTCTGGTTCAGACTGCTGGCTGGAGAGGAGGCACCCACACAGCAATTTGGAGCAAACATAACAGCAGGGCCAAGAGGAAGGAATCGCAGTGCATCCTTCGCAGGTGCAGTTTAACAGAACTGCCTGCAGACACTGGGAGGCCATGCAGCAAGCATGCCTCGTCTTCTCTCCTTTCATCTTCAACTAATAATTCACGGCTTTAGTTATTTTTCTACAAATGACAGAAGCCAGTTATTTCATAACTTCTCAAGCAGACTCCAAAACCAACATTCTCCATCTAACGGTCACCTGCTAACAGGTACTACTCTGGATCACAGCGCCCTCTGTGGCCATCACTGGGAGTACAGCTGAGAGGACCACTCTCGCCGGCGGAGTGAACAGCCTCCGTGCCTTGGTTTCAAATCTATTCGAACAAACTCTGGCTCATCATGGAAGGGAAAGTGAAGCCTGTGGGCTCCATCTTTTTTTTTTTTTTTTTTTGGTTTCTTTCTGTGAAGTTTTTGGCTCCCTCTGACCATTTTTCATGCCTTTTTATATTCCCTCAAATTGGCCTTGATTCTGGGATTTTAACTTTTTTCTTTCCTTTTGGTGTTTAGAGCTGTTGGTTTCCACAGCAACCCACCTCGTTGGGAATCCAGTGTTTGCTGGGTTGGCCATCAGGCTCTGTGGAAAGAAAGTCCACTTCCACCAGCAGATCAAGCAAAGGCTTTTATTCCAAGCTGCCTGGACCCCCTGTGGTTGCAAACCACCAGGGAAAACAGCAGAAAAGCAAGTCACTCAACTCAGCCTCCAGCACTGTAATTAGTTATATTTAATCCAAATTCAGGGGAGTCACAACGGATTTCCATCTCTTAAGTCAAAATATAAAAACTTACTTGCTCATTTAAAAACATTTTCTAAATGGGAGTTTACTTTTAAAATGTTACCAGAACTTTGCTCTAAGAGATCCTGCCCTATATTACTTGGTGCTAACATTTAACAGTATCTGTATACATGGAATTGTCAGTCCTTATACAGCAATTACAGGTACATCCTGAGTTGCCCAACATGTTAAGGGGCAGCTTTCTATCCACTTATTTTATTTCTTTTAGAAACATGAAAGGTTTATCTTGCTTTGTAATCTGATGAAAGGAGCATGCACTCTGTTACACTAGTATTTTCTTATAATTTATTTTCTCTGGTCTCATAGAGTGCATATGCATCTTATATAGTGTTCAATTTAATTTTCTTCCCAAAATTAGTGAATCTTATCCTTCAAGCAAATTATGTTTTCTAAAAAAGACCTACCTATAATATTATAGATTGTATAATATTAGCTGTCATCTATAATATTGTGCATTATATAATCTGCATTAACATATAATGTATTATTAATATATTAGTTATTAATAAATTATATTAATATATAAATATATTATATGATAACAATATAGCAATATTAATAATCACATTATATATTAATTATATAATTATATTATGTATTAATATATCACATGCATTATATACTAACAGTTATATTCTGTATTATATAAATTAACATATAATGTACTACAGAATATTATATAAGTACTATGACATAGTCTTATATTGATATATTATCCATTATATATAATAAAATATACAATATAGCTCAATAAAAATCTGCTACAATTTGTACATCCTAGGACTCTCTTATAGCCAGTTTCTAGCTGCACTAAAGCGTTTGGCAATTTTTGTGTATTTTCATCCTAAAAATAATATTCAGTTTGGTATTCTGCAAAGAAGAGAAGGGACAAATGCAGGCAAGTGTCGGGGGACACATGTGCTGGCACTAGTCCCTCCTAGAGCCACTGATGTTCCCTTCAGCACCTGTTCTCTATTTAATCAACTTTGGCTCTTGACCGTACCAAGCGCTGCCCTAAAACCTCTCTATCAAGCTGCCGTCACAATATCTGATACAGAATTCCCACCCACACGAGGCTTTCCTTGTAGAAGTGTCCCTTAGTTTTCAGTGGAGGACTGTGATCTCCGTACTTCCATTTGAATTTCTACCCACTTGAAAAAGCATATGAGATATGTTTGCTGTGGCAGCCCTGGGAACTCAGGATCTCATTTTGTGCCTTTCTGTGTTCTCCAGTTTCTGGCAACTGACTCCTACCTGAACTTCATGAAAAGATGGCTCCGTGGTGACTCATGGTCACAGCTTCAGTTTGGAACACGGACGAGAGCCCTGTGTGAGCAGCCAGTGAGTGCTGTCCCCAGGCGCCCTCCTGCTGGCCGCCCGCCTTCCGCAGGGCATGTGCTTTGAGCTTATTCACCATCACTATCTCTGCAGGCTCTGCACACGAACATTCACCTCAGCCCCCTGTGTCTGTCCCTCCCAGACATGAACTTAAGTCTTGGCAGGGCTGCTAGGATCTCTGGGGCCATAAATCAGTGGATTCCTCCCCCTTCCCATAAGATGTATGTATGAGGATCACACTGATGATCAACTTGTTAACAACGCTTTCTAACCAACATTGTCGAGTTGCCAAGAATGTCGAAATACAAAATAAACATTCATCACAGAAGTACAGCAATTAAAGAAGCTCTGATAAATGCATACAGGATACATGATATACACATGTATGACATGTATGACATCGACCTTTTGCTTTTTCAAGTGACAGGATGCCTTCTTCTCCCCACATGAAACACTCTATAATGGAAATAGAAAACGCAATACTCAAATACCAACAACCTCCTACAACTTTTGGATAAGGATGCTGTTAAGTTTATCTATTCACCAATAAGTTAAATGGCAGAAGTCATTCTCTGTTATTGCACCTGGTACAAAATGAGGCTTTCTGAGGCTGGTTCCACATACAGGTTACGCTATAAAAGCAACTATAAAGTGATTACACTCTTGCAACTAATCAAGGGGTTATTTAGGTTTAACATCCCAGGATAACCTGAAAACCATTGCTGGATATACCTGATTGAACTGTACAACTTACGTATATAACCAAGTGCTCCCAAGCAAAATAATTTCACAGTGTTTCTATGATCTCACCTAAAAAATTATCTGACAGCAAATGCCACTGACACAATCCCACTTTTTTTAAAATGGCAGCAGGAATCATGTAGATTTCACTTTAAAGTACTATATGAAAATATGATTGCCTATCTTGGGGGAAACTTCTCTGAAAAAAATTCAAACCAATTTAAAATAAAAGAAAGCTTTAACTGTTCAAAAGTAATTAGAACTGAAGCAGTTACTGAACACCAGAATGATGCTAAACATAGCTAAAAAGAAAAGTTGTGGTTCCAACTTTAAAGAACTTTTCCAGAAAAATCAATGCATATATATAAACCTAACCATTTCCTCGTTTTACTCAGATATGGGAAAGTATGTAACAACTACAACAGGAAAATGTAAATATGGTAAATGCTTCTCTAAGCTTCGCACAATCTCCTTCACAATTAAACAAGAGAATAATGATGGTGCAATAAATACTGTGTTGAAAGAGGACCCACAAGTATTTGTAAGGAAATTACCATAGAAACTACTTGAAGATGACTTCAGTTTTGTTGGTGTTTTGAACTTTTCACAGAGGCACAAAAGTTCCCTTAAGAGAACTCAGGAGAATCCAGAAACCGTGAAGTTAATCAGCAATATTAAGCATGTCTATAAAATTTACATACACACCTCAAGCAAGCTTTAAAGATGTGTTGGAAGATGCTTGTGGATAGGTTGCCAAGGGAACCTGGTGGAGGAAAAATTCTGTGTGCATGTGTGTGTGTGTGTGTGTCTTTCCAGATCTCCTTATATTTACAGATATGCATTTTTAATAGTTTGTCCAGGGCTTGGTCAAGGGCAAAATTACATGGCATTTCTTTTCAATCAGAAGGCTTCAGATGTTTATTATTAAAAAAAATTTTTTTTAGCAAGTCATTTCTCTCTCTAGGAAGAGACCAGTTAGAAAGTGCTAAATGGAGCTGGCTGGGAGAAAGCTGACATTAAGTACTTCTAGAATTTAAAAAAGGGGCAAAAAAGGCAAGCAGAAGAGGCTCACTGGAGGGCTGTGAATAGCCCAAGTGTGTGAGGCTCGCTGGTACTTGAAGTACATGAGAGAAAGATAAAGGTCCTTGAAGCAGCTGTAGGAGCAGTGGTTACCTTTCCAAAGAAAGAGATATTTAACAAGCTACAGTGAACCTATTATTAAAATTTTCTTTTCGGAACTGTAAATGGAAAGTAACCTTTAAAAATTGTATAAAAATTAAAAAAATAAATAAAATAAAATATTTTTTAAATGCTATATACCCATAAAATTTTTCCTTTCCTGGTTCAGAAGAAGCTTAATTATCTAGGGCACTTTAGGGTCTTCCATGTGAACGTGCCTGACTACCAGGGAGTGCGTACAGAACGCATGGCTCACAGCCAACCTATCTGGGGTCGGCTTTCAGGCTCCTCGCTTCGGAGCTGTGTGGTCTCAGTCAAGGCCATCAGCCTCCTTGAGCCTCCATTTCTTCATCCATAAAACAGGGGTTCCAAGTGCCTTGAAAACATTGTAGGATTCGCAGGAGGACGGGGATGATGTGTGTAAGGCGTCTGTGGGCACAAGGTCATTCCTCATCTTGCCTCTGACTTTACCTGGTGAAACAAAATCTCAAAACCACCCCTCGCAGCCCTTCCTCCTCCAAAAGCCTCTCGATGGAAGATAAATTAAAAAGGGAAGACTGTGTTTTTCAGAGCACAGGGCTGGGGGCTCTGACCACCTGGATTTGAGTCTCATCTCTCCACTCACTGCTTCACGCTCTTAACTGGAGTTTTCCTGTCTGGAAAAAAATGGGGGTGACGCCCCCCATAACCATCTCAGAGAGCTGTCATGAGACAGTTAGGGTAAGGCGCGGGCATGCAGCATAGCACATAGTGAGGGTTTACTGAGCTTCCTCTCTCCCGACATTTGACTCTGAAACAAGGACCATCGAGGGTCTTCAGGAAGTTTATAAAAACCCTCCCGAAAACGTTCATGCAAGGAGCTGACCACAGCTGAGTACGGTTCACGGAAGATTCCCTTTCTCCTTCACACCCACTGCTGACAATTCCCAAGGTGACAGGGAGCTGGAGGGGTGGCGGAAGCCATTGTTAGGCTCTGCCAAACATGAATTCTCCCTGGGCTCTTGCATTTCTGCACACTTCGTGAGCCAGGCACTGACTACCCTGGTTGTGGACTCTCTCTTCAAGGATGTTTGTTTAAATGCAGGGGAGGGTGTGGAGAAAAGGGAACCCTCTTGCACTGCTGGTGGGAATGTAAATTGGTGCAGTCACTATGGAGAACAGTATGGAGGTTCCTCAAAAAACTAAAAATAGAATGACCATATGATCCAGCAATCCCACTCCTGGGCATATACCCTGAGAAAGCCATAATTCAAAAAGATACATGCACCCCATGTTCATAGCAGCACTGCTCACAATAGCCAAAACATGGAAACAGCCTAAATGTCCATTGACAGATGACTGGATAAAGAAGATGTGGTACATATATACATCGGAATACTACTCAGCCATAGAAAAGAACGAAATAATGCCATTTGTAGCGACATGGATGGACCTAGGGATTATCATACTCATGAAGTAAGTCAGAAAAAGAAAGACAAATACCATTTGATGTCACTTATATGTGGAATCTAAAATATGGCACAAATGAACCTATCTACAAAACAGAAACAGACTCATAGACATAGAGAACAGACTTGTGGTTCTGGGGGACAGGGGAGGGAGAGGGATGGACTGGAAGGTTGGGATTAGCAATGCCAACTATTATATATAGAATGGATAAACTTATAATGTGCTAATTAACACCGATATTTACGAAATCCAATTTATAGGGGTTTTCTAAGAAAATTAAAAGCTTTCACAACACAATTTAACTTTCTTGCTTCATCTGAGGGGGAAAAAAATCTGACTCTTCTGAACAACAGAGTACTTGGTCCTTGTGATGTTTTTCCACAGTGATCGTCAGCATACAATATTTTCCACACTGTTTACGTTTATAGAATTGGTTCTTCATTTGTGCCAAATGGATTAACATTTTGCCTTCTAACTTTCATAGCTCATGTACTGGCATCAATGTCAATAAAGGGATTTTCTTTTCCGCTCTTGCCTTGAAAAATAAAGAGCTCCACGCTCCTCTTCACAGCCAACTCGGTTAATAATTCTGCACCATAAGATGGATAATTTTTCCAAGTTGTAGTACAGAAGGTCTGCCATGTTTTGTCTTATACTTGGAAGTCGATGCTATTTTTAGCTCTGTCTTCACAAAGGCATTATTAAATGTCACCTGTCAAATGGGTCACAGGTGTAGAGTGCACAGGGAATAGTCATTTGGCTCAGGCCAAGAACTCAAAAGTTCTAAGAGTGGCAGGGCCAATGACTGCATCCCAAAGGCACCCCACTGGCCCAAGGTGTTCAGGATACAAATGTAGGCAGGGAAGTCCACATATGAAAGAGATTAAAGTGAAGTTCCAGGGTGGCCCATGGCTGATGACTTTCCCTGCACGTTATCAGGGAGGGAGAGACTGCCGGTGACTGAAACTTCTGCGAACCTGGGGATGGGGGCAAAGTAGTGGGACGTGTGCGAGGCTTTACCTCCACGAGGAAGAAAGAACGAGCTCTTGGCTGTGCTATAGCCTGTATGTCTGCACTGCATCCAGGAGGAGCTGGAGTTCCTCATTCAAGGTGACAGAGCCGGCCTGTACCTGAGATGGGACCTTCGGGGTTGGCAGGTGTACAAATCATGTCCTTTTATTCTGTACTTTGATGCTTTGACACCTTGGGGCTTTGCTGACTCTCATGGGACTGCAATTCCTAAGGCTAGTTGATTCCTAGTGATAGCAAAGTACTATCTTGGAGGGCCCACCTTTGAGCTGCCTTCAGATGCAAACTAACCCACCCAGAACACACACCCATACCCACCTCCTTCGTGGGGCTCAAATTCCAGCCTCAGGCCACTATCCACCTGCTCTAATCTCCCCGGGGCCTGATATCAGACAACTACAGACAGTTCCCATGCCCCAGAGCCTATGAAATCATTCAGACTAGACAATCCTAACCCTGCCTGGCCTGTTTACTCCGCTTCACCCATTCCTTCCCAAGAAAACCACAACAAAGGCTCTTGTCTATGTTTTCCCCTCAGTCCCTCTGCCTCCTAACTGTCCCTGGTGCTTCCCCATGTGTCCCCGGACGCGCAGGCTCAGCGGCCACGGCTCACGGGCCCAGCCGCTCCGCAGCATGTGGGATCTTCCCGGACCGGGTCACGAACCTATGTCCCCTGCATCCATCGTCAGGCGGACCCTCAACCACTGCACCACCAGGGAAGCCTTACAATTTATATTTTAAAACAGTGGATGACTCAAGGTTTTCCTGGCTGAGGATAAGCCATGAACAGAGAATTGGTGCAGAATTAGTTAGGATTACACTTGTGATGACGAAGAACTTTCTAAAAGGTCTTGGATGCATGAAGAAACAGTATGTTCCATATCACAGAAAATACTTCAGCAGCCAAGAGGAGAAAAGGGTTTGTCAGCCAGGCACAATAGAGCACTTAGATCAGAACTGATGAACTGTAAGTTACCTTCCAGACTCTGTGACAGCTGTAAAGGACCTCATGTATTAGGCAGTGAATGAGAAATTGCAGACTCTCAACAGCGCAGGGTGACTGAAGATTTCTGAGCAGGGGAGTGAAGGAATTAATTTTTTAACACTATGCAGAATGGACCACACAGAGAGACTGTTGGGAGAAGAAATAATGGGGGTATTCCTGGTGAAGTCCAGTCCCAAGACCACAGAGAGAGGCTCGCTGGTGCATATGTGGGGTGCATAACGGTGGGGACAGAAATAGGAGGAAGAGTAAACCTGAGCTTGAACTGACCCCCCTTCTCAACACAGGTGAGGAGAGAGACCTGGGCAGAGGCTCTGAGTGGAAGAGATTCAATATATCATGAGGGCGCAGTCTGACAGCATTGGACAGTGACCTGCAAAGGACCCACCCAAGCGGTCCATGCATATGATGATCATGGGTTTCACATTCGTGTGCAAGAAATGTACAGACATTTCTTGCCAGGGACCGCCCCCATCTTCACACTCAGAAGCACATTTATCTGAATCGGTTGATACAAAAAGATTTTAAGTTATGGATTTAAGTTCAGGTCTTTCACTGAGGCTATGACAGCTAACATATTTTTTGTTCTCCTTTGAAAAAGTCACATTCAAGTATTAGAATCGTGCAAAAGAAAAATGTTTAAATCATCCTGTTGTCAATATCGGGAAATTCAGGGTCATTTACTTAGCTTTTTTAGGATGAGATGTCCTTTTGAAATTGATGGTCATGGTCATCCAACTCGGGGGTGAAGACTCTCCAGGACGACCCAAAAAATAGAAATGAGGGCAGTAGCAGAAAACTGCATCCTAAATACAACAATCTGCACACAGAGAACCAGCAATGACTTCCAGATTCCCATTCTTCTGCTCAATTAGGTCACATCTACCTTCTTCTCAGAACTAAATTCAGCAAACATCCACTGTGGTAATCACCTCTGCCAGGGCAAGCTTTCTAGAACAAGGCTTTCCATCATTCCACAGTAATTCTGGTGTGACCTGGTGATCCTTTCCAGGGCTTTGGGTTGTGACATTTTGTGGGTGCAGACACATGCTTGGATCCAGTGTAGTGTTGAGAGGGTCTCTGTTGAGTGATCTTATTTCCTGCTCCCATGTGTTGACCCAGGTGTATACGGATGACACCACCCATGCATCCTCAATGGGGCAAAAACTTTGACTTGTTTTTCAGGAAGTTGTGAATCAGCACAAATCCTACAACTTCCTACTCACTTGCCTAGCGCAGTTAGATGCCATATACATAGGCCATATGGGGACTGAACCCATGACCTTCGCAAAACATCTATGGGGTTCTAAAAAGCTTGAGCTAACAGGCCACGCACAGGATTAAATAGTTATGATTTTATCCTAAAAAAGGAAGGAACTTGAGGAAGACTCCAAAACAATAACATCGACCACCACAAGAATGTAAATATATTCTTCCAACATTGTGATGTTTTCTTTCCAGTCAACCAACTAGTTGAATATGTAGTGCTTATTTAGGAACAGGGAGACAAGGTGGGGAAATGAAGACTTTTACCTTTAATTATTAGAAATAATTAAACATTTTTATCATTCTCATGCTGTCCATATTCACACCTTAATCTTTTAAAAACAGTGGTTGCTATGCATACAATCCAAGTGCAGTACATTCTACTCCATGTCCAACTATACAATCCAAGTACACACAGGATTTTCTTAGGAAGGGTGTGTATTGCAATTAGCCAGAAAGCAAAATTGTTACTTCATTGCCAAAGTTAATAAATGCTAGAGGGATAAAGAGAAAGTCTAATAAATGGAGAAACATATGCTAACATATAGTTTTTAAAAACAGAAAGTTAGTTTTTAAAGATATGGAACAGCTCAGACACATTACCTCGACAAAGCCTATTTCGATCAATATCTCCATAAATAGCTGCCCGAATTTCTCAACTTTAAAATAACAAATACAACCTTAACAGGAACAGCTATTTCTTGTTGCAAATATGGTCCTACTTTAAACTTTGAACATTCTGTTTTCTTCCTCATTCCTTATTACCATGTAATTTGTGAACAATAAATTAATGAATGTAGATAACTCAAACATGAATACATATTAGAGGGAAGCAGAAACCAAGTTTACCTTATTTTCTAATGTAATATTTACTGTATTAACTGATACTCAAGTAATTATATTTTCACTACTAACAATTTTTTTTTTTTTTTTTTTTGCGGTACGCGGGCGTCTCTCTGCTGTGGTCTCTCCCGTTGTGGAGCACAGGCTCCGGACGTGCAGGCTCAGCGGCCATGGCTCACGGGCCCAGCCGCTCCGCGGCATGTGGGATCTTCCCGGACTGGGGCACGAACCCGTGTCCCCTGCATCGGCAGGCAGACTCTCAACCACTGCGCCACCAGGGAAGCTCCACAACTGACAATTTAAAAGCTACCTAAAACAAACCCCAGCGTTGCTTTAAAATGACATACTCAATAGCATGTGAATTTAAATCCACAAAGAAACAGAATATTTGGAAGTGAAGAATCTAACTTCTAAATGCTTGCTTTAGGACTTGAAGGAAATCTGTATTTTCTATGCTTTTATTAATTAAAAATGCAGGAAATGCTAATATTTTAATGTAGAAAGCTTTTGGTGATCATTAAATTATTTTTGCTTAATGACAGGGTGAATCTTCAATTGGGCGGGAAGAAGAAAGTATGTTTAATTTCTAAATTCTGATCTCAAACCTTGGTAGGTCTCTGGGGTTTATTCTTAAGCACCAGAAATAAAGTTGTCTTCTGGGTCTAGGACCAACCATTCTGACTGTAAGAGAAAGTTGAGCTTCACCAACCAATTGTACTTGACAGTTAAATTTTCTTTTTGGCCTTGAAAGACCAAATATGTAAAAGAATGACCTGTTTCCAATTTCTATTGCCATGACTGCACGGGAGCGGGTGTGGATCTAGGGAACGAGTTTGGTGAGGAAGGAATTTGGTGGGAAATAGTACCATAAAAATGATTTTTTAAAAGCCTTATATATGTATGGAATATTACAGTTTCCAAAGAACTATCATTATAGGTTCTGTTATTAGATCTTAGTAGCAATCTCAGGAAACAGAGCAGGTAATGTCCCCTGCTTACAGTAAAGATAAGTGTGACCTAAAATGCTTAAAAAAACCCTAAAAATGGCAGAGTTGAGAGGCAAGCTGGACTGGTCTTGTGGCCCAGCCATGCAGTACCCCATAACCAGCCCAGGCTAGCTCTGCAGAGAAGCAGCAGCTGGCCCCCTCTCAGCTACAATGCTACACTAAAAGCTCTCTAAAAGCACTCCCCACCTGGCCTGTCTTTGAAACAAAACTTTCTTCTTGGATAAAGATCCATTGGGTTTCAGCATCGACCCTCCAGAAATCTTCTCCCTCCCTCTCCACCTCCCAGGGCTGGAAAGCAGCTCTATGGCAGGATGGACCTTCGCCATCAGGAACGACAGGGGGAGGGAAAAGTCCCAGGAGGGACAGAGCCCAGGTAGCAGTGAGCACAGGGAACCCAAGGGTGCAGGATGGAGGGCGCCCTGAGCATCATCTGCTCTGCCTGCAGGTACAGCCCACATGGTCCTCCCTGGTCCCCAAACAATACACATTTACAACTATTGCCTTCCTTTTCAAAAATGGGCCACCTATTTTTTTTCTTTCTTTTTTTTTTTTTTGCGGTACGCGGGCCTCTCACTGCTGTGGACTCTCCCGTTGCGGAGCACAGGCTCCGGACGCGCAGGCTCAGCGGCCATGGCTCATGGGCCCAGCCACTCCGCGGCATGTGGGATCCTCCCGGAGCAGGGCACGAACTCGCGTCCCCTGCCCCGGCAGGCAGACTCTCAACCACTGTGCCACCAGGGAAGCCCTGGGCCACCTATTTTAAATTCCAAGTCTAAGCATTCCTGTATGAAGACTGAGCAGGCTTTTGTATATTTATAAGCATCGTACGAGACAAGCTTTCTGCCAGTACAGGTATAATCTCAACGTTATCATTTCTAAAATTTCCATTTGCATTTAACGTTTCAATGAATTAGAATGGAGAGAAGAGACAGAAAAAAATTAAATCCATATTCCCTTTTAATTACTTTTGACCCATTTGCTGCAAAAGTAGGGAATGGCATTTGAAGGCTCCAGTCTGTGTGAAGTGACCTTCTCTGTGCAAATGCTTTTGTTTCCTCCTTTAAACAGATGTGATCTCCCTCTTGCCATTAAAAATGAATAGTCAGTAAGGCGGGGGATCTCCATGTATCCTGGACTCCCCTTCAATAAGCTCTAAAACGCTGCTCTGGGGGCTTAGACTGAAATCTCGGCTCACATCTGCTAGGTATGGTGCACTTCTTCTATTCCCCCAAAGCTGCCTACCATCCAAGTACCAGAAACTGCCTTTCAAATCTGACCAGATCAGAAGGTCACCAAAGAAGGAGATAAAGAGTCCCCTGCTTATAAAAGTGCTCTTGAAAGAACAACAGGAAAGAATGTTCAAGGTCCAAAGAAGCAAGGTTAGATGTGGAGGTGATACTCCTACTGACCTGTCATCCTCACCCCCAAGCCCCCGTTGCCATGTTGCTGCTGAGCTAAGAAGTGAGTCTGCTGTTACATGGGGGAGGTTCCCAACATTGTATGGCCTTCGAGTCCCTTCTTTAAAACACTATGCTGAAGCTAAGGGTGCATGGAGACTGCTCTGGCTGGAGCCAGTGGGGCGGGGCTGGAGAGAGCAGGGTGGCCTGGAGCACCACCTGCTCTGAGCCCTCACCTGCCGCCCCACACCTGGAGGACTGTGCCACTCAGAGGTCCACAGAATTGCTGTCTGCAAGTTGAACTCCGACTTCTTAAAACATTTGGTACCAGAGTGTCAAATCAACTACTATTCTGAGTTCAGCACTTTTTGCTTTTTGAGACAGATGCTCTTGGTGAAGTAAGTAGAGTGCCGAGTTCATCCTGGCATGAGCTCTGTACCTCCCTGGATGCCAGGAACAGAGCGTGGTGCTGGGGAACCAGCTCCAGGGGGTCCTGGAGTCGAACAGCCCTTGACGAGAACGTGTTTCGTCCACCATGGAAACACAGTTGGAACTCCTACTCTCAACAGCAGGAGCTGCTTTGCAGCCACAGAAACTTCTCTCTGTTCCAGGAATCAGCAGCTGGAGAAAGGGAATCTGAAAGATTCAGGAGGGAGACTTCCAGCATCTGTGGCTGAAATGCCCCTAGATTCCCTGCCCAGGGCAGCAGTCTATTCCATGGCCCAATAGCTTTGGATACTAGAAAATCCTTCCTTTTCCTGACCTAAAATTTTCCCTTCTGTAACTTTTCTCTCTTCACTACCTTAACTGGGGCCTCGGGAGTCCAAGATTAACACTTAGCTTCCCTCCTAAAGACCCAGCCCAGCAAGAATCTGGAGACGACAGTATCTAAACCATAGGTGGCCTCTACATCAACTAGATAAACTTTCACAAGTCGACTTTACTATGTATAATAGAGGAAATGACCATTTAAAAAATGCCGGAAACCTGGGCATGTGTAGATTTTAACTTTTGTGCTTTTGTATATTTCCAAGTCTTTTATAATAAAGTGCATCCAAACTAAAAGGAAAGTTAAGGTGAATAAATAAATATTGCAAGGGTAAAGAAGAAGATAGCCCTGCTAGGTGGATAACTACACTCACTCTCCACACTGTCATCCTGAATTTGGAGAAAAATGAAAAAAAATGTATTTACGAGTTTGCCGGAGTGTGTGATCTCAGGAAAGCAAGTCTCCACCGTTCCTGAACGAGGGCAACTTGCTTCCTGCCAGAATTGAGCAGAATTTCATTGAGTCCACACTCTGAGCAAGCAGGAATTGCTCCTGCCCTGTGGACTGAGGACAGGACAGGACTCACAGAGATCTGGCCTCTCCTCCCATGCTCCTGCCCTAAGGCGCCTCTGTCTCGCTGACAGATACTTCCTGTTGACAATATGCTTCCCTGATCAGAACTAGAGAAGCCACCTCCCACTGCCAAAGCCCGATGACATGGAGGGGTGAGATGTTACGAGTCTGATCATATGGTCTCAGGTAGGACAAACCGCCACCCTGTCACTGGAAAGGACTTCAAAACCGGAGGCCACGTACAATGGTATAAAAACATAGGCCTGAAGGCATGCCATCATCTTGACTGAGATCTTGCTGTTATTGGCAAAAAAAAAAAGATAAAGAAAAGAGAAACCCATTTGGCACGTTTTAGAATTCTTTAATTTAGCTGATTAACCAAACACACATTGTTAAAAACACAGTAGACTTGGGCACTCGTAGATCTGAACTTTTGTAGCATTGCCTATTTGCAAGTCTTTTTAAGGCCAGCAATATGGGGAAAAGCATAATTTGGGGCATGAACCATGTGCACTGTATAAGACAGATGGTTACTGGGCCCATCTGGCCAGCTACCCAATACCACAGGCTGAACGTGGCAGGGAGTTCTCTGTGCATATCATGTAATTTCCGGGGAAAGAGTTCAAGGGACTCCGGCCCCCTTCCGCATCCCTGGGCAGATCAAGGCAATTCATCCCAACCCCACAGAGGGGGAGCATGACCCCCAAATGGCCCGCCTTCCTGCTCTGCCTGGAGGAAAGGTCAGGGTTCATGTGGTGCCCTGCTCCCCATCCCCCCGCTCCCCCGGACTGCGTCCCAGGCCCCAAGCCTGCAAGGCCGTAGCAGCAGGACAGGGGCTGAACCATCTGGGCCATCACTCTCTCCTCTTCTTCTGGAGTCAGGGTGTGTGCTGTGCATGGGCCTCACCTGTCCTCATATCTCAGTAGTAAATTCTCAGACTCCAGTTTGGAATTAGGGAGACAGGATACCTCCAGCCCTTTCTAAAACAACCAACTTGATAGAGGTATAATTTAGATTATACCCCATCTTAAGTGCACAGTTGGGTGAGTGGTAACAAAGGTACACACCCATGTAACTGCCTCCACAATGCATACAAATATAGAAGTTTCCATCACCACCCAAAGTTCCTTCTCCCCTGACCTGCTTAGACCCATTAGATCCATCTGATAAAAAAAGGCAGACTGGGTTCTACTCTGAAGCTATGCAGCTCTGCCATTTACTAGCTGGGTGACTGGGTTGAGTTATCTAATCTTTCTCTTGGTTTTTCCATCTGAAAAATGGGAGAAGTAATAACATTTAACCCATTGTATACTTTGTGTGTGAATTATACAGTGTGATAAGTGCAGAACATTTAGAGTTGTGCCTGGCACATCGCTATCCTTCCGTACATGTCAGCTGCTACTAGTGTTGTTGTCGTCGCCATCATCATCATTCTTCATCATCACCATCATCATAATTCATCATCATCACTATCATCATAATCTATAATCATCAGTATCATCATAATTCATCACCATCATTATCAACATCACCATCATCATCATCACGATCATTCATCATCATCGCCATCAACACCATCATCATCCCCATCATCATCATCACCATCAACATCACCACCATCATCACCAGCACCATCATTCACCATCATCACCATCATCACCATCACTGTTATCATCATCACCATCACCATCATCACCACCATCACCATCATCACGATCATCATCACCATCACCATCACCACGATCATCATCATCACCATCACCATCACCATCATCACGATCATCATCATCACCATCACCATCACCATCATTCATCATCATCACCATGATCATCATCCCATCATCATCATCACCATCACCATCATTCATCATCATCACCATCACCATCATTCATCATCATCATCACCATCATCATCATCACCATCACCATCATCATTACCATCATTCATCATCATCACCATCACCATCATTCATCATCATCATCACCATCACCATCATCAACATCACAAGATATGGCTGGGCCTCCTTCTCTGTGGCTGAATTTCTCTACTGTGGAGGGTGCTTGTGACAGGGCCCTGGAAAAATCACCTTTAATACCACATTATCCCATAATTCTAATAGACTCAGTACATCTGCAAACACGGATTTATCCACAAAGGTCTGAGTAATGCTCTCCTCAATTAAAAGAGTTTCCTCTACCACATCAGGCTCGTTGAGACCATGATCACATTGGCAACCCATCTCTGTTCCCCTGGGACCAACCTGGTGTCCCCCTCAGTGCCAAGGTCAGGCCTTAAGACGGTCTGATGTCCTTTTTATTGTGGACAAGGAGGGGCTGGAGGGAGCTGAGATTTTTACCTTTTTCCTCCCTGACCACCAGTATAAGGTAGGAAATTAATACAGAAAAATATAAAGAAGCAGCAAGAAAAAAAAATCCCACACACACAACCCCATCTCCCAGAGGCAACTAAATCTAACATGCTGGCATACTTCCTCTCAGGTTTTTGTTGTTTTTGTTTTTCGGGTTTTTTGCTTTTGAGTTATTGCCATTTTTCTTTCTATAGCAAGAAGATTATATTTTACCTGTACATTTAAAACTTAAATTTAGCATATAGACATTTTCCTTTGTCACTAAAAATGTATGTTAAAGATTACATAACATTCCAATCTTATGGATATGTCATATAATTATCCCCTATTCTGGACTTGTCGGTTGTTTCCAGCTTTGCATTACTATAAATAATGCTACGAGTACTCTTGTGTATAATTTGCCTGTTTGAAATGACAGGCATTCCTTGGTTTGAGAAGCTGTATTTTCTGTTTAGACCGTCTGGGCTGCCTCTGGGAATGCACAGACATCACCCCAGGGGGTGGCTTCCTCCCTCACCAAACCATTCACTCCCCATGTGTTGGAAGGATGTGCTTTGGTGTCCATCCAAACTGCAAAGTTAGTACTTGCTAAGTGAAGGGCTTCTTATGGCCCTGCTCTTATGACGAGAAGGTTCTTCTAAGGGATCCAATGCCCTTGGCTCTTTATTTCTAAGGAGCCATTCTAGCTTTTAGGACCAGTTTTCTAGATGCTGACGCAGTGACTGAGGCAGGATGGACACCCCCATCCAAAGGGGGCCTTTTTACCTCTTAAGACACCATCACTTTCTTTTCTAATCCTCAACAAGAGCGAAGGTTTAAGCAGAGTCACAGAAAAAGCTGTAACTATGAGGCACCAGTTTTCACCCATCTGACAGGAGGCAAAAATCGTAAAGTTTGATGATGCACCATGTTGGTGTAACTATGTCAAAACGGGCACTCAATGTTCCCTCTTGCTGGGAACACGAGTCGGCATTACCCCTCTGGAGGGCAATCTGGCAACGTCCATCCTAGTCACAAATGCACATACGCTTTGACAAGGTCTCCTTTTATGAATTTATTCCACAGATAAACTCACACATTCTCTGACACAATGTAAAAAAAGGTGTTCTGCTCACCAGGGGTCCTGAAGCAGGCCTGGGTGACACAAGGGGGAAAGAGTCAAGCAACGTCTGGGATTCTCGGTGTCTATCAGGAGAGCCGTCTAAACAGATATCTTCAGGGGGAAGCTGATGAAAAATTACAAGGTGCCGACAGTTGCTCAGGGGAGAAAAATGGACCTTTAAGAGTCAAGGAAGAAGGAGAGAGGAAGGTCATGGCAGACAAAGCGAGGCATGTGTAGAAAGAGAGGTACCCATGAAACACAGAGGCCTGAGGACAGATGGGGCCAGGGGAGGCCTGAACAGAGGCTGTGTGAACTGTCTGCAGACAGAGAGCAAAGCAAACTTGTACGGTCAGGAGGCAGGGTTGTGGTCAGCAGCAGAGGTGGCTGATGCCATAAACAAGGTCTGGATTTACCCTGCAAGCCCGCGGTCACGAAACTGAAGCGTGGAACTCACTTATATACATTTCTACCTAAAAAAGAAATCCAGTTGTACTAATATTTTATACAGATACATGTGACGTAACATAATTTATATGTACACATATTAGGGGCATATGTTCCATTTTTCTTGCTAGAGGTATGCAATCCAAGAGGTGCAGAGATAAATGATCTCAGTGATGGGTAACCCTGGAACCTTCTTCGCAGGAAAGTGACATGATGACATTTGTTATGAGGACACCAGGAGCTCAAGACTCCTCCACCTGAATTCCCAGGGCGAATGAATTTGGAGGCGGAAAGAGATCAGGGACTCTTTCCGGGTGGAGCTGAGGTCCAGCTCGGCCCTTCTGGGATGGGAGGAGCTACTGAGATGAGAAACAAAATCCCACTGCCACACAGAGAAGGGTCACGAGCCTGGATGCATATATGGACAGCACATCGAACAGAAAGACAGCCTCCTGCAGGGAAAGCCATTCATCTTCCTCCAAGCAGCTCATGTCACCCAAGATGCTCCCCTTTGGACCTCGGAGGATAGGCATCTTGGGCCACATCCCCTATCAAGGGCTAAACCTGGTTCCTCCCTGGGGGTTCAGAAAATATCAACTTGGTTGGTTATTTTTTAGGAGTTGTGCGGTGCATGCAGTCTTAATTTTCCTCTGTTACGCTTAATTCTATGCTTATTTCAACTTCCTTTATATCCTTCTAAGTGTGCTTAATATTTTAATTCTCTTCCCATCCCTTGGAGACTTTCTAGGGGTCTACGTGCGGCTACTCTGAGAGTGCCACTGCCTGGCCCGCAGCCTGGGGGTATAGAGACCCTTTCTATTGGGGACCACGCTTGTACCGTCCCTCTTGCTAAAAGCAAAAGATGAAGCAGTCCCAAACTGTTCCTGGGAAAGCGGTGACAGTTGACAGTCACAGGAGGAAATTCAGAGGCCTCTTGATGGTTCATGAGGGATAAGCAGCTTCAGAGGGAACTGAAGGGAGAAAAGAAGAAGAAGAAGAACCATAAAGTCGCCAGTGGGATGCCCATTCCCACTCCCACTTCAGTATAAAGACAATCGAAGTGTTCAGAGAACAACCAAGAAGGCTGGTGTGTGGGTAGCTAGCTAGAGGGAGAGAGTCAGACTCAAAAGGATGCTGAAGAGACCTCTGGAAGCACAGGACACATGCCCATGTCAATCTTCTAGCCTGTGGATGGGATGAATATTTAAAGCTGAGCAGGACCCCACAGGGCCTTCCTGGGACAGACACCCCCAACCCCATGTCCTCTGCCTGCCTCTTGTCTACAGAAAACCTTTAGTCAAAAAATGAATTTAATCAGAGAAATGAGAAGATGGAGGAGCAAAGTAAAGCAGTCAAACAGGATGAAATAATAATAAGTGAGTCATTATATAAAGTCACGGACCTTCAGTTCCTCAAGGGATATAGGTAATATTCTCAGCCATATCCTGTGAGCTGTTCTGTAGAGCCTGAAACCCTCACCAGGTGGAAGAAGTGAACTACACGATGACCAGACTGTAGCCATGACCTAAGCTGCCACAAATCCAATGACTGGCCTCAAGGAAATGGGAACAAATCAACCCTGGAAGTAAAGATTAGCTGTACTTAAACAATCCGGATGGCACTGATCAGACCACCCCAGGACCAACTTCAAGATGACTGTCAGCACTGACTGTGCTGTTCTGCCCGACGTAGCCCCCTCCCTCCTCCTAGGCACTGACTCCCCTTTAAAAACTCTTGTCCCCAGGTCCACAAGGGGGAGCTGGCCTTTGGAGATGAGTCCACCTTCTCCCCAGGTTGCCGGCTTCCTCAATAAAGCAACCTTTCCTTTCTACCAACACTTGTCTCTTGAATATTGGCTTTCAAACGGCGAGCAGCTGGACCTGAGCTCGGTAACAGACTGAACTGAGTCACAGAAACTCGGCCTCTCTTTTCTGTCACTTGTTCATTCCAATAGAAAGCCCATGTTTGCCACAAAAGAAAAAATACATCTCCGCTCAATTAAAAAATAAGACATGGCCGGGGATTTTGAACACATATAAGGAAGACTCTTAAAAGTAGAGTGGGAGTGGGGAAACCAACAAAAGCAAAAAATTCCTCAATCAAGGAACTCAAGAAAGGCACAGAACATATACAAAAATATTTTTATAACACTTTTCACCATCTGGAGCCCTTTTAATTAAAGATGTAAAAACAGCAGGTAAAACTACTTAAGCTTTTATATTAAATAGATCATTTTATACCATATGGCAATCATGCCCATAAGAAAGCGTCTTCTCCTAGTTCTATCTCCATAGTTATAGTAATATCATGCAGTGAAAAGTGCTGAAAATTATCAGTGAAAGGTATGGAAGAGTTTAGGTAATTCAACTAACTTTTTTGTTTTTTGTTGTTTGTTTTTTTTTTGCGGTACGCGGGCCTCTCACTGTTGTGGCCTCTCCCGTTGCAGAGCACAGGCTCCGGATGCGCAGACTCAGCGGCCATGGCTCACGGGCCCAGCCGCTCCGCGGCATGTGGGATCTTCCTGGACCGGGGCACGAACCCGCGTCCCCTGCATCGGCAGGCGGACTCCCAACCACTGCACCACCAGGGAAGCCCCAACTAACTTTTAATTTGTCTCAATCAAATGGTTTCTAGATAATGTATTTGAAAAGAGAGTATAATGGTGATGGAATGTGGGCAGACTTTTGTGTTGATCTTGGCATTTAAATTCATATTACTGTCACAAGCACATTGGTTTATCTTACATTTGATCATTTTGTGGCCTGACTCAGGAAGGCTACCATATAAAAGATTTTCCTTCTACATTCAAGTTTGCTACTGGGGAGAGAAAATCCCGATGATATATACTTTTTCGAATATTTGAAATACAATATTAAATGCTTTAAGTAAGAGATAAGGTAGCTCATATGATTTTCCTGTAATGAATCAGTTTCAAATCTCAGAAGCCATCCAACAGGTTTGTTCCACAGTTTTTTTTTTTTTTCAGTAAAACTATGACCCAGTTTCACAGTCAAATAGCCCATTTACAATTCTGTACAACTTTCACTAAAATAAAAACTTTTCTGGCAAACATTCAACCACAAAGAAAAACCAAAACACAAACATTCTGAATTTTTTCTAAGTCTCAAATTTCAATATATTCAAATACTAGCCTTCCCAGTCAGAAACCTGAACCCTTTAATAAAAACAGAGAGGAAAAAAGTGGATGCTTCGAAATCAGAATGGTTTGCACCTCAAATGCAAAAGACCATGCCAACTGCATTTCATATGATTTCATATCATCATAAGCTCATAAAACTGCACAGACCCAGCCTCTCTATAAGATGAAACGTTTAGACCCGATAGTTGTTTCCAGTTCCGTAGTTAAGCAAAGAATACATATAGCTCTGGTTTTTATCTTACATTATTTATCATGTAGTTGAGAAACAGAGAGTAGATACTGTCGCTGACTACAAGCCAGGACATCTATACATGATGATGTGCCACAGTGCAAAATTTTGCAGGAAATAAAACCCTGGTTATAATTCTTTTCACATGAACACTTACTGGGCGTCTCTTTATGCCTGAGTGGTAACTTCAGGCCTGATACAAGTGTGGGTTATTAGTTCTTTTAAAACCCTTACGGAGATTAGAAGGCTGCAGAAAAATACTACTGGGGGTTAAAAAACAGCTTTCTGAAATTGCTCGAAATGAACAAATAATGCTTTGCTTTCTTGGACAGCTGTTTCATAACTGAATACAGCTGGGGAGAGGGTCGGCCGCCAGGAGATTTCTATTTGGTTTGCTACCAGGTTTTCTTTTCCAGGATGCTTTCCAATGTGCAAACGATCCTTACTTATCTTGAGCGCCTGAAAAAAAGATGATTCTTATTTTAAATTCTTTTCCATCATGCTTCATCCTTGTTAGATAACGTAAACTGTGGGTTTAAAGGAGACAGCCTTGAGGTTCAGGCAACTCTACTCACCTCAGCTTTAGCTGGACACTGGACATATGGCTGATTGCTTCAAGTTACCTCTGACAGGATACTGTATTCATTCAAAGGCACTGATCCCTAGTTGACACTGTTAGTCACTGTTACCAAAACACTTAATAGTAACTATTTATGTTCAAGTGAAAAGCATGAGGATGGTAGAGCTCTTTCAGCAGCAGCAAGTAAGCTGTCCACGAAGTGGTCTCCTAGAGTGGGGATATTCTGGGAAATTCCTCTCAGTGTCCGGGTCTGGTCTTCAGCCCTGATGGAGATCTTGCCCCCAGGTGGACTCATCTTTACCAGGATGACAGAGACTGATGAATGAAAATGAAATGCCAACGTCTTAATTTGCAATGAAAAATACCCCTCTCCTTAAGATGGCAATACTCTCATCAGATAACCTGTACGTTCTCTCCCTCGAAAGCCGACCAACCCAAGAAGCCAACTTATAATCAGAAAGTTACCTGGTGGACAATTTAGAATTAGAAAAAGGAGAGCTAACTATAGGATTCAAGGGCAAAACAATGGCATCCGGCTAAAATAAACCAGTGCATACATCTCGGCAATCAGAAAAGTCTTGTGAAAAGGACCATGATATCTTCTACCCTATGTGTTATGGTTTTACTTAAAGTAAGTGGGAGGTAATATAGTTGGCAGAAAACAGCGTGGTATTCCAGCGTGATACAGCACCTAGTTTAGTTTCAACAATTTAAAAAAATCCTTAAACACAGTGCAAACACTTTCAAAGCCATCTACCTGCCAGGAAAAGTTTCTACTTTCAGCACTATTAAAAATGTAATGCTGGGCTTCCCTGGTGGCGCAGTGGTTGAGAGTCCGCCTGCCGATGCAGGAGACACAGGTTCGCGCCCCGGTCCGGGAAGATCCCACATGCCGCGGAGCAGCTGGGCCCGTGAGCCATGGCCGCTGAGCCTGCGCGTCCGGAGCCTGTGCTCCGCAACGGGAGAGGCCACAACAGTGAGAGGCCCGCGTACCGCAAAAAAAAGAAAAAAAAAAAAAGGGGGGAAGGCTGGGCTGGTAGGTAATCAGTTTGCCAGAGTGCTATCATGTAACTTTTAGCTCGAATTCTTGAAATGCATACATAGATGGCGCATGCAGTGAATGCCAGCAAGATACATACGAGTCTGAATCTCCACCCCAAAATGTGTAAGACCGAAGATGGAAACTGACATGCACAATGTGTGATTTGGATTAACAGGGAGTTTAACACCTAGGCATCTACTTGTCACATCTACTTGTCACGTGTCCAACTGAGATCCAACTTTCTCTTCTTCCATCTTTTCCTCAGAGACAATAAAGTTATTGAAGCAGAGAAGAAGTCCACCCCAAACAGGGCAGGAATGCAATGCAGATCCTTCTCCAATCCTCAAATGACACGTTAAGAGGTCCATCCTTTTTCTTCTTTGGGGGAAACATTCTTTATATAGTGAAACCAAATATATTTTATTCCCACAGCATAACACACTGTTGATGGTCCAAGTTTTAATCACTGTCTCCCGGCACTCGGCAATCTCTGCATTGCACTAAAGCACTTCTGGTGGCATTAACCCCAGTCGACCTCCAGCCTCACGTACTATCCATCTATCACGCACCCCCAGCTGAGACTGACTGTTCGTATTCACTGGTTGTTTGACCCACATTACACACATCTACGCAAGGAATGGTTAAGAGGTATCCTATGACAATCTTAAAATCTGCTTAACCACCAGTGTCTACTAAAGCCTTAGAGGTGAGGGCGAGGGGTAAAAAAAAAGAAGAGTCCACAAAAAAGAATAAAAAAGAAACAAACAAGCCCATCCATATCCTTGCTGTCAGGGGAGAAACCACGATTTAGTCATGGATCTAATAACAAATCACAGGCAGACCAACCCCAACTAAATAAAGGCCTTTAAACTTCTGATCACTCTCTGAGTGAAAACATCTGCCCTGATGCCGTCCATCCAGCACTGGTCCCCACAGCCCAGGACTCAGAACAAAACGGAAAAGCAGTGGAAATGATAAGACTTGGGAAAAGCTGGAGGCACTCCTCACATAACACATCTGTCTAATGATCAATAACTAAAAGGAATAACTGGTTAGAACCAAATAATAAGATATGATCTCTACCCCCTCCTTCCTTCCCGGAGAGCTAGTGGAGTGCCAGGTCCCTTTCCTGCAAAATCTATACACATAAAGCACTGTCTACAGTTTCCAGTTTCTCTTTAAGTGGAGAGAGAACTCTTAAAGACCCTTAAGAAGCAACTTGCTCCAAAATCCTTCTAGCTTTGGGGGCTTCCCTGGTGGCGCAGTGGTTGAGAGTCCGCCTGCTGATCCAGGGGACACGGGTTTGTGCCCCAGTCTGGGAGGATCCCACATGCCCCGGAGCGGCTGGGCCCGTGAGGCATGGCCGCGGAGCCTGTGTGTCCAGAGCCTGTGCTCCACAACGGGAGAGGCCAAAACAGTGAGAAGCCCGCATACAAAAAAAAAAAAAAAAATCCTTCTAGCTTTTAATGACAGCGCCTCTTCTGATCTTTTTAATGGTTGTTATAACCCAAACCCTTTTTTGCAGTGGCTGGCCTTTATTGAATCTTCCCAAAACTTCAACTTTGTTTCAAGATAAGAGAACTTTCTCTGTGCACTTACATGGCTTATGTAATGTTTAATTAAAGTCAGTACAACTGGTGATAACAGTTTGAGACTGAAATTCTCTCGACGAGCTCCCAGGGAAGCACCCCACAGTGGACTAGGGGCCAGCTGGCCACGCATCGGCCAGACACAGGCACCAGTTATGTGTTCCATGTGGGGACGTGGGTGAATCTGGCAAGCTTGAAGTGCTTATGACACCCCAATCCACCACCAGGTAAGAGGAGGACGACTGTCTGCTTTATAAGGTAAAATGCCTCTTAATTATTTCAAGAGCTCTCACCAGACCACCTTTCTGCTTAGACCCCGCAGCAGTTAACCGGTCTTTGGCACTGAGTCTAAGCTGATTTCCGGGGCTCCCGGACCCTGCAGACTCTGGCCCACCAGCCTCATCCTTGCGCCCTCTCAAGGCACTCCCCTTCCCCTCCTCCATTTCAGGTCCCCTGACTGTCCCTGGTGTGGCTGGGCCTTGGCTCCAGCCCTCTCCCTGGCCTTTTCTCTGTGCTCTGTCCATCCAAACTCTTCCAGCCTTCCAGGACCGGCTCAGTTCCACCTTCCCTTGCCCCATTTTCAGGCCTTTCTGCCCCCAACGCTGTGTACCCCAAACAAACACTTCTTGTCTATGGCAGGGTTTTTTCATGTTCTGCTGGAACTCAGGATTTCCAAAAGCTTACTGTGTTGTGTGGGAGCTCTCGAGTAGAATTACGCTTCACGACTGGCTGAGTCCCAGAATGTGCACCCATTTCTTCTTCTCGTCTCCAAATTACACCTTCATCTTCACTCCTGGCTGGGCATGGCCTCCAAGTCCAATCAGGCCAGGAAGTGAATGGCAGGGGAAGATGCTGAGTGGGGACACTGGTAGGTAAGTGTCATCTGACTCTGACCTGGGTGAGGGTGAGTCATAAGTGGTCAAGAGAAATCGCTCTGTTCCGTCCCATCACTCTAGCTTCTCATTTGTCAACAATCATCACTTCAGACTCCCACTTGTAAACTGCACTTCTGAGTTCAACCTAGTAGAGATGAAACATATCCAGGGCAAAGCCCAATCTGAATACTCTAAGGATGCACAAGAAATTTATGATGAACTGTGCAGAAAAAGAATCATTTTCCATGGCAGCTAATTACCCTCTAATTCATCTGTTGGGCAAGTTTAGATCCTTCTATGTTATTATGTTCTATTAACAATCCATACAAGAGTCAACTGAACTCACTTATCCTCTCCCTGCCGCCCGCCCCGGCCCTGTAACCCACAATTTCATTCACAGTGGGTTTGTCGATGCAGGCTCAGGAAGTAATTAAAAATAAGTCTCAATTGGCTGCTTCAAGTAGGAGTGAGAGCTTCCTACTACCCTTTGTTTTTTCGGTCAGGAAGTCACAGCCACACATGTTGGTTTTTTGCCACTAAAATGTGGCAACAATGTATGTGAAGTGATTAACCATCTCTCTCTTCCCTCAAGTACCCATCATAAATCAATATATACTACAGGCTTCAGACAAAGCATTCCCTTAAAAAAATTAACTGAGATCAAATCACTAGGGGATAGTGTAGCACGGGGACCAGAATGCCTGGGATCAATTCCAGCTTTGCCCCTTGCCCACCGAGTAACCTGGAGCAAGGGACCTGTGCTTCCCAGTCACTGCCCTCCTAAGGTGTTAGGAAAGGAACAAGGCAGTGCATCCACAGTGCTTAGAACAGTGCCTGGCTGGGGATTCCCTGGCAGTCCAGTGGTTAGGACTCCGCGCTTTCACTGCCGAGGGGGCGGGCTCCATCCCTGGTTAGGGAACAAAGATCCCGAGAGCCACGCAGCGTGGGAAAAAAACCCAAATCAGAACAGTGCCTGGCTAAGTGCTCACCAGGTCCTAGCTACAAGGATAGCAAAGATGACCTAGCCGGGGCTTCCCTGGTGGCGCAGTGGTTGAGAGTCTGCCTGCCAATGCAGGGGACACGGGTTCGTGCCCCGGTCCGGGAAGATCCCACATGCCGCGGAGCGGCTGGGCCCGTGAGCCATGGCTGCTGAGCCTGCGCGTCCGGAGCCTGTGCTCCGCAACGGGAGAGGCCACAACAGTGAGAGGCCTGCGTACCACAAAAAAAAAGAAAGAAAGAAAGAAAAAAGAAACATCTTTCTAAACACAAATACTCAGTTATTGGTTTTCATCAGAAACGGGGCTATTCTGAACAAGTGTCAGCAGGTACCTTGGAATCTAAACCTCTAAGTGCGGGAACACGGGTGCCCCTAAGAACTGCTGGAGCTTGTTCTTTCTGTACCTTACCCGCCGAGGAACAGAATGAGCGCACGCGTGGGTCTCCCTGCCCTGCAGTGTTGTAGGAGTCTGGCTTCCACTTGGTTGAGGTCATTACTTTTCCTTCATCAGCTTCCATGATTTCCCCACCGATTTTTGTCTCCAATCCCTATCTAGCCCCGGGGATTTGGCAACTGGTTTCCCAAACAGCTCAGGCCTTGGCAAGCATCTCCACCCTAAGTTCTAGAATCTAGCAACAGTAAGTAACTCCAGGGCACCAGCAGACGTGGCCTCTGATTATGAGGTTCGAGATCGGAAACCACACATTCATTGCTGGGCTGCTCTTTGTGACGGATACATCACCTTAGAAAACATTCCAAACAACTCTGTCGAGAGGGCAAATTACACAAAGCACCTGTGGCTCCCAGCTGAACTAATTCACCCTCGGTCATGCAACACATAAGGAGCGCTGGCAAAACCACTGCTGCAATGAGTCCCCATGACCAAGATTCTGACAGTCCCAGGTGGCAGGAACCCCTCAGGTATAGTGATGCGGGAAGAAAGAGAGACTCTCCATGGTGGGCTGCAAAGCAATGAGAAAAGACAAGGACGGGGTTTCCCTGGTGGCGCAGTGGTTGAGAGTCCGCCTGCCAATACAAGGGACACGGGTTCGTGCCCCGATCCGGGAAGATCCCACATGCCACGGAGCGGCTGCGCCCGTGAGCCATGGCCGCTGAGCCTGCACGTCTGGAGCCTATGCTCTGCAACGGGAGAGGCCACAACAGTGAGAGGCCAGTGTACCACAAAAAAAAAAAAAAAAGACAACACAAGGACGACATGTATTTGGACAGATCTTCATTTATGGGTTTAAAATATATACACTAACTTGAACTAACAACTAAGAGTTGATCGACAGGAGTCCTGACCAACCAGCCATAATGAACAGATGGGGACTGAGAGTCCCCAGACTCCACTAAGGGCTCCACGTGGCCACGGAGGTAACACCGATGATCTGGACTGAGCCAGTCAGCGCAGCTCATTCCCCTTTGCCACCGTGTCCTAGTCACATGACCAGAGCAGCTCCAACAAGAAGGGATGGGAGAGTTCTTTCCGGGGATGCTGGGAACGGGGTGCATATGGCCCTATGACCCACTGGAAGCCATCTGAGGATCTCAAGGAGAGATCCTTAAAATAAAGTTGACACCCGGGAAATACACAACACACAAAGTCATATATATGCTGATGACATCACTGATTTTATATTTTTCAAAAATACAATTAAGATTCAAGAGCTCTGGGACTTCCCTGGTGGCGCAGTGGTTAAGAATCCACCTGCCAGTGCGGGGGACATAGGTTGGAGTCCTGGTTCGGGAAGATCCCACATGCCGTGGAGCAACTAAGCCTGTGCGCCACAACTACTGAGTCATATTCCATTGTATACATGTACCATACCTTGTTTACTGATGTAGTCTTTATACAAAAAAATTTATACCTATGTTTTAAGGAGTCAGAGTAGGAATAATTGGAGGATCAACTCCTAAGGAAGAAATGTAAGCAGATGATATCTTATCTGTAGCTTCACACCAGAACCTTAAGCTTTTCTGGTATTCCTAAACTATAGTTCACAGTAGCTTTGGTGGCTTCACCTGAACAGGGTATCCAAAGAGTATCTTTAGTTTAAATACACCAAAGGCCTTTGGAAAATAGGGAAAAACCCACAGCACTCTAATTAACAGTAGGAAAAAGCACTCCTTCAAGATTGTTATGGCTCCCTTTTCATGGTTTTAAATAAACTTCTACTTAACAAACAAAACACTCTTCTTAGCAGACATACCACGTAAACAGTCCAATTAAATATCTTCACTGAAATACTGACTTTGGAGTTCATCCTGAGGTCTGATTCAGATGCGTATGATCTGATCATGACAGTTTCAGAGCTATAGAAGCTAAGTGCTCACCTGGATCTCACCTGTTCAAAAAATAAATTTAGTACAAGGGAAATCTTAATGGTTCTCTATTTTAAACTGGTATATCTCCAAGCACAAGCAGAATTTCATCTTGTTCTAGTTCAGACCTGGAACAGTTGAGGGGAAAAGTCACTATTTTGTATGCTTTCTCACAATAGGTATAAAAATAATACTTACGATGTGTGTGTCAGACTAAAATGAATGCCAATTAATAGGAAAGTGCAATTAACAAAGTCATTATTTATGGTACTGCTTTTGCTTCTGTTGTCATGACTAATAATCTGTTCTGACATTTTTGCCTTTATTATACCTGCTAATGTCCATAAATAAATAAATAAATTCACCGTAGAGATCTAATATTATATGTACATTTTACCTGAAACCAAAATAAAGGAGACCAATGACATTTGTGAAGAATATATTCTGATAGTCTTAAGAACCCCAGATTTGAATATGGCATATATTTTCTCCTATAAAACTTGTGTTTTTAGTTAATAAGCATCACCTTCTAAAACCTCGTCCCTTCTACCCCTAGCACCAAAATTTACCTTCCTCCTTGGGATTATTTTATTTTTTAATAAGCTTTCCATTTGAGAACAGTTCTAGATTTACAGAAAAATTGCAAAGATAGTACAGAGAGTTCCCACACAGCTCTCACCAGTTTCCCCCATTAGTAACATCTTATATTAAATTGGCACATTTGTTACAATTAATGAAGCAATATCGGTACACTATTTTTAAGTAAGATCTATACTTTTTTCAGATTTCCTTAGTTTTTTCCTGATGTCCTTTCCTGACCCAGGAACCCATCCAGGATTTGTCATCACATTTAGTCATCATGTCTCCTTGGGCTCTTCTTGGCTGGGACGTTTCTCGGACTTTCCTTGCTTTTGATGACCTTGACACTTTTGAGGAGTACTGGTCAGGGATTTTGTAGAATGTCCTTCAATTTGGGTTTTTCTGATGTTTTTCTCATGCTCAGAATGAGGTTATGGGGTTTTTGTTTTGTTTTGTTTTGTTTTGTTGTTGTTTTTGCGGTACGCGGGCCTCTCACTGTTGTGGCCTCTCCCGTTGCGGAGCACAGGCTCCAGACGCGCAGGCTCAGCGGCCATGGCTCACGGGCCCAGCCGCTCTGCGGCATGTGGGATCCTCCCGGACCAGGGCACGAACCCACGTCCCCTACATCGGCAGGCAGACTCTCAACCACTGCGCCACCAGGGAAGCCCTGAGGTTATGGGTTTGAGGAGGAAGACCACGAAGGGAAAGTGCCCTTCTCACCCCATCATGTCAAAGGTACATACTGTCAACCTGGCTTATTACTGCTGACGCTGGCCTTCATCACCTGCCTGTCTGCCAAGTTTCTCCACCATTAAGTTACCCCGACCCCTTTTCCACATTATCCTCTTTGACAGGAAGGTCACTGAGCACAGCTCACACTTAAGGGGCTGGGATTATGTTCCCTCTCCTTGAGGGCAGAGTATGGACATCAGTTATTCAGAATTCTTCTGTAGAGGAGATGTGTCTTTCCTCCATTCATTCACTCATCCACTCCCTCCCTCCCTCATTCATTCATATCAGTATGGACTCCTGGGTCCTCAGAGTTCACTTTCAGGAAGAGGCAGGAAGGAGTTTTGCTGTTGCCTGTGCATGTGCGAAGACCAGGGAAGACAGAGGCCGCTGATGTGGACACAGGACAGTCACCAGCCTCCTGATAGCCCCGAGGCTTCCCTCACACACCAGTCTCAAGGCCCACAGTTGAACTCTCTGCTGTGATATAAAGTCCTGTGTGTTGCAGACCACTGCGCTCAGTCTGAGCACTGAACTCCAAGTGCAGAACCCACCCGCCTGCTCATGTCAGTGCACATCCCTGCTTTCGTCCTCAACCCCATTGTTAAAGTGACCAGCAGGGCTTCCCTGGTGGCGCAGCAGTTGAGAGTCCGCCTGCTGACGCAGGGGACACAGGTTCGAGCCCCAGTCCGGGAAGATCCCACATGCTGTGGAGCGGCTCGGCCCGTGAGCCATGGCCGCTGAGCCTGTGCGTCCGGAGCCTGTGCTCTGCAACGGGAGAGGCCACAACAGTGAGAGGCCCGCGTACCGCAAAAAAAAAAAAAAAAGTGACCAGCAAATCACAGAGGGGACGCATAAACACTCGGAGTCTGGATCCTATTGGGGGGAGAACAGCTAGGACTCGCAACCCACCCCGACAGCCTCTTGCACAGACCTTGCGCACTTGGTGGCACGTGCAATAGTGCATTTTCAGGCTGGTCAGTGACTTTAGGATAAACATGTCTGCAACTCTTGATAGGGAGTGTATTTGGACCGGGAGGGGTGCCTACCTGTAAAACACGGCAGGTGACATGATGCAGGCTGTACAGAGTGTAGGGGAGCCTGCAGAGAACATCACTCAGAGATGACGGCTGAGATGGAGCCAGAATAACAAGAGTGTGTGATGCAGAAAGGGGGTGGAGTCTAACTCTCTCAATATTGGCAGTGTAAATATAAAAATAAAGTCGAATGAATGCTTTTAAATGTGCAATCTCGCTTCTGCCAGTAGATCTCAAATTTTTCAGCTGGCAGGACACCTAGAAGTGATGGGGAAATTTGCACTGATATGTAGGTTTATCAAACTTAAAATAAGTTTCCAATCTGGGGTAGGATAGAATTCCTCTTGTAAAAGGTTCTAATAGAGACAAGCAACATAGATAAGAAAAATTTATTGAAGGAAAAATTTGTTTAAAATTTTATCTAATTTATCTAAAGGTTTATCTAATATTTTCCAGGATGAAATAGGAAAAGTCCCCAAATACTCTTATTTGGAATCGGAATATTCCAAATATTCCTATTCTCAAATAGGGCTTTTTGTGAGCTAAACACCTCTGCTTAGCTCACAAAAAGCCCTATTTGAGAAATTCTGGTTTCTATTATAATTTATGTAACAAATCCTATTTTCAGTTGACTGAAGGATATACTTTAGAGGTCATTCCGTAAATCACTTCAAAATCCAAATTAGCAAAAAATAAAGAGGTAAAATTTTAAAACTTGATATTCAACAGTTTCCTTAGTTTTTTCAATTGCTGCCAACCGTCACTGTTCTATTTTTAGCTCTACTATTCACTAATGAAGATTTACGATAAGACACATGGCATTAGTTATGAGTTAAACGTGGAAGACTCTGCTCATAGTTTAAGAAAAAATCTGCATTCAAAACAACAGGAAGAAATTATCAAAGAGAGAAAAGTGATACCATTTCAGCAAAGCAGAAAGACAAGCTGTCCTCAAATTATCAACTAGTATGCAGAGCTGGAAATAACCCGGGACGTGCCCGGTACTTCTGAGGATGCCCACGAGATCCTCACTCTTCTGAGAAGGCAAAGAGGTCATATACCAATGCCCCCAACAGAGGGAGGTCTGCAGAAATAATAATAGCAAAAACAACAACAATAATAATAATAAAAATGCCCCCAACAGAGGGAGGTCTGCAGAAATAATAACAGCAAAACCAACAACAACAACAATAATAAAAATGCTCCCCACAGAGGGAGGTTCACAGAGATAACAATAACAACAACAATAATAAAACTGCCCCAAACAGAAGGTCCATAGAAATAATAACAACAACAATAATAGTCATAATAATAAAACTGCCCCCAACAGAGGGAAGTTCACAGATATAATAAAAATAATAATCGTAACAATAATAATAACAATAAAGAAGAACGAAGGGAAGAAGAAGAAAGTTGGCCTCTACCCCCATCTGACTTCAGTCTTCTGCCTTCAAGATGCAGGTTAGACTAAGCCCTTGACCCCAGCACCACAATCAGGAGTTCTTTACTGGACTGGAGGCCCACTCCCCAGAGATCCTGGTCCCCCAGCTCTGAGGTAGGGCCCAGGAATCTGCATATTTCACTAGCATCCCAGGATTCAGATGCAGGAGGTCCCTGATGACCCTCGGAGACACTGACTTGGGGCTACAAAGCACAGGCGACCTGCGGGCCAAACCAGCCCTCCACCCGGGGACTCGCCCCACAGGACTTTTAGTAACAGGACAGATGTGTCAACCTAATTATACGTCACAGTGTTAGCAAGTACCGCTGGGACGTGGGACGGAATTCTCTCAGTCAGTCTTTACACTGAATTATATTCAATTCCACACTCATCGCTTTAACTCTCCCACGTTAACTCCACCCAGGTCCCATCAGTCAGTCATACAGCACAAAGGACTAAGGACAAATGGAACGTAAGCATGAATCCAGCTCCCATAAAATTTTAGCTCCAATTTGAGGCCCTGTGGTATGGGAGTCGGATCCCCAGCACCCTCACTTAGCAGCGATTTCAGGAATGCAGTGATGAGTGGTTTCTAAGCACTGCGCTGCTACTGACAGGGCTTGGAAGCCTCCCCTTTGAGTCACGGCTCAGAATGACACTGGCCACGTGTTCCCTCCACAAGCAGAGGTTGTGCCACTTGCCGTTCCTCCTCCGCACCCGTGCTCAGAGAATCCTTCACGACCACGTGTGATGCTGAAACAGCCGGGTCTCAACTCTGGTTGAATCTGGGGGAGGGCATTTCAAAATTATCCGTGTTCGGCCCCCACCAGACACCTGACTCCGAATCTCTGGGTGCATCCCTGGGCATCAGTGTTGCTTTAAAATGCTCCCAGGTAGGGCTTCCCTGGTGGCGCAGTGGTTGAGAATCTGCCTGCCAATGCGGGGGACATGGGTTCGAGCCCTGGTCTGGGAAGATCCCACATGCCGCGGAGCAACTGGGCCCGTGCGCCACAACGACTGAGCCTGCGCGTCTGGAGCCTGTACCCCGCAACAAGAGAGGCCACGATAGAGAGAGGCCCGCGCACCGCGATGAAGAGTGGCCCCCACTCGCCGCAACTGGAGAAAGCCCGCGTGCAGCAACGAAGGCCCAACACAGCCAAAAATAAATAAATTGATAAATTTTAACAAACAAACAAAAATGCTCCCAGGTAATTATAACGTCCACCCAGGGTCCAGACCCACTGGGAACGCTTCTGGTCCTCACAAGACTGTGAGCATCTTGCAGGTGGACAGTTTCCTCTGTTCTGCCTCACGCGTGGAAGACTTAATACCTTATTGTTGAACGAAACTGAAGGTACTTACATACCAGACAACTTCTACTGCTGTAACAGCTGAGCAATCCCAGGGATGAAGACTGGGCTGCCATTTGCCATGTCATTTTTCCCACTTACCCTGCGACATTGTAACCCTCCAGGTTGAAGGAGGTCCAGTGAAAGAGTGAGCCACCTTCCCACTGTCCCTCCAGCTTGGGGCTGAGACGTGTTCTAAAAGTTCTTAAAGTTGGCAAAGGCAGTGGTTTTCACCAAATCCTAGGATGTCCCTCTGAAACATTACCGTGATTAAAAATAAGAGCCCCAAATGGCAAATCCCAGTAACTAACTGCCTTCTGCCAGTCATAAGGGTGGCCAGATTTAGTGAAGAAAAATGCAGGATGCCTGGTTAGTTTGAATTTCAGATGAACGACAAATACTTTTTTAGTGTAATTATGTCCACTGCGATATTTGGACATACATACACTAAAAATGTATTCATTGTTTAACTGAAACGCCACTTAACTGAGTGTCCTGTGTTTTATCTGGCACCTCTACCAGTAATAGCCCATAAAGCATCTATTTGTCGCCTTGCGTTGCTCTGTTTCAGGAGAAAGAGAGGATGGTATTACAAGATAAAAACATTTGAAAACCCTCTGCTTGCTCCCCAACAAAATACTTTGGTCTTCATGGCATAGGAACTGTCCAGAATAGGATATAAGCAGAATATTCCTCTCTCCCTTTCAAAAAACTGAGTTCTTCAGCTCTGAACAAAGGACAAGGCAGAAAGGAAACTTTTGTTGCAGGCTGCAGCTGAGCAAATTTATCAAACAAAGGAAGCATTCAACTCACACTTTGCATCACACACACACAAAATTTCAACAAACTATATGTAGAAGGCAGACACAGTGGTGAAATTTTATCTGGCTAATCTTGTAATTATGAAGTTGTATTTCCTGTTTTTGCTCCTGCGAGAGATGGTGGAAAGACACCAGCAGAAAAGGGAGACAGGAGAAGGGAGAAAATCAGCATAATCGGATTTGCTCTTTCAGCAAACACTGAGGACCCCGGGGGAGCCACGAGTGAGGGGTAGCTCTGGCCTCCAAGGGAGACGGCTGGTGGACACGCGCACGCAACTGCTCGCTACGGGGCAGCAAGTGTTAGGACTGAGTTTTCTGCCGAACCCTCGGCACCTGGAACAGTGCCTGGAACACTGAAGCATTCATATTCATATTCAATATTTGTTGAATAAAGGGCAAAGGTATGTGCACAGACCTGAAGGAGGGAAAGGGGGGACCAGAGATGGCTCCCCAAGGGGATGACACCTGATGCTCTAGGAAGAGTGAAAATGAGTTAGTCGGGCAAAAGCATTCTGGCCTGGAGGAGCGGCTGGTGCAAAGGCACGGCAAAGCCCGAGAGCTGGGCTCCCAGGAGAGAAGACACCAAACAGCAAAAGCACAGATGGGCATTGAGGAGGGAGGCTGGACAGGGGACTGAGACTGGGGAGTCCATCAGGAAGACGGCTGGGAATGGAAGCCCCAGAGGAGAGAGGATGCTCTGGGGGGTCCACGGAGGGAGACCTGGATCACATCTTCCTCTCAAGGGGAAGTGGAAGAAAGGAGGGACCCGAAGGAGACTAAGAAAGGGCAGCCCCAGCAGGAGGAGAGGAAGCAGGAGAAGCTACTGCCAAGAGAGCCTGGATGGCATGTCATGGAGATGGAGAGGCCGGGGTCAAGGGAGAGGGAAAGCAGAGGGTTAAGGGATGACTTGGGGGTGACAATGGAGAGACGACACAGACAGCAGCATCTGTGGCAATGGGGCGTGAGAAGTGGACGGTCTGAGGGATGACAGGGCCACGGAGGTGCTGTTTCACAGGTGTGTCTTTGGGTGGGAGAGGCCTCAAGATATGCCGAGATAAAGAGGTGGAGCCTCAGGCAGGAAGACCCTGATCACATGGCTCAGGGCTGAAGGCTGGGATGCTGTGGGCCAGGATGGGGCGGCGGGGGGGCGGGGATCAGAGAGCTTTTCTTAAACTCTTTTCTCTTGTGTCCCCTCCTAAGCCCCATATGTCCTACAGGAGGAACTAGCCTTGGTCCAGCTGGTTCTAAAGCCCACTCCCGAGCATACTGGCTTTCACCTGGGCAGTGGCACCTCTTCGGAGGCGAGGAAATGAACATTTCAAGAGGTAATTGACTAGGCGATGCAACTCCACCTCCTTCATTTAGAAACACAAAACAAAAACAAAACTCCCATAAGCCAGAAAGACAGAGGCTCACACAGATGAATCACTCTGCTGGTTCCTCTAAGGTCTCTGGGACTCTTCAGGCAGCCAAGAATCTCCACGGAGATAAATTACGAAAAGGTCACCCAGGAATCCTGCTGCCACGACAGTGCGTGAACCACCTTCTACGCAGGGACAACGAAGTAAACACAGCTGGGGCAGCTGGCAGCTGTGTTACTGTGTTATCTAGGTGTGGTGCAAAAACCACATCTTTTGAATAAAACAACTCAAAGGGGCTTCCCTGGTGGCGCAGTGGTTGAGAATCTGCCTGCCAGTGCAGGGGACACGGGTTCGAGCCCTGGTCCGGGAAGATCCCACATGCCGCGGAGCAACTAGGTCCGTGAGCCACAACTACTGAGCCTGTGTGTCTGGAGCCTGTGCTCCACAAGAAGGGAGGCCGCGATAGTGAGAGGCCCGCGCACCGCGATGAAGAATGGTCCCCGCTTGCCACAACTAGGGGAAGCCCTCACACAGAAACAAAGACCCGACACAGCCAAAATAAATACATTAATTGATAAACTCCTACCCCCAACATCTTCTTAAAAAAAAAAAAAAAAACTCAAAGATCTAGTCAGTCGTCACTCTTTTAAAATAATTATGGAAAAGAAATCGGGGACTCTACATCTCTGAGTAACAGCAGTCATTGTTACTGTTATTTCTTTAAACGAGCCCCAAACAGCTGGCAATAAGTGACTTATTCAAGATGCCATTTGCACAATCTGAAAAAGCCACACTACCACAACATGGATAAAAACGTGTAAGCTTCACGGTTTGTAAGAACTGCTCTCCACAGAAAAAGAAACGGTATAAAAAGGCAGTTCAATATCAAGTGCAAACTGGACCCAGACCAATATCGGTACTTCTGTTGCTCCTCGAAATTATTTTCATCAGGTCAGAAACATTCGCAGTTCAACTGGAGATGGTCTAAAGGCAGATTAAAGATAACCGAACACGTGGGCTTCCCTGGTGGCACAGTGGTTGAGAGTCCGCCTGCCGATGCAGGGGACACGGGTTCATGTCCAGGTCCGGGAAGATCCCACATGCCATGGAGCGGCTGGGCCCGTGAGCCACGGCGGCTGAGCCTGCGCGTCCGGAGCCTGTGCCCCGCAATGGGAGAGGCCACAACAGTGAGAGGCCCGCGTACCGCAAAAAAAAAAAAACCAAAACAAACATAATAAATAATTAAGTACATAATAAACATTTTAACTGTATGGATGTTTAAGGGAGTAACATAGAGAAAGATGTGCAGTCCCTTCCAAGACATCTGTGTCCATCACAGCACCCAAGTGGACTACACCACCTACCTATCGTTTTTTTTTTTTTTGGTAGGAGTTTATTAATTTATTTATTTATTTTGGCAAGCGGGGGCCACTCTTCATCGCGGTGCGCGGGCCTCTCACTATCGCGGCCTCTCTTGTTGTGGACCACAGGCTCCAGACGCGCAGGCTCAGTAGTTGTGGCTCACAGGCCCAGTTGCTCCGTGGCATGTGGGATCCTCCCAGACCAGGGCTCGAACCCGTGTCCCCTGCATTGGCAGGCAGATTCTCAACCACTGTGCCACCAGGGAAGCCCCACCTACCTATCTTGAAGCTAGGCTTTGAATAAGGTGAGAATGAATTTTCTAGGTAGCTTTCTTTAAACTGAGATGTTAAAAATCTAAGGAAAAAGCAGCAGCGCGTTTACCTGGTGGCAGGCGCAGTGGCCGAATTACAGGGCGTATGAGAGTAGCCACACAAAACAGATTGCTTCCTGGCCCTGCCTCTGTCTGTCTCTAAACATGAGGAACTGACTGGCAGTGGACAGCCTCACTATTTCAAGTGTGGTCCCTTGACCGGCAGCATGGTAAGAGCTGCAGCATCTCAGGGGCCACACCGGACCCACTGGACCAGGATGCACGTTGAACCAGACCTGCCAGGGATACACGTCCATACGGGAGTTTGGGAAGCAGTGGTCAGCAGAGCAAGATCGGCTGGCTTTCCTTCTGGTCGCTCCACACCTAAAGGTAATACGGAGACTAGGCACATCACCTCAGGAAGTTACCAAGTGCTCCTTTCATTATATTACATTTCATTGTATAACATTTTTCAGTTGTATTTACCTTTTCTCTAAAGTAACAGACTCTTCCTTTTCTTTACCCATAGGCCTTTTTTTTTAATTTTTGAATTCTATTTATTTATTTATACAGCAGGTTCGTATTAGTTATCTATTTTATACATATTAGTGCATACATGTCAATCCCAATCTCCCAATTCATCACACCACCACCCCCTGCCACTTTCCCCCCTTGGTGTCCAGACGTTTGTTCTCTACATCTGTGTCTCTATATCTGCCCTGCAAACCGGTTCATCTGTACCATTTTCCTAGGTTCCACATATATGCATTAATATACGGTATTTGTTTTTCTCTTTCTGACCCATAGGCCTTTATTTTTCAAAGTAGTTTGGCTTCATGCTACCGTCTAAGGTAACGTCAACTTTTTATATTATATACACTAACAGCGTGGGGCGAAATGGAAAATGCTTCTCAAGTTCAATTTTAGATATGATTATATAATTTTTTTCCCTTTTCTTTTTTGGGTGACAGTTGTTAATTGACTCGTTAGCAAACCGGTGTTTTCACAGCAAGCTAGGAAGTCACTTAGACCGTTATCCAGAAAGATGACATGTAATTAGAACCACACAGAAGAGGCCAGGGCTGGTGTCATCAAAAGCAAGGAACAGGGCTGCATGCACAGGTGTCCAAAACAAACCTAAGTGTACACGTCTCCATCTGGAGCAGCAGTCCTGCTTGCTGAAGAGCTCACTGCACCCACCGTACTGTAAACCCTGGCAGAGCAGGGATCATGAATCCATTTTACACTGCCTGACAAAGAGCAGGAGGGGTTTAATAAATATCCATGAATGAACGCGTGAATAAAGGAACAGCTCAAATCCGGGCTCTCCCTACAACACTCTGCACCTTACCTTTCAAGTCCTGCAAAAGTGAGGGAATTAAAGTGACCTCCTGATTCCCAAGCAGCCACTCCCTATACTGAGAGGTCTCCCCACTGCTCCCATGAGGACCACCAGAGGGGCCTTTTCCTCTGGGAACTAAATCGCTCCCACCCCGTCACGACAATAGTTACCATCAGCTCCTTTATCTCTATCACTTCTGGACTTTGAAAGATAAACACAGCACATTCAATAACTCTTATACAAACTAAGATCTAGGCATAAGTGGTTACTTTCAACAACGGGATTAATCTCCAAAATATACAAACAGCTCATGCAGCTCAATAACAAAAAAGCAAACAGCCCAATCGAAAAAAATGGGCAGAAGATCTAAATAGACACTTCTCCAAAGAAGACATACAGATGGCCAAAAAGCCCATGAAAAGATGCTCAACATCGCTAATTATTAGAGAAATGCAAATCAAAACTACAATGAGGTGTCACCTCACACTGGTCAGAACGGCCATCATCAAAAAGTCTACAAACAATAAATGCTGGAGAGGGTGTGGAGAAAAGGTAATCCTCCTACACTGTTGGTGGGAATGTAAATTGGTACGCCCACTAAGGAGAACAGTATGGAGGTTCCATAAAAAACTAAAAATAAAGCTACCATATGATTCTGCAATCCCATTCCTGGGCATATATCCAGGGAAAACTGTAATTCGAAAAGATACATGCATCCTAATGTTCACTGTAGCACTATTTACAATAGCCAAGACAAGCAAGCAACCTAAGTGTCCATCAACACTTAGGATGAATGGATAAGTAAGATCTGGTACAAATATACAATGGAATACTACTCAACCATAAAAAATGATGAAATAATGCCATTTGCATAGATGCACCGAGAGAATATCATACTAAGTGAAGTCAGACAGACAGAGACAAATATCATAATCACTTATATGTAGAATCTAAAAAAATGATACAAATGAACTTATTTACAAAACAGAAACAGACTCACAGATTTAGAAAACGTGGTTACCAAGGGGAAAGCTTAGCAGGGAAGTATAAATTAGGAGCTTGGGATTAACATGTACACACTACGATATATAAAATAGATAATAAACAAAGACCTACTGTATAGCACAGGGAACTCTACTCAATACTCAGTAATAACCTATATGGGGTCTTCCCTGGTGGTCCAGTGGTTAAAAATCCTTCTTGCAATGCAGGGTATGCTGGTTCGATCCCTGGTCGGGGAACTAAGATCCCACACGCCAAGGGGCAACAAAGCCCACACGCCGCAAGTACAGAGCCCTCGCTCCTGGAGCCTGCATGCCACAACCAGAGAGAAGGCCCCTCACCGCAACAAAGAGCCGGCGTGCTGCAACCAAGACCTGACGCAGCCAATAAATAAATAAATGAAATAACCTATGTGGGAAAAGAATCTGAAAAAGAATAAATGTATGTATAACTAACTCATTTTGCTGTACACCTGAAACTAACACAAAATTGTAAATCAACTATACTCCAATATAAAATTTAAAACAACAAAAAAACACCAAAGTCTCCTCCTTCTGCGGCTGAAATTGACTTTAAGGAGGCTGACCTTTCTGTGCCCTTTTGGTTGCTGTGAGGTGGATACTTTCTCTTAACTCAACTGAAAAAGCAAGAAGAAGAATGGGGGGAAAAAGGAAAGGAGGTGGGGAACAAAGACGCCTAACTGCCTTCTAAATAAATTACACATGATTAGCAGAGGAGGCTCGGGTTACAGAAGGTTATGCTGCAAAAGCCAGAGCCTTTGATGTTGGACTATGTGGTTGAAGATTAACCAACCAAGCAGAATAGATGGGAAAAGAGGTTTTATAATAACTGGAGAGAGGAAGACAGATAGGAGCCGCAACCAGTTCACAGACTTAAGAATAACACCCACTACTCAATATGCCCCGTGGGATGAGACACGAGTTGATTAGCAGATTCAGCAACTCCACTGATACTTTTTCCAACAAAAGAAAAACCAGCTCTTTTTCCAATGTTTTATCAATAAACTCAGAAGACTTGGTTGCGGATGACGCCATTATTCTTATGTCCCCCCGAGAGCTACGATTCACGTGGGTGGGGGTGTGGCCCTTCCAACCCCGGCTCCAAAGCCTCTTCCGTGGGAAAGCCTCTCCCGCAGCCCAGCCAGTCATTCCCTCCCCTGCAACACTTCACACTTCGCTTTTTGCTTATCTCTGTTTTCCCCTCACGGGAGCTTGAGTTCCTGAAAAGAGGGGCTGGGTCTTAATTATCTTTGAAAATTATCTCAGAAACAGTGAGTGTGAATCCCTAGAACCACTGAGAGACACGCTAAGAGGAGAGCACAGGAGGGTGCGGGTGGGACCTCCACCTCCACGCTGTACCAGCACATGACTGCAAGCCACATTGCTTTTCATGTATAAAAAGGAATAATCTCTCTCCCAAATACCTCTCAGGATTATGAGGAACAAAACAGATAATGGCTCTGAAAGCACTTGAAAATCTAATGGATCCTATAAATTTAAGATAATAACATCAATGTTTTGGTGGTGAAAGGTAAGGCAAGCACTCTTTGTTGGATGGATGGATGAACAGATGGGTGGGTATAAAGATGGGTAGATGGATAGATAGGTGGGTTGATAGATGGATGGATGGGTGGATGAGTGTGTGGGTGGATGGATGGATGGATGGATGAACGGATAGGTGGGTGGGCAGACAGATGGGTGTGGAGATAGGTGAGGGGAAGGGTGTATAAAGAATGGCTAATCAGCCATGAAGCAGCTAACAGGAAGATAAGGTGAGGAAGCATCTAACTTCAAGTCTTTCCAGACTATTCTCTCAGGTAAACATCTCCCTAGGGATTCTGAATTTAGAAATGGGAAGATAGGAGCAGGGAATAGCCCGACCTAATAAACAAAATGTGATCTAACGAGTACACATAAACAACAGCCCTGGTCTAAGAGCTGGCAACTCCTTTCTCATATTTACTTAGCATTTATATAGTATTTTAACATGTATTGATTTGGAATGCATAAGTTTAATATTTAATATGACATCTAATAGATTTCCATCAAGACACTCAAAGAACCATCATTATAGGCAATGATTCTATCTTTAAATTTAAAAAGGCAAATGAGGTTTATCAAGATAGTTTCAAAAAACTGGTTCAAACAGTAGGGGAGAAAGTTCATAATAGGAGCATTTTTATCAATTTTAACTTCAACCAAAAACCTAAGTTTCAGCACAAGAATCAGTTCTAAAGAAAATACAACGTGTGCATTAAAAAAACATTTTAACAGTCTGCTCTGCCCAGAGGTGAGTGAGCTAAAAGGATCACTTTCTGAGTCTAATTTCACTAGGCAGTCTTTAAGTTTATAGGAAAGGAAAAAACGTATCCATAGGAGTATCTGCCAAGGAAGGTTGTTTAGGAAGGAGACCTAATTTTGCTGTGGCCACACTAGTAACATTGGGACAACCCTGCAGGTACTCTGCCTGGAGGGCAGAGCCATATTTTAAAAGGGCTCCCTGGACTCCAGCAGATGGGCTGTAAACTTGACCAGACTGCAGACACCGTGTCCTCCACACTCACCAGTTGACTGCATTGACTTCTCTATCCCTTTCCCATATGCTTTATCACACAGTCACAAACATGTCTAGCAGATGGTAGGTAACAAAGAAAGAAACTGATCAGCTGAGCAAAAAGTGAAAAACCTTGTTCTAAAGGAGGCATCTAAAAACCAACCTCCTCCAACCTCTGATTAGATGGGAATATTTTAAATAATCAAATGACGTGAAACACAAGTAACTTCTTTCATGCCATCCTCAAGAAGCACTGCCCTCTTGTATTACAATATTTAGAATAACAGACCTACGTGGATCTAATGCTATTCTGTTTCCCTAACTCGGAATAATCACAGACTTTCTTAATATCAAAAAATATTGACACAATAATAGAGCGACCAGCAACTCTCAGAGGATGATTTTTCTATCGCATTAAACACCAAACAAATGCAGGGCTCTGAGGGTCCACATTCAGGCGTCAGACTGAACACTCCTATCTCGTGAGCATCACAGCAAGAAAATGTTCTAAGTTCGGAAAAAATCCTTTCCTTTTATAAAATCTCTATTTTAATATAAACAACAGAAAGGCTATTTATGCCACTAAATCTGTCTGTCTGGGTAGAAGTCCAAAGAAGTCAGACAAAGGACTTGGGGAAAGTACCTTTGCTGAAAGTACCAACAGTATATACAGCAGGGAAGCCATACACAGGTGTCACTGTTCTTTGCATTGGATATAGCTTCTAAAAAAAAGCAGGCAGCTCTGAAATAGACTAAAAGTTAGGAAAGGCCATATGAGGGAAGAAACAGAACTGAAAAAAGAGGACCTGACTCAAGCACCCACTTTTTCCTGAATCCCAGTGAGGATTTCTGGAATGGCTCAGTTCTGTGAAATCTACATGCAGACATGCACATGCATCTGCAACACCCAATGTACATTTCTATAGGTTAATGGCACAGCAGAGGAAATAAGGGGACAATCCTATCTGGTCTCAATTTCCAAATGATACACCCAGTCTTTAGCGGTGATTTTAAATCTCAAGAAATTTCACTTTTTACAGCAGGTCATCTCTTGGTATGCTCAACTCTGATTCAAAATATCTGACTTCTGTGAATAGATATGTTTAGAACTTTATTATCTTAACTTTAAAAAAGACTATTAGACTATTAGGAATTGAATCAATGTATTCATGACTCAAAAGGGTTAATGAAGTGTCCCAAGTAACTTCTAGAAGCTGCTTAGTCATTTTAAGAGATCCTGGTACTTGCTGGAGTGTATCGACTCTTGCACCTTCCAACTGGCATATACGTTTAGTTTTTTTTTTTTTTTTTTTTTTTTTTTTTTTTTTTTTGCTGTACGCGGGCCTCTCACTGCTGTGGCCTCTCCCGTTGCGGAGCACAGGCTCCGGACACACAAGCTCCGCGGCCATGGCTCGCGGGCCCAGCCGCTCCGCGGCATGTGGGATCTTCCAGGATAGGGGCACGAACCCGTGTCCCCTGCATCGGCAGGCGGACTCTCAACCACTGCGCCACCAGGGAAGCCCTAGTTTTTTTTTTTTAATTAATGAATTATTTTATTTTTGGCTGTGTTGGGTCTTCATTGCTGCGCGCGGGCTTTCTCTAGTTGCGGCGAGAGGGGGGCTACTCTTCATTGTGGGGCACAGGCTTCTCACTGTGGTGGCTTCTTGTGTTGTGGAGCACAGGCTCTAGGCATGTGGGCTTCAGGAGTTGCAGCACACGGGCTCAGTAGTTGTGGCTCGCGGGCTCTAGAGCGCAGGCTCAGCAGTTGTGGCGCATGGGCTTAGTTGCTCCACGGCATGTGGGATCTTCCCGGACCAGAGCTCGTACCCGTGTCCCTTGCATTGGCAGGTGGATCCTTAACCACTGCGCCACCAGGGAAATCCCTGTTCAGGTTTCTTTTAAAGAGGAGAACAGGCACTGAAACAGCCCTATATAACCTCTAGTTTTGCACTAGTAGGATGCAAATAATAGACTCTGGAAGGGTTATTTTTGTTTTCTTTTTCTCTCCTAATCCTTCTCTACCCTGACACACACACACACACACACACACACACACACACACACACACACGAGCACGCACCATGCCTTATCTGGTTGATATGTTCTCAACTGGTTCTACATTATCAGATGAGATACTCATTGAGGAGCTCATCTGGTCATGTGATGGACTTTCATAAAATATCAAAGAAAAATTAAAGTCCACATTAAAAACTGTTGAAAATAAACATAAACATAATGGTGAAACCTTAATTTTGATTTCTAGAAGTGCTCCAATACTCTTCAAAAACTAAAGCCATTACAGCTGGAAAATGAAATGTATGCATTATATTGTCTGTCTTTCTATTATCTATCTATCATCTATTTATCTACCTGCCATCTATCTGTCTATTATCTATCTATCTATCTGTCTAATATATGTAAAACTGCCCACCAAAACGGCTAAAATTAAGAAGACTACCACTACCAAGTGTTGGTGAGAATATGGAGCAACAAAAATTCTCACATATTTTTTTGATGGGCGTACAGAAAGACACAACCAATCTGGAAAAAAGGCCTAGTGGTTCCCTTCAAAACTAAACATTCACCTACCCTATAACCCAGGGATTCTGCTCCTAGATATTTTCCCAAGAGCAATGAAAACATATGTCCATAGAACAACTGTATAAAATCCATTCTCCAACTCTATCTATAATATCCACAAACCAGAAACAACTTGTGTGTTTCTCAATAGGAGAATGGATGAACACACTGCAGAATATTCCTCCAGTGTAATATTATTCAGCAATAAAAATAAGCAATCCATTGGTACAAGCAGTAAACGGATGGCTCTGACAAAAATGTTATGGTGAACAAAAGAAGCCAGGGTCCATACCATATGGTTCTATTTATAGGAAGTTCTAGAACAGGCAAGAAAGTAATCTATGGTGGAAAAAATCACAACAGTGGTTTCCCCTAAAGGGTGGGGGCAGGGACTTACTAAGAGGGGCATGAGGGAACTTTCTGGAATGATATTCCGTATCATAATGGGATTTGGGGTTGCATAGGTGAATGCACAGGTCAACACTTAAGATTTGGGTATTTCCTTGTATGTAAATTTTCCTATGAGAAAGAAATCAAACAAATATTGAACACTAATTAATGATACACATGCTGCAGTATTAGGAAGAAAGGGAACTGATACCTGATACGTGCTTTAAATTTCATTGAAAAATAAGATGGATTAATGGATGGATAGAAGAATGAATGAACTGATGGATAAGTAATAAAGCAACTATAGTAAAATGTTAATTGTAGAATCTCAGTGGCCTGCATGGGGTATTCCCTATAAATTCTTTCACTTTTTTAATGGCCAAACGTTTTCACGAAATAAGATAGAAAAAATCTATTATAGTCCCATAATGGCATCATTTAAAATTCTATTTTCAGGATCATTATATAAGCAAAGAGGAACTAAGAAGCTTTTTTTCAAGAGTGAAAAAGATTAAACTTTTGCAAGTAGGTTCAAATATCAAATAAACACTGTATTTCACACCTACTTTGGAGTGAATGAAGCCCCTAGTTGATGCCTAAGGAGAACAAAGGCATCTGTAAATCCAAACATACATGAAGGGCTGTTTCGAAAATAACCACATCCTTCCCTACCCGTGACTGTCCAATTGCTGGGTTCTAACAGGTTTCTCTTGTTACATAAACAGCTGGCCAAATACTAATGGGCTCTGAACACAAACCAGAAGATTCTCCCAGGCCCAGCTGGGTGTAACCCCAACTCCCGCCCTGCTTGACTGGTCCCCCCTCAGGAAATCGTGAGAGTTACTAGTGAGAGCCCCTTACAGCTGCTACACATGTGCATCCCACACACCACCAAGCCCAGGAGATACTCTTAGGAGATGCCTAGAAGTGTATGTTCAGGGTGGCTTTCCAGGGCTCAAAGGCCAACGGGTACCACACAGCAGGTATTTTGTCTTTCTCCATACAAACGACCAGGACCATCCAGAGCCCTCTTATTACTGGTAAAATGCCATGAGGATCAAAATTGCATGAAATTCTAATTTAATCCTCCAAGTCAGAAAGCAGCCCAGTGTGAGGGTGAAGGCCAGGCTGCCCAGTGCTGCACGGTGGACTCTGTCACTCACTGTGTGACTTTGGGTAAATGGTTTAACTCCTTTGTGCCTCACATTCCTCTTCTATAAAATGAGACTGATATTTACAGCTTTCAGGATTGATGTGCAGATTAAACTAAGATAATCCATCAAGGGACTTCCCTGGTGGTGCAGTGGTTAAGAATCCGCCTGCCGATGCAAGGGACACGGGTTCGAGCCCCAGTCCGGGAAGATCCCACATGCCGCAGAGCAACTAAGCCTGTGTACCACAACTACTGAGCCTGTGCTGTAGAGCTCGCGAGCCACAACTACTGAGCCCGCGAACCACAACTACTGAGCCCGCGAACCACAACTACTGAAGCCCACGCGCCTAGAGCCCATGCTCTGCAGCAAGAGAAACCACCGTAATAAGAAGCCCGTGCACCGCGACGAAGAGCTGCCCCCCACCCCGTCGCCGCAACTAGAGAAAGCCCTCGTGCAGCAAGGAAGACCCAACGCAGCCAAAAATAAAATAATAAATAATAAAAATAAATTAATTATATATAAAAAAAGATAATCCATCAAAGTGCTCAGCATCATGCCTGGCAGGTAATCAGCGCCAAGTACCTGTTAGCTAATCATCCTGATGACTTTTTAATGTCTAAGTGAGTGAAGCTGAGACTGCCTGTCAGTATTACACTGATTTAACATGAAGTATAAGAGAGAGATTGCAAATATTGATCATTCAAAGAATGTAGTAAACCTCAGTTGTCAAAAGGAACGTCACTTCTAGGTTCTCAGGGTCAAAATAACAAAACTCGGGCTTCCCTGGTGGCGCAGTGGTTGAGAGTCCGCCTGCCGATGCAGGGCACACGGGTTCGTGCCCCGGTCCGGGAAGATCCCACATGCCGCGGAGCGGCTGGGCCCGTGAGCCGTGGCCGCTGAGCCTGCACGTCAGGAGCCTGTGCTCCGCAACGGGAGAGGCCGCAGCTGTGGGAGGCCCGCGTACCGCAAAAAACAAAACAAAACAAAAACCTCAGGACCACTTTAAATATAGAATTTGGCACTGCATAAGCTGCCTCCAGTGTTTAGATAGAGCTTAGTCCACAGAGTGTAGGGTCTTACAGTCTCAGGGCAGGAAGGGAGAGAAACCTCTTGTCCAAGACCCTTCTTGAGACTCGGAGAGAACACCCTCAGTCGTCTTCCTCTGGGCTCCCCTCAGTATCTCCAGCGGCTGGGAAATCTGCCTCCCTCCAACCCACCCCATCCACTGCAGACGCCGTGACCCATCTTTACACTGTGGCTGATGCAGGCAGGATGAGATGCCCAAAGCCGTCCCCGCCCTCACCTGGAACTTTCGAATATGTCACACTGAACAGCAAAAAGGACTGCAGAGGTGATGAGGGCTACGGACTGGAAGACGGGGAGACGGTCCTCGATTATCCGGTGGGCCCAACCTAATCACATGAGCCCTTAAAAGCAGAGAACTTTCTCTGGCTGTGGGCAGAGAGACAGGGTGGAAGGAGACATCAGAGAGACACGACCCGTGAGCAGGACTCCACATGCTGCTGCCAGTTTGTCAGTGGAAGGAGCAAGGTGACAACGGATACAGGTGGCCTTAAGGAACCAAGAAAGGCTCACGACCGTCAGCCAGCAAAGAAACAGGGACCTCGGCTCTCTTATTTGCAAGGAACTGAATTCTGATGACAACTTGACTGAGTTTGGAAGCAAATTCTTCCCCGGAGCCTCCAAGAAGGACCACAGCCCTGCTGATGCTTTGATTTTGGCCTTGTGATGCCTTAAGCAGAGACTCAGCTGAGCTGAGCTGTGCCCACACTTCCCACCCACGGAAACTGTGGGATAATAATGGTGCTGCTTCATGTCGCTGATTTGGGGTAATCTGTGAAGGTAGCGTAGAAAACAAATGCAATGGCCCTTAAAATATCTGAGGTTCCCCAACAGGTCTTCTGGTATCTTTATTTTTTTTAGACCAAACACTCTCTGGGACTGGACCATCTTTCACAAACAAGGCTTTGAGGCTACCCTCTTAGCTGCTCTGCTTTTAAGAACAACAACGAAATGCCTGGGGTTCCTCCATCTGATGAACTTGGTTCAGCTATTTCGGGGCTGAGCCTGTGATGACCAATAAGGATAAGGTTCTGTTGGAGGACTGTGTGAAAACAGGGGCCTCTGGCCCAGCTCAGCACTTGCTAACATTATGGACAGGTGACCATATGATATGGAAACCACAGCATATGAAGCCAAGCGACCCGACTTCAAGCTCTCCTTGGAACGTGTTCTAGAGGGTCAACAGAAAGCTTCAATCTGGCATCTAGGACCAAATACAGTCCTCCAAGTGTGGTGAGACCAGCACATGAAACGGCAGGCTTATTTCCTAATCCGCCTTCTAGAAACCACAAATTCAAGGCAGCCCAGGATCACCCAGGCAGTTTTGATAACCAGTCATACTTTCTACTCACTTTGTACTTGACTCATCTTATAGTCACCTAAAGATCCAAGTCTTTTCCCCATTGATTAAAACAAAAAGTCTTCCTTTCTATTCTAAAATTTTGTTATCTTTAACTCATAGTTACTGCCTGGGGAGAGGTTGGTTTGTTTGGTTTTGGATTTAAATCTTGCAAGCCCCCTGCCATAGACTGAATGTCTGTGTCCCCCGCAAATTCATATGTTGAAACCTAATCCCTAATGTGATGGTATCTGAAGATGGGGCCTTTGGGAGGTGATTATGTCATGAGGGTGGGGACCTCATGAATGGGATTAGTGCCCTGATTAAGAAGAGATCTGGCCTTCCCTGGTGGTACAGTCGTTGAGAGTCCGCCTGCCAATGCAGGGGACACGGGTTCGTGCCCCAGTCCAGGAAAATCCCACATGCCGCGGAGCGGCTGGGCCTGTGAGCCATGGCCGTTGAGCCTGCGCATCCAGAGCCTGTGCTCCACAATGGGAGAGGCCACAACAGTGAGAGGCCCACATACGGAAGAAAAAAAAAAAAAAAAAAAAGAAGAGATCTCAGAGAGCTCCCTCACCCGTTCTGCTACGTGAGGACACAGCAGAAAGATGGCCATCTACGAATCAGAAGTGGGCTCTCACCAGGCATCGCATCTGCAAACACCTTGATCTTGGACTTCCCAGCCTCCCAAACTGTGAGAAATAAACTGCTGCTGTTTATAAGCCAACCAGTCTATGGTATTGTTACAGCTGCTTGGATGGACTAAGACACCCCCTTTTAGTCTTTATTTCAGAAGAAAGTATGATCAATATCCCTGCAATGTACTCATCCAAATCATTAATAAAATATTATTAGAAATCAACTATAAATTATAAATAATCAAACAAATTAAGAATAGGCAAATAAATAGAATGTTAATAATAAAATAGAGACCCAAGTTACACGTGCTTTAATTCTCTCTGTTAAGATAGATTTCCATTAACAAATGCTTGTTGTTGACCCTTCTCTCTTAAGAGGAGAGATCTAAGTGCTAACTGTGGGGCTGAGGAAACAAAGCACAACCACACTCGACTACAACCGGTACAAAGTCATCCATGAGACTGCTACTAATTACTGGTTTGAAATCAGAGGTCTTACTAATGTGATTCACCTTATGGATTGAGGCTAGCTTTCATCAAAGCATTTATGTCTTTAGTTCAGCTCTGTCAAAATTACATTAAAAATCTTTCCTTCAATATGAATTCAATAACTTTTCTATTCGAATTCTGAGCTCTAAGAAGTCTAGGCAAATGAGATGTTCATTTGACTTGGACATGGTTGCCTCTTCTCATTACACTCAGGCTTCTCTATCCCTGTGGGGTACAGCTCAAAACAAAACAAATAAGAAACAAACCAATCTTTTACAAACTCAGTATTCACTTCCAAGTTAATTTCTCCTAAGCCAGCTTTTCCAACACCACTGGCCACTTCCCACAATCCTCAAAGATCTTGCCAGTTCTCATATTTGAGTATGTTTATGTTTTATATAAAGTTAAGCTTCAATTAAGGGCTCAAACTATTTGAACATATTAAATCCATATTTGATCATCTTACCACCCCACCCTTTGTAAGTACTGTGAGTTTTACCTAATTGTTTCTGCAACTATTATTCAGAGCTTCAGCTGATACTGGAAATCACTACAGAACCAACACTGTCCAACCAATGCTGTCCCTGCTTCAATATTTGATCACCAAAAGGACGTGTCTTACCTGACTTACAACTTTGAGGAGCACTAAGTGATGTTCTGTGTGCTTATGCTCTCTCAAATACAATTTCCTGTGGTCTACTGTGGACAAATCCTCGAAATTTCTAGAAATAAACATCATAGACAACTTACAGCTGTATTTTAGTCATGCAACTGTTAACGGTTTCATGTTACTCAAGAGATTCTTGCCTAATTACATTAAAGTACCTTGGTGATGTCCTTAATTTATTTTTCCATTTCTTCTTCAATTGGATTGTAAAATGTGAAAAAGTAAGCACCCCTAAAGAATCAAGCTTACCCCAAAATATACTGTCTCCTCCACAGCACCCTTTTATCGTCTAACAAGTGTTTAGCATACTGTCTTCATAAGGTAGACATTTCACATTTAGGATTTTAAGAATGGAAAAGGGGAGCATGGCTGTGAGTGAAGGGAAGTGAGGATGTACAACCATCACCCAGGGGACAAGGATGGAACATTCTAGCCGGAGGGGATGATCTCAACCTGGCGAAGAACGGAGCTAAAGCTGGAACAGGCATGTGAGGAAAGGCCAGACGTCATAATTTTGATGCCATACTTTGGGCAACGGGAAAGGAGTTAACGTGTCTCTGCAGGAGAGAAACATGAATTAAAATGGTGTTTGAAGAGGGCCACGTGGAAAGAGCCTGGGTTGAAAGAACAGACTGAAACAGAGGGAGAAAGACATGCTGCTTTGCACAAGTACCTGGGAGGGAAAATGAAGAGAGATGAGTGAAGGAATGTTGGTGAGATGGGAGGGGAAGGCAAGGATGATGCCTTAACAGGAGGCAAGGTCTTCGGCCTGCAAATAAGGGAGTCATTCTCTCCCTTTCTCCCATCTTTGTTTACCTTTAGGCTAAAGCCCTGAAATCCAGATGGTTCAAGCTTCTGTCCATTCTTGGGTCTCTCCTCAGGAGGAGACACTTCATTATCCTTCCCCTCCTCCCATCCCCACATCACTCCACCAAGTCGCCAGCGACCCCCGCAGTGGTGGCTCCCTTCTCTGGGCTACGGGTGAACGTTAGCCTTTTGCTCCCAGCGGGATAGGAACTGCAGGAGGCCAAGCAGTCTCCCTCTTCCTGTATTCGGGGCAGCGTCGAGGATTATCTGGGTGTTTCCATACTGCTCTGTCCTCCAAGTGCAGGAGGCGTCTTTTTTTTTTTAAATTTTACTGGAGTCTAGCTGCTTTACAACGTTGTGTTAGTTTCTGCTGTAGAGCAAGGTGAGTCAGCTGTACATATACATATATCCCCTCTTCTTGGATTTCCTTCCCATTTAGGTCACCACAGAGTATTAGGGTTCCCTGAGCTATACAGTAGGTTCTCATTAGTTCTCCATTTTATGTGTAGTAGTATACACATGTCAATCCCAATCTCCCAATTCATCCCACCCCCCTTCCCTGCAGGTGGCATCCTTAATGGCTCCCGTGGTCCCAGGCCCCCGAGCTGGTGGGGCTCACTGGCCCAAGAGAGGCAGAGAAACATCAAGGGGATGTGCTGAGCCTCTGAGACAACACTGGAGGCCGTTCCACGTTGGGGGTCCCCTATCATTTTATTATACGATAGCTTCGGGGGCTGATGGTGACATTCAGTCGTAACTTTCTTTGACCTCATTTAGTTACCGACAGGTATGTTTCGACAAGGATTAGAGCCAAGTTTAAAAGGAAGCCAAATTTCTAAAAGAGGCTACCGCTTCTCCCTGCAGGTGTGAGCAATCCCCGTGCTAGAAGGAACACCGATAATTGGATGCACCTTGCTTACAAATAAAAGTCACAGCCCACTGGGCTCCTCTGGAAAAAAATAGTTATTTTGGTGGTGATGGTGGGAAGGCCCTTAAGGCTCTCCCCAAGGGCCCCCAACAGGGTTCCAATTCGGCAGAATTTTGTTAAACAGATGCAAAAAGCCTCCAAATGGTATCTTCAGCAGCTTGGTCCCCCAAAGTGGTCCAAGCTGTACCATTACCCTGGCTGTATGGGTGCATCTCCTCTCACAGTCCTTGGGGGTCAGTCTCTGTATTGGTTTCCTATTGCTACCATAGAAAAGTACCACAACTCAGTGGCTTAAAATAACATGAATTTACTATCCTATAGTTCTGGAGGTCAGAAGCCCCAAATCAGCATCACGGAGCTAAAGCAAAGATGTTGGCAAGGCAGCATTCCTTCTGGAAGCCCTAGGGGAGAATCCATTTCCTCTCATTTTGCAGCGTCCAGAGGCCGCCTGCATCCCCTGGCACTGTCTTCATGGCCAGCAGTGAAACATCTTCACTGTCTCTGGCTCTGACCCTCTGCTTGTGTTGTCACACCTCCTTCTCTGACTCTGATCTTTCTGCCTCCCTTTTATAATCTTGATAATCTTCCCATCTGAAGATCCTTAAGTTGATTAGCTCTGCAAAGTCCCTCTTCTCATGTAAAGCACTACTGTATTCTCTGGTTCCAGAGATTAGGACATGGACATCTTTGGAGGCCATGACTCTACCTTCCCCAGGGTCTGTGCGGCTAGAGAACACCATTATCTGAGGTCCCCTCACTTCTTTGGGCCTGGGTTTCTTCACCTACAGAACAAGAAGTATAAACTTGACCAAGAAGCGCCTTCTGATACTATATAAACGCATCTACCTGGATTTAAAATCTACATAAATGTGCTCTCTATATGCACCCTTAAAATTACCAACTGTATGGATTATAAGGTAGAGAAAGGATCTAAGGGGACACCCAGATTTTGAGTCCAGCTGATAGAGAACTTAAGGTAAGCTGGATTGGAGAAGGAGGCTGGCAGCTGAGGAGTTTGAGGTCAGCTTCGTGCACTGAATGGAGACATCCAGTAGCTTGTTGGACAGAAGGAACTAGAGCTATGACACCAGGTCAAAGCAAGAGAGAGAAAAGTTGGAGTCATCCACGTAATAGGGTTTAATTACTGGAATCTCTATGGGTTAATAGATCCTGCAAGGGGTAAATGAAAGAAAAATGGGCAAGTGTTTGCAGCCTCACTTTTATCTGAGAGGAAGAGGAGCTGGCAAACATTTCAAACAGAGGCTTGATCAGAGGAAGGTGGAGTCGCCTTAAATACACGGAATAAACTGTTTATTTTAAGGGAACGTATTATGAAACCCTTTCTAAAGTGGTTAATTGCCTCAAATGTTGCCTGTTTACAAGTTTGACTTTACAAAAGTACGTAATGGTTTTCTGAATGCAGGGCATACCACTGGGTCACAATATAGAATTTTTAAGAACGATTACTTCTTATAATGAATTGGTCTATTTAGGGTGCTGATGCTTAAGTTAAAAAGTACTTTTAAAATACATTCACTTCCGTTTTTGCTGGAACTGAATAATTTAGCCAGGACTGTGGTCTTTAAAGGTCCTGAAGTCATATATAAAAGCAAACTATAAAAGCATTATTGATGTATATGTGTTATCACAGGGCAAATTCTTCCAACTAGATTTCTGAAATGTTTTTATATTCAACTTTTCCTTCAATATACAGTATTATACACGTCTGTTGTCTGTCCAACTTATTTCCGTGTGCTTTTTTAGTAAACAGTATTTAATAGAACTACTAAATTAGCATTTGCCAACAATAATGAAAATAAACAGATTTACAGACATATCAGTAATTTGTTTAAAACGAAGGCTTGATTAAAACTGAGAAAGTACCTTCATTTGCAAGCTAATAGTTCGAAAATCCATGCAATATTTTCTTTCTTTTGGTTAGATTTCTAAGCTAATAAGCTGTATGTTACCAAGTATTACAGGACAAGTACAAATAGGATACAAAAATAATTCTTAAACTCATCTCAAAGACTTTGCCAGAAATTCCCTAGACATTGCTGTTGCTTCTGCATAGAATTCCCACACCTGGTGTGCAAGGAAGTCCAGGGGTCTTGGCAAGTTCAAGTCCTGCAGTTTCCCAGGATGTGAGCCCATGAGTTTTATTTAGATGTTATGCTCTTAATATACTGTCAGCATAAGTCATGCCTGTTGGATGACCCTCCTGATAGCTTACATCCCTTCCTGGTCTTTCAACTGATCACGATGTTCTAAAAACTGAAATTTGAATTTGGCCAGGAATAGACCTTTTGCAGAGAAGAGAGACAGCCAACCATTCACCTCAAATGTTATGATAGATTGTAGCTTTTCTGAGAGGAACAAAAAAATAGCACATCATTGCAAAATACTTTACTGTTAGAGAATGAGCAGCAACCTAGCTCTGACCTTTCTTCTGGCACATAAAGAGAGTGCTGGGGTTCAAGAATACATCTCATAGAGCACGTCTGCACAGCTTACCACTCTTTAAGTAGGGGCCCCCTCTATCAAGCTGGTCTTAGTGCACAGTTGTGTAAGAAGTGGAGAAAGTCAGAATTAGTAGATACTTGTGAATAACGGTTTCTATAAATTCCCAGAAAAAAAAATTAGATACCATGACCACTTCAGGGCAACTCAAATGAAAACACTTCATAAAAACACGCAATCATATCTGGAGCTGGTTCAAATTCATGACCAGCAACGCCAAGCCTCATGGTGACAGCTAACTGTTGCCTTTGAAATCCCTTTTCTGATTCAAAGCAGCTACAGTAGGAAGAGCCAAACTTTAAATTTTATCTTGAATATATAAAGAGCAAAGTGATGCCGAGAAATTTTGCAGATGTTAGTTTCCTCTGACATAACAAAAAGGAAGGTGTCGGGCTTCCCTGGTGGCACAGTGGTGGAGAGTCCGCCTGCCGATGCAGGGGACACGGGTTCGTGCCCCGGTCCGGGAAGATCCCACATGCCGCGGAGCGGCTGGGCCCGTGAGCCATGGCCACTGAGCCTGCGCGTCTGGAGCCTGTGCTCCGCAACGGGAGAGGCCACAACAGTGAGAGGCCCGCGTGCCGCATAAAAAAAAGAAAAAAAAAAAAAAAAAAGGAAGGTGTCATTTAGGCCTAGGAATCTAATTGGGGTGCTCTGGCCTATGATTTACGTGTTTGAGGTCTCTAAGTAGTTTTTCCTAATCTAAATTTGGTTGGTGCATAACATCTACGAGAGCACAATGCATGTTCAAAGTGCATGATTCATAGGGACTTCCCTGGCGGTCCAGTGGTTAGGACTCCACACTTCCACTGCAGGGGCCATGGGTTTGATCCCTGGTCAGGGAACTAAGATACCACAAGCTGTGCAGCCAAAAAAAAAGTACGACTCATGGAACAGTTTCTACAATAAAAGCAAAACTCTTACAAATTAGGTTTCCGGGCAGGTAAACATGAAGTTTTTTTCTTAAAGTGTCTGCACGGTGCCCTTTAGTATATGCACTAGCTGTCTTCAATCCTTTACTCCTTCTTTCAACACAACCTGAGCACCAGCTCTGTGCAAAACCCTCTACAACCTGCTGCGGAAAATGCAAAGTGAAATCAGAGATAGCATTTGTCTTCATTGTGTATGTGAACCCCGAGAGCAGAGAAGACATGAATTTTAAAACGATGTTACAAGATAAGTGTCAAAATGGTTTGAAGAACTCAGTGGGGTGAAGGCGACCTTCTAAAGTCAAAGGAGCGATTGTCCATTCCCTGAAAACACGGTACTAGCTCAAAATCCAGATGCCAGGTAGTGAGACCCTGAGTCCTGGCAGAGCTCCTGGGCTCAGCTCTTTAAAAAGCCATCCTACCCAAACAAGGAAGTAATCCTGGGGAAAAATATTCCAAGATACTTGATCTCCCACTACAAACACACAATATACTAAGGTACTCCTAGCTGTGCAGAAATATCTCACAGGTTGACTTTTTCTCACTCACTGCACAGAATATTCCGTTTCTGAGACTTTCGTTACCAGATAAGATATTTAGCAGCAAGCTCTCTGCAAAATGTGGTGTTTGACCTAGACCTAGTAGGTTTTTTTCATGACTTTTTTGTTCCAGTTAAGGCTATGCCTTCCCCTATTTTATAAGTGCACAAACTTAATGTTTCCATATCCCTATTCCAAGTGCAAAACAAAAAATTCCACCCATTCTTTGGAATTAATGGCCTTGTTGAAACACAAATATCATATTCATTGAAATAGCTGATTCAAAGACCAGTAGGGGATTAATGAAAGAGGCTACAATTCAACACTGATGAGCTAATGTCCTAAACATTCATTTCCTACATGAAGAGACAGTCTTTTCTGTACCTTGCCAATGTTCCCCCTTCCGTAATATACATTACTAAATTTATACACAATTCAGAATGGTCTTGTTCCATCACAGCTATAGAAAAAGCGACGCATGAAAGAGACGCCAGCAAATGATACAGCAAGCGATGAATATGAAAACCTTGAATTCAACATGTAGGTAACAAACCAAACCCCAACCGACTGTGGGTAGAAACTCCCTTCCCTGTCTCAACATGAGAGGTGGAAAACCACCAGGGTTCTCTGCTCCCAGGCACTCCCGGGCTCTGGGTTCTGAATATTTGCCATAAGGAAAGAGGGCGAGCATATGGAAAAGGGCGTAAGGCAGGGTCCTAGCAAGAGGATGGAGCGAGCTGGGATGGAGCGCTCCCCGTGCATTCCGTCTGCTGGGCGGACTTCACAGAACACACACCTTCCCTCGAGGAAAGGACGCGGGCAAGGAGTCTGGGGGTCGGGGTGCGGGTGAGGGTCTCCAGGGATGCAGGGAAACCCTCCCGGGAGACCAGAGAGGCCCAGCGAGGCCCGGCATTGGTGTCCTGTGTGAACGCCAGATGTGCATCTACGGCGGCCCCACTCACCCTTTCGAAAAGCCAGGCAACAGAGAAGCACTCGATTTAAACCGCACAAACCCGTGCAAAGGAAGCTTCGGGCTTCCCCCCCAAACAAATTCTTATTTTGAAAGCAAAAGACAGGCTCGTGGCCATTCTCAGAGGCGAGTACATTCCTCCCAGGGCTGGAAAGCATATTTGCAGAGGCCAAAGATTAGACAAAAGCCTTGAGCTGGCGACACAGCCGTGGAAATGATTTTTTTAAAAAAAATTGATTAGGGCCTCCCAGTTCCAATTCTTTCTCCCCTTCCGGGGATGACTCCTGGGCCGCCGAGCAGAGCCCTTAAGGCCTGTTAAAGACGTCGCATTGGGAGGGGGAGGAGACCCCGAAACTTTCCCAAACTGCGGCAGGCTGGAGGCGGGCAGCGGCCACGGACCTCGGGGTCCCGGGGCGCAGGGGCCACCCCAGGGGCGGCGGCCACCCCCTCGGCCGCCGCAACAAAAGGGCCGAGCGTAGCCTTCGCGATCGGGCTTCGAGAACCGAGAACCGAGAACCGAGCCCCGAGGTGGGGAGCGGGCGATGGCGACCCGGGGGCTGCCGTTCTCGCCCGGGCTTAGGAGGAGATGGAGCCGCGTGTCCGCGGCGCGCATAAAGGACCCTCGGATGCATCCACACCAGCCACGCGAGGCGGCAACAGCTGATGCCACCCGCACCCCGGCGGCCCGCGGCCGCCCGGGAGCGTCTGCCCGGGTATCTCGGCGCCCCCGGGCGGCGCCGCCCCCTCGGGAGCGCGACGCTGGGGCTGCAGGCCCGGTGGCGGCGGCTCGGGCTCGGACGGCCGCGGCGACACAATGCGGCCCCGGAGCCCCGCCGCCGCCTCTGCCGCAGGCCCGCGGCCGACACAAAGCCCGCCGCCGTGCACCGACCTTGGGTTCTGGCGCCGGGTTCCCGCAGCGTCTTGGTCACCGCCTTCCAGACGTTGCAGCCCAGCAGGCAAAGCAGGAGCGCCGCCGACCTGCTCATCTCCGCGCCGCAGGGCCCCGGGCGGCGCGGGCTGGCCGACCACCGGCTCGGAGCGGCGCGTCAGGGGCAGCCGGCCGCCGCGCCTCCCTCCATAACGCCTGGCTCCGCGCGCGCCGGGCCCGCCGCCCGATTGGCCGCGCCCCCGCCCGGCGCGGCGCCAGGCCCCGCAGCCCACGGCCGCTCCCGCCTCCGCGCGCCCCGGTGGGTTTCCCCGAAAGAGCCGCCGCCGCGCCTCCGCCTCCTCCTTAACCCCTTCGCGCCCCGCCCGCGGCGGCGCCCAGGCCCCGGGCCGTGGTGCCACCTGGCGGCCGCGCGCCCACGTGCCCCGCCCGCCCGAGCGGCCACCCCCTCGGGTCCGCCCCGCGCGCCCCCCTGTCTCCCGGGAGCAGTGAACGCGACCTTGGCGTCCAGACCGCCCCGCTGCCCCCCTACCTCGCCTCTTGGGAAAAACAGTAGCTGCCTTTCAGGCCGAAACCCTCGCACCAGGTTAGGTGATGGCCCGCTCGGTTTGCGCAGGAGCACGGCATCCTGTAGCTCTTCCTGTCCCGATCCACCCAGGAACCCCAGGGGAGATCTGACACCTAACGCCGAAGGTCGGCGGGAACAGAATCCCCCAGCCCGAGTACACCGTACGTTGGCGGCCCTCGGCGCCTGAGTGTTGACAGGCGAACATCTCCAGGTTGTGTTGGGCTTGGATGTTTCTAGAAGGTTACGGTGGGGAGGAAATTTACACTTATTGAGGCCCTAAGTACTTGTTATTTCGCACTTTTGTCTTCATGAGGTAGGTATTGCTATCCCCATTTACAGAGGAGAAAATCGAAGCTAGGGAGGGTTAAGGAATTTGTCCTTAGCAAGTAGCTGGTGGGTGACAGAGGCAAGGTTCGAATAAGACAGTCATCCTGGCCCCAGGGTTGAAGCTCTCCGCTAACGAGAACCTCAGGCTTCCTTGAAGCTCAGGTACCCACCCACCAACTTCCATTCTTTAACTCCCTCTTGTCTGTGTACCTTCCTCCATATAGCCCTCATGTCCCCCTGACTCTCTCCACCCCGTCTCCCAACGTGCACTGCAGGGACCCTGGGACCTCTGCCCAGGACCCCCGATCTGGGGAAATCCACACCAGGCTCACTAGAGGCTCCAGAAAGGTAAGCCAGAGGAGGGTTATTATTGTATTTTTATAATTGGGCATTAAGGTATGGCAGGCACTGTACCAAAAAGAGAATGAAGCATGGCGCTTGCCCAGTTGGCTTATTAGAGACAAGTCATTGTGAGACACAATAAAACCAGGAGGAGGGGAAGCCCCTGTGGGTGTTACTGGCACCCTCAGGACCAAGGCTGCAATTAGTGCAAATTGGGCACCTGCACAGGGTGGCAGGTAGTCGGGAAGGTGGAAAAGAAGACCCACAATTAGGGACTGCCTGATGCCTCTTCCTCTAACTTCCAGCGTCAAAGCCTTAGGGTAATTCCAGGGTCCACATCAGAGCCACGGGAGGGGAACATAGAGAGGACCATGCAGATCAGTCCGTCCTCAAGTCCAGCTTGGGTTCCTGCCCCCAGGAGCACAAAGAGTCCAGGCCAGCTAGCTTGCTTGGTGAAGGATGGCTTTTGGAGCAGGGCAGACCCAAAGTTTTCAAATCACTTTCTTGGGGTAAGGGGCTGCTTCTAAGAGAAGTGACATTAAGCCCAACCCGGAGTTGAAACTTCTCACTTCATATCTTTTGAGGATGTGCCTTTGTCAGGGATGTTGATTATAAGAGACAGCACTAGCCTGAGCAAAATAATAATGGTAACGAGAATAATCGAAAACCAGGTTATTATTGGGAGAGCACCTGGGACTCCTACAGAATCCTGGGTGCTGAAGTGTCAGGTCTCATGAGGGAACCAAGGACACTATTATATTTGGAGTTCCTAGTATTATATATGCCACTCTCATTGGACTGGAGGTATTTCCTCATGACAACCTACTTGGGTGGTATTATTATTCCTGTTTTACAGATGAACAAACTGAGGCTCAGTGACAAATAATTTGCCCATAGTATCTGGGTCTGATGACAGCAAACTCAAATTCCCTCCAAGAATAAATCTCATGCAAATGACTCAGGTTACCTCTAGCTGTGTCCACATTGTTTTAAAAACGGGTTCTAATCACAGTAAAGTCTGAATCCAGTTAATAGTATCTAATGAATGGTATTGTGGCAATGTCAATTTCCTGGTTTTGATAATGTACTATAGTTATATAAAATGTTACAACTGGGGGATGCTGTGGGGGGGAGCCAGGTGCAGGGTGTAAGGGACCTCTCTGAACCATTTTTATAACTTCTTATGAGTCTATCATTATTCAAAATAAAATTTTAAAAAAGCAAAAAACCTTGTTCTATACCATTTTCCCCCCTAAGCTTCACTGTTCACCCAAAACACTGGTATTTGGGGTCCTATATCTATTCTAGTATAGAGATCTAGAACTTTTAAGAGTGGGAGAAGTCTAAGTAAACACTAAGTGTGAGTCTATTAAAGTTTGGGTCACAATCAGGACTTGTAGATGCTCAAGATAATGGTTGTTATTATTATGCATGTGACAAAATTTCTGTGGATGACATGGCAGTTTAGAAACAGTTTATATACCTTGATAGCAACGCTGAGGCTTGTACAGTTTCGGAACGACCAGTCCCATCCCATCTTGCAGATGAAACAGAAGGAGGTTAAATACTTTGCACAGTGAACCATCTCAAAGCCAAAAAGAGAGCTGAGGCCCCCATGAGCATTGGCTCCCCATGTGGATGTTTTCCAGCTACTTGGGTGGGAGGCTAAGAAAGCACAAATTGTGCAAAATCACATAAACAACTGCACTGTGCATATCATCTGCCTAGAATTATGTAAGAATTAAATAATCACCCTTCTCCTCTACTGGAATAAAAGAATATGGTTTACCTTTTCTCCTGTTCCAGAAACCAGACTCCCACTTAGTAACTGGGGTGGGGGGGTGGGGGAATAAATCACTGCTTGGGAGGGAGTGTTTGCAGAACAATGGAAATCAGAAGTGTTCTTTCCTTCTAGAACTTTTCCTGTTGCTCTTATTAAAATCTCACATTGTTTGACTAACGATGAATTATGACTGTACTTACTTGAAATTGCTTAGAAGTTGCCTGCCTGTACATTTCATTTCAATTTTCGAGTTCTCTGCCAAAAGCAGTGATGCCATATACAAAACTTTTCCTGGCTGAGTTTTTCCAGAAACCTTGATGTCAGAGGCTCTGTGTCAAGGTTTCTTAGGCCAAGATTATTTCTTCCATTGAAATCTTTCCTGATGTTGCTGCCCATGTGGTGGAATGTTAATTGTCTGAATTTATTTCAAGAGGCGTTGTCCTTCCTTCTCCCCTTTCTCCTCCTGCCCTCCTGTTCCCCTTCATCTGCCCCTGAGTAAGAAGCTGCCTGTGAATAACAAATTTAGTATGAGGTTTGTACAGATCAGGAAGTGTGTCATGGACATTCCAACTCCTGTTTGCTGTTGCTTTTATTAAAGTTAGATAAAATGTAGCCAGAGGTGGAAATTGGAAGGGCTCAGCATTTTTTTAGAACCTGTTGGCCATCCATTTGCAAAAGACAAAGGAGAAAGGTAAAGAAATTACTGAAAAGGAATTGATGTGTCCCATTAACCATAACACTCCCACATTCCCCTCTATTGGTGAGTCACACCCACATCAATCCATGTGACTTTCCAACAAGATCTTTCAGCTTCATGTGAGAAGTTGCAAATGTGTATTAGCCTACAAGAGTGAATCTCTGGCAGTGTGATTTCAGATCCCCTGTATGACTGTTCTTTGCATGCCCCGGAGTCACTAGAAGACTCTGGGATGCATCAATAGGTCTTGGCCGTTGAGAAGGATATTCAAAGGCTGGTGGCTACCTGAGAATCTGGTTGCCTGTTCCATTAGAGCAAGGAGAATCTTCCAGTTCAACCCTTTGCTGGCCATGGAATCACTGTCATAGAGTCAAGGAGGGCTCGAGGAAAGTAGGAAAGTCAGCTCCTGTGGATGGAGAATGTCACCTGCCAAATCAGTAAACAAAGGATGTTGCAGCCATCAAGGCCACTGCAGCCACCCCCAGACTGTGCACCCTGAGGGGATTCAGCATGGAGAAAAGCAGGATACTGACCCCAGATAGTTAAGGTGCATATCAAAGGAATGATTTCAGTGAGTCCAGACTCTAGCATCTTCCCATATACAGAAGTGGGCTAAATTCATTAACTGGAGATGTCTGGTGTTTCTTTAATTAGCAGTAATCTTTTGATGTTCCAACTGCTTGTTTTGGGTTTTTTTTTTTTTTTTTTGCAAAAACTCCTATACGTCCTGGCTTCTCTCTTGCCTCTTTGGGACAGTCCCTCAGAGCTATCTGAGAGGCTGTCTCCTGGGCTTAAGTCCTCAGTATATCCAAATAAAACGTAATTCTCAACTTTTAGGCTGCATAAAAACTTAGAGTTACGGAAAATACAGGAAGCTAATGGAGAAAATGGATTAGGTAATTAACACTAATCGAATTCTTGTGTGGCTCATTCTGTACCTGGAACAGGGAGGAAAGCTTAGCTGTGCTGTAGAGCCTCAGTTCCCCTAATCTATGGTCGATTTCAGGCGAACACTTTCCGTGCGGGTACTTTCTTACTCATTTCCTTTCTTGTCATTTCCTCTCTGCTTAGTTTTGAGGCTCTGGACCCAAAGCTACCTGCTGCCAGGTCATTTCTCTTAACGCCCGTTTAATTATTAAATGAAGGTTCTCTCCCTCCAGCAGTGCCCTTCATTACAGGCCCCTTAAACATGGAAGTGTGGATGAGGAAGTGATTTGTCTGCTCAAACAATACAACGGGCTTAAATATTAATTCTTGTAATATTAATTTAGTCGTTCAGCCACTGTCACTAAAATATAAACTCCATGAGAACAGGGTGTTTGTCCAACTTACTGACATAATTCCCAGCATCTGGAAAAAATATTTGGCACAAAATAGGTGCTGAATAACTATTGGCCAAAGTGAAAAATTGTGTCTAACCTTGAAGAAATATTTTTTTCCAGTCAGTCTAAATATCACTCTGCTACCTTGGACTGATAGATGAATTAGCAGGTACTGAGTCCTTACCATGGGTCCAAAGTTTTAGAAGGTAACTCAAGATGCTCTCCCACCTTCTGAGCTTCCCTCTCACAATTACTCTTCAGAGATCCCTCCTCAGACAGGCAGGTCTTGAACTGGCCCCTGAACTTGAGCCTTTCCCACCATGGGACTGGTACTGATGCTGACCTCTCATCCTTTCCTATCCTTCAAGATGCAGATCAAGTCACATTGTTACTGTGTCCTCAGCCTGGCAGATAAAGTTCACCACACTCACTAACCACTTTGGGTTTTTTTGGTTTTTGTTTTTGCGGTACGCAGGCCTCTCACTGTTGTGGCCTCTCCCGTTGCGGAGCACAGGCTCCGGACGCGCAGGCTCAGCGGCCATGGCTCACGGGCCCAGCCGCTCCACAGCACGTGGGATCTTCCCGGACCGGGGCACGAACTCTCGTCCCCTGCATTGGCAGGCGGACTCTCAACCACTGCGCCACCAGGGAAGCCCACACTAACCACTTTGTAAAGTTAGTTATCATTATAACCACCTGCTCCCACCAGCTGCAAACATCTGCTTTCAACACATAAGTTTAGACCATGTACAGAAAAGATGTAGAGTGGGATTCTAAAGTAAGCTGGGGTCAGCATTGGCCAAGGTGCATGCTGCCTGTTTGTAATAGTCAAAACTGTAACATCTGGTGCTGCTATCTGGGAATGTTTGTGTAAACTTGCGACGTCTGAAAGCACATGATTCTTCTTTTTATAACGTTATTGGGGTATAGTTGATTTACAATGTTGTGTTGGTTTCAGGTGTACAGCAAAATGAATCTGTTATACATATACACATATCACTCTTTTTAGATTCTTTTCCCACATAGGCCATTACAGAGTATTGAGTAGAGTTCCCTGTGCTCTACAGTAGGTCCTTATTAGGTATCTATTCTATATATAGTAGTGTGTATGTGTCAATCCCAATCTGAAAGCACACGATTCTTGAGTTCTGACATCCGTATTTAGGGTAAAGGTTTATGTAGACAGTAACTCCAGAATCTTCTCAAAAGAGGGCAACCTTCAGTCATTTGAAATAAACTCAAAATAGTAGATCTGAAAATCTGAGCATGATAACTTTTCCACAGCAATGTCTTATCTTCCCAACTTACAAGCTCTGAAGGAACCTCCTTTTCGACATCTTTGTGGCTCGCTCAAGATCCCAACGATGCCCTGCTTGGAGCTGACTTTCCGTAAAGCCACTGACTTACCAATTGGCTGGTATGCGTAGATTTGATTGACTGGTTACCACTCAGAGGAAATGCAAGTTGTCACGTGGAATACGAGATTTTGGTGCACATACGATCTTATTCAAAAATTATTCTTTCCACTAATTTTTAAAAAGAGAAGTAGATGGCTTTTTAAAAATAATTTTTAAAAAATATTTTATTTATTTATTTGGTTGCACCAGGCCTGTGTTGTGGCAGGCAGCCTCCTTAGTTGTGGCACATGTGTTCCTTAGTTGGCTCTTTAGTTGTGGCAGGACAACTCTTAGTTGTGGCGTGCATGTGGGATCTAGTTCCCTGACCAGGGATTGAACCCAGGCCCCCTGCATTGGGAGCATGGAGTCTTAACCACTATGCTACCAGGGAAGTCCGTCTTTCAGCTATTTTTAAAGAAAGGTATTACATAACACCAGCATTTTCATCTAAATAAAAATATTTTCTTTTCAAAGAACTATTTTTTTTTGAGTCACCACTCTGCAAGACTTAAGCATGTCTCTCCCACACTCTCTGCTCAACCCCTCCTCTCAAGAATCTGCCTTTACATGGGGTGAAGGTGTTGACAGATGTATGAGCGGTGGTCCTGGGTATATTTCCCTGAGGAGGATGGCCTGTCCCCAGGGATGAGGGGAAACAGGGGCCTGGAGAAATCTAGTTATGAGGCGGGTGTCCTTGAAGGGAAAAGGAATGGGGTCCAAGCCACATGGAAGAGCCCAGATCTTCACTCTGAACACACTGACAGCTGACTCCCAGGAACCCCGGTGGGAAAGCATACAACAGGGGCATAAAAGGTAACATTCCTAAGCTAACAAAAAGCATCAAACAAACCAACCGAAAAATCCCACAACCTAGAGACTTCCCTTTCACCCAGCCCCAATCAATGCCTTGCTAAATATAGGATTCCTTCGCTGGGAACCTTATTTAGAAGCACCCCAGTATCTTCCCATATACAGTAAACCCTCTCTCCACTGAGGCAGGTAGCATGGTGGTTAAATGCCTGAGCGCTGACTCCGAGCTGACTGGGCTTGGACTTCTGTGATGTTCCTCACCTTGCTTTGCTCCTTTGTCAAATGGGGATGAAAAGAGTAGTACCTCTGTCCAAGTGTTGTCACGTGGATTCGGTGAGATAAAGGACGGAGCCTGGCTTTGGTAGCAGCTGTCTGTATGCATAGTGGCCATTTTTCCCCTGCAGAAGTAGGCTGGTTCTGAAAATGGGAAGTTTCTTGGGCAGTGGTGGGGACCACTGGCTTGGCCTTAAACCTGCCCTGTGAGGTCTGCTGGGGGTTCCCTAGGGTGCTGCTGGCTCTGACTCTTCAGATGAAGTGGAGATGCTTTCACTGCTGTTCCTTCTAGAACAGTCACTCATGTGACTTAGCAGTTTCTTGTTCATAATCCCTTCTGCTGGGCTGTGGACCCTACACAGTCTCCTGGATGCCAGGAATGAGGGAAGTTGATGCCTCCTGGACTAAGATGGGTGCTTCCTGGAGGACAGTGGAAATCAACAGTCCCTGGGCTCATTTCCTCGGCCTGTCACGTGGTCCAGTCTCATACTGGAGAGAGCCCAGGTAAGGATAACAGGGCTGGGAGAATAGCCAGGCTGTCTTTAGCAAAGTGCAGGCTGAGGACCAGCCGAGAAAGTCAGAAGGAGGCTTCCCTGGTGGCACAGTGGTTAAGAATCTGCCAGCGAATGCAGGGGACACGGGTTCAATCCCTGGCCCGGGAAGATCCCACATTCCGTGGAGCAGCTAAGCCCGTGCACCACAACTACTGAGCCCACGTGCCACAACTACTGAAGCCCGCGTACCTAGAGCCCATGCTCCACAATAAGAGAAGCCACCGCAGTGAGAAGCCCGCACACCGCAACGTAGAGTAGCCCCCGCTCGCCGCAACTAGAGAAAGCCCAGGCATAGCAACAAAGACCCAATGGAGCCAAAAATAAAATAAATAAATTTATTTAAAAAAAAGAAAGTCACGAGGGAGAGACATTGGACCCACAATCTGGAGTCTTTAATGTTAATTTATTTACCAGTTCACATTAAAAAAAAAGTTGTCAGAATATGAGGATTCTTTCCCTCTTAACAGAGCCACAGAAAGTGAAAGATAATCTGGAATTGGTTCTTTTATAAATATCATTACACAAAATGTTTTGCAAATTAAAACTGGAATACTGGAGAGAAAATAAAGCATTTCGTTTTCTTGGCGTCCTTGGAACTTTACGTTCTAGACTGAGGCCTGAAGTCCAGAACAGGTAGGTACCTGTGGCTGACAGTCTTGAATGTGATTCCTACAGTGTATCTAACCTTGAACTTTGAAATCATTTCTATCAAATTTTGTCCCCAAACACTCACACCCATACACCAAAAATTATGGTACAGCTTTCTTTTTTTTTTTTTTTGCGGTACGCGGGCCTCTCACTGTTGTGGCCTCTCCCGTTGCGGAGCACAGGCTCCAGACGCACAGGCTCAGCGGCCATGGCTCACGGGCCCAGCCGCTCCGCGGCATGTGGGATCTTCCCGGACCGGGGCACGAACTCGTGTCCCCTGCGTCGGCAGGCGGACTCTCAACCACTGCGCCACCAGGGAAGCCCTGGTACAGCTTTCTTTAAAGCTTGCATAAGAATAAAAGATTTTAAAACCTGGGAGAGATGGTGATCCACTGCCCACTGACATGAAAGAAATAGTACTTGCAAGTGAGAAATTATACATGAGTTACAAACATGCGAAAATGGGCACAGCCATCCAAGAAAGAAGTGGGAGAGATTTTAACTGGGTGGATGGAGTAAAATCTGCCTCAGAAGCTCTAGAAAAAAGATGCATATGTTAAAGCAAACTATTCAACTTCTTTTCCATAGAGGCAGCTGCAGCTGTGACTTGATCACAGCGCACATTCATCGTTTTGCCTGTGGGGCATCCAGGCTGCCTCCATTTGCTAATGGAACTGGTACTTTCCTAAAGTATCTACCCTCACTTTCCTCTCAGTCCAGGTGATTTAGGGCTGGCTCCAAGGGTAGACATGTGATCCACGTCTGGCCAATCAGCATGGAAGCCCCCCTCTCTAGCCAGTTCAGAAGTGGGACCATGATCCAGTCAGTCCAAATCAGACTCAATTCCAGAACGTTTTTAGAATTTGAAACTCTTGAGAGAGAGAAGGGCTTTTCCAGCTGGGGTTAATGAGAGGAGAGGCTAAAACATCGCCACCTCTGGCAGCCATCTTGCCACCATGATGTAAGAAACTAAGAGTGGAGACAAAACAGAGCAAAGCAGAACTTAGAGATGGAGAGAGTGATATGAGCCCCCGAATCCAGCCAGTGTCTTCCTGGGACTTTCACTTGCTGAGTGAATAAACTCCTTTCCTTTTTCTTTTAGCCATTTTGAATTGGGCTTTCTGTACTTACAACTGAAAGAATATGGTGGATGCAGTTGGAGAAGAGAGATAGGGGGTGCTCACAGTTTGCTGGTTCTTGATGCTTTCCTAAGGATGAAGTGGCATTTACCTAACTTCCCGATGTCCATTGACTGTGGTTGTTATCACAGTGAAGAAAACTTTCCAGAAGACTGGACTCCTTCGGGAAGGCACTTTTTTGTCTTTTTCAGGAAGGATATTTTCCACGTGGATAAGTGTATGAGAGACATACAACAGCAAAACCAGAAACTCTGGACTTGCCCAGTCCATCCCTTCTTTAAATCTTACTTCACACCAGGTGAAGAAAACCCTAAAAGCATGATAATTCTTTGTGTATTAGATCCTAAATTTTTATTATGCTTTGAAACTTAATCTACCACCATCCTCTCTTTTTGTTTGTCACACATACATCTGCATCACAGACACTGACAGTGACAGATCTGCCTTTTCACTTCCCTAGTGGGAACTTAATTGTCTTTTATGCCCAAGTGGTGGCCACCACCTGTGATGCCTCCTGGGCAGGAGGAGGTAACAGTCTTTTTTGTGGAGTAAATCACAAAAGCCAGACCTGCTTTGGGAAATAGAATATAACCATCGTTGGAAACTAAGCTTTCAAGTATGAATGTTATCCTGGCCAATACAAATAGAAATCACCATAGAGGAGTTAATTAAACATAATAAACAGTTCAGGCGGAACAGGAAACTGCTATTTTTCCTGTCTCCAAAGCTTCTATCATAGGGGAAGGAAGAGCTAATCAGCAAAGAGCCAGGAACATGAGAAGAATGGGAATCTCACGGCAAGGACTGAGTGTTTGGCTCTGAAGAAAAGCAAAGTCATAAATTTAATCCCTGGTGGGGTTTCAGTCCATGCCTGGGGGGAGGGGGAGGGGTACAAAACCGTTTGTGCTGATCAGTTATCTATAGAGAGTATCACGTAAAATGGCAAAGTTTATGGTTACGACATCACACTGGGATTTGCAGGGAGTCGTACCAAAATACTTCTTTGGTAACAAGATCATACATGTCAAAGAGCTTTTGAAGACTGAAAAGCATAAATGCAAGGAATTCCCTGATGGTCCAGTGGTTACAACTCGGCGCTTTCACTGCCGAGGGCCCAGGTGCAATCCCTGGCTGGGGAACTAAGATCCCACAAGCCACGCGGCGTGGCCAAAAAAAAAAATGCAGAGAAGGGCTTCCCTGGTGGCGCAGTGGTTGAGAGTCCACCTGCCGATGCAGGGGACACGGGTTCGTGCCCCGGTTCGGGAAGATCCCACGTGCCGCGGAGCAGCTGGGCCCGTGAGCCATGGCCGCTGAGTCTGCGCGTCCGGAGCCTGTGCTCCGTAACAGGAGAGGCCACAACAGTGAGAGGCCCACGTACCGCAAAAAAAAAAAAAAAAAAAAAATGCAGAGAAGATATTCTATGAAAAAGGGGAAGATGAGCAGAGGAAGAGAGGCAGGTGGAGGAACGGTTATGATGAAGAGAATCGTTTATCTTCTGGAAATCTAGGCACTCAAAGACCACTCATTAAGAAACCAAACAGAAGATGCACTGCACTCCAAAGACGTCGGTAGGACTGAGACTTGGAATAACTGAAAAAGCAACTTAAGTGTCCATCGACAGGTGAATGGATAAAGAAGTTGAGATACATATATACAATGGACTATTACTCAGCCATAAAAAAGAATGAAATAATGGCATTTGTAGCAACTAGAGATTATCATACCCAGTGAAGTAAGTCAGAAAGACAAATACCGTATGATATCACTTATATGTGGAATCTAAAAAAAAACGATACAAATGAACTTATTTACAAACCAGAAATAGACTCACAGATACAGAACACAAACTTGTGGTTACCAAAGGGGGCAGAAGGAGAGATAAATGAGGAGTTTGGGATGAACAGATGCACACGACTATGTGTAAAATAGATAAACAGCAAGGACTTACTATGTAGCACAGGGAACTATACTCAGTATCTTGTAATAACCTATAATGGGAAAGAATCTGAAAAAGAATATATAGACGCCCACATACACACAACTGAGTCACTTTGCTGTACACCTGAAACTATCACAACATTGTAAATCAAATATATTTCAGTTAAAAAAAAGACTCAGTGTGAAAGGGAAAAGAAGACTTACAAAGATCCAAGGCCCTTCCCTTCAACACAAAATCTTCCAAAGTTAAGGGTGGGTGGGATGGACATAAAACAAGGAGGGAACCGCCTCTTTCCACAATGCTCTAGAATTGCACACGTCACCTGGCATTTGAAATGTAGCTGTCGTGAGAACAGGGTCACCCTCTGCTAGATGTGAGGACTCTGGGGTTCGAAAACGGATCATTTTCCCTTTCTAGGAGCTCAGGCCTCGTGTCTCTCTCCCCACAACCTGAAGATAGCTGTTCACATCTGCGCGGGTTCCTGCCCCACTGAGCGTGCCATCTGTCCCTGTGAAAGATGAGTGGGGCTCGGGGCTGAGAAGCTGCTGCAGACAGCCCTACCACAGACCCCGGGGCCCAGCTTCTGGGGAGTAAACCCCAGAAAAACTCCTCATGCTAAGCTGGTCAGTGTTCAAAGTGCAGTTAAGGGAAGATGAGGGATAAACACAAAACTTTTTCTAGTATTTCAACCTGTCCCTAAAGTAACCATTTGTGCTGAGGTCCTGAGAGCTGAAAGGGGGCCAATTACAAAGAGAAGGGGGCTGGAGACTTAGGGGGCTGGAGACTTCCCTGGTGGTCCAGTGGTTAAGACTCTGCCTCTCAATGCGGGGGGCAGGGGTTCAATCCCACTTTGGGGAACTAAGATCCTGTGTGCCACATGGCGTGTCAAAAAAAAAGAAAGAGAGAGAGAAGGGGGCTGGAGGAAAAATTGAAGAGGAACAATGACAGAATGAGATTTTTAAAAAATTAGTTAATTAATATTTGGCTGCATTGGGTCTTTTCATTGCGGTGTGCAGGCTTCTCATTGCGGTGGCTTCTCTGGTTGCGGAGCACGGGCTCTAGGTGCACGGGCTTCAGTAGTTGTGGCACGTGGGCTTCAGTAGTTGTGGCACATGGGCTCAGTAGTTGTGGTGCATGGGCTTAGTTGCTCCGCGGCATGTGGGATCTTCCCGGACCAGGGCTTGAACCCGTGTCCCCTGCATTGGCAGGTGGATTCTTAACCACTGTGCCACCGGGGAAGTCCGAGAATGAGATTTTTACCACTTTAATACATAGTACATTATTTATTTCTGTGCCATAAATACAGAAAGATGCAGGTAAGCTGAAGAGAATCTGAGAGGCACTAGGACCATTTAAGAGGAAAAAGAACATCAGTTTTCTATAACTGACCAGCAATCAGTTAAATTTATGCAGAGGAATGAAATGAAGATATGTACCTGGTTATGGTAAGAGAAAGAAGCAATGTAAGAAGAAATGAGACTATTTAAGCAAGTTTTCAAGATGGCAGTAATTCAAAGAACCAAATAAATAAAACTGAGTGAGAAATTTATCTTTGAACTTCCCCCAAGCAAAGTAAAATAGTAGCCAAAACTCAATGGGTTAGTTTATTTGGAATTATTATTTTTCAAGGAAGTAATTACAGCACTCATTTCAGATTTTCTACAACTTCAAGAACTTCTCCCATTTTGGGAGAAGTGGAGACAGAGACCTTGACTATTTGCATGATTTTTGCCAAGTCACTTTCAGACCTACTTTCTTCATTTCTGAAAAATGGGATGAGAATAACAACTACCTTACCGGGTTTGTGGAGGTGATGAAATGTGACCATATATGAAAAATAAAAGCACTCAGCGACCTGAAATCTCTAAAGAAATGATAATAGTGACAAACTCCTTAATATTTCAAATTTCCTTTGTCTTCCTTGCAGTCACATCCACAGAAGTCATGACTTTTAGGGTAAATTTAGGGATTAGATGCTCTCTTTAGCTGACCCTAAACATTGGTCATTGGGGGATTAGAAACACCAGCACCCTGGAGTAGGCATCTGGAAAATTCTGAAACTGAAAATCACCATGAGTTTTATTGAGGTGGCTATCCCAAGTAAACCACCATGTCTGACCCCAACTAACAATATTTATAATATGAGGCTAAAATAAGCATTGAAGTGCAGTGTGGTCAAACCAAGGGGACACCATGAAAACATGAGTGGCAATGACAAGTAAAGGAGAAGGGTGGGGACCAGCATCTCTCCTGTCACTCAAGCCAAAAACCAATGAGTCACTTTTTGATGATGGCCATTGCGACTGGTGTGAGGTGATACTTCATTGTAGTTTCGATTTGCATTTCTCTAATAATTAGTGATGTTCAGCATCTTTTCATGTGCTTTTTAAACCATCTGTATGTCTTCTTTGGAGAAACATCTATTTAGATCTTCTGCCCATTTTTGGATTGGGTTGTTTGTTTGTTTGATATTGAGCTGCATGAGCTGTTTTGAAATTTTGGAGATTAATCCTTTCTCAGTTGCTTCATTTGCAAATATTCTCTCCCATTCTGAGGGTAAAAGAACAAAATAATGCCATTTGCAGCAACATGGATGGACCTAGAGGTTGTCATACTGAGTGAAGTATGTCAGACAGAGAAAGACAAATATCATATGCTATCACTTATATGTGGAATCTAAAAAAGAAGAATACAAATGAAATCATCTACAAAACAGAAATAGAGTTACAGATGTAGAAAATAAATTTATGGTTATTGGGGGGGAAGGAGGAGGGGAGGGACAAATTGGAAGATTGGGGTTGACATATACACACTACTGTATATAAAATACAATAGATAACTAACAAGGACCTACTGTATAGCACAGGGAACTCTACTCAATACTCTGTAATGACCTATATAGGAAAAGAAGCTAAAAAAGAGTGGGTATACGTGTATGTATAACTGATTCACTTTGCTGTACACCTGAAATTAACACAACATTGTAAAGCAACTATAACCCAACTAAAAAAAAAAAAAACCCAGTGAGTTGCAGGGAGGGAAAACGAGAGTTAGTGTTTAATGGGTAGAGAGTTTCAGTTTTGCAAGATGAAGTGTTCCGTGGATGGATGGTGATTGATGCTGGGAGCACAATGTGAATGTACTTCATGTCCATGATCTGGACACTTAAAGATGGCTAAGATGGTAAATTTTATGTTATGTGTATGTTGCCACAGTTTAAAAACTTATGAAAAAAAAACTTATGAGTCACCTTTGATTCCTACATTCATTCTTTAATAAGATGAGCTAACCTGAAGAGAGACTGAGAGGATGGGATAGAGGTTCTGAAGTCCATGAATGTTGACGTAACACTTCTGACTCCCAGGCTGGTTGCTCGGAAGCAGAGATGTTTCTGAGTACCAGGGTTTTTCTCCACCAGGTGATGCTTCCAACCCAGCTTCTGTCACCAGTTCCTCTCTACCAGCCCCAGGCATTCAAACCTCTGGCCCAGAGCTAGTAGCCCTACTTCTCTTCCCTTGTACCAGCTCTGAGTGAGAGGAGTAGGAGATAGAGGGGAAAGACACTCTGAAATCGAAAATAAGAGACAAACAATCCAGCATTCGTTTCCACAGAATCTTTTTTAGATTCCAATGACATGACTTGGAGAGATTTCCATGCCTTTCTGGATAACAGGAAGACTCATTATGATTTTATAAAGACTCTGGTGCCTCATATGTTGGATATCATGCCCCTTGATGGTTTCACTGTGTAACAGAAGCAAAAATAGGCAAGTGTGTGCTCTGGGAGCAGGGTTAAGGACTTTGGCTAGAAATAATTTCCCCAAATCTGTGTCAATAGGTGATGTATAACACAAGATTCTCATCCTGGCAAGTCCAAAGCTAAAAATGTAATTGAAATAAACCAGAGTAACAGCAGACCAGGAAACCAGTAAAAAAAACTTCCCATAGTTTATTTTTTGGAAGCTGCTTTCTAGAGAGGAGCTATGGGTTTCCATCTTGATACCTGTCGCTAACACCGGAAACTGCAGAGGCCTCAGGTGTTGGGAGTGGAAGAAACCTTTGCCTCTTCTTAGGACCCACAGGGAAGCAGAACATGAAGCGGGGTGGGGGGGTGGACTTCAGGTAGATCTAGAGGCTGATCCTATGAGAGACATACATTCGTGACAAGCCATGAGGCCAGAAATGCTGTGACTTGAAAATGGCTAATTACCTTCAAAGGGAGGTTGAACTGGAACAGTATTTTAAGGACCTTAAAAAGGTCTCTGTGTGTGTGTGTTTCAATTGTTTACTCTTTTTTTTTTGAACATACAATAGGATTCTAGTACGTTTATTTTCTCAGCACAAGAAATGGGAATATTCCATATTCAAATACATTGAAATAGAGATGTTTAGAGCCAAAAGCTATGTAAATCCCATTTTTTTCTTGAAAATGAAGGTCTACATTCCTTTGACTGTAGCTTTCCTCAATTCCTGTCCTCCATGACTCCCAGAAGTATGAAATTGATGAATATCCATTAATTGTTTACTCTTGGTCCAGCAATTCCACTCAGGAATTTTTCTTGCGAAAACAATCAGTCAAGACCAGTATTGCTGTGACAGGTTTTACATTGTTTTTACAGCTTGTACTAACAAAGAAAAAAATTGCCAGCAACTTAAATATTGTATTATTAAATCAATTATGATATTCTTATACAGTGGAATACTATGAAGCCATTAATAGGATGGTGGAAATCTATTCATTGATGTGAAAAGATACATGTAGCTTGGCAACATGTACCAATGCTTCAAACAAAGTATATAGACTTTAACTCTTCCTCTCAGGAATATATCTTCAAACGACAATAATAAAACAAGTCTAGGATGTTCAGCAGAGCAATGTTTACAGTACAATGTTTATTGTTAAAAAATACTGCTGTAGGGCTTCCCTGGTGGCGCAGTGGTTGAGAGTCCGCCTGCCGATGCAGGGGACACGGGTTCGTGCCCCGGTCTGGGAGGATCCCACATGCCGCGGAGCGGCTGGGCCCGTGAGCCATGGCTGCTGAGCCTGCGCGTCCGGAGCCTGTGCTCTGCAGGGGGAGAGGCCACAACAGTGAGAGGCCCGCCTACCGCAAAAAAAAAAAAAAAAATACTGCTGTAACATGAAGCTCTATTAATTGAGATTGGTTAAAAATATTATAATTATATCATGGAATATCATGCAGGCATTAAAATTATGCTGTAATTTACCTTTGTTACAAAGCAAGCTCACTATAATACAAAGTGGAAAAAATTTACAAAATGGTAATCATTGTATAATTCCATCTTAGTAAAAGTAAAAATATCTATAGGAAAAAGTGTGCATGTGTGCACATACACACACATTTCTAAATGTATAATAATAGTTATCTCTGCATGGTGGAGTTTTTAGCTATCTTTTTTAATGTTTATTTATTTATTCTTATTTTATTTTATTTCTTTTTGGCTGCATGGGGTCTTTGTTGCTGTGCGCAGGCTTTCTCTAGTTGTGGTGAGCAGGGGCTACTCTTCATTGCAGTGCATGAGCTCATTGCAGTGGCTTCTCTTGTTGCAGAGCACAGGCTCTAGGTGTGTGAGATTCAGTAGTTGTGGCTCAAGGGCTCAGTAGTTGTGGCTCAGGGGCTCGGTAGTTGTGGCGCACGGGCTTAGTCGCTCCGCGGCACGTGGGATCTTCCCAGACCAGGGCTCGAACCCGTGTCCCCTGTATTAGCAGGCAGATTCTCAACCACTGTGCCACCAGGGAAGTCCCAGGGAATAATGTTATATACCCAGGGAATAATGTTTATTTTTCTAATAAACATTAATTTTTTTTTTTTTTTTTTTTTGCGGTACGCGGGCCTCTCACTGTTGTGGCCTCTCCCGTTGCGGAGCACAGGCTCCAGACGCGCAGGCCCAGCAGCCATGGCTCACGGGCCCAGCTGCTCCGTGGTATGTGGGATCTTCCCGGACCGGGGCACGAACCCGTGTCCCCTGCATTGGCAGGTGGACTCTCAACCACTGCGCCACCAGGGAAGCCCTAATGTATTATTTTTATAGTAAGAAAATACAACAATACTATTTCCATGATTTTTTTAAAAGCACATAAAGACTAAGAATTCATCCTAAAGTGTTTCTCAACCTTTTTTTCATCACCATCCCCTAAGGAGCCTTTTAAAGACATATTTTCCAAATTACTCCTGCCATGAAATTTTAATGCCACAGATATATCATATATCTGTTTATGTACTGTATGTACATCTGCTTTATACATAAAAAGGGTATGATTTTTTTGATCCTCAAGAAGCAATCTACCTTGGGGCAATATTTTTCCTGTTAATAATTATGTTCTAAAAGGACACTAAGAGTGTGTGTGCAGAAACTTACTTAGTCATCCTAAGTCATCCTAAATGTACCCAGCCTTCTAATTAATTTCTTCTTTTGCCTGATTTATTTTATTCTTTTACATCTATGTGTCATCCAGCACCTCAAAGTATTCTACTGTCCAAATTCTCTTCAGCCTCCAATTTTCCTGAGAGGCTGAGCGTTATAACATGAGTCTGGTAGACTCATACATTCTGTCCAGTCTTGCTTCCTGTCCTTTTTAATAGCCGTTATGCCCAATAAGAGACCCAATACAAGTTCTGCATTCTAACCTCCATGTGGTCTGCTTTTCAAGGAGAGCTGAAATCTACAGGGCAGGCAGTCAGGAAGAGCAGGCTGGAACCCTCAGGCATAAGCTGAAATTCTCTCCACAGGCAAACTTCCTTCTTCTTTAAAGAAGCCTCAGCTCTGTCCTCATGCCCTTTTACTTGAGTAAATCAGGCCCACCCAAAATATCAAGGATAACCTCTTTTACTTAAAGTCAACTGATTATGGATCTTAATCACATCCATAAAAGACCTTCACAGCAACACCTAGATTCATATTGGAATAACTCAGACTGTAGCCTAACAAAGTCAACACATAAAATTATCACAGCCTATCCTTTGTCTTCTGGACACCCATATGCATCCCATTAAACCTTAAAGACAATAACAAGGTCATACTTCCACCCTATACAACTATCTATACAACTATCCTGTATTCAACCGAAAATGAAACGGAGTAGGACTCTGTGGTCGTTCCCCATCCCCCCATGTCCTCCATCTGCCTTTTGTCTGTAGAAAAACTTTAACCAAAGAATAAGTTTCATCAGAGAAGTGAGAAAATGCAGAAGCAAAGAAAAGGGGTCAAACAGGACAGAACAATAATAGTTTAGTCAGTAAGCAAAGTCAACGACCTTCAGTTCCTCCTTAAGGGCCACAGGTAATATTGTGAGCTGTATCCTGTGAGCTGTCTTATAGATACTGAAACCGTCACCAGGTGGAAGAAGTTAACTACACGATGACCAGATGGTAGCCATGGCATAAGCTGCCACAATTCCGAGAGCTGGTCTCAAAGAAATGGGAGCAAACCAACCCTGGAACTGAAGACTAACTGTACTTACAATCAAGATGATGCTGATCAGATCACCGCAGGACCAATGTCAAGATGACGGTCAGAGCTGACGGTGCCGTTTCTGCACGTAGCTCCCTCCCTCCGTCTATAACAGCTCTTGCCCACTGACGGTCAGTGGGGGAAAGTCAGCCTTTGGACACGAGTCCCCGCACCCCACCCCGCCAGGTTGCCAGCCTCTGAAATAAAGCAAACTTTCCTCCCCACCAACCTCGCCTCTTTATTGGCTTTAGCGCGGCAAGCAGCTGGACCCACTTTCGCTAACAGTTTTTGGCTCCCAACGCGGGGCTGCTGCACTCTCGCGATATCTGGCTTCTGGAGTTCTGCCAGCAGAGCTGCCGCCATAATGACGTGCCGGGGCGGCTGTGCGGGGCCGGATGCTCGTGGCTCGCTGGCCCTGAGAGGGGGGTTTGAGGGGACGTTCCCAGCAGCTGCCGAAACCGTTTGTTTCGGGGATCCTCCCCGTTTCTCTCCTGCTTGGCACTGGCTGCCAACGTACGCTTTTCCTTGGTGGAACGGAAACACGCATCTGGACGAGACGACGAGCTCCAAGACCAAGTAGGTCGACCCGTGTGCACCTGGGCTAACCTCTCTTTCGAGCACAAGGTGCTATTTGGGCATTTTGCTAATTGGTTTTGATGTGTGTCTGATCTCGGGTGGCCTCAGCCTGCAGCGGCTGGAAAGAGGGTTTTGGTTCCCGGCCAGAGATTGAAGTCAGGCCGTGGCAGTGAGAGCGTTGAATCCTAGCCGTGAGACCACCAGGGACCAGCGGCCAGCGACAAGGCCCTGGCCCGTCAGCTGTGTAGAAATGAATTTCCACGTAAAGACAGAAAGTAGTGAAACAAGTAGAATGTTTATGAGGAGGAAAAAGAGTACGTGTGCCTAGGCACATGGGCGGGCTCAGAGAGAGAGCTGCGCCCTCGTGGTAGTTTGAATCACTTATATGGGGCATTTCTTCCAGGTTTCTTTTGACCAGTCATCTTGCTTTGCCTGGTTCTGAGTCCGTAGTTGGTATATCTCAGGGTCCTCGCATGTGTTTGCACACATCTCTTAGCCAAGCTAGATTCTAGCGAAGAGGCCTGTGGGTAGTTGACATCACTTACTATGAGATGATGCCCCCTTTGTTTTGAACTCTGAGGACCCTTTCTGCACAGGTGAAGTTGGGAAGGGCTCCTTGACTTCGAGAATGAGGAACATGTGGTCTTTTGTCTCTCATCTGGGCAGGACTCAGCACCTCTTCCCTCCAGCTGCTCAGTCTGGGGCCCATCTGTCTCCTGCCTCATGTCTACCATTGAGGACTGTTTGTGAGAACTGAGCGTCGTTTGGGCATTTTTGCAATTGGTTCTGACGTGTGTCTACCGTCGAGGACCGTTTGTGTTGGGGAAGTGTTTGTTTGGGACTCCGTATTGGTCCTCTCCTCTGGTTTGTGACAGTTCTGTCTTCTGGTGTGTGAATGTGTATTCCATTTGTGTGATTGGTATTCTTGTTGCCCTTTGTACAGTGAGAAATTCAGGTTCAATTCATTAAAAAGATTTTAACTATGAAACTATGACTTAAAAAAAATGATCTTTTTAAACACTGTGTGGCCACCAATAGTAGTCTTCAAACTCCAAAAAGATTGGTTAAGATGAAACTCCTTTGAAATTCCAAAACTTTTTTTTTTGAATATGCAGTTAGAGAAAGCTAGCTTGATAGAATATTTTACTTTCTTCAGAATTCTGACCCTGCGATAATAAAAATATGCCTAGGGGAAATCTTGAAGTTAACTCTTACCATGTCCTTGAAATACAAACACAGCCCACTTTGCCTGAGACTTCAGCCTTGGGTTAATTACTAAAACTTCAAGCCAAGGGAAAAAAAAGAGAAAAGAGGGTTTGGGTTTATTAAACACACATCCTGTACCACATAAAAGAGAAATTGTGCTATGAAAAAAAATATGTGTTTTTAGAGGTTACGGAATATGTTTTTAAGTTTGCCAATCAGAAAATGCTGGTATAACAGTTCAATTACTTGTTTCTTGGTTTTGTTAAGGTTTTCAAGGATTAAAAATGTAATATGTAAAAATGATGAGGGAGGCATTTCAGTGTGTAAAGCAAGTTGTATATGTGTTGTTGGCGAGAGAAAATATAAAAAATGGAGATTTTTTGTTGAGGAAAGAAAGGAGAATAATTTTGTTCTAGGGCTGGTTGCTTATGTATGGGAAAAGTAAGGGACAAATTAATGTGGATTCAGAAAGTGATAAAAGGTTTGTGAAAAAGGGACTTTGGAAAAAGAATCTTGTACATTGTCAGAATTAAGATTAGATTGAGGGACTTCCCTGGTGGTCCAGTAGTTAAGACTTTGCCTTCCAATGCAACGGGTGCAGGTTCAATCCCTGGTCAGGGAGCTAAGTTACCACATGCCTCATGGCCAAAAACTAATGGTATTAAAGAACTGGGCTGATAGCAACAGGATGATGAGACACAGATATTAGAGAGGCCAGGTGGGAGGTATGTAGCCATTAGGAGCCATGTGAGCATGAAGACCTTAGTAAGCGGTAAGATCAAAGGAGAGCCAGGGTGGCCTAGCTCCATGCTTGTTCTACACTGGGAAACCAACGGCCAGATCTGACGTGTGTGTCTTCCTCTGCAGACCAGGCTCTAAGAGCATTCCACCCCTGATACCAGAAGTAGGGGCTTGTTTCCACCAGTTCACCTCCAATATTAGAAACAAAGGCATATGTAATTTTTGCCGCCTTCTCCTTCATTTTCATTCTTTTCTTCTAATAATATTGATAATAATAAAACAACAACAATTGCTTTATCTTGATTAGGAGATAAAATACAATAATTTTGAGAACTAAAACATTTTTGTAGCAGGTCAGCGATGCTCAGGAAAGTCGGGTTAAATTTCATTTTTTAACTCATAATATATACATATGTTTTAAAAACAGACATTTGTTCTCCCTTCCACATCTCCCAGGGAGAAATGATCACAAACAGAACTTTGTGAAATTCCCTGTGCATCTGTGGGAAGAGGGGAAGAGAGAGGGAAGATGGGGGAGGGGACTGAATTATCACAGAGCAGCTTCTTTCGGCCTTGCCAGGGAAAGCCACAAGAATTTGCCAGAAGACAGTCTTCCTGAGGGACTAACTCACTGCTCACTCTTCTCTCATGCCCTGCAGGCTCCTTGTTCATGGTACAAACATTGTGTTCCTGTGTTCTCTGATGCTCATAGTTGTGAGTTATTTCTATGGATGGGTTTGAAGGACCCAATTAATCATACCGCTCTCTCCTCTGGGCTCTGAAATTAAGAACAGGCACAAAAGAAGGATGGGGAATCAGTGTGTGAACTTTACTTCTCTGCTTGCACCTGTGGCCAAGTGGGCTTCTTAGAAGCAGTTCCTTCCTTAAATTGAACAAACTCACTGCATTCCATGACTGCAGGCTGCCCCCATGGGTGGGTCTACCTGAGTGTGTATTTTGATTGGAAGAGGCAGGATAGGAAAGCGATAAACGCAGCTTGTAGAGGAGCGCCGCCCAAGAGAGTCAAAGAGATGTGCCCTTTATGAGTAGCCATTTTTACTGAGTTCACCAGTCCTGAAGAAAATAGGGAATAATACCTCCGTCTCCCACTGCCTCACCAAACGTAGAGAAGAGCCAGTGAGAAGTGGAGAGCAAGCAACTGTCTCCCACTATTTCCCCAGGAAGGTGGGAGTCTTGGTAAAATTCCCTATTTTATGGGCCAGCAGGAACTTTGGAAAAGGAAGAAAATGATTCCTCTACGGCATACAAGTGTTTCCATATAAATTTTATCCATTTATTCATTCACCAGTTATTGAAGTTTTACTGTGTGCAAGTGATCCAAACACAAATAAGACGAAACACAGTACATCTGTTCACCATTTTGTAATGTAATATCCCACCTCATCCAGCCATTAACTCTCAATTCTCTGCAACCCCAAATACTAAGCCTACTTGGTCTTTTAAAAGGTGGAGTAAATGCCTACCTGAAAGCATGCCCATTACTATGTTACCAAAAAAAGCATTTTACTAATTTGTGTAAGACACAAAGTGGCTGATTTCATAAATATGATACAGTGGGAATCTTCAGTTTCAGAAAGAATCTCTACAGAAGGAAAGGGAAGGAGACCTACTAACAAGGGAAACGTTAAAGTTGATGGGACAGTGGGAGAGAAAGAAGTTAAAAACTAGTAAAGGGCTTCCCTGGTGGCGCAGTGGTTGAGAGTCCGCCTGCCGATGCAGGGGACACGGGTTCGTGCCCCGGTCTGGGAAGATCCCACATGCCGCGGAGTGGTTGGGCCTGTGAGCCATGGCTGCTGGGCCTGCGCGTCCGGAGCCTGTGCTCCGCAACGGGAGAGGCCACAACAGTGAGAGGCCCGCGTATCACAAAAAAAAAAAAAAAAAAAAAAAAAAAAAAAAAACTAGTAAAGACTTATTACCAGGAGGAAGTAGTGGTAGTTCCCCCTACTAGGAAAAACATCAGACTGGACTCTTGCTGGAAGTGACCTCTATTGTCTCCAAATACTAACCCCTCTTTCAGCACAGTAAAATCATTGATGTGTGTAGTGATTATCCTAACACCAAGAAAAGGCTAACTTATTTAGAGTATTTTTCTTTTCTAAGGGAGTATATAATGTTTTAAGACATTTTATAGGAAAACTATTAAAAAAAATAGAAACAACTTTCAGTTTTATGGAATATATGCTCATCTAAAATTATTTCCTGACTGGGCTGAAAAATTAAATGTTATAGTACATGGATCACTTGCACATAGTAAAACTTCAATGTGTTGAATGAATGAATAGATAAAATTTATATGGAAACACTTGTATGCCGTAGAAGAATCATTTTCTTTCTTTTCCAAAGTGGCACAACTCTGAAGTCATAAAGGAAAAGTTTAATCAATTTTATTATATAAATATTAATATATCTGCCTGACTAAAATTCCAGGTAGAGCTGGTTCCTACACCTTTACCAGCACTGAGGCCTGAACATTTCAACTATGTAAAAATGCTTAGAAAGGAATAGAAATATAAAAATAAGATCACATGGCTACCTCTTGATAGTATGGGTAATTTTTTGTTTGTTTATATTATATTTACACTCAGAAAAATTTCTGAAATTATACCATTAATGGGAAAATAAAATCTTTACTTCCTGGGTAGGTTTGATTGGCATATGCTTTAAAAAAAAAGTGTTTTCACAGCTAACCCTTTTCACAATCTTGAAGATGATCTGGGAGCAAAAAAAGGGGGGCCAGGCATCAGACATGGCCCCATAATTAGGCCCATTCTTTCTGATAGCCTATTTCTGTAGCACTAAAAGAGTGAGCTGAACTATGATGTTCATGAAGTTTACTTAAACTAACACAGTGTTTGGAAGGTATACAAATATTCCACTAAAACCAATACTGATATAAAAGCAGAATAGATAGCTTTTCTTTACGATTCTTGTTGTTAGAGGGAAGTTAATCTTGAAGTCAATTCTTGGGAACAATGTTTACTTGCTAGTAATCAAAGAAATGCAGTAAAAAACAATGTGATACCTTCATTTGCTTATCAACTTGTCATTAATTTAAAATAAAGGTAATCCTTCTGCTTTTGGGACTTCTGTGAATGGGCCCTCTCATCCTCTGATCACAGGAATATAAACTGGGTCTACATTCAAAAAACAATTTGACATTACAATCACTTTTTATACATTAGAATCCTACCTCTATAAAAAAATTATATAGCAAGGTCTTAAAAGACTACCCACCAAAATGTTAGTAGTAACCATTTCTGAGTAGTGCGAGGAAATATACTTTAATATTCTTTTCATTTAAAAAAATTATTTCCATAGCAAAACACCAGGTGCCCATCAACAGGAGAATGAATGAATAAACTGTAGAATAGCCACAGAACAGACTCTCATAAGGTAGCCAAAATGAGCTACTACAGTGACATGTAACAATATGGCTAAATTTTAGTTATATTGTATTAAATGAAAAATTAAGTTAAAAAGGATTGTGTTTAGCATGAATCCCCTTTTTACATTTAACAACCTTAAAAACATTAGGAAATATATATGTGTATTAGGGCTCTCCAGAGAACCAGGACCAGTAGGATGTTTATATATACAGGAGGCGATTTCTTATAAGGAATTGGGTCCTGTGGTTATGAAGTCTGGTAAGTCCAAAATCTGCATGCTGGGCTGCAGGTTGGAGACCCAGGACAGTCGATACTCCGGTCTGAGTCTGAAGGCGGTCTGCTGAAGAGCTCCCCCTTGCTTGGGAAGGCTGGTCTGTTTTGTTCTGTCCAGACCTTCTGCTGAATTGGACGAGGCCCACTCACATTGTGGAGGGCAGTCTGCTTCACTCAGAGTCCATCCGTGTAAATGTTAATCTCATCCCAAAACATCCTCAAAGAAACACCCAGAATAATGTTTGAACAAACAGCTAATCGCCCTGTGGCCCAGCCAAATTGATACATAAAGTTAACCATCACAATGTGTGTGTATGTGTATATATATAAAACACACACACACGTATATAAAGGCAAGGAAAACATACAAAGAAAAGCAAGGTAGGGATAAATACTAATTCAGGATGATAGGCATCTCAGCTGGGAAGAGGCAGGGTGATGAGCTGGGGAGAAGACCATGCAGGTGTGGTCAGGGTCCTACCTCTTGTTTCTGGTGGTGTGTTCCTGAGTGACTACATTATTTAAACTAGTAAAATAAAATAAGCAGGCCATGCTAGACCAACAATGAGTAGGTGTGTCAGGAACAAAGG